>NC_135493.1:44084944-44734632 GCF_052094955.1 Ictidomys tridecemlineatus
TCTCACTTAGCGCCTCGCTTTTGCTGAGGTGGGCTTTGAACTTGCAATCCTCCTGTCAGCCTCCTGAGCCACTGGGATTATAGGCATGTGCCACCGCACTTGGCCTCAGTCAAGTTCTTTAAAAGTAATTTTTCTGGCTGTTCTAAGTAGGGGAAGTCAGAGATTCACAACCCAGGAAGCATTCAATGTACCATCACTGGCTGGAAGATGAAGGTGGCTATACAGCAGAAAATTGGACTAGTCCCTAGGAGCAAGGAACCTTCATAGATGACAGCCATAAGGAAAATGAGGACTTCAGTCCAATAGTCACAAGTAGATTATTTCTGTAGCAACAAGCATGATTGATATTGGAATTAGATTACTCCCCAGAGGCTTCAGTTGAGACCTCAGTGGGACCTACACCAATACCTGGATTTTTCCCTAAGCACATAATAAGGTCATGCTGTGCCAGACCTCTGACCTATAGGTCTGTGATCTATTGAATGGGTGTAGATGTTAGTCCCTACACATGTGGGTACACAACTGCAGAAAATTCATCCATTCCAGTTAAACTGGATTCATACTCATTGCATATAGAGTGTATATGTGTGCAGATGATACTTGGAGAGAATATAACACATGATAACTTTTACTAGTGCACGGTGAAGCTGATGGTTATGGATATATTCATAGTGGTATCTGAATTCATTTTCCACATTTCCCAAGAGGATGATGGGCTACCTGTTAATCAGAGATAAATACAACCCAATAGAGTTTTCTTAATGTAAACATATTAGAATTCAGACATTTGAAAAGGTATAATAAATACCATAATAACCAGATATGTCCAAAACCAAGACTATAAAATTAAACATCATAGTAAATACACCTGGATGACTTTTCTGATGCCTCACCCCCAAAAGGACCCATTATCCAAAATCTGTTTTTGACATTCTCCTGCTTTGCTTCACGTTTTACCCCTGTGACTATATCCCTAAACAAAACCCATGGTTGCTTTACTTATTTTAAGCCCTTACATAAGTAGTATATTTATATTTATATACTACTTATTGATTTTTTCTTCACTGAACATAGTGTTTTTGAGATCTCTCTAATAATGCAGCTTTGGGGTTTTGATATTTTAGCTATGCTTGGTGACCTGCTTGCATATTTGTCTGAGGCACTGAGTATTCCAGTATTCCAACCACTAACAGGGCCTCACTTGGTGATTTACCCTTAAATGTTGACAAGTGTCTGCAAAGAAATTATATCAACTTGTCCTTTCCCAGGTGTATATGTAGTTCTCATGACTCCAGAATTTAGATTTAAACAGGACACAGTCTGAATACAAATTTAGTGGCCATATTTGTTTTTATTTGTTGTTTTTTTTTTTTATTTTTGGCTTTTTTGTTTTTTGTTTGTTTGTTTTGCCAAATACTACAATTATTCCAGGATATATTCTGAGGCATAAAGAGGGAATACTATCTTTGTTGTTAGAAATGCACATAAGTGAAGATTTGGGCCTGCTGTTTCTTCTTTTAGGCGCAGGGACTCTGTTCTAGTGCCTAAGTCTCTGATCCACTTTGAGTTGAATTGGGAAACACATTATTGCACAGATCTACAGAAACAGGTGTTTTCATCATGTAGTTTTTGGGATATACATTAGTGAAGAGATACTAAATTTTAACTAGATAGCAAATACTAAAAAGGCAAAGTGATCATTGTCTTTGACAAAATGTGATCATTGTCAGGACTTTTCTTCCTGATATGGACTGAGGAGCCCTCTTATTCATCACATTGCTTAGGGCTGAGCTGAGCGTTTTGCTAGCTAACTTGTTGCCTTGAGGTCCCCTGAACCTACTCCATCTACCCAAGCAGGAAAATTTGCCTCATGGCTGAGATAGACCATCCACAACCACCACTAGTGTTGATATGGGGCAGTACTTAGGTCCCTCCTTCTGGAAGGACCTGTAGATCTCCTCCCTCATCCATGTGTGGGAGAAATCTCCTTTCTTCTCCCTTCTCTGTATCCTTAGAGGCTGCTCTCCCCTCTCTGCCATGTACAAGCAGCCCAATTCTTTCCATGAGCTTAAGTTTTCATAAAAGAAGAAATCCTGACTTCAGACAGCTTCTGTTTCCATCTTGCCATAAACCTCCCCTAGAGCAAAAGGAAGGGGCACCAAGTCTGTCACTCTGTGGAAATGCAGCAAGTGTGATGATTTTAAAAATTTACTCTGTTTGGTTTATAGATTAAATTTGGGAAATCAACTATTTTGGGTGCCCCTTAAAAATACAAGCCTTTTGAAATAAAAACTTAGGAATAGGTGACAGTGTTTGTCTATATTATATTGACCATGGATTCTAGTTTTACCTTCCTAAAATAACTCAGATTCCCTGAATAAAATTTGTTTGGTAATCCTAGGTCATAGATTTGACCAATTAAGGATAGTCTCTTACTTTTCTACCAGATGGCTAACTGCTTAGAATGGTGTATTTTACATGGCTCAGCCATCTCCAAGACTCCTTGGAGCTATTGCTGGGTTTCTGTGTGCTGGGACTAGTCCCCTAGTGCCACTTTCAAAGCAAACACAATTCCTGATAACAGGGGCATGTGTTTTTCCATAAAACTGGGCAGAGTTCCCCAAAATGCCTGAGCCCCAGACTAGTCCCTCTAATTATTATATTTTCTCAGGTAGTGTCCTGAAGAGTGGAGACATTTTTTTCCTTAGTGTGAAAAGCAAGAAGACAAAGAGCCAAGAAGAAGCATTTCCAGTTTGATGGAACAGTCCGTGCTGGCGGTTGCTATAGTAACCTGACGTCATCATTGTGATCATGACAATTTTTCACTAGAGACTTCCATGGCCTGGCAGTAAAAGCAGGGCCTGTCTTCAGGTATTTGGACTCATAGAGGGTATGAACAGAGTTCTTCCCATTGCCTGAATCTGAACCTTGTTCCTCTAATTAGTGCACTTTTTCAGGTGGCCTGAAGGGTGAAGGTGTTTTTGATTTCAGAGAAAGACAAGGGGACTGAGAGGAGGCCTGTACAGAGGCATTTCTAGTGCTGAGGACAAATCTGTGTATTGTGGTTGCCATAGAAACCAGATGTCATTATGGCCACTATGGTGACTGTGATGACATTTTAAAGGAGACCCACTTGCTATGGTTGGAGAGCAATGTCCCACCTCCAGGTGTTTGGACTCAGCAGAGGGTGTGGGTGCCCCACAGTGGGGACTGAGGCATGGAGAGACAAAGGCATCTGAGACCCAAATCACCTTGTTCCCACACTGGGTCTTGGTGCCCTGCTGACTTAAGAGGGAGAGAAATATGGAACCCTCCTGGCTCCAGGCAGTGTGATGTACTGTGTGGATATTATAGGATCATAGATGCCTGTATAAATTAGACCACTTCTTATTCCTTTTCAAATTTGTTTTTAGCAGATGAGAGATAAGTAACAGAGAATAAAAAGGTCCTGGTGAGAAGCCCATTGTACCTCTGGTTGTTATAATCACTACCCAGTTGTACTAGTGCCTAGCATGGTACTAGGTACACAGTTCCTCTTATGAGGCACAGTGATTCTTGGGTTCTCTTTTTTCCTGAGAAATTCCTCTTTGGGCTTATTATATCAAGTGTCTGAAGGAGGCAGTTTCCGAGGATCTGAGTGGTGATGGCTGCTGAACTTCTACCCCACATGTAAATGCTGCAGTGCTCAGGAGACCCCTGGTGTGATATGAGTCTTGGTTCATGTGAGTTCATAGAGCTAAACTTAGTCATGTTGTTGAATATTGTCTACAAGGTTCACAAAATCATATAAAAGTAGACAAGCTCTTTTAACATCATCATTTGAAGAAGAAAATGGAGTTTTGTCCCATTGGCAACTTATATGCTTTGTTGTAGCCCTTGAGGCTCATTTATCCTAGAGATGGCTTCTTAGTCTGAAAGCAATGAATCCTTCAGCTTGTGGTAGGAACTTGATATTTAACAGGTATGTTCAGTAAATTTCATTTACTTTTGGATTATATGCATAAAAACTGATTCCTATCAAAATCTTCAAATGAGTATTGAAATATATAGTTGGTTAGAAGGCATTGTGAAATTGTAATATGGAATCGAATCATCCTTGGTAGCCAAGTTTTATGCATTCTTAAATTTTTGTAGAAACCAACAATTATCTAAGTATTAGTTTAATATAATAATTTTTATTATTTTCAAAACTATTAATTAAAATAGAATTTATCCTATTGTAATTCAGAGCTATGTTGTTTAAAATAACCAAATACACTGAATATCAGTATGATTATTTTATCAGGTTGTACCATTTCAGTTTTAGACTTCAGAAAGAAATGTGCATCACCTTTCCCTAAATATTGAGATAGACCTCATTGCAAATGATTGCTTCTATTTTGGTCATATGTTGTATGAAAAACTCAAAAAGACCTAGTGATTATCTGTTAATATGACAGGATTATCTTAGTGGAAATTATTCTATTTAAATGTATTTCACTAAATCTCTGAAGAATACAAGTATATTTCCAATGCTTTATTGATGTATGATTCATGTGTAATTCACTGTGCATATTTAAAGTCTTTGCTGAAGTATTGACATCTATATGCACCAATGAAGCCAACACTACAGCAAAGGAAATATATATCCATCCCCCCAAAAAGTGTTTTACTGCCCCTTTGCCATCCTGATATCCACATATCTCCTTCCAGCCTCCCTGCCTCTCCCACCCCTCCCCATTTTCAAGCAACTACTGTTCCCTCACTGTTGATTATTTTGCATTTCTTATAATTTTATGTAAACAGATTCATATATGTATTCACTTTTGTCTGGCTTCTTATATTCAACCTATTAATTTTAGATTTATCCATATTGTTGCATGATTAACTACTTCTATTTTAATTGCTGAGCACTACTCCATTATATAGATATGCCACAATTTGGTTTTATCTATCCATCTTATTATGGATGATGAGCTTTCATTGTGTATAAATTCTTTATATATATATATATATATGATTTCTTTGTCTAGAGTACATAACTAGGAGTGCAGTGGCTGGAGCCTATGATAGACATAAAATAATTATCGTCAGAAACTGCTAAAATCTTTTCCAAAGTGGTTGTATCATTTTTCATTCTCGTGAGCAATATATGAGAGTTCATTCTCCACAACTTTGTCAACAATTGGTATGGTCAGTCTTTTTTAATTTTAGCCATGTTCATGGGAGTGTAGTGGTATCTCATTGTAATTTTAATTTATATTTCTAAAACAATGATGTTGAACATCTTTTCATATGATTACTTGCTATTTATATATATTCTTTGGTGAAGTTCACATTGCTTTCCTATTTATTTATTGTGTCTTTTTTCTTTTTATTGATTTCTAATTTTCTGGATATGTTACTAGTCAGACATATTACTTTCATACACTTTTTTTTTCAAAGTCATTTTATTTCTTTATTTAATTTTGGTACTAGGTATTGAACCCATGGATGCTTTACCATTGAGCTACATCTCCAACCATTTTTTTTTTAACATTTTGAGACAGGGTCTTTATAAGAGGCCTAGGTTAGCCTCCAGCTTGCAATCCTCCTGCTTCAGCCTCCCGAATCATGGGGTTACAGACATGCATCACTGTACCCAGCTTTTTCACAATCATTGTTTCTCTTTTCATTATCTCAATCATGTTTTTGGAAGAGTAAAACTGTTTAATTTTGAGGAGGACCATTTATAATTTTCTTTCCTTAAAGTTAAGATGCTTCTATTGGTCTTATCTAAGTTTTACCTAACCCATGTTTATAAGGATTTTCTCCTGTGTTTCTTTACAGCAGCTTACACATTTAGGTTTTATCTTTAATTGTCAGATTCAGTTTGAGTTGTTTTTTATGTGGTATAGTATATGTACCATAATTCATTTTTGGATATCCATTTGTGCTAGAACCATTTGTTGAAAAGGCCTTCCTTTCTCCCTTCAATTCCTTTTGCTCCTTTGCTGAAAATTAGTTGTCCATCCAGGAGTGAGTCTATTTCTGGATTCTTTATTCTGTTCCTTTGATGTAACAGGATTCCACTTCATGCTTTGAGTGTAAACCTTGCTGCTGCCCCACCACCACAGGTGGATCACTTTAAAACTGGCATATTTTTTTTCTTATTTTTCCATTTTCTTCTTCTTTATCTTCTCCACATCCCTAATGGCAGGGGAAACAAGACCAACATTTTTCCCAGCCCACACTAAGCTATCATGTCCTTCACACCATGAACAATATCACTGCCCACAAGAATAAAGCAACTCCAAACCTGGGAGCTGGAGCAACAGCTCTCTCAAGGACATCCACTGGACACTAATTACTTAAATCTACTGATAATGTTTGTATCCCAGTTCTTGTGTTCCTCCCTTAAAATTCTGTGTTCCCACAGGCAGGGAGAATCAGCCTCTGGAACAGGAGTCCCCAGTGTTTCTACTTTGCTAACAAATCAATAAAATTTCTTCCTTTTTCTCAAAACCTGTCCTCATTATTAAATCATCAATGGAGACAAGGACCAAGCTTTGGTATCATACTTACCTACCTTGATGCCAAAACCACAGTTTGATTACTGTAGGTTTATAAGGAATCTTGAAATCAGGTAGTGTTTATCCTCTAACTTGGTTCTTTTTCTAAGTCATTTGTTATAGTCTAGGTCCTTTTTATTTCTACATGATTTTAACATCAGTTTATAAATTTCTTTTAATTTTTTGTAGGACTTTTATTGAGATTGTACTGAATCTGTATATTAATTTGAGGAGAAGAGACATCTTAATAATTCTGAGTCCCATGAATACCGTTTGTCTTCCACTTCTTTGAGTCTTCCTTAATTTTCTTGGCAATATTTTATAGTGGTATGTGTACAAATATTTTACACATGTGGATAGAGTATCCATAAATATTTCATACTTTGGTACTGCTATAAATGACATTATTTCTTAAATAGCACTTATAATTCTTATATGTTCACTGAACCATCAAAACAAATATTTAAAAATAGATATTGAGGAATCTTTTTGTTTGAAAGTATATACTATTGTAGGATACTGTTTGATACTTAATAGGCATGGACATGTATTTCCATACCATCTTCAGAAATCATTAGCCATACATTGAAATAGACAGAAAAATGTCCCAGAGACAATACTGCAAATCATTTTCTGAAATATTGACCACTAAAATAATATAGTTTAGTAGTTTTCAACTTTATATGTGCTATATTTGAATCTGTGAAAAATGTGAAGTTGTAACTTTTTCCCCCAGTAAATTAACCTCAGAAAAATTCTTGGAATCATGGATGATGAGGAGGCTGAGTCTATGTATTTGTGTATGTGTGTATATATAACTTTGTATATTGCTGAATCTTCTAGGAATGTGTATTGTAAGGTGTCCTTAAAGTTAATTACTGAGCAGTATGTCTGCCCTATATAGTTCCTAGCACATTTTAGGATCAAGATGAGGGTGTTGTTTCCTTTTTCTTGTACTTCTTATCTTTGGATACTTAGGTTTCTTTTATTCTTTTGCAATAAAAATAACATCACAGTGAATATATATTACATATATATATTCATATTTGTATCTATACCACAATTTTCTGTTATTGACAGTACACATACATGCACATTTTTTTTTAATTTCTGGAAATTGGTTTAGTGAGTCAAAGAATAAAAGCATATATAATTTTGGGAGATATTATCAAATTTCCCTTCATGGCAGTTACATTAGTTTCCTGTGTCTACTGTAACAAATCACCACAAACTTAGTTGTTTGAAGCAAGATAAATTAATTTTCTCAGAGATCTGGAAAGAGAAGAAGTTAGAAATTTGTTTTATTGGCCAAAATCAAGGTGTTAGCAGAGCCATGCTCCTGGGGGCTCCATGGAAGAATCTGCACTGTGCCTTTTCCAGCTTCTCATATCTGCCAGCATTCCTTGGCCTATTGCTGCCCCCTTACCAATTTCTGCCTGCATAGTCATACTGTCTTCTTTTCTACGAATGTCAAGCCTCCCTCTCTCCTCTCTCTTAAGGACACTTGTGACTATTTATAAGACCCACCCAACAATCTCATATGAGCTTCCTATTTCATCATGTTTAGCTTAATCACATTTTGAAGATCTTTTATCAGGTAAGGTAAGACTTACAGGTTCAACAAATTGTAATTGATAGCAATGGGAGCCATTATTAATCCTTTTATGGTAATCATATCATTTTGATCTCAATAGGCAGTGTAGAAAGTACTTTTTTAATTTCACATCCTCACCAACTGAATGTATTGACAGACTTTTCAATCTTTGTCAATTTAATATTGAAAAATCATATCTTACTGCAGTTTTAGTTGTATCTCTCTTATTTAAAGAAAGTTTGAGGGGCCAGGGATGTAGCTCCAAGGTAGTGTGTTTGCCTTGCATGCATGAGGCCCTGGGTTTGATGCCCCAGCACCCCCCAAAAAAGAAAGTTAGTTTGTGCCTCCTTTTGTAATTTTAAAGATAATTTAAATTTCTTGCTATTTATACCTTTTAAATATTGTTGATGGTAGTTTGGGATTTTTAATGTCTCTGTATCAGCTTTTATATAGATAGGAAATCAACACATTTTGGAGGTGTTAGCTGTCAATTTTCCCCCATTGTCTTTCTAGTGGCTATCATATTTTTGCTATGCAGTATTGTTATTTTTATTTTATATAGTCAATTGTATCAATATTTTTACTTATAGTCTTGGGTTTCAAGTCATAGTTAGGAAAGTTCTCCCCACCTCCAACTAATAGATGCCAACAGGGCTGGGCTCTCTATAGAGGCTTTAGGGGAGAATCTCTTCTTTGCCCCTTCTAGTTTCCAGATTATTCTAACAATTGTAAGAGTTTTAGTTTTGATATTTATATCTATACCATTTGGAATTTATCCTAATTAAAAACTTAGAAATTGGGCTGGGGATGTGGCGCAAGCGGTAGCGCGCTCGCCTAGCATGCGTGCGGCCTGGGTTCGATCCTCAGCACCACATACAAACAAAGATGTTGTGTCCACCGATAACTAAAAATAAATGTTAAAAAAATTCTCTCTCTCTCTCTTAAAAAAAACTTAGAAATTGGTCTACTTTTGCTTCTTTTAACCTTATAGCTATCTAGGTATCACCATAGCACACACTGCCACTGATTTGAAATGCTATTTGGATCATATTCTAAATTTCCAAATATAATTTAGCCCTTTGAAATTGACCACATATTCATTTCTTGTTGCCCATAGAACTCCTGAAACAACTCTAGTGGAATAGTATGTGTTATAAGTTCAGATATATATATATTTTCCAGGGCTTGAGACAAGCTCAGATTACACTGTTCTGCTATCGTGGCCTCATGAGCCCTACTCAGCAACCAATGAGGAGGAGATAGGAGAAGAAATCCTGCCCTTTTTGCCAAGATACCTGGGTGTAGGGCCACATGCCATGGTTGATCCCTGAAGCATGAGTGGGATCAGGAAGCAGCTCAGCTGTTGCCCTTGGGACCAGTAAGCTATAAAGAAGGAAAGTATGTAAACTAAACTGCTTAAAACAAATACTCTATTTCATCTCCTTTAATCTTAACTGCTACAGAGGTTTCCTGTTATTATTATCATTGTTCACATCAGGGTACTGGCTTCAGGAGAGCTTAAGTAAATTAGGAAAACCCTTTGTGATCTTCCTTTGGGCAGGTTCTCCTGTATTGTCATAAAGTCTTCCCATTTGGTCTTCATGCCCTCTGGGCTCTGAATGATTTAATCTTCCTGGGGGTGGACATTACATGTTCCTGGGATGTTCAACCATATTTAAAAAGTATGGTCTGTTACATTTTTAAGTCACAATATTATTGAAATTGTATAAAAAATATCTTCCTTAGCAAACATTATATGAAAACTTGGGAGAAACTGGTAAACTACACCTCAGATACTGGGTTAGTGTTCATGGTTTGTAAAATATACTCACAGATTTGCAAGCAAGTTCAACAGATAATTCGCATAAAAATATACATGAATGGGATCTATCTCCATTTTGCCTTTTCTTTTATAATGAAAGGAGTATATTTTGCAAAGAATTACATGTCTTAAAACAATTTGTTTAATATGATATGGGTTCTTCTTGAAAAGTTCATATGTATGTTAAAATAGTTTCATCTGCTGTTGACCCCAATCTACATGTCATTCACTGATTTCTCTGGAAGAAGGATCTTTCAGTGTATGTTAAGGTGTTCACACTGTAGAGGGGTCCCTCTCAGAGAACAGGGCCATCACTCTCCATTACCCTACCCCTACATAGGCTTCCCAGTCCTTCTTCTTTCATGCTCTCATAGTCATCCCCACTCCAGGACATTATGTACACAACTGCCCAGATGTGATGCAGGTAGTTCATCCTTTCTGCCACTTTATTATAGCCCCACCACTGCTTCCTGGTGTTTCAAGTTATAGATGCCCCTGAGCATGTCTTCACAGTCTTCTTTTTTTTAAAGAAGAGAGAGAGAGAGAGAGAGAGAGAGAGAGAGAGAGAGAGAGAGAGAGAGAGAGAGAGAGAATGAGAATTTTTTAATATTTACTTTTTAGTTTTCGGCGGACACAACATCTTTGTTTGTATGTGTGTTGAGGATCGAACCCGGGCTGCATGCATGCCAGGTGAGCGTGCTACCGCTTGAGCCACATCCCCAGCCCTTCACAGTCTTCTTTTACACCTACTAGGTTTCTGTGGCAGAATTAGAATCAGTCTGTACATAGATTCATAAGGTGATTTTTTCCAAGTTTTTTTTTTTTTTTAAATTGGTGCATTATAGTTGTTCAGATGGTGGAATTTGTTATGTACTCTTACTGGCACACATATAATAGTATAATTTGGGCAATATCATTCCCCAGTATTTTCCCTTTCTCTCCTTTCCACTATCCCCCTGTTCCCTTTCTGCTACCGATCTCCCTTGGATTTACATTCTGTCTTCATTGAACTTTTTGTATTTGTTTTTCCTTGCACCCACAGCTTTGTATAGAGGTTTGATGATGGAGGAACATTGATGCCACCTGGTGACAGAATCCTGAACTGCAACTTGAACACCCTTAAGCAGGTAGAAGGGAGGGAGAGGCTGTGGCCCAAGACTCTACCTACAGAACTTTCTGGAAGTTTATGTGGAAAGGGGGACATTCCCAGGATGCAAGTATACAGACAGCCTTCAGATGGAAAGTGCTGAAGAGAAAGCTCTATGTGAGAGGAACAAAAAGATCATTTAAAGTTCTATGCTTTGAGATCCTTTCATGAATAGCTAGAGATTTATATAAGAATAAATAGAACCAGGACATTTATTACCTTAGTAACCTTTACTCTTTTTAACATTTATTTTTTTAGTTGTAGTTGGACACAATACCTTTATTTATTTATTTTTATATGGTGCTGAGGATCACATCTAGGGCCTCTCATATGCTAGGCAAGTGTTCTACCTCTGAGCCACAACCCCAGCCCCTTCCTTTACTCTTATTATGACCATTTTTCCCCATTTCAGGGATGTTATACCGTACCCAGCTCTTTTGTAAGCATTTTTATACATAGTTCCTGAAAGTATCC
Organism: Ictidomys tridecemlineatus; assembly: GCF_052094955.1. NCBI lineage: Eukaryota > Metazoa > Chordata > Mammalia > Rodentia > Sciuridae > Ictidomys > Ictidomys tridecemlineatus. Next base: position 44,096,512 of record NC_135493.1, read on the forward strand.
TTTCAAACCACAGGCAAATATAAAATTTTGTACTAATATAAAGAATTCAAGATATGATTAATTTATATTCCTTATATTACAGTGAATAAATACCTGTATCTCTATGTTATCAAACTTTATATAAAGATGTGGATGCAAGGAGAAAAAAACTACTAAAACTCTCATAGAAGTCAGCAAATGAATTGCAGGGAGATTAGTAGTGTGTTTTAGTAGCACATTTCTATGGTAAAATGTGAAATTGCAAGATAATTTCAACATTTTCATATAAACCAGTGTTTCCTAATAGCATGCCCCAAATTTTATTTCATCAGTACCTGTACTGATGCACACTAATAAAAATTGATCAATCTTATTAAATAGTGTATATTAATGGTGTTAAATTTCCATGGTCTTTGATTAAGCCATCTCAACTGTGGAATTTACCTTCCTTATGTGGTAGGAAGAGTCCCCTGTCTTCACTTATCCCTGAAGTAGGTGGATACTTACAACCCCTTGGGGGAAAAAGGAAACTGTGGACTCTGACCTTTTGCAACTTCCTTAATCTGACAAAGTTCCCCTGTCTGCCAAAAGTAAGCCTGCCAAAAATATCTGACAAACTCTTCCCATGATGAGGCCCCGATAAAACCTATAAAACTCAGACTCTTGTTGTAGCCAGTCACCATTTTCCTCTTGAAAATGTGCCCCTCCACTACTTAATAAAGAATTGCTAGTCCATTGAGGTCTGTCTTTGTTTCTTTTCCTTTTTGCTTTCTCTTTCATTTGCTTTCAGTTCCATCCTGATAAGGGCAGAGAAGGCCACTTCCCTGGCTAACTCAGAGTCTTCAAGCCCCCTATACCTCAGGCATTGTTTTATAATGTAGTTTTTTAAAAGTAATTATTTAGGTATGGCAAGCCTAGGAGATCAGAAGACCTCTGCTGTGGAGAAGAGTTTGCTTCTCACAGTTGAGAGAATCTTCAAGCCACACAGGGAACATAAGTCCACATAGGGAAGCACTAGTTTAAGTCAGGAGGCAGAGGGAACAGGAGATAAGGACATTATTATGTTAAGTTCATTAGGAAGGGACTGAAATCAAAGTATACAAGTTTAGGGCTGGCTACATTTAATTTCTTTTGGCTGTGGGGTGGGGAGCTGTCATGATTTTTCTGTTTTAGTCACTAGGGTGATTAGGACAGGAAATTATTGGCCTGCAGTTTAAAAGCTCAATACCATATATATGCTTGAGGGAAGGCCTGTTTGTGTTGGTTTATATATGAAAGGCACACTCCCATGTGAGTTATGTTCTAGCTCCAGGAATTAGCTAACTCAGAAGGGCTTTCCTTCTCTTGTAAGCAAGGACTCAGATGCCATATCATCAAGTATGCAGTAAATAAGGAGAAATAGTTAATACATCCAGCCATCCCTTCAGTCAAACAGGAAAATCTGCCTCATGATTGAGATGGACCATCCACAGAGTCACCACAAGTGTTGATATGGGGCAGTGCTCAGGTACATACTCCTGAAGAGACCTTCAGACCTCCCCACTCATCCCTGTCTGGGAGAAATTTCCCCTTTCTCTCCCTTATCTGTGTCTTCTGAGGCCCTACCCCTCTCCACCACATACCAGTAGCTCATTATTTCCTTTAAGTTCATGTTTCTTTCAAGGGTGGAAGAAACATTGCCTTCAGACAGCTTCTGTCTCCAGCCCTGCCATAAACCTCCACTGAGGAAAAGGGAAGGGGCACCATGCTTGGTTCTCTGCTGCGGGGAAAGGAAACACAGGGGTAACAGAGATTAACCTCTTCTACAATGTGAGTCCTGACACATTTGCTGCAGACCTGCCACCAGCAACTCAAGGTGCCCAGGCTGGCAGGTTCTCTCCCTGAATCTGGGTAGTAGGCCTCTACCAGAGATGAACAACCTCTTTGTCATCTACTCTTGTTAGGAGTATATTCTTTGTATTCACACACGTCCCTAAAGAGGGTGCTACCCGTCACGAGGATTACATGCATCCATATACCCTAAGAGTGTAGCATTGGGCTCAGTTAAAAATCTGCTCCTAAGCTCTAGCTTATTTTCTCTCTAGAGCTAGAAACTCATATGGCTCCTTGAGTCCCGTCATGCAAATCCTCTTGACCAAGTGGCAGGTCTCAATCACATTGGCATGCCCTTCCCAATCCTCCCCTGTTGGTAAAGCTAATACTTCTTTATTTAAGGCTATTTAATAAATGACATCATAACAATATGGGCCTTAGAGAACTGATATACCCATTTGCCACCAGTAGTGTATCCATTGCCTCTTTATTCCACCAAGAAAAAGTGCTACCAGCTTTTGATTTTTGTGCCAATCCGATCTGCTTGTTTTCCCCTGTCCTGCCAGATTGCAAGAGTGCTCTCAGAAGGTTAATAAACTTGCATATTCACAGGCTTTATCCACTATAGTTGCCAGATTTAGCACATAAAAATAAAAGATACCTAGTTGAATTTGAATTTCAGATAAAATCACATTTCATTCCGCATTCACTAAAATTATTCCTTCTTTATCCAGAATTCATATTTAACTGTGTTTCCTCTTTTTCATCAGGCAACCCTCCATAGGGAGAGCTCTTTGTTTAACCAATGTGCTCCATGCAACCAGTAGCCCTAGATGGATTCAAAGCAGATGCCAGGACCAGCCATCATCCACATCAGGGAGCTCTCTGGATGTAACAGATGAGTGGAGCCTCCAGATGCCAGCAGCACTAGATGACAGACACCACATGTAGCAGAAAATGCCCAGTTGAGCCCAGCCACCAGAAACAAGCCACTTATAAGGAGAAAGAGGTGAATTAGCTCACAGTTTTGGAAGTTGAATGCACAACACTTGTAGTAGATTAGAACTGGTGAAGGTCCCATGGCAGATGGCAGTGGCAGGAGCATGTGCAGGAGCAAGATTACACCTGGAACAAGGAAGCAGAGAGCTGCATGGGCTGGGCTTGCTCCTTTATAGCAATCCTCTCCTAAGAACTCAAGGACTCGCACCTATGAGAAGGCACAGTTAAACCATGGCAGTTGGTGGAAAGCTCAGACTTGACAAGGAGAGTATTTAGTGGCCCCTTAAAGACCTGAGCCTTTAAAAGCAACACCATAGGAATAGTTAGGGAGTCGGCAGACACAGAAAGAGAGGAGTTGTGGGCCTGCCACCCCTGAAGAGCAGAACAGAAACATGCTCTTAAAGGGGCTGCTTACTAACAATGTTGCAGGGATGGGGTCTCTGGGAAAGCAAGGCAGTTCAAAGACCTCCCCTAAACCCAATACTTGCATAAAAGCCAGGATTATTTCAGACATGTCCCTCATATTAACAGGCATCAGTTTATTAGAATAGATGGGAAAGGGGATAAGGGAGCGAGCAGGTCCTCTTAATAAATGGATATCATGCCTCTTTTGCATTCCAGTTTTATTGAGGGATCACAAAGAAGTTTCCAGAGAGTCCCACCAAGGTTCACCTTTTGACTTTTGACTGACAGTAGAATAATATCAGACTTTCAAGTCTCTGCTGCCATGACAACAAGAGGTCATTTTGGCCCATGCTGCCTGGTTCCAACTGGATTCACCTTATCTCCCTGAGTTCCAGAATCTGGTGTTATAAAGATCACAGAAGTCCCCCCACTTCAGATTAGCTTGCATTCTTCTCATGGACATCATTTCAGACCTGCATTTCTTCTGCAGATAATAAGTAGTTTGCTAAGGAATGTGACATATCCTGTCCACTTAAGCCAGGCAGGGCTACAGGTAAATTGCTTCTGCGAAAATAAAGCATATGGGGGTCAAGCACATTAGACCCATTTTATAGAATTAGTCTCTTAACCTCATGTTCCCAGCACACACATCTGTCTGTCCCTATCATCAAGAGACTTAAAGGGATGGCCTGGATTGTGGGCTCCCTGTTTCTCTTTATAGTCTCAGCCATCATGTGAATCATTCTTGCCATACAACAGGAGTGGATGTGTACAGAGTTTAGATGTGTTTTAGTCATGGATGCTCCTCCACGTGGAAGAAAATATCAGGAATGGAGGATAAGAATTCCCCAGAATAAACTATTGTATGGTTGATTGCCGCAGCTTGCTGGCAGCTGGAAGTTTGCTGGCAGCTGGAAGTTTTCTGGGGCCCCTTCGGCTGTGGCTCTCAACAGTTGATTTGACTAGGATTCTGCCCGATAAATGCATATATCATTATAGATCTGCATCCCAGATATAACTTGAATGTCATTTTTGGTGTCCCTAGTTCATTTAGACCCATGACTATGGACAGCCTCTGAGTTTCTGCCACAGATGGCAAACTACATAGGATGGTATGTGAGTTTTATATGTTCCTCTCAGAAGGCTAGCTCAATTGCAAGAGCACTAGGAGACATCCATCCCTGTTTGTGTGTACTAATGATACTCTTCTAAGATAATTTTTAAAGCCAGTACAATTCCACAATTCTCTCATTATTATGTTTTCTCAGGAGTCCTAAATTGTGAAGGGAAGGACAAGGGAACAGAAGGAAGACTGACTGGAAGGAAGACAAGGAAACAGAAGGAAGACTGCTCTGATTCCAGAGCAGCGTCCTGGCTCCAGGTGTTTGGATTCAGCGGAGGGTGTGGGTGCCCTGCAGTGGTGGGTGATCCTCCCTGGGGTGTGGGAATTAAAGGGATCCCAGACCCAAGTCGCCTCGTTCCTGCTCTGGGACTCGGAGCCCCGCTGACTTGAGGGGGAGAGAGATGTGGGACTCTCTTGGCCAAAGGAAGCATGTGTGATAACTGAGGGATCTTAAATGTCTGTATGAATTTAGGCCACTTCTTATTCCTTTTTCAAATTTGTACTTAGAGTGGACCAGGGTGTCCTGTACCTCCTTAAGGAGTTGAATTCCTCTGAAAGAGTGGACAGAGTTTTTCCCATTGCCTGAGACTGAGTCTGAGCCTAGTTCCTCTAATTATTACAGTTTCTCAGGAGGCGACCGGAAGAGTTAAGGTGTTTTGCTTTTAGATAAGGGCAAGGGGACAAAGAAGAGGCCTGCCCAGAGGATTTCTGGTGCGCAGGACCCTCCTGCGCAGGTTCTGTGCACTGTGGTTGCCATAGAAACGTGATGTCATTGTGGCGACAGTGACAACATTCTGAAGGAGACGGAGTTGCTTTCTTGAGAAAATGCCTGACCCGCCTTCAGGAGTGGTCAGCAGAGGGTGTAGGTTCCTGGCGGTGGGGGCTGACCCTCCCTGGGCGGTGTGGGAAGACTAAGGTACCTCACACCCCAGTTGCCTAGTTCGCGCTCTGGGATTTGGTGCCCAGCTGCTGGAGGGGAGCGGGATGAGAGACATACCTGGCCTCAGGCAGCAGTGATGTCCTGCTACTTGTGCCCTAGACCTACTTTCTGTGAAAGGCGGGGTGCAGAAGGATAATACAGGGAATGGCTCTCTGAACCCAGTTTGCCCTGGGTAAATCGGGAGCAAGAATGCTCAGCTACAGGATTGCTGGGACCTTTAGTGATAACACACATGTAAGCCCCATTGCTCTGTGGTTATTTTGGGATCAGTAATGCTCACTTCAGTGCCTAGCATGGTTCCACGGATATAATTATTCCAATAAAGCATAGTAATTTCTGGATTCTGTATCTTCCTGGACAGCTCTTCATCTGGTGTTTGAGCTCATATCAGATGTCTAAAGAAGATAGTTTCTGAGGTTGTGGGTCATGATGGCTGCTGAAGCTTCTACTCCAGATCTGAAGGGTAGCAGTGCTCAGGAGACCCCAGACACTTACATCCCTGGTAAGATATAATGCCTAGCTCAAGTTAGTTCATAGATTTGAACAGTAGTATATGGTGGACTAGCACACATGAGGTTCACAGAATGGCCAGAAAGTAGAGAAGCTACTTTGATCTTATCCTTGAAGAGGTTTAGCAGGTAGAATTTGCCTTCAGCAGGTACCATACTTTGTAGTAGTCCCTGAGGCCCATCTTAGAGATACTTTTCTCTGTCAGAAAGTAATGAATAGTTCCCTAAGGTACACACTGTTTAACACACATATAAATATATTTTCTGGCTATTATAATCAACAAATCTCATATATCTCTCATATGGGTGTGGAAATATGTAATTGATTACAAGGAAGCTCTTTCTAGCAATTTGAGATTGTAACATGAATGCTTCCCAAGTAGCTACAGTTTTAACTATTGTCTAATGATTATTTTTAAGTCAGAAATATTCTAAGTATTAGCTTAAAATGTCACTTTTAAGAATTTTAAAAACATTTAAATAATTACTTGTGTATTTGTTCTGTCATAGTGAAACCCAGTAACATTTCAAATGACCAGATGCTTTTAAGTACTACTATAATTATATTCCCAGAACATCACATTTTCAGAACATTCTCTCCTTACCATGCTCTATCCCCAGCAACAACTTAATATTTTATTAACAGATTAGTTTTGATTTTTATACCTCCACATGAATGGAATCAGATTGCTTTTACTTTTTTGATCTGGATTATTTTATTCAGCTTATATATTTGTTTTAGTTTTTAAAATTATCTTAGCCATGAATATATGAATCAGCAGAAGCATTATTTCTGAATATGTGAGAAAGAATTTCTTGAGTATTCAGTATGTACTATCCACTAGAGGAAGACTTATGTATGGGAAACAGGGAAACAGGGGATTACCAGTTCTTTTGTCAAACACCTAAATATCCATTTTATATACACTGAAGGAAAAGCACTTAATAGGTTTATATTCAAATTTAAGATAATAATAAATATTTTACAAATGAATAAAACAATTTGGAGTTATTAAACTCCCCCCCCCCAAGGATACTATATGGAGGGAATAAATTTGTCTCCACCCTCTGAATTGATATGTTGAAGCCCTACTGCAGAGTTGGATATTATTTGTATGTATAAACTTTTTAAGAGATAATTAGGTTTACATGAGGTCATGAGGGTAGCCTTATAAGAACAGAGATGTGAAATATCTGTCATTCACTCAGCCATGTGAGGATGCCACAAGAAGACAGTATATGCAGACTAGGAAGTGGGCCTTTGCTAAATAAAAATACTGCGTCCACCTTGAACTCCAACTATCCAGCCTCCAGAACTATTAAAATAAATGTTTGTTCTTTAAAACAACCAGTTATGGTATTCTGTGATAGCAGCCCTGACTAAACCAAGGGATGATAACATAGTAATATTTTTCCCTATTATAAAGCAAGCTTTTGGGCTTTGATAATGATAAAAACCAAACCACAGTAATGGCTTGGGTCCTAGGTATTTTTTTTGTACCTACATATTTAATGTCAATAATGAGAAAGAAAGTGAATAAGTAAATAGTAATCACATGAATATTTTTATTTCAGTAATTAAAAGAGGTATTCCATATACACTAGTCTTCAGATATAATTTCTTCATTCTTATTTACTAACAATGTAAATTTCTATCCTACTTGCTGAAGAATTTAACAAATAGATCATTTTTTATCCCAAGGTAATGGCATCCAGGAGAATCTTTTGCTAGCTACTGTAGACTCCTTTTCTCAGATTTTAAGGGGTGGTTAGAATTCACAAAATATATTTTACAGTGTGACTTTGTACCATTATACAAGTCTGAGTTTTCTGTCTCAGATGACTAACTGCATAACACGGTATATGAGTTTTTCATGTTACCCTTAGAAAGCTGGCTCAACTCCAAGAGCCCCTAGGAGACATCCATCCTTGGGTCTCTATGTACTGATGATACTTCTTTTTTTTTTTTTAATTGTAGTTGTACATGGACAGAATGCCTTTATTTTATTTGAATATAGTGCTAAGGATCAAACCCAGTGCCTTGCACATGCTAGGCCAGCTCTCTTCCGCTGAACCCCAGCCCCAGCCCCTGATGATACTTCTTTGAGGTCATTTTTAAAGCCAATACAATACATACTTTGTTACAACAACCTGGGAGGAATGCTCACAATTTCCTGTATTCCTGCCTAGATTCTCTCATTAGTATATTGTTTTGGGTTCCCTGAAGGGTGAAGGCATTTTGACTGAAGAGAGAGATAAGGGGACAGAAGGGAATGTCTGCATGGAAGGCTTTTTCCTAGAATAGGAACATTTGATGCATTGTGGTTGCTACTGTGACAACATTCCAAAGGAGACACAACCAACTTGGAAAGCAGCCTACCACCTCTGGGTGTTTGGACTTAATGGAGGGTGTGGGTGCCCTTGTGGTGAGGGCTGAGCCTCTCTGGGGTGTGGGGAGATGAAGGGATCCCAGACGCAAGTTGTCTCATTCCTGATCTGGGACTCATAGCTTTGCTGACTTGAGAGGAGAGAGATGGGGGACCCTCTTGTCCTCAGACAGTGTGATGTCCTGCTCCGGGTGTCCTGGACCTACTTTCCATGTGAAGGGGTACAGGTGGATAAGACACGGAATTGCTCTCTGCAGCCAAGCTTCTCTGTAAAATGGGGCAAGAACGCTCAGCAACAGAATTAATGAGTTCTTCAATGATGATACATGGGAGAATCCCATAGCTCTGTGCTTTTTGTGGGATCATAAATGCCTATATCAGCCATGTGTGGTGGTGCATGCCTGTAATCCCAGTGGCTCAGGAGGCTGAGGTAGGAAGATGTCAAGTTCAAAGCCAGCCTCAGCAAAAATGAGGCACTAAGCAACTCAGTGAGACCCTTTCTCTAAATAAAATACAAAATAGGCCTGGGGATGCAGCTCAATGATTGAATGCCCCTGAGTTCAATACCCAGTACCAAAAAATTAAAAAAAAAATAATAAATGACTGTATCAATTTAGGCCCTTTTTATTCCTTTTCAATTTTATTTTTTTAAAATATTTTTTTAGTTGTCAAGGGACTTCATTTACTTATATGTGGTGTTGAGAATTGAACCCAGTGCCTAACACATGCTAGGCAAGTGCTCTACCACTGAGCCACAACCCCAGCCTTTAATTTTATTTTTATGAGATGATAAATGAGGAAAGAAGAAGAAAAAAGCCTAGGTGAAAAATTCATTTTCTGTTTTTTATGATCCCTACCCAAATGTACCAGTGCCATTGGTCATTGACCAGTGCTAGTGTGGTGCCTGGCAAATATTTACACCATAAAGCATAGTAATTCCTGAATTCTGGATAGCTCTTCATCTGGTAACTAAGCTCATATCAAGTGTCTCAAGAAGACAGTTTCTCTGGATGTGGGTCATGATGGCTGCTGAAGCAGTACTCAGGAAACTCCTGACACTTCCATGCTGGTAAAATATAATGCCTGGCTCAAGTAATTCTTAGATCAGGACCAGAGTACATGGTGGAAGAGTGTACATGAGGTTCATAATTTAGTCTGAAAGTAGAGAGACTACTTTTATCTCATTATTAATATGTGGATTTTCCTTCTATCACCTCTGCACTTTGTAGTAACCATTGAGGCCCATCTAGAAAGTTTCTCTTAGTCTGAAAACAATGATTTGTCCTGCTTAAAGAAGGTTGATCTTTCATGAACTTGTAGTAAATATATATATATTTTCTCTGCATGGAGTATAATAAGCAGTGGCTCCCAAGTATCTCTTTAGATCAGTGTTGAAGTGGCAGTTGCTTAGAGTCTTCCTTAGCAATTTGAGATTTTTAACATGGATTCTTCCCTTGTAACCACAGTTTTATTACAGAGTGAAATTTTTTTAAAGCCAGGAATTTTCCAAGTGCTATATCAATAAGTTACTTACAAGAATTTAAAATGTTAAAATGTTAATTAACCTATATATTTGCTTTCTTTTAGTGATAATCCAAAAGGTCCTTTATATTAACCAGATACTATTAAATATTATTAGTACTACATTCCCAGGACATCATATTTTTAGTTCTTTGTTCCCCACCCACCCTTCCCTTACCATGCCTGTTCCCAGGCATCCACTGATCTACTGTCAATAAATTAGTTTTTTTTCCTATAGTTTTCTATATATGGAATCATACAGATTGTCTCTTGGGATGGATAGGAGAAGGTCTTGCTTGTTTCATTCAGCATAATTTTTAAATTTAATTTTATTGTTTGTTTTATCATTTTAGACATAAATATATGAACAAATGACTAATTTCTGAACACTTAGCAAACTCTCAAGTACTTAATATATACTATCTGCTATAAGCAAACTTGTGTTTGGGAAATATGAAGTTTACTAATTCTTTTGTGAGTCAACAAATATCCATTTAATATACTCCAAAGAAGAAAAAACTACATATTCACTTTCAGGTTTAAGACTTTATTTTTGTTTAAGTCCACCCAATGTATGGTATTCTGTTATAACAGCTGTAACCACTAAGCCAAGGGACAGTAGAAATATTAATATTTTTTTCCATTTGTAAAGCAAGCTTTTCAGCTTTGAGGATGATAAAAAACCAAACCTTAGAGATGGGTTAGGTCCTAGACTTTTTGTTTCATACATACATATTTAACTCCAAACACAGATTTTGTTGAAAAGTAATAATCAAATGAATATTTGAAATTTCAGTAACTTGTTTTATAGTCATTTCATGTAATGTATCATTTTTTCTTTTTGGCACTGTGAATTGACTCCAAGGGTACTTAACTTCTGAGCTACATCCCCATCCCTTTTTGCTTTTTATTTTTACACTTTTATTTTAATTATTTATTTATTTTTATGTGGTGCTGAGGATCAAACCCAGTGCCTCACCTGTGCTAGGCAAGCATTCTACCACTGAGCTACAACCCAGCCCTTAGCTTTTTGTTTTGAGATGATCATTGTAAGTTGCGTAGGGCTTTGTTAAATTACTGAGGCTTCCTTTGAACTAGGCAGTCTTCCTGCCTCAGCCCTTCTGAGCCGCTGGTATGAAATGCATGTGCCATCACCCCAGGCAGGTAACATGTCTTTAAATGTAGTATCTTGCATATGCATGAGCTAATAAATGTATAATCTTTTTTCCCTATTTACTGAAGATGTTAATAGATTGTTTTATACCAAAATAATGTTAGTAAAGTGAAGCAGAACATTTGACTTATATAGACTGGTGTTTTTCAAAATATTTTTACTAGAATTCACACAAAATATACTTTATATTTTAATTTAATACAAATATGCATATTTATAACTGAAACCAATGAACAATTCCTGACTACTTGTGCTACAGTATATATTTATTTCATTCATCTTTAGCCTATGTTTAGTTTACTTTAAAAATAATGAAAATGACCTAATAAATTGATTTTATAACCCACTAGTGGGTTGCCACTGGCTCTGTGAAGACACTTCTAGACTAATCTTCAAGATACAGCTCAAGTTCAGATACCACTAGTTGATGGACCCTGCCTTCCTCCATATACGTAGGTGACTGAAAGTCTAGATATTCCTCCTCAGGGCTGCTATCAGCCATTTAAATGAAGGCATGCTTCTGTTAATAAACATTAACACCTACATTTTTGATCCATAGCCATAATTTTCTAATCACAAATAACTCTTTTCAGCTTAAACCCTTCACAATGCTACAAGATTTACCCAGTCTTCTTTGACTTTGTTTTCATTCTTATCTCAGGGAGGGAAATTCTGCTCAGAGATTTCCCAGCCTGGCTGCCTACTATTGCCTCTTCCTTCTTTTTTACAAGTTTTTATGGAGATAAAATTTATATAATATAAAATTCACCCTTTTAACCATATTAAATTGTGCAATTATGTGGGGTTTAGGATATAAACTGTGTTGTACAACCATTGCTACTATCTAATGTGTTAAGGAGTGTTTTATGGCAAAGAGTGTGGTCTTTATTTGGTGACTCCTCCAAGTGAGCTTGAGAATGTGTATTTAGCTGTCATTGGATGACGTATTCTGTAGTTGTCAGTTATATTCAGTTGAATTTAAATATCCTATAACTTGTTCCCTCATTCCTCTAATTAGTATGATTTCTCATTTGATAGTTTGAAGGGTGAAAGTTTTTTCTCTTAGTGAAAAGCAAGAATATAAGGGAATAAATAGAAGTATTACTCGTTTGGAAAACCAATATTCATATTTCAGTTGCCATAGTAACCTTCTTTCCATAGTGTGACCTTTATGCCTTTAATAGACACAGACCTAGCATGATAGAAAGAATAGGGAATCTCCATCAAATAGCTCAGGAAGTGGAGAGGTTACAGTAATCACTGGTCTAGGTCCAGGTCCTTGTGACTTAAGGTGACCTCTGCAGCACAACCTTGTTAAAGCTGAGGGGAATGTCTCACTGGTGGTCTTAGATATTCCTCAGTAAGTAGCTGAGTCTTGGGCCATAATCAGGTCTTATAGGAGTGTGTGGAAAAGGATGGAGGGAGCCCAGCCTGATTGGAATGGAGAGTGGGGGCCTCCCAGGAGAATAGACAGGGCTCTGAGATAATGGATTGGACCCTCTGTGGTGTGTTGTTTTGTAAGTGAAAAGATAAGCGCATTGAGCCAAAGTAACCAAGTATCCTAGGAGGTGATATTTACATTCTTACTATCTAGACTATGGGAAACATGTATACCCCATACCCCAGTGAGTGGGGTCTCTCTCATTGAGCGAGGAGGTCCACAGAACAGGGTAGAGGAGAATGTGGCTGTGGAGTTGCTAATTAAGACCTCCAGAGTCTAAGCAGGAAGCAGGTCTGATTTTATTGCACAGTTACCATGTATATATTCTCAAGTAGTAGATAAGCAGATTACAGACAGCCACCAGTGCAATCTCTGCTAACTGTCCTTGCAGCGACCAATTGAGGAGTGGGCTGTGGAGCAAGCACAGGGACTGCAACACATGGCCTCACACCCAGGGCTGTGCCTACGGGATAAGCTCACACACCTAGCACGAGGAGAGTCGGCCTGTCACTCAGACGCCCTTAACATATGCCATGTATGCAGTACTCCATTCACTTGTCCCCACACCCCAGGATATCTCTCATTCATTTATTGGTTTACACACATATACATGGTGAATTGGTGCCCTATAATGTGGTGAATGCCTTCATGCCAATTTCCTCTGCCATTGCCTTTATAAATGACAAGGTTGGCTTTGAATTTGTGACCCCCATGCCTCAGTCTCCTCTGTCCCTGAAATTACATATGATGGCCACTGTGTTCAGCTTAATGTGGCATTTAAATGCCTTTGTTTTAGGTATATGTCTTGAAAAGCAATTCTTTTAAATTTTACTTCAATAGGTAATCTGAAAGTCATTTACTTTTAATTATTAAATTATATCCATTTACATTTTTATGGATATATATATATATATCACTATATTTGAAAAAAACCAAAACAAAACAATATATTTGGTCATTTGTGTTCAAATCTGTTCTATTGTTTATACATACATAAATACATTATAGAACTTCACTGTCTTTTTGTATGCCATCTATTTTATTTATTTTTTGGTGCCATGGATTGAACCCAGGCCTCATGCATTCTAAGCATGTGCTCTATCTAATCATACTATACCCTCTGATCCAGGTCATCTGTTTTATTTGCTCTCTGCTTTTATGTATACCTCTCACATGGATATGGAAATATGTTGAATTTAAATATCCTATAACTTGTTCCCTTCTAGCAATTTGTAATTTTAATATGAATTCTTCTGGAGTAACTATGGTTTTATTTATTGTCTAATGGTTATTTTTAAGCCAGAAATGTTCCAAGAGTTAGCATAAAATGTCACTTTCATAAGAATTGAAAAGTTGTAAAATAACAATTACTTGTGTATTTGCCCTATTATAGGCAAATAGGGATACCCAGTTACATCTTTCAAATGATCAGATGCTTTTAAGTACTACTTTGATTATATTCATCCAACATCACATTTCCTGAACCTTCTCTCCTTGCTGTGCTCTGTCTCCAGGAAACTACTTATCTTTTGTTAATAGTTTAGTTTTGATTTCTTATACATTTATTTAAATGGAATCAGATGGCATGCACTTTTTGATCTGGCTTTTTTATTGAGCTTACATATTTGTTTTAGCTTTCAAGATTATCATACACATGAATATATGAAACAGCAGCATTATTTATGGAGATTTGGGAATTACTTTCCAGAGTATTCAGTACATACTATCTACTAGAGGAAAACTTGTGTATGGGAAACAGTTCTTTTGTGAAACATCTAAATATCCATTTTATATACACTAAGGGAAAAATTCTTAATAGATTCATCTACAAATTTAAGATTATAATAAATATTTTGCAAATTAATATGCCAATTTAGAGTTATTAAACTTTCCCCAAAATAGGATACTACACAGACTGAATGAATTTATCCCTATCCCTGAATTGATATGTTGAAGCCCTACTGCCCAGTGTAATATTATTTGGATGTGTGACCTTTAAGAGGTAATTAAGTTTAGATGGGGTCATGAGGTTAGCTTTATAAGAATAGTGTTATCTCATTGTAGTTTACATTAACATTTCATTAATTACTAATGATTGTTACTGTTTATATGCTTAATTGACACATGTATATCTTCTTTTGAAAATGTCATTTCAAATATTTGCCCATGTATTTATTACAGTGTCTATTTCATTCACTTTAGAAAGATTTTCTATGGTCTAGAAATATCTTTATAAGATATACAAATTGAAAACATTTTCTGCAGGTCAGTTGTTTCTCTTTTCATTTTTTTCAACAGTGTCTTTGGAAGAGCAAACATTTTTTAATTTGAGAAAGTTTAGTTTATCAATTTGTTCACTTATGGATTATGTTTCTGATATCTCATTTATGACATCTTAGACAAAAAGCAAAAGGATTTTCTCCTGAGTCTTCTGCTAAAAGTTTTAGTTTTATATTTACATCTGTAATCCAGAGTTACCTTTATATGTGGTGCAATATATGGATTAGAGTTAACTTTTGTCAGGCAAATATCCAAAATTTCTAGCATTATTTTAAAAAAAAATTTTAGTTGTAATTGGAAACAATACCTTTATTTTATTTATTTATTTTAATGTGGTGCTGAGGATCAAACATAGGGCCTTACACGTGCTAGGTGAGCGCTCTACTGCTGAGCCACAACCCCACCCCTCCATTATTATTTTTGAAAAGAGCATCCTTTATCAACTGAGGTGCCTTTGTATCTTTGTCAAATAGTTGTCCTTATACATACATGAGGATGGGCTTCTGAATTCCTTTTTCTTTTCCTTTGATCTACTCTTCTGTATTGATGCCAAGAGCATACTGTCTTGATTGCTATTGGTTTATAGTAAGTCTTGAAATCAGGAGCATTTGTCCTCTTTTTTCTTCAAATGACCTTTGAATTTCCACATTAATTTTAGAATTAGTCTATCAATTTGTTTCAAATTCAGGGATAGAGTTTTTATTGAGTTTATGTTGAATCTATAGAACAGATTGGGGATAATAGGCATCGTAACAGTCCTGAATCTTCTGGTTGTATGATAAATGTGCAATAATAACAAGAGACATTTATTCACCTTAAGAAGTGTTGTCCTGAAATACTCTCCTGCTTCAGGGGTAGCCCTTGGCAAGTTACTTTTGTTAGGCACACACAGACAGGACTCCTTCCATAGACAACTGATAAATATGCATTGCAGTCCTTGGCCTTTGTTAGTGCCCCAATATAGCATTGCTGGTTGGATAAATCTACCCAGTTCTGGGGATCATTGGTAGGAAGCTCAGGTGCAAGTAAACTAAGTCACATTCTCCAATGTAACCTTTATAGGAATAAAGTTCATATGATGATCTTAGTCTTTGGTCACATATCTCAGGTTTGAAGCATCAAATGTGTTTTTTGTGTGTGTGTGGGTGGTTTTTCACATTGAAGATTATCAGGGATGGAGATTAAGAATTCCTCAGGATCAACCTCTATATAGGTAACTTGACTAGGTTTCTGCATACTAAAGAATTATATCATTCTAGTCCTGCTTCCCTGAAATATTTTGAGATTCCCCAAATGACCTTTTTTAGGTGTTCCTAGATCATAGTTGAGTAATTATGGACTGTCTCTTACTTTCTACCAGATGGCTAACTGCTTGGAATGGTATATTTTACATGCTCACATACAGAGGGCTAGCTCATCTCCAAGAGCCCTAGAGCTATTCCCAGTTATCTTGTGTGCTGGTACCACTCACCTAGTGTCACTTTTAAAGCAAACACAATTCCTGACTAAATAGAGACATGATTTGTACCACCAAATTGGGCAAAGTTCTCTAGTCTTAATTAGAGGGACTAGTCTTCTCTAAGCCAAAGACTAGTCCCTCTAATTAATGTGCTTTCTCAGGTCGTTGCCTGAAGAGTGAAGGCATTTTTTCCCCCTTAGTGAAAAGCAAGAAGACAAAAAGCCAAGAAGAAACAATTCTAGTTTGATGTAACAGGCTGACCTAGTGGTTGCCTTAGAAACCTAACTTCATTATGATGACATTGACAGCATTCCAAGGAGACCAACTTGCTCTTGTTGGAGAGTAGAGCCCAGCCTCCAGGTGTTTGGATTTAGCGGAGGGTGTGGGTACTCCATGGTGGGGGCTGAGCCTCCCTGGGATGTTGGGAAACGAAGGGATCCCAGACCCAAGTCACCTTATTCCCACTCCGGAACTTGGAGCCCTGCTGTTTTCTATATATTGAATATAAACTTCTAATACTATGTTTAGTAGAAGTGTCAAAAATAGGCATTATTGTCTTGTTCCTGATGGAACAGTGCTTTGATAATTAACAAAATAAATGAGAACCCATAGAATGATGCTAGGTTCACGGTAATAGTTCAGTGACTGGGAGCCATTTTTATAAATACTTATAAGTAAAAGTTATACAAATTAGATAATTTCATAGTTTGTGTTTTTTAAAAAAGATTAATAGGACTGGGGTTGTAACTCAGTGGTAGATTGCTAGCACATGTGAGGCACTGGGTTCGATCCTCAGCACTACATAAAAATAAATAAAATAAAGGTATTGTGTCCTTCTATAACAAAAATATTTTTAAAAGATTAATAAAGTGGCTACAGAATTCTCTCCAGCTGATGTTTGTGTGTGTGTGTGTGTGTGTGTGTGTGTGTGTGTGTGTGTGTTACTGGTGATTAAATCTAGGGCCTTGCACATGAGCCTTTTACTACTGAACCCTTTTAAAATTTTTATTTTATGTTTAGACAGAGTCTCCTCTTGTTATGTTGCCAAGTTGTCCTCAAACTTGGTGATCTTCTTGCTTAGCCTCCTTATGAAATGGATTACGGTGCATGCCACAGAACCTGGCTCTAATTATCTTGATGTCCAAACATACTTGGAAAAACTAACCTTAGGAAAAAGCACTACCCTTTCTCTACATGATGGATCAGTATTCTATGGGGTTATCCTTGACTTACTAGTACATAATGGCGAAATCCTGCATTTATCAAGAGATGATAAATGTCTTGGGATGCTTTGTTTATTCTTACAGCAGTTATGCCCAGAAAATTCACATGTATGTTAAAATAGTTCCATTTTCTGTTGACCATAAATCTACATCATGTTCATTGATTTATCTGTTCCTTCCTTCCTTCATTCCCTAGTTGAGGAGTCCATACAGTAGAGGGGTCCCTCAGAGAGCAGAGGGGAAAACCCTCTGTTACCACATCCCATACAGGCTTCCCTGATCTTCTCTCACCTCCTCTCAGTCATCCCCTCTCCTAGACAGTATGGAAACATCTTCACAGACCCCAATGTGGTGCCCCATCCTCTGTTACCTGTTCCTACCTGCCCTGGACTGCCTGGTGCTTGCTGCTGACAGCCAAGGTGCCCTAAGGCTGCCTTGCTGTTTTACTGTATGGATGCTCCAAAGCTTAAATTCTTACAGTTTTCTTTTACATCTACCAGTTTTTCTGTCAAATAAAATTATTTTCTACTTAAGTTCATAAACTGCATCTTAAAGAAGGTACTGTATATTTTGCTCATTACATAAACATCTTCAGACATTCTATATGTTGACATGTTGGTGACACCTCATGGCAGAATGCTGAACTGCAACTTGAACATGCAGGCATGAAAAGTGAGAGGATGGGGCTGTGGCCAATCTAACAGATTTTTCAAATCCGAGTGGAAAGGGAAATCCTATGGCTTCCAGACAGAAAGTTCATTCTCTTTCTATGCCCAAGCAAAAGGTGTACATGACAGAAAAATTACATTTACTTTAATGGAGCATGAATTGAGAGAAAGATCAATGAAACAGAATATACTAATCAGATATAGACATATTTAGAAATTTATAATGTGACTAAGGCAGCATTTAAAATCATTAGAGATATAATGGATGATTTAAGAAGTGGTAATGTGTTAGCTAGAAAATCATATAGCTAAATCATATAGCTAAAACAATAAAAAAGACCTTTTTGTTTCACTTTACAGTAAGATCCAAATAGTTTTGAATTAAATCTGAAAAATATATTTAATTATTAGGAGAAAATGTGGGTGAACTCCTGTATAATTGATGAGAGGAGGCAACGTTCCTTAATATGAGTCAAATCCAGGAGCAATAAGTACAAAGATTGATATGTTTGATGCCTTAAAAATTATAACTGGGGGCTGGGACTGTAGTTCAGTGGTAAAGTGCCTGCCTCGTACATGTGAAGGTATGAAGCACTGGGTTCGAGCCTCAGCACCACATAAAAAATAAATAAAGATATTAAAAAATTTGTGACTGGGAGGGCTGGGGTTGTGGCTCAATGGTAGAGTGCTCACCTAGCACATGCAAAGCACTGGGTTTGATTCTAGTACCACATAAAAAGCAAATAAAACAAAGGTATTGTGTCCATCTACAACTAAAAAAATTTTTAAATAAAAAATTATGACTGGAAAATGAAATTCACCAAATTATGTTATATGCATGTTTCAATATATCACAATGAGTCCCAACATTATGTACAATTATATTGCACCAAAAGATCTTAGCAATGACAAAACCTGCATAGCAAAGACATGACCACCTATTAAAATGACACTGAGGAAGACATCTTCAACATAATGATGATATACTCTGTATAAATTCTTACCAATATAGAGGCATTAAAAAAGCAACAACCCTATCCAAGATATGTAAGAAATATAAACAGTCATTCACAGTGGGGCGCCTCTTAATCTCAGCAATTTGGGAGGCTGAGGCATGAGAATTGCAAGTTCCAGGCCAGTCTGGGGAATATATTAAGACCCTGTCTCAAAATAAAAATTTAGAAAAAGGGTTGAGAATGCATCTCAGTGGTAGGATGCTTCCAGTTCCAATCCTCAGTGCCGTAGGGGGTAGGGGAGGGGGTGAAGGGATCACATACACAACAATACATACCATTAACTGAAAAAAATATAACTTGTTTTTAAACAAAGGACCAGAGGCTTAAGCCTCTCAACTGTTATATTGGCAAAGATCCAATGTTTGCCAATACATACAGTTGGTGAGTCTGTGGAGAAACTTGTATTTTCATACCCCAACATGATATCAGATCTTAATCCTTAGAACCTTTAAATCCTAATTTATAATGATCTTGAAATCGGGAGATTATCTAGGTGGACCCTAAATGTAACTGGCAAGTGTCCTTGAAAGAGAGAAACAGAGGAAGGATTGACACAGATAAAAGAGGGAATAGTAATGGGATTAAGGTGCAGAGACTGGAGTGATACAGCCACAAGTAATGGAAGGCTAGAAGTCAGTGAAGGCTTAAAGAGGCAAGGAGGCTTATTATCTCCAGAAGGAGGTCAGGTTCAAGTACACCAATCAAAAGGTGTACATGACATAAAAATTATTTTTATATTTACTTTATTGGAACATGAATTGAGAGAAAGATAAATGAAACAGAACAGACTACCCAGACATAGACATATTTAGAAATTTATAATGTGACTAAATCTGAGTGGAAAGAGGGCCATCCACAGACCAAAGGAATTATCTCCAGAAGAGGACAACCCTGCCAACACTTGGATTTTGGCCCTGGAAAACTAATTTTGGACTTGTAGCATCCAAAACTATGAGAAAATCTTTCTGTTTATAATGACCCAAAGCTTATGGTAATTTATTA
This sequence comes from Ictidomys tridecemlineatus, assembly GCF_052094955.1. Lineage (NCBI taxonomy): Eukaryota > Metazoa > Chordata > Mammalia > Rodentia > Sciuridae > Ictidomys > Ictidomys tridecemlineatus. Next base: position 44,116,450 of record NC_135493.1, read on the forward strand.
CATGAGTCATAGGAAACTAACATAATCATTATGATGAGAAATTTGATAAATCATATCAATTTAACATATGCCCTTATACTATGACTCAGAAATATATATCCTGAAGATATGCTGGCACTGACACAAATAGATTATAGATATTGCACTGGCACTGACACAAATAGATTTAGATATTTTAGATATTGCATTTTAGATTTTAGAGTGTTGCACTATTTGAATAGCAAAAGCTTGAAAACTTAATTATTTTGCTCTAGCTTCCACATATGAGGCCTAAAGAGGAAACACTATCTTTATTGTTAGAAATGCACATATGTGAAATATGTCGTTTACATAAGATGGAGGAAAACAAAGAGCCGAGAAGAAACATTTCCATTTCCTTGAATCAGCCTGAACTCTCGGTTGCCATAGTAACCTGACGTCATCCTGGGGATTGTGATGGCTTTTTATTAGAGACTTCCATGACCTGCGGTAAGAGCCGACAGCCTCACCTTCAGGTGTCTGGACTCATCTGAGGGTGTGGGCAGAGTTGTCCCCATTGTCTGAGTCTGATCCTAGTTCCTCTAATTAGTGCACTTTCTCAGGTGGTGGCCTAAAGAGCGAAGGTGTTTTGATTTCAGAGAAGACAAGGGGACAAAGAGGAGGCTTTCGCAGAGGCATTTCTAGTGCAGAGGACCAAACTGCGCATCACAGTTGCCATAGAAACCTGATGTCATTATGGTGACTGATGACATTCTAAAGGAAACTGACTTGTTCTGGTTGTAGGGCGGAACTGAGCCTCCAGGTGTTGGATTTGGGGGAGGTTGTGGGTGTCATTTGTGGGAGTTGAACCCTCCTGGGATGTGGGAGTGCTCTGCTGATTCCAGATGGAGAGAGATGTGGATTCTCCTGGGCCCAAGGCAGCATGATATCCTGTTCCCGGGTGTCCTGGACCTATTTTCCATGTAAAGGCCAGAGGATAAGACAGGGAACAGCTCTCTGTGAGCCCAGCTTGTCCTCTGTAAAATGGGGTAGGAATGCTCACCCACAGGACTTTGGGGACCTTCAATGATAACACCTGCTTTCCTAATAGTGATTCCCATGTCTCTTAGATTGATGAAGAATATGTAGTTGGTTTGATGGTGGTCTTTACAATCTGAGATTTTAATATGACCATGCATTTTTTCATGGTCACCGCGTTTTTGTCCGTTTTGAACATTGAAGCCAGGAGTGCCTTGCTACTGAGCCACATTTTCCACCCTTTTTGTTTATTTATTTTTATTTTATTTTGAGATGGGGTTTCACTAAGTTGCTTAGAACCAGGCTAAGTTGTTCAGGCTGTCCTGGAACTTGGAATTCACCTGTCTGAGCCTCCCAAATGGACACTGAGACTGACTCACTAATGACATTTTTAAAGAAGCCAGGAAATAATCAAGTGTTATTTAAAATGTCAAGTATGAGAACTTAGTATTTTCAAAAATAATGCCATATATTTGCTCTATTATAATAATACCGAGCTATGGTCCTTAAAGTAACCAGGCAGATCTAAATATTATTCTTATTATTTCCCAGGACATAACATCTTAAGTTCTATAGTACCTAACTTTCATACTAAACCTAATGTCCTGTCCCCAGGCAAGCCAAGCTCTTCTGTTGCTATAGATTAGGTTTCATGTTCCAGAAATATATTTAAATGGAATTATGAATGTGTTTTTGATTTTTATTTGGCTTCTTAAACTCATCCTGTTTATTTTTAGATTTACCCATCTTCTTGTGTTTATTGATGGTTCATTCTTATTTATTTATTTATTTATTTATTTATTTATTTATTTATTTTCACAGTGCTGGGGATTGAACTCAGGACCTAATACTTGTTAGACAAGTGCTCCAACCCTGAGCTATTCTCCCAATATGATTCATTCTTTTTAATTGCCAAATAGTATTCCAGTATTTGGATATACTACAGTCTGTTTTATACATTTACCTGTTGTTGGATATTTTGGTTATTTCCAATTTGGGGCTTTTGTAAATAAAGCCACTGTCAGCACTTTTGAATAAGTAATTTCATGGAAATATGATTTTTACCCCTAGGGCAAATGTTTAGGAGTACATGAATGGATCATATTGTGATATAAGATTAGCATGGTAAGAAACTGCCAAACTGACTGCCGTGGTTATACCCTTTTGCATTGCCAGCAGCAGTGTGTGAGAGGTATATCCTCCACAATCTTGTCAGTGATTGGTATGCTCAGTCTTTTTAATTTTGGCCATCCTCCTGGGAAGGTACTTGTATCTCATTGTAATTTTTCTCCTATTTTGGCTAATGATTAATGATGTTGAGCATTTTTTTTCATACTTGACATTCATATGTTTTCTTTAGCAGAGTTCAAATATTTTGCCTGTCTCTCTTGTTGTGGGATGGAACTGGGAAGAGGGTTGTGCAGCCTTCAGTTGAATGAGTGGGAACAGGCAGGTTGTCACCACCAGATCCCATGTTTCATGTGCTTTCCCATCCTCATATGTTCCTCTATGTCCCATGTGCTTTATTTCCCTTTACTCTCCCTTCTAGAGTATAACATCAGAGAAGGGTGGGAATGCTGTACTCCAGAACAAGGGGCTCTTGGAGAAGAACCAAGTTTGCTATGGAATCTGCTGGAGAGGTTACTGGAACAAGAATGAAGAGGTCATAGGTACACAAAGGTATGTCACTTCCCTTCCACCAAACTTGTGTGTTCAACAGGATAACAATTCCCAACATTCTCAAACATCAGAAATACTCTGAAGTTGGGCTGTAGTTAGAAACCATAGTTGCTTGTTAGAAAGCAGCCAGAGGTCTCAGGTGGAGAGAGAAACCAGGGCACTGCCCAATAATTTCATTAACAGGGACACTCCAGATGTTCCAGAACATTTCATGGTAGGCACCAAATTAATGACACTTAAGATGGGCATGGTCGTGGACGCATATAATCACAGCTGCTTAGGAGTCTGAGGCAGGGGTATCAAGTTGAAGGCTAAATGGGCACCTTAGTGAGATACTTGTCTCAAAATAAAAATAAAATAAAGAGCCCTGCGGGTACAGCTAAGTAGTAGTGTCATGGCAGAAGACATGTCTTTGTAGATAGGTCCTAGGAGTTCCCAGAGGAAGGGGAATCTTGAGTCAGGACTAGCAGGGTTCTTGGCCTTCATGACTGAAAAGAATTTTTGCACATGCCAGTCTCCAGAGGGAGAGACAACTACCCATTGGTGTAGGGTGTTAATATTCATATATGGACAGTTCCTAGGGTGTGGACTAGCAGTGGAGCCAGAGTGGAACTTCATAATTTTGTGCCAGTTTTCCCTGTACTTGTGCATCGCCCACATGTTACAAGGGCACAGGCCAAGGGCATGTCACTCAGAAGTTACAATTGTTTGTTGTTGTTTTCCTCATTTCAATGGTTTATGGGTACTTCTTTTGAAACGCAGTATCTTTACTTTTATCCCCAAATTTCTGTCTCAGTAGAGCATTCCTGGGTTCAATCATATTAACTGTAAAAATAAGTGAATAAATAAATGAAATACCAAAAATTAAAAATAAAGTAAAATAGAAAACAATAAAAAAATTTAAAAAAACAATTGTATTTAAATGTCAGCTCTTGAGGTCAGACTTTCTTTAAAGTGTGGCCATTGACTACTTCATCAAGAACATCGAAGAGTTCTTGTTAAAAAATAGCAGATGTTTAGTTCAACCCTAAGTCTGCTGAAGCAAAACCATGGAGATGGGGTGGCAGGTCTACATTATCATCTTTCCTCTAGTTGCTTCTGGTATTTATGCAGGTTTTGAAAGCAATGCTGTGGACTTTCCAAAAATGTCTGCTAAACTTTTGAATCATTTAATGTCTAATTCCATTAATAGTTGCTGCTGCTACTCACCTTTAAATATCTGTGTCTTGTCTGTTCATCAAATATGTAGTACTTCCTTACTTTAAACAATAGTTATTCTGTAATTTATATACATGGCTCTAATATAGGTTCTGGGGAAACAGGCTCTCTGGAGCTGTCATTTTAGTTTGGGAAAACTGCTAATAGGGAAACAAATCAATAAGGGTAATTTCATACAAGATTCGTGCTTTGAATTAAATAAACACTTAGGTAGAAAAGAACCTGGACAGAGATCATGATAGATGGGGTTGTCAGTGAAGTTCCTTTTCAGAAAGTGGCATTTGAATTGAGTCCTAAATGCCAAGAGGAAGCCAGGTATGGAACAGGCCATTCTGTCCCTGTGTTTTGTGTGGATACCTGTTGATCCAGGATCAGAGTGAAAGCTCAGTGGCTGGATCCTGGTGGACAATGTGAAGACTGGTGAAAGGTGAGGTGGAGAGGGCAGCTGGAGCCACAGGGTTTGGGCTGAGTAAGGAGTATGGATTTTATTCTGAGTGTGGAGTGAGTATGGGCATGACATGATCTGTTTCTTTTTCTCAGGTGAGTCTGTGAATGGATTAGAAAGAGATTAAAAAGCCTGCGGTGACAATCATTTGGAGAATATTGCCCAAGTCTATGAGAGGGATGGGATCTGCTGTAGCTATATGCAGAGGGAGGGATACTCCTGGATAGGGTGTGTCCTGAGGTATGGCAGGAGGGACCTGTAGTGGCTGTGCATGGGGGCTATGGTAGGAATGAGACAGAATCAAAGAACACCGGTCTTATTTGGTCATGTGGAGATATGAATAGTGGTACCTCATCCATGCTTCCTTTCTTCCTTTCTTTTGTACTGGTGATTTAACTTCTTTACCACTGAGTCACAACCCTAATCCTTTATATTTTTTTATTTTGAGACAGGATTTCCCTAAGTTGCTGAAGCTAACCTTGGCCTTGCAATTGTCCTGCCTTATTCTCATGAGTCACTGGGATTACAGGTGTGTGCCATCCCGACTGGCTTGTGATTCTGTTTTTTGAGATCAGTTGCTCCTTGTGCCTGATATTCTGAGAATAGTTAGTTCAGTTTTCCAATAGTAGTTGTAGTGCTATTTAGTGATTTAATATTATGTGTCAGTTAACAAATAGATTCACGTAATGGTTGGGGTTGTAGCTCAGTGGTAGCATGTTTGCATAGCGTGTGTGAGGCAGTGGGTTCAATCCTCAGTATCACATCAAAATAAATTTAAACAAAAAGATAGTGCCCATCTACAACTAAAAAAATTGAAAAAAATCACTTGTAAGTCTATTGCCCTTTATTAAAGAGATTCAAACTCTAAAACCATCAAAACCATAGAAACTCAACTTGCAAGCATTTATGCAACAGCTCAGGATATTGATCATTTTTTTAGCTTGTAACCAGCACACTTCTAAGGGTTTTCAGGTATTACCTCAAGTAATTCTCAAAGTGACAATCTATGAGGTAAAGACAAATGTTTTCCCCTCATTACAGAAGAGGAACCTGAGGTACAGACCCAAGAGCACAGAGCCAGATGTTGCAAAATCTTTGCAGTAGATTTAAAAAAAAATAATAATGGCATCCCAATCCGTTTTCATAAAACAGAAAACAGAAAGTAACGTTTGTTTTCAAACATTTTGTCTTAAGTACTTAAGGATAAGTACTACATAATCCCAGGTTTGCAGAGGAGGCATTATAGTGACTACAAGGTTTACTAAAAATATTCAAAGTCATGCAGTTTTGTTTTGTTTTGTTTTTTAGGGATCTCTTATGCAGTTTTTAAGTAGCAGTCAGAGCTAAAATCCTAACCAGCACACTCAGGAAGAAGAAACACACCACAGTTGAACTCTGTCATCCTATTTTGGGTAATATTGGGTCAGGAATGTATGTCTTTGGGAGGATGTGGTGCTTGGGTAGCTATTGTGCCTTAAAGCAGATGGTGTTTGAGAAAATAAAAAGATAATAATTGTAAAAACAAAGGATAACAAATATTTTTAAAAGTAACACTCCTCACAGATATGCATTAAACAACTGACTGTTCAGTAATTCCTTGGACCTCCAAAGTGAATTATTTCCCCTTTATGAACTCAGTGATTTTTAAGTTGGGAATCACATAGTTTTGCTCTCTATACTTCCATGGTTGGGAGGCAGGGATGGCCTGACCCTCAGTGATGGATGAGCCAGATAAGGTATGTGGTGTCTTACGCAAGGTCACTTAGAGTTTGTGGATTGGATTGGCACTGTGGTCCAGGTATATCTGTTTTTTTCTCACATGTATATGTCTGTTGAATATGCCATTAGCATTGTTCCTGTATATGATAAATCACTTGTTAAGGGCTTAGAGGGTACATGTTCCTCTAATCTCAACCTGCAGGTAATACAAGAGGACCCTAAGTTCTTTAAATAAGGAAAATGTGTGTGGTTGTTCCTCTTCTTCCCCATACTCTATTGAGAGGGTAGGAGAAAATTCCTAAAATCATAGCATGTAGACTTTTTTTTTTTTTTTTGGTATTTAACTCAGGGACACTATTTAACACACTGAGCCACATCCCTATCCCTATTTTGTATTTTATTTAGAGACAGGGTCTCACTGAGTTGCTTAATGCCTCAGTTTTTCTGAGGCTGTCTTTGAAATTTCGATCCTCCTGCCTCAGCCAACCGAGCTGCTGGGATTACAGGTGGGCACCACCACGCCCAATGCCTGTGATCTTTTGTGTCTGGCTTTATTCATTCTTTATATTGTGTGTGATATTTACATTATTCTGAGAGAGGTGGGGAAAAAACCAAAAGTGTATTTTTCCTGCTCTCATGTTCAACACAGCATCTATGAGCACCAAGTTATGTGGGGATTTCTCCCAACCAATATTTAATCAATTTTGTATCAGATTTTGTAATAGACACCAGTCAGGTGTTTGCTAATTCTTTTCAATTCTCACACTGTTTACCTTGATATAGCATTAGATCCCACTGGTTGGTGGCTCAGGCCCACCTGTCTACACCCTCCTCACTTCAGATGTCAATTGTAAGCACAGGTCACACCAACGAAATATAAATTGGGGTTTCAATAACCTTCCTTGTGTTTGAATAATTTTCTAGAGCAATTCACAGAACACTGAGAAACAATTCACTGATGTTTACCAATTCATTGTAAAGGACATTTCAAAGGTTACGGGAGAACAGCCAAATTGAAGAGATGCACAGAACAAGGCATATGGAAAGGGGCACAGTATTTCCATACCCTACTCAGATGGACCAGCCTCCAGAAACTTTCATGTATTTTTCAACCAAGAAGCCCATCAGAACTCTGTTGTGATCTGGGGGTATTTGGAAGACATCATTGCATAGGCATGACTGAGTACATTATTGTCTATTGATGATCAACTTAACTTTTAATGCTTTTCCCCTGCATAAGGGTTGGGGGAGGGGCTAAAATTCCTAACCCTTCTAATCATGCTTTGTTCTTTCTGGATGACTAGCTGCTCTAGTTTGGATCTTAAGTGCCAACCAAATGCCCGTATGTTGAAGTCTTTGTCTTTAGAGTGGAACTACTGTGAGGTGTTAGGCCCTAGAGGAGGTGGAGTCTTGTGGTCCTTAGGTCAATGGGGCATGCTTTTGAAAGGGATTGTAGGACCACAGACTCTTCTTCTTTCTCTTTTCTCTCTGGCTTATGATGTAATCAGTTTTATCCTGTCACAGGTTCCCACCATAATGTGTTGCCTTACCATAGGACCAAGGCCATCAACTGGATCCTTGAAAACTGTGAGTCAAATAAACCATTTCTCCTTAAAAGTTAATTATCTCAGATTTTGTGTTATAGTGATGGAGAGCTGACTACCTGAAGCCATCCATGGGCTCTCAGCCACCAATCATGTCATTAGCACACAAAAGAATTATTTCTCAAGATTTCAAGAGATTTGGGAGCTTTTTGTCAGGATTTGGGTATTCTTCAACTTTTGACTTGTTATGAATTTTGGTCCTGTGGACATTCTTGTTTGTATTGATTTGGTTCAGGAATCACTAAACTCAAAATAATGCTCATTGGCAAACAGATTATTTTAACCTGAAGGAATGTGAGAAAATTATAGAAGCAGAAAGCTGTCACTTTCTTCTGCCTTTCTCCCCTGAAGCAGGTAATAAAATCCTCAGGTGAGACGTACCCTCTCTATTCCCAGAGGACAGTAGCATCTTTATTTGTGAAGGTGAAGGGCCTCAGAAGAAAGTCTGACCAGTGGTGCCTTGCTCAGTTTACTTCATGTTAGATCATTTCCTCTATCGCATTTCTCCACAGTTGTCTACTCTTCATCCAACCTCTCATAAAAGTATCAGATTTAACCCTTTATCTGAGTCTCCATTTCTTTATGAAGGCTCCCATTTCATGTAAAACATATATTTAATACTTGTGGATGTTTTTCTCTTGATAATCTGTCATTTATTATCTTCTGTTTGAGGGATCTCAGCCATGAACCCAAGATGGGTAGAGGAAAAGTTACATTTTCCTTTCATATAGTATGTTTCAGTGGACATGTATTTCATTTATCTTGAGCATGTACCTGAGTGGCATTTCTGTGTATGTGTACATTTAGCTCAGAGGATACCACCAAGCAATTGATCAAGGTGATTATTCCAGTCTCTACTCTATTCAAATCTATATTCCAGTCTATATTTCAGCCATGTGTAGAGTTCTGCTTGTTTCACTGCCCTACAAACCCTTGGTATTTTCCATCTACTCCATTGTTATTTTCCTAGTGAACTTATGGTGATATCTCAATATGATTTTAGTTTTAATTTGTGTTTATTCTCTCTCTGATGAATTAAGTATCTATTTATTCATTTGTCTTTTTATTTATTTTTTTTTTGTACCAGAGATTGAACCCAGAGGCACTTAACCACTGAGCTTCATCCCCAGCCCTTTTTAATTTTTTAGTTTGAGACAGGGTCTCACTAAGTTGCTTAGTACCTCACTAAGTTGCTGAGGCTGGCTTTGAACTTGTGATCCTTTCTTATTCTAAGTGTCTCTTAATCCAAATAAGGTCCATGCTTTTTTATTTAACCTTCCAATTTATTTGCTGAGAATATTCTTATCTTGTGGAGACTCAATTCTGGATTTTGCTGATTGAATCTGTATTGGGTTGTTATATCCCTCTGTCTCCTTCTATTTTACCTAAATGGATATGTAGGTTTAAGACTTTATTTTAGACTCAAGTGTTTGCACAAGGGGACCTCACATGTAGGGGTGTGTATTCTTGTAGGATTGCATCAGGAGCCACACTGTGTCTCTCCTGTGTATTGAGATTGGTTATAGGGTTCAGGAGTGGGCAGCTTCATCCATCCATTATAAAATTTTTCATCTTCCTTTCACATCAAGGTTCCCCCTGGTCTCTGATGATCATTACCTTGATCTGAATTTCATTAAATTTTGTGAAAATGATGATGTTCTAATTCTGATTTCTTCTGCATACATTTACTGGAATCTTCTATAAAAATTTTTTTCCCTCATCAAATATTCGGTTCCACTGGGGTATGGGATGAAGAGGAAGATAGGATGAGTTCTTTGTTTTTGTAGTATTTCCACTTTTCAAAACAATGAGTTGCACAATCAGGAGAATGCAAATCAAAACTACACTGAAATTTCATTTCACCCTAGTCAAAATAGCAATGATGAACAACAGAAATACTGAAAATTGTTGGTGATAATTTGGGGGAAATGATAGACTACTACATCATTGATATGGTTATAAATTAGTATAACAACTTTGGAAAGCAGCACAGAGATTCTTCAAAAGATTAGGAATGGAAACACCATATGACCCAGTTATCTAAATTCTTCGTTATTTATTCATTATTTAAAATCACCATACTGTAGTGACACATGCATATCAACATTTATAACTGCACAATCCACCATAGCCAAGTTAAAGAACCAGACTAGGTGCCTGCCCATCAAGAAAATGTGAGATTGATCTATCTATCTATCTATCTATCTATCTATCTATCTATCTATCTATCTATATGTGTGTATATCTCACACACACACACACACACACACACACACACACACACACAATGGAGTTATGCTTAGCCATAAGGAAGAATGAAATTATGTCATTTGTTGCTAAATTATTTCATCTCCCTGCATTCCAGGATCTGGCTTTTAAAAGAGTCACAAAAATAATCCCCTTCAGGGTAACTGGGGTTCTTCTCATGGATATTATTTCAGGTCTGCATTTCTTTTGCAGATAACAAGTAGTTTGCTGAGGAATGTGACATATCACTTAAACCAGGCAGGGCTACTGGTAAATTGCTTCTTGGAAAAAAAGCACTTGGAAGTCAGCACATGGACCTATTTTATAGAATTATTTTCTTAACCTTGTTTTTACCACTCACATCTTTCTGTCCCCTATCACCAAGAGGCTTGATGGAAGAAGGCCTGGCCTATGGGATCCCTGTTTCTCTTTACACTGTCAGCAATCATGTAAGTCATTCTTGTTATGCAGCAGGAGTAGGTGTGTATTAAGGCTAGATGTGTTTTATCGTGGATGTTCTTCCATTTGGAGAAAATATCAGGAATGCAGGATAAGAATTCCTGAGAATAAACTATTGTATGGTTAGATTGAATAGGTTTTTCCCTAATAAACGTCTATATTATTGTAGATATGCCTCCTTACAATAACTCAAATGGCATTTTGGGTGTTCCTAGTTCATTTAGTCCCATGACTACGGACAGCCTCTTGCATTTTCTGCCACAGATGGCTAATTGCATAGGATGGTATGTAAGTTTTGCATGTTCTCCTCTGAAGGCTAGCTCAACTTCAAGAGCCCTAGGAGACATCTGTCCCTGGGTTTCTATGGACAAATGATATTCTCCTAAGGTCATTTTTAAAGACAACACAATTCCTGATAGCAAAATATGCTTTATTCCAACAACCTGGCCAGAGCGTTCCCAAACCCGCAATCCCCACTTCTGTTATCTAATTAGTATGGTTTCTCGTGTATCCTGAAGGTTGAAGATGTTTTGATTTTAGAGAAAGCCCTAGGGACCGAAGGGGGAAAAAAAATGCTTGAACGGCATTTCTAGAGTATAGGAACAACCTGCACATTATGGTAGCCATAGAAACATGATGTCATCATATTGACAGTGATCACATTAAACTGTTGTCTCCTTTGAAAAGGAGACAAACTTGCTCTGGTTGGAGAGCAGGGCTGTGCCTCCAGTTTTCTGAACTCAGCATAGGGTGTGAGTGTCCTGTGGTGGGGACTGAGCCTCACTGGGTTGTGGGGAGAGGAAGGGATCCCAGAACTGAGTTGTTTTGTTCCTACTCTGGGGCTTGGTGTCTCTACTGACTGGAGAGGAAGAGAGATGTGGGACCCTCCTGGCCTCAGGCAGCATGATGTCCTGCCCCAAGGTGTCCTGGACCTACTTTCTATATAAAGAAGTGCTGGAGGATGAGACAGGAAGGGTCCTCTGTGACTCAGCTTCTCCTCTGTAAAATGGGGGTAGAAATGCTCACCCAAGGGATTACTGGTACTTTCAGTGATAAAACACAGTGCAAGCCCATATCCCTGTAGTATTGTAGGATCATAAATGCCCGTATGAATTTAGGCCACTTCTTATTCTTTTTCAATTTTATTTTTACAGGATGATAGACAAGGAACAGAGAAGGAACAGGCCATGGTGAGAAGTCCATTGCACTTTCTGGTTGTTACAACTACTATCCAATTATATAAGTGCTATTTGTCACTGACCAGTGCTAGCATGGTTCATGGCAAATATTTATCTCATAAAGAATAGTAATTGTTGAATTCTTTCTTCCCCTGGACAGCTCTTCATCTAGTGACTGAGCTCATATAAAGTGTCTAAAGAAGACAGTTTCTGAGGATGGGGTCATGATGGTTGCTGAAGCTTCTACCCCAGAGCTGAAGGGCGGCAGTATTCAGCAGACCACTGACACTTCCATACTGGTGAGATATAATGCCTGGCTCAAATGAGTTCATAGATCTGTACAAGGGTATATGGTGGAGTAGCACACATGAGGTTCACAAATAGTCTGAAAGTAGAAAAACTACTTTGATCTCATCCTTTAAGAGGATTAGCAGGTGGATTTTTCTTCCATCGCCAGTTCTGTGCTTTGAGTAGCATTTGAGGCCCATCTAGAAAGTTACTCTTAGTTTGAAAGCAATGATATGTCCTGATTAAGGAAGAACGTTTATATTATCATGAACTTGCAGTAAATATACCTATATTTTCTTATATAGATTATAATAAGCAGTGGTTCCCATATATCTCTTAGATGGGTGTTGGAATGGCAGTTGCTTAGATAGTCTTTTTAGGAATTTGAGATTATAAGATTGATTCTTCCCTGGCAACCACAGTTTTATCCATTCTATAATGAAAAATTTTTCAGTTTTTTTTAGACCTTTATTTTATTTCTTTATATATGGTGCTGAAAATCGAACCTAGTGCCTCACACATGCCAGGTAAGTGTGGTACTGCTGAGCCCCAGCCCCAGCCCTCAGTTTTTAATTTGTTGTAATTAGTTATACATGACAATAGAATGCATTTTGGTACATTGTACATAAATGGAGTATAACTTCTCATTCTTCTGGTTGTACATGATGTAGAGTTACACAGGTCGAGGGATCATATATATGCATAGAGTAATAATGTCTGATTCATTCTACTATCATTCCTAACCCCATATGCCCTTTTCTCCCTTCTGTCTAATCCAAAGTATCTCTATTCTCTGCCTCCCTTATTGTGAATTACCATCTGTGTATCAGAGAAAACATTCGGCCTTTGGTTCTTTTGGATTGGCTTATTTCTCTTAGCATGATAATATCCAATTCCATCTGTTTACTGGCAAATGCCATAATCTCATTCTTTAAGGCTGAGTAAATTCCATACCACAATTTCTTTATGCATTCATCTGTTGAAGGGCACCTAGATTGGTTCCATAATTTAGCTATTGTGACTTGAGCTGCTGTAAACATTGATGTAGTTGCATCACTATAGTATGCTGATTTTAAGTCCTTTGGATATAAACTTAGGAATGGGATAACTGGGTCAAATGGTGATTCCATTCCAAGTTTTCTGAGGAATCTCCATACTGCTTTCCATATTGGTTGCAAAAGTTTGCAGTCCCATTAGCAATGTGTGCGTATATCTTTTCCCCAACATCCTCACCTGCCGCAGTCTGGCTGGGCACAATTCAGGAGCCACTTGTCAAAAGAAATGAACTTTATTTTTAGACCACACCACACAGCTCCTCAGGAAAAACCCTCAGAGCCCAACTGCCACCACCAGCTTCCCACAAGCCTCTCAACCTCCCCCACTCCTCCTGCTCTTGAGGCCCATTGGCTGGGTCGTGTGGGCGGAGCCAAAAAGAGTCCCCCAATGGGCAGCTCTGTGATCTGAAAGGGCGGAGAAACAGTCCAATGAGCATCACCGCAGAGGAGCCAATCAGTTGGCAGCTAGAAGTTTGCTGGGGCCGCTGTGAGCCAATCATCAGCTGGCAGCTGGATGTTTGCTGGCAGCTGGAAGTTTGCTGGGGCCCCTTTGGCTGTGGCTCTCAACATCTCCCCTTCTCTGTTTAAACAACAAGCATGTGGCTTATGGACCGTGCCTGCCTTAGGTTGTCCAATACTACATATGGTCCTTACCTGTCATCAGATGAGCTGACCTCAAGGCATCAGCCTCCTGTCTTAGGTTGGTACCATTGCAATTGGATCTTACCTGTCATTGACTACCGGTCCAGCATACAGCCACACCTGTGGATAGTCTTTGTACCAGCGGTGGGCGGGGGGATAAAGTTCTTTGCCTCACTTCTGTTGGCCCCCAAATTTTAGCTGAACGACCATGACAAGCAGAAGGGAGGAAGATACACCAAGCCAATTGACAGCTCCTTTTGGAAAAATTGTACCACCGATGACACCATCAGCAAAAATACCCCAACACTACCACAAGTCGCTGCACCAACAGATAGTTCACAATGCATACAAGTGATACATAGTCCAGGCAAGTTCTGCAAGCAGTTCAGTGAATGTCATCGGGATTTTATTAGGAATTGCATGAAATCTGTATAACACTTTGGGTAGCATGGCCATTTGAACAATGATAATTCTGTCTATCCAAGAGCATGGGAGATCTTTCTATCTTCTAGGGTCGTCTTCTACTTCTTTTTTTAGTGTTCTGTAGATTCATTGTAGAGATCTTTTACCTCTTTGGAGGTTGTCACCACTTTTAGAGGTTTTTCACCTCTTTGTAGAGGTCTTTCACCTGTTTGATTGATTCCAAATATTTTTTTGATGCTATTGTGAATGAGGTAATTTCTCTTTCAGTGGATTCATTGCTGATGTATAGGAACACATTTGATTTATGGGTATTGATTTTATATCCTCCTACTTTGCTGAATTAATTTATTAGTTTAGAAGTTTTCTGGTGGAATTTTTTGCCTCTTCTAAATAAAAAAAAATCATGTCTTTGGAAAATAGTGACAGTTTGAGTACTTGTTTTCCTATTTGTGTCCCTTTAATTTCTTTTCTTCTGTATAATTTCTCTGGCTAGAATTTCAAGGACAATGTTGAATAAAAGTGGTGAAAGAGGGCATCCTTGTCTTGTTCCATTTCTTAGAGGGAATATTTTTAATTTTAATTCATTTAGAATGATGTTGGCCTTGGGTTTACCATATATAACTTTCACAATGTTGAGATATGTTCCTAGTATCCCTAGTTTTTCTGGTGTTTCGAACATGCTTTTGGCAAATGGTTTTTCTGCATCTATTGAGATGATCATATGATTCTTGTTTTCAAGTCTATTGATGTAATGAATGACGTTTATTGATTTCTGTATGTTGAACCAACCTTGCCCCTGGGATGAACCCTACTTGATCATGGGGCACTACTTTTTAATGTTTTTTATATGCAATTTGCCAGAACTTTATTGAGAATTTTTGCATCTGTTTTCATCAGGGATATTGATCTGAAGTTTTCGTTCCTTGACGTGTCTGTCTGATTTTGGTATAAGGGTGATACTAGCTTCATAGAATGAGTTTGGAAGGGTTCTGTCCTTTTCTATTTCATGGAATAATTTGAGACATATTGGTGTTAATTCTTCTTTGAAGGTCTTGTAGAACTCAGCTGAGAATCTCTCTGGTCCTAAGCTTTTCTTGGTTAGTGGTAGGCTTTTGATGGTGTCTTCTATTTCATTGCTTGAAATCAATTCTGTTTAAATTGTATATGTCCCCCTGATTCAGTTTGGGTAGGTCATATGTCTCTAGAAATTTGTTGATGTCTTAAAGATTTTTCTATTTTATTGGAGTTATAAATTTTCAAAATAATTTCTGATTATCTTCTGTATTTCAGTAGTGTCCAGCATAATATTTCCTTTTTCATCACAAATTTTACTAATTTGAGTTTTCTCTCTCTTTCTATTTGCTAGCTTGGCTAGGAGGTTATCAATTTCATTTATTTTTTCAAATAACTAACTTTTTGTTTTGTCAATTTTTTGAATTGTTTCTTTTGTTTCAATTTCATTGATTTCAGCTGTGATTTTAATTATTTCCTGTCTTCTACTGCTTTTGATTGATTCTTTTTCTAGGCTTTGAGATATAATGTTAGGTCATTTATTTGTTGATTTTTATTCTTTTAATGAATGAGCTCAATGTCGTGAACTTTCCCTTTAGCACTGCCTTCATAGTGTCCCATAGAGTTTGATACGTTGTGTCACTATTATCATTTACCTCTAAGTATTTTTTATTACATCCCTGATTTCTGCTTCTATCCATTCATCAATCACTGGCATATTATTTAGTCTCCAGATGTTAGAGTAGCTTCTGCTTTTTATTCTATCATTGATTTCTAATTTCATTCCATTATGACCTGATAGAATGCAAGGTATTATCTCTATTTTTTTTTATTTGCTAAGAGTTGCTTTGTGGCCTACGATATGGTCTTATGGTCCTTAGAGAAGGATCCATGTGTTGCTGAGAAGAAAGTGTATTTGTTCATTGATGGATGAAATATTCTACATGTCTGTTAAGTGTAAATTATTGATTATATTTTTTAATTCTGTAGTTTCTTTGTTTAGTTTTTGTTTGGAGAGTCTACCCAGTAGTGAAAGAGGTGTGTTAAAGTCACCTAGTATGTTTGTGATATGGTCTATTTGATTCTTCAAATTGAGAAGTGTTTTCTTTTATGTATGTAGAAGCTCCATTGCTTAGGCAATAAATATTTATTATTGTTTTGTCTTGCTGATGTATGAATTTCTTAAGCATCACAAAATGTCCTTCTTTGTCCCTTCTGATTAATTTTGGCTTGAAGTCCACTTTAATTTGCTGATATAGGATAGAAAACCCTGCAATCTATGTGAGTGATATGCTTTTCCCCATCCTTTCACATTCAGTCTGTGGCTGACTTTCCCTATGAGGTGAGTCTCTTGGAGACAATATATTGTTGGGTCTAATTTTTAAATCCAATCTGTCAGTCTGTGTCTTATGATTGTTGACTTTAGGCCATTAACATTCAAGGTTATAATTGAGATGTGATTGTATTCCTGGTCATTTTGGTTTATTTCTAGTTTTTAATATGAATCAATTTCTCCTTTGATTGACTATTCCTTTATTTTTTATTTTTTAATAAATATTTATTTATTTATTTATTTTTATGTGATGTTGAGGATCGAACTCAGTGCCTTATGCATGCAAATCAAGCACTCTACCAACTGAGCTACATCCCCAGCCCAACTATTCCTTTAGTGTAGTTCTTCTCTTTGGTGTTTTTCAGTTTATTTTTTCATTTCACCTTCATGTAATATTTTGTTGTGAATATTCTATAGTGCAGGCTTTCTAGTTGTGAGTTCTTTTAACTTTTGTTTATCATGGGAGTTTTTATATTTCATCTTCAAATCTGAAGCTTAATTTTGCTGGATATGGGATTCTTCATTGGAAACCATTTTCTTTCAGAGCTTGGTATATGTTGTTCTAGGGCCTCCTATGTTTGAGTGTGTTATGAAATTAGCTGAGGTCTGAATTGTTTTCTCCCTATAAGTAATCTGATATATTTTCTCTCTCAGCCTTTAAAATTCTATTCTTATTCTGTATGCTAGGCATTTTTATTATAATGTGCCTTGATGTGAGTCTGTTATAATTTTGTACATTTGGGGACCTGTAAGCTTCTTGATTTTCCATTTCATTCTTTAGATTTGTCAGATTTTCTCATTTAAAAAATTGTGCATTCCTTTGGCCTGCACAATCTCCGTGCCTTCATCTAGCCAGATAAATATTTTTTAAAATACATATTTTTTACTTGTATATGGACACAATGCCTTTACTTTATTTATATATTTTAGTGAAGCTGAGGATCAAACCCTGTCCCTTTCTCATGCTAGGCTAGTGCTGTACTGCTGAGCTACACAACTCCAGACCCCTGATAAATCTTTAATTTGATCTTTTCATGTTATCCCATAATTCTTGGGATTTCTATTCATGGTGTCTTAACATCTTCTCTCTATTGTCAACTCTGTTTTCAAGATTCTATATTTTGTCTTCATTGCCTGAGGTTCTATCTTCCAAGTAGTTTAGTCTGTTGGTGATGCTTTCTATTGAATTTTTAATTTGGTTTATTGTTTCCTTCTATTTGAGGACTTTTTGCTTATCTTTTTTTTAATAGAATCTCTTCCTCTTTATTAAAGTCTTTTGCTTTCTGTAATTTCTCTCTGAATTAATTCCTTTACTTCACAGATCAGTTTAAATCCTTCTCTGACATTTCTTCCACTGTGATGTCGATGTATCTTGGTTTGTTTGGGATGATTTGTTCCCTTGATTTTTCATGTAGTTTGTGTGATTACCTATCTAACACTATGAATCTGAGGCACTAGAGTTTCTACCCCATGTACTTATAGTGTCCCTGAAGGTTTCCAGTACCTCACTGTTTAGGGGGAGACAAATGATAACAACAACCAATGCAAACAATATACAGCATTAAAACAAATATTTCCTACTATGATGTCTACAAAGTTAATTATTACAATAAACAAAATGATATGATTAGTTATTGCCTATAATAAAATAGCAAGTTTGCAAAAGGGTTTACAATTTCAAATGGTGGACAGGGAGAGAACAGAAATTATATAGGATGTGATTATTATGAGGGAGGAGGAGAGAAGACAGAAGTAAAAGATTAAAGGAAGAGCACAAGAAAGAATAATAGAAATTGGCTATTAGCAGAAGAAAAAAAGAGAATCTGCTGAGAGCCATTGCCAAGTAGGAATGACGCATAGCAATTTCTTTGTCAGCCTACTCCATGTTGCTTAGAGGAAGGACTCTCCATTGTGGAAATGGGCTTGCCTTTGGACCAGGTCATTTGCAGTAACATTGCATGTATGCTTGAGTAAGGTGACCTTGCTCAAGGACCAGGGCGGTTCCAGGTTTAAGGTGTACCCTGCTGGGAATAGGACGTATCCTGCTGATTAGAGCCTGGTGGAGTACGTGGATTTGACCCAGAACGTGAATTTTGGCCCAGAACGTGGATTTTGCCCCAGAACGTGGATTTTGCCCAGAACCTGTGTGTAGAGTGCCAGTGACAGTTCGAGAATAAAGAGTTGCTGTTTGAATTCTGCAAGGTGTGAGTGGCTCGTGATTTTGTGCCCAGCCAGACTACGGCAAGAATCAACGAAAATAGCTATATTGCCTGAATAAATTTGTCCCAGCCCCCCAAATTGATATGTTGAAACCCTAATGCCCACTCTGATATTATTTGGAAGTGTAACCTTTAAGAGGTGATTAAGTTTAGATGAGGTCGTGAGGGTAGCTTTATCAGAATAGAGATGTGAATTATCTCTTACTCTCAGCCACATGTGAAGGCTACAAGAAAACAGTATATGCAAACTGGGAAGAGGGCTTTTACTAGATAAAGATACTGCCTGCATTTTGATCTCAAACTATCCAGCCTCCAGAACTGTTAGAAATAAGTGTTTGTTCTTTAAACCAACGAGTTATGGCAATCTGTGTTAGCAGCCCTGAGTAAGCCAAGGGACAGTAACAATATTAGTATTTTTCCCTGTTGTAAAGTCAACATGGGGCTTTGATAATGATAAAAACCAAACCATAGCAATGAATTGGGCATTAAAGTTTTCTTTTGTACCTATATATTTTTAAATTTTTTGTACCCACATATTTAACACCTAAAATAGGAAAGTATGTAAATAGTAAGTAAACAGTAATCACATGAATATTTTTATTTCAGTAATTTA
Organism: Ictidomys tridecemlineatus; assembly: GCF_052094955.1. Taxonomy (NCBI): domain Eukaryota; kingdom Metazoa; phylum Chordata; class Mammalia; order Rodentia; family Sciuridae; genus Ictidomys; species Ictidomys tridecemlineatus. The sequence continues at coordinate 44,135,580 of NC_135493.1, forward strand.
AAAAGAGGTATTTCATGTAACAATAATCTTTTGATATAATTTCTTCCATACTATTCACTAAAAATATAAAATTACCAAAGATTTTAATAAATAGATCAATTTATATCAATTTAAGTGGTCTTGGTCTCCAACAATCTTTTAATAGCTATTGCAGACTGCTTGTTTCAGATTTTGAGGGGGTTTGGAATTCACAAAAATATAATTTACAGCTTGAGTTTAAACCATCATACATGTCTTGTATTTGAAAACAATATTATCTTTCTACTCAGTTTTCCGTGATTCCAGGAAAAGCAACAATGTGGGGATTTCTGCTCAGAGTTTATTCACAACTTGTCTATTAACATCAGTTCCTTCAGTTTTTTACCTTTTAAAAATTGATAGAAAATGCATATAACACAAAATTCAACATTGTAATTTACTTAAAGTGTACAAATAAGTGATTTTTTTAGCATGTTTCCTATTTTGTACAACCATTGCCACCATCTAAATTTGTTAGGGTGTATTATGGCCCAGGATGTGATCTTTCTCAGCGCATAATCTATGTGAGTTTGGGAAGAATGTGTATTCTGCTATTTTGGGATAAACTATAAATGTTCCTCATTTTATGATGGGGTTATATCCTAAAAATCCCTTTATAACTTGAAAATATCAGAAGTCAGAGATGTGTTTAATATAGCTAAGTTATTGAACATCATAACTTTGTCTAGCTATCTTTTTTTTTTTTAATAATAGAGATTGGAACCAGGGGTTCCACTGAGCTACTCCAGCCACCTTTATTTTTTTTTTTATTTTGAGCCAGAATCTCACTGAGTTGCATAGGGCCTTGCTAAGTTGCTGAAGCTGGTCTCAAAGTTGCAATTCTCCTGCCACAGCCTCCCTAGTCACTGGGATTACAGGCATGCACCCCAGGCCTGGCTTTGTCTAGCTATCTTAAATGTATGAAATACACTTATATTAGCCTATGGTTCAGCAAAACCATCTAATACAAAACTGCTTTTATAATAAGATATTGAATATCTCATTTAATTTATTGAAAACTGTACTGGAGGTATTATAAAAAAAACAGGACAATTGTATGGGTATGCTTTGGGGCCATCAAATAGTCAATTCAGAGATCAAACTGTTAAGTGGAGCAACCATCTGTATTCTACAGAGAGATTTCAATGATATCTAATAAACTGATGATGCTGTTGAATTCTACTGTGTCCTTACTGATGTTCTACCTGTGAGATCTGTCCATTTCTGATAAATAGGGTAATGTCTCCTAGTAGTTGATTCATGTGTTTTCCTTGCAATTGCATCTGTAATTCCCTCACATATTTTGTCACTTTTCTTATTAGTCATGTAAGCAATAAGGGTATTTATGCCCTTTTTGGAGAACTGAACCATATATCACCATCTAATGCCTCTTTTTATCCGTTATAACTTCCTTGCTCTAAAGTCTAATCTGTCTTAAATTAACATATCTTCTAATGCTTTCTTTTGATTACAGTTAGCATAATATATATTTTTCCATTCCTTTTAATCTATTGTGTTTTTATATTTAAAGTTGGTTTCATGTAAATAATAATTGATGGAATCTGGACATTTGATCCATTCTTGTAATTTCTTTTACTTGATATGTGTAAACCATTGATGCTTAAAGTGATTATGGATATAGTTGAGTGAATATCTGCCTTGTGTGCTACTATTTTATTTGTTACTCTTGTTCTTTGTTCTTATTTTTTTCTTCTACTCATTTTTTCCTATTTGGAGTTAGTTGACCATTTCTGATTCCGTTTTCTCTCTTCTTAGCATTCCGGGTATTTTTTTTTTTAATTTTTTAGTTGTAGATAGACACAATACCTTTATCTTATTTATTTATTTTTTAAAATATGATGCTGAGGATCTAATCCAGTGCCTCACACATGCAAGGCAAATGCTCTACCATCTGATACAACCCCAGTCCCTCCAGGTATTTTTTGAAACTTTTGTAGTGCTTGCTCAAGAGAACCTGCAATATACCTTTGCAACTAATGCAAGTCCATTGTCAAATAACAAAATACCACCTTAATTGTAGTGAAATCACCTTATAAAGCAAAGTAGTTACAATTCCTCTTTCCTGTCCCTCATGTCATTTATTTAACTTATACATAAGTATGTATATATATATATGTGTGTGTGTGTGTGTGTGTATGTGTTAGTATACATGCAAACATAAAGAAATCATTGTGGCTATTGTTTTGAACAAGTTTTTAAAGATTAATTAAGAATAAGAAAATTAAGCATTTTATTTTCCTTCACAAACTCCTCATCTAATGTTATTTCTTTATGTAAATCCAAGTTTCTGACCTAAAGAATTTTTTTCTAAAGAAATTAATTTAATATAAGGCAAGTCTTCTGGTAGTAGATTCCTTAAAATTTAGTTGTCTGAGATAGTCTTCATGCTGCCTTTACTTTTGAGGGTTAATTTCACAGGGTACAGGATTCTTTATTGGTGGCTTTTATCTTAAACATTTAAGCATTCCACTTTATTCTCTTATGTTTTGCATGGCATTTTGAAGAGAAGTCAGATGTAATTCTTATCTTTCCTCCACTACTGCAGGATTATAACCTCTGTATACATGTGTGTATGTGCGCGCGCTGGGCATTGAACCCAGAGGTGCTTTATTACCACTGAACTACATCTCCAGCTATGTCTTGTGAAAGGGTCTTTCTAAGTTGCTGAGGCTGGGCTCAAACTTGTCATCCTCCTGCCTCAGCCTCTGGAGTCACTGAGATTATTGGTATAAACTGCCATACCTGACTGGATTATATCACAATTTTATGTTTTATCTTTTCTTTAGTTTTCTACATTTTGAATATGAACTTCCAATACTACATTTAGTAGAAGTGGCAAAAATAGATATTGTTGTCTTGTTCCTGATGGAACAATGCTTGAGAATTGATACTATAAATGAGAACCCGTAGAATAGTGATAGCTACACAGTAATAATTCAATATTTAGGAGCTGATTTTATGAATACTTTAAAAGTTTATATAGATTGCATAATTTCATAGTTCACATGTTGTTTTTAAAAATTTAATAGTCTTACAATGACTTCTATCCAGCTGATGCTGTGTATATGTTGGTGTGTGTGTGTGTGTGTGTGTGTGTGTGTGTGTTGTATTGGGGATTAAATCTAGAGCCTTGCATATGATGCTCTCTACCGCTGAGCTACATTCTCAGCCCTTGTAAAATTTTTATTTTATTTGAGACAAAGTCTCCTCTTGTTATGTTGCCCAGGTTTGCCTCAAACTTGGCAACCTCTTGCTCAGTCTCCCTGAGGAGCTGGGATTACAAGAGTGTGCCACAGCACCCAGCTCTAAGTATCTTGACATATCCCAAAAGTACTTGGAGTAACTGATCCGAGAAAACAGCATTACCATTTCTCCACATGGTCGAACAATCTACTGAGGGGTGATCCTTGATTCTCTAGTATATAATGTTGAAATCCTATTTGTCAAGGACTGATAAATGTCTTGGATGATTTGTTCACTATTACAGCAGTTATGCCCAGAAAATTCACATGTATGTTAAAATAATTCCATCTTTTATTGACCTCCAAGTCTACATCATATCATTGATTTATCTCTTTCCTCCTCAGTGTTGTTTGAGATGTAAGCAGGGTCCCCCAGACAACAGGGTGGAAAACCCTCTGTTACCACACCTCTGTACAGGCTTCCTTGACCTTCTCCCACCTGTTCTCAGTCATCCCCTCTCCAGGACACTGTAGAAACAACTGATCATGCCCCACTGTGTACCCCATCCTCTCTATCATCTTCTGCCTTTCTGGCTCTGCCTGATGCCTGCTCCTGCAGGGAGGGTGCCCCAGGGCTCCCTTGCTGTTTCATTGTATAAATGCCCCAGAGCATAAGTATTTGAAGTTTTCTTTACATTTACCAGTTTTTCTATTAAATAAAATTATTATATATGTAAGTTCATAAAGTGCATTTTAAAGGAGGTACTGTAGTTTTTTCTCATTGCCTCCACATCTTTGTAGACTTTCTATAATGTTGGCATGTTGGTGCCATCTCGTGACAGAATGCTGAATTGCAACTTGAACATGCAGACATGAAAAGTGAGAGGGCGGGGCTGTGGCCAACCTAACAGATTTTTCAAATCCGAGTAGAAAGAGGGCCATCCACAGACCAAAGGAATCCTATGGCCTCCAGACAGAAAGCCCAGTCTCCTTCTATGCCAATGAGAAAGGTGTACATGAAGGGAAAATATTATTTTGACATTTACTTCATCGGCCTGTGAACTGACAGAAGGATTAATGAAACAGAATGCCCAGACATAGACATATTTATAATATGACTAAAGCAGCATTTCAAATCAGAAAGGAGATATCATGGATGATTTAGTAAGTGGCATTGTGATAGCTAGAAAATAATTTAGTTAAAAAATAAAAAGGGATAGGGATCCTTTTCTCCATTTTACAGCAGGATAAGACCCAAATTGTTCTAAATTAAATGTTCAAAACAAATCTTTAAAGTTTTAGAAGAAACAATGGATGAATTCCAAAGATTGACTTGTTTGATGACATAAAAATTATGACTAGGTAATTAAATCAACCAAATTAAGCTATATTCATGTATGAATGTATCATAATACATCCCAACATTGTATATAATTATAATGCACCAATAAAAATTAATAAAAAATTAACAATGACAAAACTTGCATGGCAAAAACATGTTAGATGATTGCAGTGACACTGGGGAAGACATCTTCAACAAAGCATTGATATATCTTTGTCTAAATTCTTACCAATATAGAAGCATTAAAAAAAAAAAAAAACCTATCAAAGGTATGTAAGAAACAAACAGCCAGGCATAGTGGGACACTTCTGTAATACCAGAAACTTGAGAGTCTGGGGCAGGAGAATTGCAAGTTCCAGTTTGGGTATATAACTCAGGTAGAATGCTTCTGAGTTCAATCCCCAGTATCACAGGGGGAAAATACACACACACACACACACACACACACACACACACACACATTTATACACGTACACACATATACATAAATACATTTAACAGAAAAAAAATGTAACTTGTTTATAAACATACAAAACCAAGTTCAAGACCAGCCTGAAAAATTTAGTGAGGCCTCAAACAACTTAGCAAGACTCTGCCTTAAAATAAATTATAAAAATGGCTGAGGATATAACTCATTGTTAAAGCACTCTGCATTCAATCCCCACTACCCACCCCACCCCAAATAAGGGTATAAATTGGGCATTTTCTTTCAACTATGCTGAGCTCTGCTGACTTGGTGGATGATCTATTGATGGGCAAATGGGCATTTTTTAACTGTTTCAATGTGACTGTTCTTTGTGCTGACATTTGTCTGAGAGTATTTTTACTTCCTCCCTGATCTCTGGAGTTCTCATAAAGGCTTCTACAACTATGTATTGTTGTAGAGTCTGTGTCTTTGGACTTCCTATTTTGGCTCTTGCTCCAGGAGGAATCCCTCATTTCATTGGAGTCTAGGATGTATGTGAGCTGTCAATTACTCAACTAGCCCCTTTGGGTGGTGAGCTTTCTTAATTTTAGGCTTCTGTTGTAATGAAACCTTCTTTTAGTAGTAGCCCTGTGTTTTTGCCTTTTTGTGTTTTTGCATTGTATCCTTGGAATAGGAGAGATTTGCTGATTTCAAGAATATATTCCTGGGGCTGGGGTTGTGGCTCAGTGGTAGAGTGCTCACCTAGCATGCATGAGGCACTGAGTTCAATCCTAGCACTACATAAAAATAAAATAAAGGTATTGTGTCTACCTACAACTAAAATATAAATATTTAAAAAGAATATATTCCTGTGTAATTTTACTAGATAATATCAAATGCCAACCACAAAGGTTGTAAACTTTTACATGGACCTCAGCTGTTATTATATATGCCAGGTTGAAAATTTCCAAATTGTTCTTCTATATTTCTGGGGGTGTATTGTTTGTTTTTTTACAATGATGGTTCTTATGAAAATCTCAAATTTTACTCATGGTCAGGGTCCTAGGATTGCTTGTTGCTCCTGTAGTGCTCATTGTTCTCATTCTTATCAGGGCTTGGAATCAGTAAGTATCTATTATGTTTCTAAGAGAGTGAACATCATCTGTCTCCACCCTGGGCTGCTTCACCATCCCCTTATAGCCAATCTTTTTTTTTTTCAGTTTTGGTTTCAACTGTCTAATTTTTAATAAGATAATCAAACATGGTATGTATTAGCCCACCAGTAAAAGGTAGCATGTTCTACACCAGCATTGTCCAATGTAAATTCCTTCAGAAATGAAAGTGTTCTCTGTCTGAACATTCTCTATCCAAAGTGTGCAAGGTGATTGTCACTGGCTACCTGTGACTATTGAGCCCATTATACATGGCAAGTGTGACTGAGGAAGTGAGTTATAATTTAATTCAAATTTGAAGTATGAACTTCCATATTTATATTATGGCTTCTTTTTAAAACGATTTTAAGCTTTTTAAATTGTAGATGGAAACAGCACTTTTAAAATTTTTTATGTGGTGCTGAGGATGAACCCAGTGCCTCATGCTTCCTAGGCAAGCGCTCTACCTCAGAGCTACAACCCCAGCCCAATTATGGCTTCTTATTGGACAGCTGCAGCTAATACTTTTTTCTGGATCTTGTTTTTTTTTTTTTAAACCTAACAATGAATCCCGAAGATCACTCCATAGCAGCAAGAGAGGGATTCTGCATTGTTTTTTATACCTGCATAGTCCTCAGGTTTATAGTAGATTATTTCACTAGCCTCCTGTTTGTGAATATCTGTTATGTTTCTAAACTTGTGCTGTTATGAATTCTCCCTTATCTTTTTGCATTGCATCTTTGACATAGATTCTTAGAAGGCACATTACTGTTTCCAAGAGTGTCTGCCTTTGTAATATTGCTAGATAGCATCAGATACACTCCATGAAGGTTGTGCCATTTGACATTAGCTCCTGTAGGACATGAGAATGCCTACTTTCTCACAACTATCCAAGGGGAACCGAGGGAGGTGAACATCATGTGAGAAGTCTGTGAAAACCATTTCACTAAATCAGAGAAATTGGATGTTTGGACAGGGTTCCCAGGCCTGTGCTTGTCTTTTTTAAATTTTTATTTGTTCTAATTAGTTATACATGACAGTAGAATGAATTTTGAATGCATCATACATAAGTGTTGTACTTGTCTTTGAAAATTTGTTCTCTCCTCTTTTTTGTCTCTGTGGCTCTGGGTCCATGTTCCCAACTGGGGGAGGAGGTCTTAATGAAACAGAAACTCTATGTCACCACAGAATAGTAATTAGGAAGGGCCTCCCTGCTAGGGAAAAGATGGGCACAAAACTAGTTTGGCAATTTACCAAACCTGCCCTAGCACAGGGCTAAAGGAAGAATCTATAGTTTCCTGCTCATGAGAAGAATCAAGACTGAAGCCACATGAGGGTTTCACCTTCCTTCATTCCATATCTGTGAGTGAGGAGAAGGTAGCATATTAGCACCAGGTACATCAGTTTCCCAAGTTTCATCCTCTCCCCACACAACTGTACTATGTCTTGCTCAGATGCTGAGTTTCCAAGATTCAGGGTGACTGTTGGACTCTTGTTGCCTGAAATGCAGTCCATTAAGATAATACAACATAGCAGACCCTTTAATATCCATGTTGCTTCCTTTGGAGATATCCTGTTGTACAGGTCTAGAGAAAAAGAGAGGAGTGTGGGATGTGCATGTAGAACTGACCTGGCAGTGCCCAGCACAAACTAGACACCAGTATATATTTCAAAAATTTATTACTTAGGGCTGGGGTCATGGCACAGTGGTAGAGCACTTGCCTAGCATGTGTGAGGCATTGAGTCCAATCCTCAGCACCACATAAAGAATAAATAAAGTTATTCTGTCTAATACAACTAAAATTATTATTTTTTAAATGTATTACATGTAGGCATAGGAATAAGCAGAGAATGAAACTATGCATGTGTTCTTTCAGCTTTATACACATGGAAAGTTTTCAGTGAGAACTGAGTTCACACACTTTGTTGTTTCATAATCTGCTTTGAGGAAAAATTCTATTTCTGTTTATAGAAATGATACCTTTCCTTGAGGTAGAAATGACCTGGAAAAGATGGAGAATGATGCCACCTGGTGATGGGAGTCTGAATTGTAGGAGTGAAAGTGTCCAGCAGGAGGCTTGCACACAGGTATGGGATTTGTGGGCTGTGAGGAAGCTGCCTGGATTTATTTGTACATGCCAAAGTTTTCTGGACTTTTCACACATTGGAGGTGATCCTACTATCTTTATTCCCACCCTAGGATCTTTTACCGTGGTATTAAAAGTCTAGCCTCTGTGTGGACTGAATAGAAAACTGCTCGACTTTATGTGAGAATATTATTGCAAAGAAGGTTGAGACATAGAAACATAGGGTCACCCACATACACAGAAACACTGTCAAATAAATTGATTTGATCTACTTCTTTTTAACACATAAAACAGTATACTATGACCATGTTTCCAAAGCAGTGATTATGTGGGCATCATATGTATAATCAGTTCACAATCATTTTCTTTTGAACATTTTAAACAATAAGGTTCTCATATTTAAAATACTATAGTTTACATATTTTTAAAATATGCTTAATTTTATTAAATTATTATTTTTGTGCAATTTGCTCATGTATATGGTCATGATTCTTAGTCCATTAATGTGTTTATGAACTTCCTTATTTATGAAACTTTATCTCAATCACTTTGCCACACTACCAGTTAATTTATTTTGTTATTTAAGACATGTAAAACAAGGCTGGGGATGTAGTTCAGTGGTAGAGCAAATGCCAAGCATATGTGAGACTCTGGTTTCAATCCCACATACACACATGTAGGCATGCACATGCCCAAGACATATCAAACATAATTGAAATGTATATTAGTAATTAAAATTATTTTGTCTCCTCTTTCTTTCCCTATAATTTTCTCATCCTTTAATGCAAAGAGAGTTTCCATTGATTAGTTCTTACTTGTTCTCTAGGCTTTCTCTTTCTATGTAATACTATAACTTGTATTTAATCATCTATATATATCTATTAGCCTAGGTTGATAGATGTAGTTTTTTCTATAGTGGGACCATATTTGACCTTATATTTTGTGACTTGCCTGATTGGCTAAATATGTTTACTTTTGGTGTTTTTCCAAGTATTTGTTTAGGATTTGATTTTGCTTTTTATGTGGATTATCTCTTGATATAATTAACATATGTCAGTTGTTTAAGAATATTCCACACATCAGGGCTGGGGTTGTGGCTCAGTGGTAGAGCACTTGCCTGGCATGTGTGAGGCACTGGTTTGATTCTCAGCACCACATAAAAATAAGTAAATAAAAATGAAGGTTCATCCACAAATGTGTGGTGTGTGTGTGTGTGTATAGAGAGGGGGGAATTTTATGCATCATGGGTTACAAACTCATGATTGAGTATAGATTAGAAATAGTTTCTCCCATTTGCATACTCTGTTTTGTACTTTACCTACGTGAATAGAATTATATATTTTATAATTATAGTTATTATTTTAAAAGTACTTCAGCACATTGTCTTTATGAAAACAACCAAATTCCAGTGAATTCCAATGCTTTGTATATCAAATGTCTATCTCAGCTTAGAGTTCAGAGGTGACAAATTTTAGTGTTTTGAATTATTTTAGATTTTGAGCCCTAGAACATTTATTAATAGGGTTGCTTCCCTAGGCCATGTTACCTAACTTTCAATTTTTGTTGCCTGATCTAAGTAATGGGGATGATTACTAATTCTAGCTAGAATTATTACAGTTAAAATAAGATTCAGGTTTCCTTTCCAAATGCCAACAACTTATGCTGCTTCCAGGGTACAGTTCAGTATGTCAGAAATCAGATAATCCGTATGGAACCCATACCCAGGCCTCTTGGCCACAGGGCAGGATTCCATACCCACCATCATCTTTATCAATAAAAGGGGAGTGATTACCAAGGGGACATGACATACTCAGGCTTAATATTGAGTGAGTTTCTCACTGCCAGCCCTGAAGCACTGGAAACCCATGTTCTAAATGGAAGGCAGCTTGTTGGGCTCAGTAGAAGGTGAGAGATTGATGTTCCACCCTGGAAATGGACATATATTCTGTGAATCTGAACTTGTTTGTCTGTCATATGGGCCCCAGGGTGCTTTCCTCACAGAATTATTGTAATAAGAAAAAGAAAGGCCCACAGAATGTCTGGCATATGTTAGGATTTTGACATATGTTACTGCCAGTCCACCCTGTTTCCTGTGTTCCATAACAGAAGATTTGAGGCATCATCTGGGAAAGTAGATAGAAGAAGCAGACTTGGGTCCCACCTCATCATATCCTTTCTTTCCTGTCTTCTTACTTTTCATCTAGTTGGAAAGAATTACTGGATCAAGATAGTTTGTCACTTCTTACCCATTTCTTTATTGAATCAGACATTTGTTTATATCACTTTGGATTTATGCATGCATATTGTATAACTTTTGTCATTTCACATGAAAGAAATTTCCAGAATCTTGATTTTTGTGGTGCAGTATGGAATGTGAGTTTCCGGGGAGAAACTATATTTAGTATACACCTGGGTTCTATGGTCATTTTTAAATGAAAAAAAAATCTGTTAACAGACTTGTGCTTTGTTCCAACAACCTGTGCACAGTGTGCCAAATTGCCTGCATCCCCACATACTTTTTCTATTAGTATGCTTTTTTAAATTAGTATGCTTTTTTTCAGGTGGCCTGAAGGGTGGTGAAGGTGCTTTTAAGTGAGAGACAATGGTACAGAAGGGAAGACTACATGGAAGGCATTTCTGGAATACACTAACTTCCTGCACATCTTGGTTGCCATAGGAGCCTGGTGTCATTAGGGTGACCATGGTGAGAGTAATGACATTCTAAAGGGGATGGACTTAACTCTGCTTTGGGATCAGGGCCCTGTATCCAAGTGTTTGGACTAGGCAGAAGGTGTAGATGCCCCATGGTGGGGGCTGAGCCTACTTGGGGTGTGGGGAGATAAAGAGATCCCAGACAGTCACTTCACTACCACCCTGGGACCAGAGCCCCACTGTCATGAGAGGGAGAGAGATGTGGGACTCTCCTGGTCCCAAGCAGTGTGATATCCAGCTCTAGCATATCCTGGATTCACTTGCTATGTGACCTCATGGTGTGGAGGGATAAGACAGGAAACAGCGCTTTGTGACCCAGCTTGTCCTGTAAAATGGGTACGAGAATGCTCACCCATGGGATTGCTGGAACCAGCAGTAATAACACACATGTAATCCCATAGCCCCGTGGTTATTGTGGGTTCATGAGCTCACTTCAGTGCTTAGCATGGTTCTATGTATACAATTATTCCAATAAAGCTTAGTAATATTTGGATTCTCTGTCTTCCTAGACTGCTCTTCTTCTGGTGACTGAGCTCATAGCAGATTTCTGGAGAAGATAATTTCTGAGGATGTGGGTCATGCTGGCGCTGAAGCTTCTACTCCAGATCTGAAGAGTAGCAGTTCTCAGGAGACCCCCACACTTCCATTCCTGGTTAAAAAAAATATCTCTCTCTCTCTCTCTCTCTCTCTCTCTCTCTCTCTCTCTCTCTCTCTCTCTCTCTCTCTCGGCTCAAGTGCATTCAGAGATCTGAACTAGAGGATATGGAGGAATAGCACACAGGAGATTCACAGATTAGCCAAAAATTAGAGAAGCTACTCTGATCTCATCCTTGAAGAGGCCCAACAGTTAGAATTTGCCTTCAGCAGCTACCATGCTTTGTAGTACCCCTTGGCCCATCTTAGAGATACCTTGCTTTGTCCTAAAGTAATGAATAGTTCCATAGGGAACTTGCTGTTTAACATGTATATGCAATGTATAATGAAAATATATTTTTTTCACATGAAAAAATAGTAATCAACAAATCTCTTATTGGTGTGGAAATATGTAGTTGATTCAATGGTCAATTTTCTAGAAATTTCAAATTCTTTCATAAATTCTTCCTGAGTAGCTACACTTTTGTCTATTGTCTAATGATTATTTTTAAGCCATAAATAGCTCAAAATCTCACTTATAAGAATTTAAAAATTTAAAAGTAACAATTACTGTGTATTTTCCCAGGAACATCTTTCAAATGACCATGTGCTCTTAAATACTATTATGATTTTATTCCCAGAACATCATGTTTTAAGAACATTCTCCCCTCACATTTCTTTGTGCCAAGGCTACCACACATCTTTTGATAACAGATTAGTTTTGATTTCTTATAATTTTATTTAAATGGAATTAGATGGCTTATACTTTTTTGGTCTGGCTTGTTTTAATCATCTTACATATTTGTTTTAGTTTTTAAAATTATCTTAGCCATGAATATATGAGACAGCAGAAGCATTATTTCTGAATATGTGAGAAAGAATTTCTTGATTATTCAGCACATACTATCCACTAGAGGAAGATTTGTGTATGGGGAACAGGGAGATTACCAGTTATTTTGTGAAGCACCAAAATATCCATTTCATATACACTGAAAGAGAAACACTAAATTTATCTTCAAATTTAAAATTAGAATAAGTATTTTTAAAATGAATATAATAATTTAGATTTATTAATCTTTCCCTAAAAATGGATGCTATATGGACTGAATGATTTTGTCCCACTACCCAAATTGATACCCAGTGTGGTATTATTTGGATGTGTGACCTTTAAGAGGTGATTAGGTTTAGATGAGGTCATGAGGGTAGCCTCATAATAACAGAGATGTGAATTATCTCTCACTCTCTCAGCCACTTGAGGATGCAGTAAGAAGACAATATAATCAGAGTAGGAATAGGACCTTTGCTAACAAACCATCCCGTCTCCAGAACTGTCAGTAAAAAAAAAAAATGTCTGTCTTTAAGACAACCAGTTCTTTATCTGGAGACAAACAATCCCGTCTCCAGAACTGTCAGTAAAAAAAAAAAAAAAATGTCTGTCTTTAAGACAACCAGTTATGGTAGGTAATCTGTGTTATCATCCCTAAGCAAGCCAAGGGACAGTAACAATATCAATATTTTTTCATGTTGTAAAGCCAGATTTTGGACTTTGATAATGATAAAAAATAAACCATAACATTGGCTTGAATCTTAGATATTTTTGTTATTTTGTACCTACATATAAAAAATTAACACCAAGAATAGGGAAGTAAGTAAATAGAAATCACATGAGTATTTTTTTTCAGTGGCAGGAAAGAACGATGGCAGAATGACAGAGAGGCCAAGCTGCCAAGCTTTATTTATATCGATAGGTTACTTTAGGTCAGTGGCATAATTAGTATATATTGTTCATTGTATTACTAGGCAGGTTACAGACTTAACCACATTATGCAGCTTATTCCTCAGTTACATACTAAGTTGCAATGTGTAATATGATGAGCTTTGTGTAGCTCTCAAGAAATTCCATTGTATAAAGTTACTGTTATGTGGACAGGTTGAGGCTCAGTGAAACATTGTGGTCGTCTAAAAAGAGAGTTTCTTTATTCCCAGGAGTTGTGTGCCTGAGATCAAGGTCAAGGCTGATAAGACTCTAGCAGCATTGCCACAGCAATTCGACATAGTACAGGATAATATAAGTATACTGCATAAATCTAAGGTATCTAGATAAACCCAGGCACAGAGGCACATGCCTGCAGTCCCAATGACTAGGGAGGCTAAAGCAAGAAGATTCCAAGTTCAAGACTATCCTCAGAAACTTAGGAAGGCCCTAAGAAATATAGTGAGACCCTGTCTCAAAATAAAAAATAAAAGGGGCTGTTGGTGTGGTTCAGTGATTAAGTGCCACTTGGTTCAATCCACAGTACTTAAAAAAACAAAAGATAGCTAGAAAGTTATGATGTTAAGTACCTTAACCACACTAAATGCATCTTTGACTTCTGATATTTTCAGCTTCTGAGGGTTCTGTGTTTTTGTTTTGATTTATTTTGTTTTTGTTTCAAGCTTCCTATCCCTAGAACTTTCTCAGGCAAACTGGGAAAAATGGTTGGCTCAAGGTTTGAAGTTGTTTGGCCCTGAGAAAGAGAAAATTGATACAACGATTTTTTGTTCCGTTTTTGTTTCATTCTGTTTTGGTTTTGTTTTATGTTATCTTATTGAGTTGTGTTACCTTTATACTAGATTAGAAATTAGTAAAAAAACAAACCGAAAGACTGTTAAGTAAATTGTTAGAGGTCCAGACTATGGTAGAAAACATGTTAGGTCAAGCAAAAGAGAAGATCTCTCGAGCAAGTCAGATAGAGGAACAAAATTTAAAGGAAGAAAGCTTAGAGGAAAAACAACCATCAGGGGGGGAGCTACAACAGGAGGCTGTATATTCTACAGATAGAGATGAATCGAATCTAGTCAATTACTGATGCTGTTGAATTCCACTGTGTCCTAAATGATTGTCTACCTGTTAGATATGTCCATTTGTGATATCCCCAAATACAACAGTTGTTCCATCTGTTTTCCTTACACATGGATCTGTATGTCCTTCCCTCACATATTTTGACACTCTTCTTATTGGTCATGTAAGCAGTAAGGATATTTGTGCCTTTTTGGAGAACCCACCCCTTTATCATGACATAATGTTTCTCTTTATTTCTTATAAAGTACCTGCTCTGAAATCTGCCCTGTCTTAAATTAACAAGTCTTCTAATGCTTTTTTTTGAGAGAGAGAGAGAGAGAGAATTTTTTAATAATAATTTTTTAGTTTTCGGCAGATACAACATCTTTATTTTTGTATGTGGTGCTGAGGAATGAACCCAGCACTGCGTGCATGCCAGGCAAGTGTGCTACCACTTGAGCCACATCCCCAGCCCTTCTAATGCTTTTTTAAATTATTGTTAACATGATACATATTTTCCCATTCCCTTTATATATGCTTTTATATCTAAAGTGGATTTCACGTAGACTGCATGCAAATGAATCTAGACATTTGATCTACTCTCACAATTTCTTTTACTTAGTATGTGTTTAATGGTTGATGTTTAAAGTGATTATGAATATAGTTGGATGAATATAGGCTATGCATGCTACTTTTCTATTTGTTACTCTTCTTTGTTTTTATTTTTGTCTTTTACTCATTTTGCACCTATTTGGAATTAATTGACCATTTCTATGATTCCATTTTCTCTCAGCATTTCAGGCATTTCGAAATATTTTTTATTGCTTGCCCAAGATAATTTGCATTATACATTTATAACTAATGCAAATCCACTGTCAAATAACACAATACCACTTTAAATTTAGTGCAATTTACCTTATAAAACAAAATAATTCCAATTCCTAGTTCCTGTCCCTTGTGTCATTTATTTAACTTATACATAAGAATGTGTGAGTGTGTGTATGATTGTGTGTATATGTGTATACATAAAGAAATAATTGTTGCTATTATTTTGAATAAACTTCTCTTAGATCAATTAAGAATAAGAAAATTAAACATTTTATTTTCCCTTATACTCTTCTCTAATATGCTTTCTTTATGTAAATCCAAGTTTCTTTTTTAATATTTATTTTTTAGTTATAGGTGGACACAAGATCTTTATTTTATTTTTATGTGGTGCTGAGAATTGAACCCAGTGCCTAATGCATGGTAGGTGAGTGCTCTACCACTGAGTCACAACCCCAGCCCAATAAATCCAAGTTTCTGATATAAAGAATTTTTTTTTCTAAAGAAATTAATTTACTATTTCTTACAAGGAAAGGCTCCTGGCAGTAGATTCCCTATATTTTTGTTTTCTGAAACAGTCTTCATGCTGTTTCACTCTTGAAGGATAATTTCACAGGGTACAGGATTCTTTATTGGTGGCTTTTATCTCTAAACACTTTAAGTGTTTCACTCTATTCCCTTCTTTTTTGCATCAAATTTTGAAGAGAAGTCACATGTAATTCTTCTCTTTCATCCACTATTATCAAGGGAATATATATATATATATATATTGCCTCTTTATAAGTGTGTGTGTGTGCACGTGCACACACTACTGAGCATTGAACACAGAGGTGCTTTACTACCACTGAACTACATCCCCAGCTATATCTTGTGAAAGGGTCTTCCTAAATTGCTGAGGCTGGGCTCAGACTTGCCATCCTCCTGCCTCGGCCTCTGGAGTCATTGGATTTATTGGTGTCATCTGCCATACCTGGTTGGATTATTTCACAATTTTATCTTTTCTTTAGTTTTCTACAGTTTGCATATGAACTTCCAATACTACATTTGGTAGAAGTGGCAAAAATAGACATAGTTGTCTTGTTTCTGATGGAACAGTGCTTGAGAATTGGCACTATAAACGAGATCCCAGAGAATAGTGGTAGATGCATAGTAATGATTTAGTAATTGTGAGCTGTTTTTATAAATACTTATAAGTTGAAGTTCGTACAGATTAGATAATTTCCTAGTTTGCATGTTTTTAAAAGGTAGTCTTAAAATGGGCTTCTATCCTGCTGATGGTGTGTGTGTGTGTGTGTGTGTGTGTGTGTGTATGCCGCAGTCTGGCTGGGCACAATTCAGGAGCCACTTGTCAAAAGAAACAAACTTTATTTTTAGAACACATGCCAAACCACACAGCTCTTCAGGAAAACCTTCAGAGCCCAACTGCCACCACCGGCTTCCCACAAGCCTCTCAACCTCCCCCACTCCTCCTGCTCTTGAGGCTGATTGGCTGGGTCGCGTGGGTGGAGCCAAAAAAAGTCCCCCAATAAGCAGTTCCGTGGTCTGAAAGGGCGGGAAACAACCCAATGAGCATCACCACAGAGGAGCCAATCAGTGGGCAGCTAGAAGTTTGCTGGGGCCAGCTGTGAGCCAATCATCAGCTGGCAGCTGGAAGTTTGCTGGCAGCTGGAAGTTTGCTGGGGCCCCTTCGGCTATGGCTCTCAACAATGTGTTCCTGAGGATTAAATCTAGGGCCTTACATATGAAGTTCTGTACCGCTGTGCTACATTCCCAGCCCTTTTAAAATTTTTATTTTGTTTCATGACAGTTTCCTCTTGTTATGTTGCCCAGGGTGGCCTCAAACTTGGCAATCCTCTTGCTCAGCCTCCTTGAGTAGCTGGGATTACAGGCATGTGCCATAGCACCTGGCCCTAATTAATCTTGACAGATTCAATTTATCTTGGAGCAACTTATCTTAGAAAACAGCATTACTATTTCTCCACATGGTGGAATAGTATGCTGAGGGATGATCCTTAATTCTCTAGTACATAATGGTGACACCATACATTTTGCAAGGAGTGATACATGTCTTGAGATGGTTGTTTATTATTATAACACTGATGCCCACATGTATGTTAAAATAGTTCCATTCCCAAATCTGCACTTATTATCTCTTCCTTCCTCTGTGTAGTTTGAGGAGTCCATACATAGCAGGGTCCCTCAGACAGGAGGGTGGGAAACCCTCTGTGACTACATCCCTATACAGTTTACCTGACCTTCTCTCACTTCCTCTCAGTCATCCCATCTCCAAGACACTATGAACACGGCTTCCCAGGCTCCATTGCATACTCAATAAATTGTTTGAACTTAACTATGTAAAAAATAAGTTGGCATTTCTTTTTTTAATATTTAGTTTTCAGTTGTAGCTGGACACAATACCTTTATTTTATTTATTTTTATGTGGTGCTGAGAATCAAACCCAAGGCCTCACACATCCTAGGCAAGCACTCTACCACTGAGCCACAGTCCCAGCCCTAAGTTGGCATTTCTTTTGCTATTAAAAAATTCCTCAGCCAGGCATGGTGGTGCATGCCTGTAATCCTAGAAGCTTGGGAGGCTGAGGTAGGAGGATTGCGAGGTCAAAGACAGCCTTAGCAACTTAGCAAGGTGCTAAGCAACTCAGTGAGACCCTATCTCTAAATAAAATACAAAATAGATCTGGGGATGTGGTCAGTGATCTAGTGCTCAAGTTCAATCCCCAGTACATCCCCCCAGCCGAAAAATTCCTGAAACACCAGTTGTCCTTCAAATCAAGATTCTTTGGGGACCTCATATATAAAGTTATTATTTTGTGGAAGGAGTTTTATAATTTCTTTCTGAGTGTAATTCAAAGATTGTTTAGTTTTTCCTGCCTGTTGGCCTATCTGAAAAGCTAAGAATGCTAAAATATATTATTTGGTTCTATTAAGTGTTCCATAAGCCTAAGCATTCTGTAGATCGTGCCCCTGGCTTTGTGTGACCCCCTCATACCTCTGTTCTATTTCACCTAGATCCCTTAGAAAATGGGAATGGATCTTGGATGTGGGCAGAAGAAACTCAGGAAAAATAAGCAGTGCTCATTTTAGCAGAAACTGTTACACTTTAATTCAAATCAATTGGATTATCTTATTTTGTTAGTCTACGGTGAACTGTGTTGACTCTTGTCTAGTCTTTATCTGTTACCCTTGGGGAAATTCTTTTGAAGACTATTGCCTTAGAATGCACTTCTTGTTTTTTATTCCCTTTTGTCAATAGGTTTTGATTAACTATATTAAATCTAATTTTAACAAGAGGCAGGCTATAAATGAATATACACACATTGCTAGAAATTCAACCTTCCTCAGTAGCTCAGCCCAATCCTTCTGTGGATGGGGCTGGGGTAGTTTTGAGCATTCCATTGATGCCAGGGTGTCAGAACTTAGCATTTGTAAAATTCAGCTTTTTATTTCATTGACTGATCAATTTATGAACTATAGGATAATTAATTGTCTTTTAGTTTCTACTTCTGAATTTAGATGGGGTGTTAGTTTTCTGTCACTATGACAAAATGACTGAGAAAATCAACTTATAAAGCAGAAAAAATTATTTTGGCTCATGGTTTCAGTCCATGGTCACTTGGTCCCTACTCTTTGGCTTGTGCTGAGGCTGAACATTGTGGTGGGGAGCATGTGGTGGAACAAGCTGCTAACATTATGGTGACCAGGAAATAGGGAACAAAAAATGAGAGAGAGGAAGGGACCAGAATCCCAATATGCCCTTCACTGTCACACCTTCAGTGTATAACTTCCTTCCACTAGGCTCTACTTCCTGAAGGTTATACCCACCTCCAATAGTACCACAGGCTGGTGTCCAAGAGTCTGGCACATAGCTTTTGGGGTCATTTCAGATCCAAATCATAACAGGTGGTAAAAAGAACACATAGGAAGAGTTAAAGTCTGAGTGTCCAAAGATACAGAAACACTTTCACAAATGAACTTCATTGTAGGCAAAGCAATGTAAGCCAAAAAAGGGGGGAGTAGTGGGCAAGTGAATATTTCTTTGAAATCCTACCTAATTTGTTCCAGTTCCCACTGGCCAAACTGGGAAGCTAGCAAGATGGATATTTGCTCAATCTTTTGTGACAAAAAGCAAGTGGATCCAGCACACTTTGCCACACTTATTACCTATGTTGTAAACACCTGCAGAGTTCCCCTGTTCAGAACACTGGACACATCTGAATAACCGTGAGTAGTCACTTTCTGGCCAGGAGAATGAAGCTTGGGCATATAGCAAAAGCCTCGTCCTAGTGGTTTGCAAAACAAATTATGAAAATGTGGGCACAAGTGATTGAGGCTAGATTAAATCACTTGAAGCCTTTCCCTGTACAGCAAAATCTTTGTACAACTGTAGAACACTCTTTACAAATGTAACGTGGATCCTTGATGTTCAGATCTCATATGTTGTACTTCTTTTTAAAATTTATTTATTTGTTCTAATCAGTTATGCATGACAGCAGAATGCTCTTCAATTCATTGTATACAAATGGAGCACAGTTTTTCACTTCTCTGGTTGTACACAAAGTAGGGTCACACCATTAGTGCAATCATACACACCCCTAGGGTAATTGATGGTCATATCATTCCACCATCTTTCCTACCCCCCTCCCCCTCCTCTATCTTCCCTCCCCTTTGGCCAATCCAAAATTCCTCCACTCATCCCATGCCCCCCCAATTATGGATTAGCATTCACTTATCAGATAAAACATTCAGCTTTTCTTTTTTTTGGATTGGCTTACTTCACTTAGCATGTTATTCTCCAAATTCATCCATTTACCTGCAAATGCCATAATTTTATTATTTTATTGTGGATTAATATTCCATTGTGTATATATATATATATATATATATATATATATAAATATTCCATTATATATATATAATATTCCATTGTGTGTGTATGTGTATGTATGTATATATATATATATATATATATCCACCATAGTTTCTTTATCCATTCATCTATTGAAGGGCATCTAAGTTGGTTCCATAGTTTGACTATTGTGAATTGTGCTGCTATGAATATTAAAGTGACTATGTCACTATAGTAAAAATATGGAACACTTCATGAATTTGCATGTCATTCTTGTGCAGTGGCCATGCTAATCTTCTCTGTGTTGTTCCAATTTTAGTATATATGTTGCTGAAGTGAGCACTTAGCATGTAATTTCAATAGAAAATTCATATAAACCATATTTTAACAATAAACATGTTAAAATATGCCAAAATCAGAATTATTAACTCAAACATTATTTCTTAAAAAAACTCTGAAGCCACTAACTGGAAAAGGCAAAGTGCAAATGAAGATGATTACTGTGACTTCGCTTTTGGAAAATGCTGTGTGTATGTTTTGTTTATATGATTGTGTATACCTAACCTATGGGGACACATCCACAGAGCATGTAACATTTTATTAACAACAGACCCCTTTGGATCAGGAGATAGATGTGAGGTCAGTGAGAAATGCAGTTTGATTGAAATTAATAAATGCTTCTGTGTATTGTTTGAAATTTTTTATTCAGAAATAAAGGGAATTGGATAAAAATGTAAACCAAAACACATGTACAAAATTGACAAAAGTTAGGGGTACATATATTCCATTCTTTGGAAAAATATTCATTGTATTTAATTTCATAAGGGGAATGAAGTAAATAGAGAAATGGGACTGGCTCTCTGTGTGTGTGTGTTAGCTCCTTTAGCTACCACCTTGAGTAGAGCTCACAGTTACAGCTTTATCTTCAGTTCACACCAGAACTGAAGTTCAATCTGAAAATGAGATATCCCAGAAAATGTGCTTTATTGTATTCCAGGAAAATACAGAGGTAAAAATATATTCCAAAACAGCTCTACAGTTATGATCCAGTCAACTCAAGTTCACAGCCTGCATTCTTCCCTCCCAGCTACTTCATTCTGGCCAAGAGGTGGCATTGGAGCTATGTCCATATGTAATTCATAATGAAGGCATACATTTAAATGACCTGAAATGATTGAATTTGAAACTTGTTCTGTTTAGGAGCTTCATTTGTATTTCAAAGCAGCTCCATTTGCTCTTGACCCCAAATCTACATGGCATTCACTGATTTCTCTCTTCCATCTCAGTGTAAGTAGAGGTGTGTGTACTGCAGAGGGGTCCCTCCCAGAGAATATAGTCTTTGCCCTCCATTACTCCACTCCTGTACACTCCTCCCAGACCTTCTCCCTCCACCTCTTAATCATCCCTTTTCCAGAACACTGGACACAGCCCAGACCCTGCTTTAGTAGCCCCATTGTCTCAGTCACTTCCTTCCTGCCCTTCTTTGCCTCTTGCCCACTGGTGACTCCAAGGCACATTAGAGCTATCTGACATTTCGTAGTATACTTTTTACAGTATTCTTTCATGGCTTCGCTTTTTTTTTTTTTTTTTTTTAAGAATTAGAATCACTGTGTTTATAGGTTCACAAACTGGGTTTTAATTGAGTTTTCTTCTTCTTCTGCTCCTTGTTGCAGCCACTTTTTCTTTTTTTGGTAACCAAAGTTCTTTTTTTTTTTAGTTTCCCAATTTAATTTTTTATTTAAAAAAAATAAATGACAGCAGAATGCATTACAATCTTATTACACATATACAGCATGATTTTCATATCTCTGATTGTATATAAAGTATGTTGACACCAATTCCTGTCTATCACATTCTACCATACTTGGTAATCCCTTGTCCCCTCCCTTCCCCTTCCACCCCTCTGCCCTATCTAGAGTTCATCTATTCCTCCCATGTTCCCCCTCCCTACACCACTATGAGTCAGCCTCCTTAGAGAAAACATTCCGCATTTATTTGCCAGAGGGAGGGGGGGATTGGTGCAGCCACCTCTTTGTAAACACAGACTTTTGATAATGCAGGTGTGTTGGTTCCACCTTGTGACAGAATCTTGAACTGCAACGTGAAAATGGCGGAGCAGGAAAGTGGGAGGGAGGGAATCTGACCAAGCACATCCTATAGAACTTTCTGGAAGCCTGTGTATAAAAGGGGACATTGCCAATGTGTAGGTAGGTATACTGAGGACCTCCACACAGAAAATGAAGTCTATCATTATTGGGAAGAGAAAGCTCTATGTGAGAGGACCAAAAAAAAAAAAATGTTGTTTTTATACTTTGAAACTTCTGGATAATTAGCTGGAGACATACAAATAAAAAAGGATTCACACTAATTATGATTTTTGGAAAGCAAATTTCCCCTTAATTAATATAGGCATCATTCCAGGAAGATATATTTCAGATTGCATTTTTAATTTTCAACAAAATTTTAGGCTTTCCCCCCACTGACTGGGTTTTTCATTGTGTGGATACCCCAGAATTGTTAGGATCAAAGTAATGAAAATTTAGTTTCTTTTACAGTTTTCCAATGACAAATGATAGTGTACCAAACACCCTGTTATCACAATATATGTACTTACATACACCACATAATACATGTATACCTATGCAAATGTTTGTAAGCATTTCTGTTGACATAATGACTTGTAACTGTTCTTATTCATTTATATATCTAACAGTGAAGCATAAAAGTACCTATGTCTCCACACATGAGAGACAATGAAAATCATTGCTAATGTAATAGTGAAAGGATCTTGTGTCATTGTTGTCATTATGACTTGTTTTTGCTACCTTATGGAATTCATTCCTATGCATGTAAAATAATATTCACAATGCTGAATTATTTAGAGTGTTTTTATAGTTCCTACTGTCAACCCTGTGTGCATTGCATTTTCAGAATATAATCTGCTTAAGGGCACAGTTTAAGGCACAGTTCACACCATCGTTTGAAAGGTGAGACAAATGGGTTCTATGTGAGCCTAGCAAACTGTCTTGGAAGATTCTCATATGATAACAGTTTGGGTTTTATAGGAGTATGTGTAAGGTGTGTGTGTGTGTGTGTGTGTGTGTGTGTGTGAAAAAGTGTGTGTATGCATCAGCAAGTGACACTGTGTGTTTGTGCATGCACGCATATGGTGACAACCACATTTCTGTATTCTTTTTCCTTCTTCATAGATTTGCATCCTGTTTGGCCTCCCTTCCTACATTCAGGTCCAAAAGTGAAGGAAGAGAATTCTCAGCATGGCATCCTTATAACCTAAGCCTTATTGACATCCTTCATTCCATCCTGAAGATGACTTGTGAGAGAGAAAGTGTTGGTACAACGTGTGTGCCACTTTGGAGCCCTCTAATAAGTGATACCATCCTAACATTCATAAAGGTAGTGCTGCTTGAACTGCCCAAGGCCACGGAGGAGTAAAGAGAGTAACAGTACTGATAGTCTGTCACAGAGGACAGGACTTGGACCCTGTAGAGGACCCACTATCAAACCTGTGCTGCAGGTGGAGGTGATGAGGTGTAAATTAGCTTTTATGCAAATGAGCAACCCAAGGGAGCATGGGTGGTGGGAAGGAGGGGGGACAGTCATTGTTTGGAGTTACACAGGACATAGAGTCATCAGGGTAGAATACAGCACAGTATTATAAAGTACATGTGCATTAAACAACTTGCTAAGAGCCAAGTTTGAGTGTTATTGTGATACAATGGAAGCTCAGATCAATATAGTATTTTTCACAACATTCTTGCAATATAATTTGAAATTCAATTACCCATTTACCCATTTTAAGGATACAGCTTGATGGTTTTCAATATATTTATAAAGTTGAGCAACCAAGTATTAGCTATTTCCATCACCCTATAATATAGCATTGTGCTTAGTTAAAAACTGGTCCTCACCACAGCCCCAGGAAATGCATGTTTGTGTCTCTGGATTTGCCTGTTCCATACATTTCATATGAATGGAATCACACAATATTTGGTATTTTGCATCTGGATTTTTCACCTGTTATCATGGTTGATCCCTAGTACATCAGGTTATTTCTACTTTTGGGCTGTTGTTCAAGATGATGATGCTACATATATTCCTGTTCCAGTTTATATGTAGACATGGGTTTTCATTTATCTTACTTGTGTACCTGGGAGTGTAATTGATGACACATATGATAACTCCCTGTTTAATGGTGAGAAGAAATGCCAAGCCATTTTCATGACCTTGGAAGGCTTGAGGATCACCTGCTGAGCCTGTTATTTTCTCCAATTAGACTGTAATCATGGGTTTTGAAGCATTTTGAAGATTTGAAGCATCTTCTCATCGCATTCTTTCTGGGAGTATAGGATATCCATGTGACATCACTGGTGACACTAAACTTCATCACTTGGTTAAGGTAATGTTTGCCAAGTTTCTCCAGTGGACAGTGACTATATTCCATCTGCTTACTGTCATGTTTGTAAGGGAGACACTAAGTTCTGCCCTCGGGGATTAGGATCAGAATTAATCTTTACCTCATGGAGGGCAGGTAACTGTATATGTAATTTGGAATTATTGGATGAAGATAATTTGTCTCCTCTTATCCATTTCTTTACTGATTCAGACATTTTTTATATCACTTTGGATTTATGCACATTATTGTAGAGGTTATGTCACTTCACTTTAAGGATATGCCATTGTCCTGAGTTTGTGGTGCAGTCTTGAATGTGAGTTTCCAGGGAGTTCAGAGCACTTAGATTCCTGGCAGCATCAGGACACAAAGCTTTTGTGAGATTCCAGGCTTCACTACTGAGCAGACAGTAACAATGCATATTCCCTGATTTACTTAAGCTTTCCCAACTTCCTATAACCTGATCTAACTGTAGATTTAATAACAAATTACTTAAAGATTCAGTTTGGAGGAGATAATATTTAGGGTGTCATTTGGTTACATTAGTTTAGATATTTTAAATCTTATCCTCCAGATTATCTGTCATAGAGGAAACACTTGTTATTCAGCCATTGTCTGTCTGTCATCATTAAGCCTCGGGGGCCCATCATCAACACGAAGTCACTGGGAATATAACATTTTTTAATCCTTATTTTATTATTTCCCCATAAAGAGGCTTTTTAGACATTTTCCCCCTCACACATCTTCTGCCCAGAATATAAAATGTTGAGATCATACAAGGAGAATTAAGTATGTGTTGTGTTTCTTTGTAGTGTCACAAACTATTGTAATATGTACCATATGCCTACCCCTGAACACCAGTTTGAAGTATCTTATGAGCAATATTGTCCCCTTTGAGAATGCATGTAACGTTTCAATGACAGCAAACTATGGAAACTATGGAATATTCCTGCCTCCTACCTGATGTGTGATGCTGAAATCCTTCCTTAACCTTTGTCAGTCTGAAGTTGTTCATCTATTAAAGGGGACTCACCATGCCCTCCTTACAGAACTATAAGGGACAAAGAGAAATCCTCTTCAGAGCACCTGGTGTGGAGTGAGATTTCAACCAGAGTTTATCTGGCTGAACTTTCTCTTTTCCCAGAGAAGTGATAACAGTTACCTAAATGAAAGGACACACCCGCCCTGGAGACCACCTGGAAATGTATCAGAAAGAAGCAGCATGTTTTAGTCAACCTTTCACTGCTATGACTAAAAGATCTAATCAGGGGCTGGGGATGTGGCTCATGCGTGCGGCGCTGGGTTCGATCCTCAGCACCACATACAAATAAAGATGCTGTGTCTGCCGAAAACTAAAAAAAAAACAAAAACAAAACTCTCTCTCTCTCTCTCTCTCTCTCTCTCTCTCTCTCTCTCTAAAAAAAAAAAAAGATCTAATCAGGACAGTTGTAGAAGAGGAAAATTTTATTTAGGGGCTCACAGTTTCAGAGATCTCAGTCCACAGACAGCAGGTGCTATTCCTGGAGGTGATGCAGAACGTCATGGCAGAAGAGTGTAGCAAAGGGAAATAGCTCACAGGAAGCAGAGAGAGAGAGAGAGAGAGAGAGAGAGAGAGAGAGAGAGAGAGAGAGAGAGAGAAGAGAGAGAGAGACCCTCATCAGATAAAAATACATACCAAATAGCCACACCCCCATTGAACCACTTCCTCCAGACACACCCCACCTGCCTCCAGTTCCACTGAGCTGATCCCTGATTTAATCAATTAATTGATTAATTCACTGATTAGGTTAATGCTATAACCCAATCATTTCTCCTCCAAACCTTCTTGTATTGTCTCATACATGAGCTTTTGGGGGACACCCCACATCCAAAGTATAACTTGGCCCATCTTCACATTTACACTGTGAATCATACTTTGGGGCTATCTCAGTGTTGCAGGAGGGCTTTGCTGAGAGAGGAAGAGTATTAAAACATTTAATTTCAAAAATTCCTCATTGTTTTCTGTCCCCTTATTTGATATTTTAATTTGATGTTGGGGAACAGTTTCACATTGATCCCCAAAAGAACAAAGAGTGAAGATAAAGAGGAAGCAGGAATTATAAACCCTTGACCCTCATACTAGTCCCATTACCACCCACAGGACCCTACACTGGGATTTCATCTGTACCAGCAACTTCTTCAAGAGGGGTTGTTGAATGAGTATCCGCTTGTACACAATATTATTATCATTATTTTCCATTCTGAGACTTCATTGAGGTATTGAGGATGCCTTTGAATTGGGGATCCTCTTCCCTCTTCCTTCCTAGTAGCTGAGATGTTGGTAACGGACACCTGCTTTGTTCCAACAACGTGGGCAGAGCAGTCCCAATTGCCTCCATCCCCACATATTTTCTTCAATTAGGGAGCATTCTCTAGTCTCCGCAATGGTGTAGGCGTTTTGCTTTAAGGGAGAAACAGACTTAAGAAGAAATAGTGCAAGCATTTCCTTAGTACAGGAACAGCCTGTCCACCACTGTTGCCATAGAAACCTGACATCATTATGGCAACCTTAGTGACCCTGACAACACTCTAGAGGAGACTTACTTTCTCTGATTCAAAAACAGGGCCCAACATCCAGATATTTGGACTCAATGGAAGGTTGAGGCTGAGCCTCCCTAGGGTGTGGAGAGATGTAGGTACACCAGACCCAAGTTGTCTCATTCCTGCCCTGGGACTTGGTGCCCTGCCCTGCTAACTGGAGAAGGAAAGGGATGTGTGACCCTCCTGATCCCAGGCTCCATGATGTCCTGTGTGATAATTGTGGGATCATAAATGCCTGTATGAATTTAGACCACTTCACATTCCTGTTTAGATTTGCTGTTAGAGGACGACAGATGAGTAGAAGAGAAGGAAAGTTCCTGGTGAGAAGCCCATTGTGTCCTCTAGTTGTTATGATCACTACCTAGTTGTACTAGTGCCATTGGTAACTAGGCCAGTGATTCATTCCAGCTTTGAGACTTGGTTCTTCAAGTAATGGAGGGAGATGTGAGACCAGTGAGTGTGATATCCTGAGCCTGGTTGTCCTGGATCTACTTCAGGAATTTGGACTCATCTGAGGGTGTGGGTAGAGTTCTTCCCATTGCGGGAGTCTGAGCCTAGTTCCCCTAATTAGTACATGTTCTAAGGTGGTGGACTTAAGAGTGAAGGTGTTTTAATTTCAAAGAAAGACAAGGGACAAAGAGGAGGCCTAACCAAAAGCATTTCTAGTGCTCAGGACTAATCTGTGCATCGCGGTTGCCATAGAAACCTGACGTCATCAGGGCGACTGTGACGACATTAGAAAGGAGACCGACTTGCTCTTGTGAGAGGAGCAGAGCCCCTCGTCCTGGTGTTTTGACTCAGCGGAGGGTGTGGGTGCCCCCCGGTGGTGGCTGATTTTCCCTGGGGTGTGGAAGATGAAGGGACCCAGACCCAAGTCGCCTCGTTCCTTCTTCTGGACGCGGAGCCCTGCTGACTCCAGAGGGAGAGAGATGTGGGACCCTTCTGGCCCCAGGCAGCATGATGATCTGCTCCCAGGTGCCCTGGACCTACTTTCCAAGTAAATGCAGGATGAGGGAGGGTAAGAAAGGAAATGGCCCTAAGCCGGGCGCGGTGGTGCACGCCTGTAATCCCAATGGCTCAGGAAGCTGAGGCAGGAGGATCATGAGTTCAAAGCCAGTTTCAGCAACAGCGAGGTGCTAAGCAGCTTATTTAGACCCTGCCTCTAAATAAAATACAAAATAAGGCTGGGGATGTGGCTAAGTGGTCGAGTGCACTGGAGTTAAATCCTCGATACACCCCCACCCCCCAACAAAAAAGAAAAAACAAAGGGAATGGCTCTCTGTGAGCCCAGCTTTTCTTCTGTAGAATGGGGTCAAGAATGCCAACCCACAGGATTGCTGGAACCTTCAAGGATGACATAGGTGTAAACCCCCATTGCTCTGTGTTTATTGTGGGATTACAAATGCTCACTTCAGTGCCTAGTATTTTTCCATGGATGTAGTTATCCCAATAAAGCATAGTAATTTCTGGATTCTGGTTTCCCCTGGACAGCTCTTCCTCTGGTGACTGAACTCATATCAAGTGCCTGAAGAAGTTTCTCTGAATGTGGGTCATGATAGCTGCTGAAGTTTCTACTCCAGATCCAAAGGTCCACAGTGCTCAGGAGACCCCTGATACTTCCATCCCTGGTAAGATATAATGTCTAGCTCAAGTGAGTTCATAGATATGAACAAGGGTATATGGTGGAATAGCACACATGAGGTTCACAAAATAGCTGGAAAGTACAGAAAACCCTTTGATCTCATCCTTTAAACAGCTTAACAAGTGAATTTTCTTTCCAGCTCTATGCTTTGTAATAGCCCTTGAGGCCCCTCTAGAAAGTTCCTCTTAGTCTAAAAGCAATAATTTTTTCTTAAGGAAAGAAGAAGATTTTCACAATCTTGCAGCATATATATATATATAAATATATATATTTTTTTTGAAATTTTTTTTTTTGGCACCGGCAATTGAACTCAGGGGCACTTGACCACTGAGCCACATTCCCAGCTCCATTTTGTATTTTTTTTTTAGAGAGAGAGAGAGAGAATTTTTTAATATTTATTTTTTAGTTTTTCGGCAGATACAACATCTTTGTTTGTATGTGGTGCTGAGGATCGAACCCGGGCCGCATGCATGCCAGGTGAGTGCGCTACCGCCTGAGCCACATCCCCAGCCCAATATTTATATATTTTCTCTGTAGAGGGTATAAAAAGCAGTGGTCCCCATATTTCTCTTAGATGGGTGTTGAAAATTGCAGTTGCTTAGGAAAGTCTTCCTTAGCAATTTGAAATTATAACATGGATTCTTCCCTTGCAACTACAATTTTATCCATTCTAGTATAAAATTTTTTAACAGCCAGGTATAATCCATGTTTTATATAAATAAGTCACTTATAAGATTTTAAAATGTTGAATATTAATTACCTATGTATTTGTTTTATTTTAGTGATAATATGCAAGTTCCTTTATATTAACCAGACATTCTTAAATATTATTAGGTTTATATTCCCAGGACATCATATTTTCAGTTCTGTGTCCCCCAACCACCCTCCCCTCACCATGCCTGTCTACAAGGCAACCACTAATCTTCTGTCAATAGATCAGTTTCATTTCCTATAGTTTTATATATGGGATCACACAGGTTGTCTCTTGGGATGGATAGGGGGAAGTCTTGCTTGTTTCATTCAGCACATTTTGTTAATTTAAATTTTGACTTATGTTTTTAGAAATATGAAACAACAGATGCATAATTTCCTTAAAACTGTGAACCTCTTAAATATTTAATATCTACTATCTGCTATGAGCAAACTTGTGTTTGGGAAATCTGGAGTCATTCTTTTGTAGATCACCAAAATATCCATTTAATATGCTCCAAAGAAGAAATACCCACATATTTATGTTCAGTTTTAGGATTTTAATAATATTTAACCAATGAATACAACAAGTTGGAGAGATACATCTCTGCCAGATAAGAATGCTAAGAATTAAATGTGTGTATCTTCCAAATTCACATGTTGAAGCTCTAGTCCCCAATGTGATGGTTTTTCCAAGTGGGACTTTTGGGAGGTCATTAGATGTTAGATGAGGTCATAAGTGTAGAACTCTTTTAATGGCATCAGTACCCTATTATAAAACTCATAAGGGAGAGAAATCTCTTTTTCTGTGTCTCCACTATGTAAAAATACAGCTAAAAGGACCTGTCTATAAACCAGGAAGGGAACCCTCACCAGACCAAATCTTCTAGCACCTTGCTGTTAGATATTTCATCATTTAGAACTGAGAAACATCTGTTTCTTGTTTAAGCCACACACTATATAGTGTACTTATAGCAACCATAACTGATTAAGTCAAGGAACAATAGACATGTTAGACTTTTTTTTCAGTTGTAATCAAGCTTTTGGGCTTTGATGATGATTAAAAAAAAAAAAAACCTTAGACATGGATTAGGTCTAGACTTTTTGTTTCATACCGACATATTTGACTCCAATGATAGATATGTTAGTAGAGCCAGGCATGCTGGTGCATGCCTGTAATCCCAGTGGCTCAGGAGGCAGAGATAGGAGGATCGCAAGTTCAAAGCCAGCCCCAGCAAAAGCGAGGCACTAAGCAACTTAGTGAGAATCCTGTCTCTAAAAAAAATATACAAAATAGGGCTGGGGATGTGGTTCAGTGGTTGATACCCCTGAGTTCAGTCATGTGTATTCTCCCTCACCCCCCCCCCCAAAAAAAAAAGTTAGTAGAAAAATAATAATCACATGAATATTTTTAATTTCAACAACTTATTTCATTTTATAGGTATTTCATGTTTCCTGCCCTGCCCTGCCCTGCCCTGCCCTTCCCTTCCCTTCCCATAGCTGGTGCCCATTCCTGTGCCTTGGTTTCTTATTTGGCAATATATCCTAAGGACAAGTGTACAGTAGATGAGAAAGGAGGGAGTCTTCCTGGCTTATTATACCTGCATAGTACTCTAGCATATAGATGTGCCTTAGGTTATTCAATCAATCCCTTCTTGGTGGATGTCTGCCGCAGTCTGGCTGGGCACAATTCAGGAGCCACTTGTCAAAAGAAACTAACTTTATTTTTAGAACTACAAACGCCAAACAAAACAGCTCCTCAGGGAAAAAACCCTCAGAGCCCAACTGCCACCGCCGGCTTCCACACGCCTCTCACCCCCACACCAGCCTCTCCACCTCCCACAATCCTCCTGCTCTTGAAGCTGATTGGCTGGGTTGTGTGGGCAGAGCCAAAGAAGTCCCCCAATGAGCAGCTCCGTGGAGGAGCCAATCAGCTAGATGTTGCTGGGGCCGCTGTGAGCCAATCATCAGCTGGCAGTCTGAAGGGCAGGGAAACAGCCCAATGAACATCACCGCAGAGGAGCCAATCAGCTAGATGTTGCTGTGGCCACTGTGAGCCAATCATCAGCTGGCAGTCTGAAGGGCAGGGAAACAGCCCAATGAACATCACCGCAGAGGAGCCAATCAGCTAGATGTTGCTGGGGCCACTGTGAGCCAATCATCAGCCAGCAGCTGGAAGTTTGCTGGCAGCTGGATCATCAGCTGGCAGCTGTCTTATTTCTAGTTTTCTGCTGCCAGCAAAGACCTTATGCTTATGCCTGTTTGTATTTTACTTTTATGCTTGGCATAGATTCTTAGAAGAGGAATTGCTGATTTCAAAGGAACATATCTGTATCCCATAAAAGAGAAGATTTAAAACATAGAGCATCTGGAATGTAGTAGAAGAAGCTAATGTTGTTCTTATTTCATTCTTAGATTCCATGTGCTTTCTGCTCTCTTGTAAGAATGAATTAGCTAGACTGATGCTGGGAGTCATCCAGCATGCATCCTGGATGCCACAGCCATCTACTGACCATAAGACCTTAAGTGAGTCCTTTCACTTTGTTGACTTTTGAACTAATAGAGAAAGACACTCTGTATAGAAAAAGTGATTAGCAGCCTGGCCTTTGGGGTGAGGGGACCTGGGTGCGACCCTGGAAACTACTACTTGCTGTTTGTGTGATCTAAATCAAACAATTTATTTATTATGTGCCCTAATATGACATCTTGTATTTACTGATCATCATCATCACCCTCATCCTCATTCCACCACCCATCCAAAATGTGAATGATAAGTGTGGAGATTATACTACCAGGTGTTACAGAGGTGTTACCACAAACATTTGATTTTATAACTGTTGGATTGTGTAGTGTACATAGAGATTAAATGAAGTCTATAGAAAGCTCATAAGAAGATGCACACATATTACTTACTATGCTACAAATATGGAATTTCAAGTCAGGCACATCATTCAAGAAATGGGACTTGGCCAGGTTGGTTGGCATATAACTGCAATCCCAGCAACTCAGGAGGATGAGGTTGCAGGATCTCAAGTTCAAAGAGAGCCTCTGCAACTTAGCAAAACCCTGCCTGAAATAAAACTAAAATGGGCTGGGGATGTAGCTCAGTGGTTAAATGTCCCTGGGTTCAACCAATCCACATATCCAAAAACAAGAAAAGAAATGATGCTTGATCAGCTGGTACAAGATTCATTAATAGGAAAATTAGACTATATCTTACACCTTGTTGTATAATTAGAATGCTTCCTCTATGTGTTAGTACTTAGCATAAAAGTTCAGATAAATGTTAAAAAAAACCCAGAAAGACAGAATACAAGCTATATATATGTGCATATATATATAGTATTATAGTAGTTATATGAAATGTAACATATGAATATATATTATATTTGCATATATGTCTGCATAGAAAAAGAACAATATAATTAAGTAGCATAATGTAAATTTCAATGACAATGGGAATGCTGGGTGCTGCGCCCCTCCCCTGACTCAGGCAATGGCAAGGCCCTACTGAGGTGGATGGTGCAAGGCGTCCATCCTCTGGAGGAGTGCAGTATGTTTCTGGGAATGGGCTGATTTGTTTTTGTATTCCTTTAATAAGTATAGTTGTGACCATTAAGTATGAAGGAAAAAACATGACTTTCCCAATTAATGCAACTACTTCTAAAGAATAGATCTCTTTGCTCTAAATGCAATGATTCAGCTGTGGAGCGTAAATTGTTAATGTCTAATGAAAAACTCCCTGTATTCCTGTCAAGGAAGTTTTTGAGAAATTAAATTAAAATCTAGAGAAGAAAAATTAATGTTAAGAAGACAGATTAGTGCTTAATACTGGGCAACTTGTTCTTCTTCCTGTGCACAATGGTTTGTGCTCTTACTCTTGTTTGATTAAAATTAATAACAAGTCAACCACTTGCTGTAACCATGGCACCGGTTCCAGTCAGTAAGTCAAGAAAGAATAGTCAAGGTATAGGCCAATAGTTTGGGACATTTCTAATTATTATTAAAAGTTAACTAAGCAGAAACAGCTCAAAGCAAAACGCAAACTGAAAGTACAAATGCTTGCTTATGCATAAGCCAAGATACATTCTTCTATTCTAATTGTAGCTATGTAATATTTTGTTTCTTTGAATAATGATTCCTGTTTTGTAACCACAAAGTACTGTGAGCCTGCCAAAATGAAAAGTATATATGATCAACTTCACAAGTAAAGATTGGGATCAGCACCTTCACTTTGGTGTCTGTGTTGTTTCTCCACCCGCCTTTCGCCGACTCCTCACCATCCGTTCGTCTCCTGAGACCCCTGTTGGAGCTGGTCTCCGACAGCTGGGTATTAATATTCTTAACATCTGCACATGACTTACTATTAAACATTAGCAATGAAGAGAAGAAATACCCACATATTTATATTCAGTTTTAGGATTTTAATAATATTTAACCAATGAATATAACAATTTGGAGAGATACATCTCTGCCAGACTGGTGGGAGGTGAGGTGGAGAGGGCAAATGGAGCCACAGGGTTTGGGCTGTGTAAGGAGTTTGGATTTTATTCTGAGTGTGGAGGGTTAGAGTATGGGCATGACATGATCTGGGTCTTTTCTTACTCAGGTGACACTGGCCTCTCTGTGAATGTATTGGAAAGGGACAACTGTCTTGTGCCGACAACCACTAGGAGAATATTGCCCAAGGCCATGGGAGGGATGAGGGAAGATGGGAGCTGTGCTGCAGCATTGTGCAGAGGGAGGGGTATGCCCAGACAGCGCATGTCTGGAGGAAGGGCAGGAGGGACCTGCAGTGGCTGGGCATGGGGGTGGTGTGAGGATAGGACAGAATCAAAGGCCCCTGGGCTTGTTCGGCCACGTGGAGACATGGTGGTGCTGTTTTCTGAGATCAGTTGCTCCAAGTGCCTGACATTCTTTGGTTATCCAATAGTAGTCATAGTGAAATTTAGTGATTTAATATAATGTGTCAATTGATGAATAAGATTCAGTTCTAAGTCTGTTGCCCTTTAATAATGACAGATGCAAACTCTAAAACAATCAAAGCTGTAAAAATCTCATCTTGTAGGTATTTATACAACAACTCAGGATATTGCTCATTAACCTTTTACTTAACATTATTCTAAGGGTTTTCAGATATCACCTCAAGTAATTCTCAAGGTAGCAATCTATGTCATAAGGCAAAAATGTTCCCTCTACTTAACAGAAAAGGAAACTGAGGTACAGACCCTAGTTTATGAGCCAGATATCCAAATAATGTTACATTTGATTTTTTTAAATAATGGGATTTATATGCATTTGCCTGTGCCAAAATAAAACAGAAAGTAGTGTTTGTTTTAAAACAGTTTATATTCCAGGGTCATACTGCTAATCCCCATTTTGCAGAGGAGGTATTAGAGTCATTATAAAGCAAACTAAAAATATTCAAATTCATGTAGTTTGTTAGAAGCAGTGTTTGTCCCTAGCCTGTGTCTGGTACCACACTCCTAAACTGCACACTCAGGAAGAAGAAACACATCCTGGTTGAACCCCATCAGCCCATGGCAGGTAGGCTGAAGTAGGCTGTGGCTGTGACTTACATTCACTGATTGATGGTGGTGTTGTTCACATATATCCTCATTATTTTCTACCTGCTTTCCACAACTTTCCTTTTCTTGTAATGAGGTGTTGAAATCTCATTTATGACAGTGGATTCATATGTTTCTTCTGAAATTTTATCAATTGTAGCCTCATGTTTTTTAAAATATTTTTTTAGATGTTGATGGACCTTTATTTTATTCATTTATTTATATACAGTACTGAAAATTTAACCCAGTTCCTCACACATGCTATGCAAGTACTCTACCACTGAGCTACAATCCTGGCCCCATGATTTTGACACATACACAATGAGGATTATAATGTCTTCTTGAGAAATTGGCCTCTTTATCACTATGTAATTCCCATCTTTATCCATGTAAACTTTCTTTGTTCTGCAATCAGCCCACCTTGAAATTCATGAGTGTATTCTAGCTCTCATTTGATTAGTGTTAAAAGTAAAGAGATGGAGAAAGACATACCATGGTAATATTAGGCATTTTTTAATTTATGTGAGTTTCTCATAGACAGAATATACTTGGGGTTTGGATTTTTGATCCCCTCTGATAATCTTTTACTTGGTTTATTTAGACCATTGATATTCAAAGAAATATTGATATGATTGCATGAACATCTATTTTATTTGTTCCTGTTCTCTATTTGTTGCCTTTGTTCATTGTTCATACCTGTTTCCTATTCTTTTTCTACATTTTGTGGTAGAAAGTGCTTTATATGCTTACACTTTCTATTCTTTCTCACTTTTTAGTTATACTTATTGATGCATTTTTTAGTGTTTACCCTATAGTTTGCTGTATATGTTTATAAATAATACAAGTGTACTTTCATATTCCATACTGCATTACAGGTAATGAAATTAATCTTATGTTAAAAGAATAATCCTAGGGCTGGGGATGTGGCTCAAGCGGTAGCGCGCTCGCCTGGCATGCGTGCGGCCCAGGTTCGATCCTCAGCACCACATACAGACAGAGATGTTGTGTCTGCCGATAACTAGAAAATAAATATTAAAAAAAATTCTCTCTTCTCTTCTCTTCTCTCTCTCTCTCTCTCTCTCTCTCTCTCTCTTTAAAAAAAAGAATAATCCTAGTCCTTCTCTCATGTTCCAATATCATTGCTATCATTCATTATACCTACACAGAAGCATACA
Source organism: Ictidomys tridecemlineatus (assembly GCF_052094955.1). NCBI lineage: Eukaryota > Metazoa > Chordata > Mammalia > Rodentia > Sciuridae > Ictidomys > Ictidomys tridecemlineatus. The sequence continues at coordinate 44,171,709 of NC_135493.1, forward strand.
TTATCATACATACATATACACATATAATCAAAAACACTGTTGCTATTATTATTTTGAGCAATCTGTAATCTGTTAGATCATTGCAGAGAAATATGGGACCCTCCTGGCCCCAGGCAGTGTGATGTCCTGCTCCACTTTATCCTATATCTACTTTCCATGTAAAGGTGGGGCCAGGAAGAATAAGACAGTGAAAGGCTCTCCCAGCCTAGATTCTCCTCTAAAAATGAGGGTAAAATGCTACATCCTAGCTCTTTTTATTTTATTTTATTTTTTTTTGTACAGGAGATTAAACCCAGGGGCACTTAACCATTCAGCCACATCCCCAGTCTTTTTTAATATTTCATTTAGAGACAGGGTCTCACTAAGTTTCTTAGTGTCTCACTAAATTGCTGAGGCTGAGTTTGAACTCACAATCCTCTTGCCTCAGCCTCCAAAGTGACTGGGATTACAGAAGTGTACCCTTACACCCGACTGTTGTTATTTTGACCCCAATGCTAATCCCATTACCTCCTATAATACCCTGTAGTGAGTTTTCATCTGCACCATCAACTTCTTCAAAGTTACAGGGGTTTTTGAATGAATACCTATGAGAGCTCAATACTAAAACTGTAGGATTTTAAGTCCTAGATGGTCACAATGTATAAGGGAATCTACTGAGTGTCCTAAGGGAAAGGCAAGAGTTAGAATCTCATTTCTTACTAGATGACTCTGGAGTATTATTTGTCAGTGAGTTTGATTTTTCATCTATAAATTGGGAGTAATGATGCCTTTGTCATAGAATCTTTGTGAGATTACACCAAAATGCATTTAACTATAAACCTGTAAGTGACATTATATAGTAGCTTCCCCATTTGCAACCATTTTTCCTGTAAAATGTTTCTGAGATTTCTCTAATGATTTGATCTTGTTTTGTTTTTATAATCTTAGCCATACTGCATGATCATACTTATGCACATGCCCTAGACTTTCTGCAGACTAGACCTAAGAGTACAGCAGCTGGCAGGGCTCTCACTTGCTTCTTGCTTACATGTTGGTAAGTGTCTACACAAAGAAGTTATGACAATCTTTTCCTGTCTCAAATTGTATGAAGTTATCATGGCCCCACATTTTCCATTTAAAGGCAGTGCAATGTAAACACAAAATCACTGATTTGGAATTGTTTTCAAACATAGAATTATTCCAGAACATTATGAGGCTGTGGCAAGCCAGGCCTGGGCTGTGTGTGTGTGTGTGTGTACTATGAGCATGAGTACATGAATGGACTGGACTGACATTGCTTGTCTGTTTGGGCTGGCAATGTCTGTGTCCTTTTTGCTTGCTCTGCCTATGATTCCCACACAGCACATGGGATGGGTGTGGCCTTCGAAGATGTTAGTCAATCTGCTGACCACAAGATATCATGAAGCTGGACACAATCCTGTGAAACTTGACCCCTCCTCCCGCCATCATTGGGGTGGAACTTTCTCAAGTGTTTTCCCCTCAATAAAAAGGAGCTTCACAACATCCTCTTCCACTTTTTAGTCTGTCTCCCTTGTGGGAGCTGGAGGAGAGAGGCTGTCACTGAAGAACACCGAGAAAAAGGTATTTTCTCTGTCTCAGTGTGATTATTTCGTGCCAGCCTAGTTCACCTGAAGTGACCCTGAATAACTTGGTTGTGTGTTGCAACACAAGATACAAAGTGAGATCATTGTCCTTGCATTTAGAAACCCACATGTGAAATATGCTGCTATATTTTGCATGTTTGTCCCCTCCAGAACCCATATTAGGATTTGATTGCCATTCTGACAGTATTAGGAAGTGAAATTTCTGAGAATGGATTGTACTGTCAAGTCCCTGCCCTCAAAATGAATCACTACTGTTATCACAGGGATGGGTTCATTTTAAAAGCATGGGTTTGACTCCCTTTTGTTCTTTCTCTCTTTCCTGCCATCTTACTCTCTGCTATGTGATTAGGCAGCAAAAATAGCCTCACAAGATATAAGCATGTTGAGCATGGACTTTTCAGGCTCTAGAAATGTGAGGAAATACACTTATGTGGTTTACAAACTGCCCAGTCTTACCAGAGACCTTGCACCTAATAGAAGAAAAAGTAGATCCAAATCTTCATCATGTTGGATTAGGTCCTGACTTCCTTAACTATACTCCTAAAGTATATAAGAAATAAAATCAATAATTAATTAATGGATGGATTAAAACTAAAAATCTTCTTCTCAGCTGAGGAAACAATAATGTGAAGAGAGAGCCCAAAGAGTGGGAGAACATCTTTTCTACATGCACATCAGATAGAGCACTAAAAGTAGTATGGAGATTCCTTAGAAAACTTGGAATGGAACTACCATTTGACCCAGCTATCCCACTCCTCTGTCTATGCCTAAGGGGCTTAAAGTCAGAATACTATAGTGACAAAACCACGTCCATGTTTATAACAGGTGAATTCACAATTGCTAAAATGCGGGACCAAATTACATGCCTCTAGTCTAACAATTTATATATTTATTACATGTATGCATGCATTGGTTTATTTTTGGACATGTTTCTGAACATACCATAAATTCATTTTTGAAGGGCTTTCACAGTGAAATGTCCGTGATAAATGCTTTTGAAACCACTCTTGAAATTCAGAATCTATTTCCAATACTTTTCATAAGATGAGCCTTCATTGCAAGCATTCATGCTCAGTAATTGAGAGGACTTTAGTACAAGCTGTTCCCTGAGCCAAATAAAAAAAAACTATATCTTTAGCAAGTTTTGTGATTAGTGTGCAGTAATGACAAGGAGCATTTGTTCACCATAAGAAGTGTTAAAATGAAACATTCTCTCCTGCTACAGGGGTATCCCCTAGCAAGGAAGTCACTTTCATGAGGCACACATAGACAAGAATCCTTCAGTAGACAGCTGGTAGCGATGCCTTGTAATCCTTAGTCTTTGGAATTATCCCAACACAGTACTGCTGGGTGGATAAGTCTGCCCAGTTCTGGGGGATCATCAGTAGAAAGCTCATGTGCAAGCAAATCTAAGTCACATTCTCCAAAATCACAGGAATAAAGTTGATGTGATATTTTATTATTTGGTCACGTATCTCAGAATGGGAGCATAAGTCTCTTTTGGATGCCCCTTAAAGATACAAACATTGTAGTCGGATGTGGGGGCACATTGCCTGTAATGTCAGAGGCTTGGGAGACTGAGGCAGGAGGATCACAATTTCAAAGTCAGTCTCATCAACAGTGAGGCACTAAGAAACTTAGGAGACCCTGTTTCTAAATAAAATATAATACAAGAATGGAGATTTTAAAAAAGACACAAACATCATGAAGTAAAAACAGGAATACTTGGAGCAATAAAAGTTTAAAAAGTGGGCTAGGGATATTGTTCAGTGGCAGAGTGTTAGTTTAGCATGTGCAAGGCCCTGGGTTTAATCCCCAACACTGAAAAATAAAGAAAGAAAGGGACAAAAACAAAAGAAGAATTGTGGGCTCATTTTAAGACTCACATTGGAGGGTAGAGCAGAACAAGTGCTCCCAAGAGGCAAGTTACTACCAAGAATTTGAGTGGAGAGGGCCTGGATGTGCAACCCGTATTTATCCCCCCCCCAAACTAAGTCAATCCTGTGATAAAGAAGGAGTGACTAAATAGAGAGGGAGATGTGTTTTTGTCATGAGTGTCTTTCTACATTGAAGAAAATATAAGGGATAGATTAAGAATTCCTAAGGTCAGTCAATGTATGGATGACTTGAGTAGGTTTCTGCCTACTAAATGACAATATTATTCTACTCCTGCTTCCCTGAAATAACACAGATTCTCCAAATGACATTATTTGATATTTGTAGATCACAGAGTTGATTATGGAGAGTCTCTTAGCTTTCTAAGAGATGGGTAACTGGTTGGAATGGTGAATTTTACATGCTAAATTACAGAGTGCTAGCTCATCTCCAAGTGCCTTAGGAGTTATTCTTGTGTCTCTGTACTAGTACTACACCCCTAGTGTCACGTTTGAAGCAAACACAATTATTGAAAACAAGGGCAGGCTTTTTTCCCACCAAACTGGGCAGAGTTCCTAAATTAGTGCACTTTCCCAGGTGGTGGCCTGAAGGGTGAAGGTGTTTTGCTTTCACAGAAAGGCACAGGGACATAAGGAGGCTGCCTTAGAAGCATTTCTGTAACCAACTGGCCCCTCGGGGTTGCCATAGAAACTTGACATCATTATGGCAACTGTGAAGATATTCTACAGGAGACCCACCTACTGTGACAGCTGGCCAATTGGTCTTTGGACTCAGGGGAGGGTGTGGGTGCCCCCCACTGTGGGGCTGAGCCTCCCTGGGAAAGGGGGGACACGAAGGGATCCCCTACCCGAGTTGCCTTGTTCCTGTTCTGGGACTTGGCGCCCCGCTGACGTGAGAGGGAGGGAGACTGGGGTCCTCCTGACCCCAGGCAGTGCAATGTCCCGCTGCAAGGTGTCCTGGACCTCCTTTGCATGTAAAGGCTGGATGCAAGAGGGTAAGACCTGGAAGCGTCCTCTGTGACCCACCTTGTCCTCTGTAAAATGTGGGTAGGAATGCTCCCCCACGGCACTGCTAGAACCTTCTGGAATAATACAGGCATAAGCCCCATTGCTCTGTGGTTATTGTGGGATCCCGAATGGTCACTTCAGTGCTTAGCATGGTTCCATGGATATAGATATTCCAACAAAACAGTAACTTCTGGATTCTGGTTCCCCTGGGCTGCTCTTCATCTGGTGACTGAGCTCATATCAAATGTCTGAAGAAGACAGTTTCTCAGGATGTGTGTCATGGTGGCTGCTGAAGCTTCTGCTCCACATCTGAAGGGCAGCAGGAGACCCCTGACACTTATATCCCTGGTAAGATATAACACCTGTCTCAAGTGAGTTCAGAGATCCGAATGAGAAAGAGTATATGGTGGAATAGCGCGCGCACACACATACACACACACACACACACACACACAGACACAGTGTTCAAAAAATAGCCAGTAAGTAGAGAAGCTACTTTGATCTGATCCTTTAAGAAATTTTAGCTGGTGACATTTACCTTCATCAGCTATCATACTTTGTATTAGCCCTTGAGGCCCATCTTAGGGGTTCCTTTTTTGGTCACAAACTCATAAATAGTTGGTAAGTAACTCTCTATTTAACATGCATATGCAGTACATAAATTTTCTATTAATCAGCAAATCTCGTGTTGGGTATTGAAATATGTAGTTGATTACAAAAAAAAAGTCCTTCTAGCGATATGAAATTGTAACATGAATTTCCTGAGTAGTTAGTTTTATTTCATTGTCTAATGATTATTTTTTTAATTTATTTTACACATACATGACAGTAGAATCTAATGATTATTTAGCCAGAAATGTTCCAAGGGTTAGCTTAAAATGTTACTTATAAGAATTTATAATTTTAGGGGCTGGGGTTGTGGCTCAGGGGTAGCATGCTTGCCTGGCATGCGTGAGGCACTGGGTTCGGTTCTTAGAACCATATACAAATAAATAAAAATTTAAAAAAATCTACAAATAAAAAATATGTTAAAAAAGAATTTATAATTTTAAATATTGTGTATTATACAAAAATATTGTGTATTCTTCTATTATTGTGATATCTAATAACATCCTTCAAATGACCAGGTGCTCTTTAGTACTATTCTGGTTATTTTCCCAGAACATCATATTTTTAGAACATTCTCCCTTCACCATGCTCTTTCTCCAGGCATTCACTTATGTTTTGTTAACATATTAATTTGATTTTTATACTTCTATTTAAATGTAATCAGATGGCTTGTACTTTTTTTGATTTGGCTTGTTTCATTAAGCTTACATATTGGTTGTAGTTTTCAAAATTATCTTAGCTATGAATATATAAAACAGCAGAAGCATTATTTCTGAAAACTTGGGAAAGACTTTCTTGAGTATTCAGTACATATAATCCACTAGAGGAAGATTTGTGCATGGAAAACAAGATTACCATTTCTTTTGTGAAGCACCAAAATATCCTTTCATATATGCTGAAGGAAAAATACTTAATAGGTTTATCTACAAATTTAAGAATATAATAAATATTTTACAAATGAATATAACAATTTGGAGTTATTAAACTTTTCCCCAAATAGGATGCTCTATACACACCTCCTGTCTTGATAGGTTGAAGACTTCCTGCCTGATGAGAGATATTATTTGGATGTGTGACCTTTAAGAGGTAATTAGTGGGCTGGGGTTGTAGCTCAGTGGCAGAGCACTTGCCTCTCATGGCATGAGGCATTGGATTCGATCCTCAGCACCACATAAAAATAATAAATAAAGATACTGTGTAAAAAAAAAGAGTTAAAAAAGAGATAATTAGGTTTAGATGAGGTCATGGGAGTAGAGAACAGAATAGTGTTATCTCATTGTAGTTTTTATTTACATTTTGCTAATTTCTAAATGATTGTTACTGTTCATGTGCTTATTTGACACTTTTATATCTTCTTCGGATAATGTCTTTCTAAATATTTGCCTGTATATTTATTACAGTGACTAATTCAGTGACTTTTAAAAGATTTTCTATCATTTAGAAATAAGTCTTTTATCAGATATATAAATTTCAAACATTTTCTTCAAGTCAGTGGCTTCTCTCTTCATTTTTTTCAACAGTGTCATTGGAAGAGCAGGCATTTTTACTTTTGAGGAAGCCTAGTTTATCAATTTGTTCACTGTAGTTTATGTTTTCATCTCTCATTTATGATGTCTTTCTTAGGCAAAAGGATTTTCTCCTGAGTTTTATTCTAGAAGATGTATAGCTGTTTTATTTTATATTAAGGTCTATGATCCATTTTGAGTTACCTTTATATGTGTTGCAATATATGGATCAGAGTTTATGTTTGTCATTCAGATATTCAAAAATTCCACCATATTTTTGAAAACAGTTCATTTCTCAACTGAATTGCCTCTGTATCTTTGTCAAAATTAGTTGTCCTTATACATACCCAAGGATGTGTTTCTGATTCTTTGTTTTTTTTTATCTGCTTTTCTGTATTGATGCCAAGAGCACACTAATTGATTGCTGTTAGTTTATAGTGAGTCTTGAAATCAGGTTTAGTTTTGTCTTCTCTTTGTGCTTTTTCAAATTTATTTTTCTTAGTTTAGGGCCTTTGGATTTCCATATGAATTTAAGACTCAGTCATCAATTTCTTTTTTAAAAGATTGATAGAATTTTTATTCAGTTGACATTTAATCTATAAATCAGATTGGTAATAGTAAGCCTCATAACAATCCTGAGTCTTCTGGTTGTGTGATGATTGTGCAATAATGATAAGGGACATTTATTCACCTTAAGAAGTGTTGTCCTGAAACACTGTCTTCTGCTCTAGGAGTAGCCCTTAGCAAGGAAGTCGCTTTCATTAGGTTCACACAGATAGGACTTCTCCGGTAGACAGCTGGTAGGGATACCTTGTAGTTCTAGGCTTTCATGACTGTCCCAAAACAGCCCTGCTGGTTGGCTAAGTCTTCTCAGTTCTGGGGATCATTAGTAGGAAGCTTACTTGCAAGCAAATCTAAGTCACATTCTCCAAAATCAACTTTATAGGAATAAAATTGATATGATGCTTTATTCTTTGGTCACATGTCTCAGATTTGAAGGATCAGGCTATTTCAGGTGCCCCTTAAAGACACAAACATTGTGAAGTAAAAACAGGAATATTTGGAGCAATAACAAGATGAAAAGTGGGCTGAGGATATAACCCAGTGGTGGAGTCTAGCATGCGCAAGGCTCTGGGTATATTCCCCAATACTGAAAAAGAAAGAAAGAAAAAAAAGAAGGAACGAGAGAAGAGCTGTGGGCCTATTTTTCAGACCCACCTCAGGGTAGAGAAGAACAAGGGCTCCTAAAGGGCAGTTTACTACCAAGAGTTTGGAGGGGGAAAGGGACTAGATGTGCAACCCCTATTTATCCTCACAAACTAAGTCATACCTGTGATAGAGAAGGCATGGATATATATAGAGAGAGGGAGATGTCATGGGTACCTTTCCACATAGAAGAACATATCAGGGATAGAGATTAAGAATTCCTGGGGCTGGGGATGTGGCTCAAGCGGTAGCACGCTCGCCTGGCGTGTTTGTGGCCCAGGTTCTATCCTCAGCACCACATACAAACAAAGATGTTGTGTCCGCAAAAACTAAAAAATAAATATTAAAAAATTCTCTCTCTCTCTCTCTCTCTCTCTCTCTCTCTCTCTCTCTCTCTCTCTCTCTCTCTCTTAAAAAAAAGAATTCTTCAGTATAGGGGCTGGGGCTGTGGCTCAGGGGTAGTGCACTTGCCTGGCATATGTGAGACACTGGGTTTGAATCTCAGCAGCACCTATAAATAAATGAAATAAACGTCTATCAACAACTAAAATAAAATTTTTTTAAAAAAGAATTCTTCAGTATAAACCAGTGTATGGGTGACTTGACTATTATTTTAGTCCTGATTCCCTGAAATAGCTGACATTCCCCAAATGTCATTTTTTGGTGTTTTAGTTCATAGAATTGAGTAATTATGAGCAGTATCTTAGTTTTCTAAGAGATGGCTAAGTGTTTAGAAAGTGTATTTTACATGTTTACCTAAAGAGGGCTAACTCATCACAAAGAGCCCTAGAAGATATTCCTGGATCTTTTTGTGCTGGTACTACTACCCTAGTGAAACTTTCATGTTATTTTTTTAAGGACAAGTTCTGTTTTTTTTTTTTTTTTTTTTTTTTGTGGGTGTGATTATTGTTATTTTCTTTTCGTTGCCAGTTTTGGTACAGAGGATTGAACCCAGGGGTATTAACCTCCAAGCCACATCCCAAGCCTTTTTTGTGTTTTACTTAGAGACAGGGTCTCACTAAGTTGGTTAGGCCATTGCTAGGTTTGAGGCTTACTTTGCACTTACGATCCTCCTGCCTCAGTCTCCCTGAGCTGCTGGGATTAAAGGCATGCTTCATTGGGCCTGGCCTTAGTTTCACTTTTAAAGCCAAAACAATTCCTGAAAACAGGATCATGCATTTTTCCACCAAATTGGGCAGAGTTCCTAAAACTGCCTTAGCCCCAAGCTAGTCCCTCTAATTAATATGCTTTCTCAGATGGTGGCCTGAAGTGTGAAGGCATTTTTGTTTTAAGTTAAAAGCATGAAGACAAAAAGCCAAGAAGAAACATTTCCAATGTGATGGAACAGCCTACTGTGGTGGTTGCCATAGTAACATGACATCATACTGGTGACTCTGATAACTTTTTACTAGAGATTTCCATGGCCTGATGATAGGAGCCGGGCCCTCCCTTAAGGTGTTTGGACTCATCTGAAGGTGTGGACAGATTTCTCCCCATTGCCTAAGTCTGAGCCTAGTTCCTCTAATTAGTGCACTTTCTCAGGTGGTGGCCTTAAGAGTGAAGGTGTTTTGATTTTAGAGAAATACAAGGGGACAAAGAAGAGGCCTGTGCAGAGGCATTTCTGGTGGGGAGGACCAATCTGCACATCATAGTTGCCATAGAAACCTGAAGTAATTATGGCAACCATGGCAAATGTGATTCCATTCTTTTTAAAAAAATATTTATTTTTTAGTTATAGGTGGGCACAATGTCTTTATTTTATATTTATGTGGTGCTGAGGATCAAACCCAGTGTCTCATACATGCTAGGTGAGCGCTCTACCTCTGAGCCACAATCCCAGCCCCGTGATGCCATTCTTAAAGAGAGTAAGTTAGTCTGGTAAGGAGAGTACCATCCTGCCTCCAGGTGTTTGGACTCAGGGAAGGGAGTGGGTGCCCCCCAGTAGAGGCTGAGCCTGCCTGGGGTGTGGGGAGATGAAGGGACCCAAGACTCAAGTTGCCTCATTCCTCTCTGGGACTCAGTGGCCTGCTGACTGGAGAAGGAGAGAGATGCAGGAACCTCCTGGCCCCAGTCAGCTTCATGTCCTGTGTGGGATTGAAGGGTCATAAAGGCCTGTATGAATTTAGGCCACTTATTACTGCTTTTCAAATTTTTTGTTAGTGGAAAAAAGATGAATAAAAGCAAAGCAATAGGCCCTGGTGAGAAGCCCATTGTAACTATGGTTCTTGGGATCACTTCCCAGTTGTACCAGTGCCATTGGTCACTGAGCCTGTGTCTAGCATGGTGCCAGACACATAGTTACTTTGATTAGGGAGAATGATTTCTGAGTTCTGTTTCTCTCTGGGAAGCCCCTAGTTGGGTTTATATCAAGTGTGTGAAAGAGGCAGATTCTGGCAATCTAAGTGGTAATGGCTGCTGAAACTTCTACTCTACATTTAAAAGCCACAGTTCTTATGTAGACCCTGACACTTCCATCTCTGGTGGGATATGACTTCTGGTTCAAGTGAGTTCATAGAACAGTTATAACCATGTTGTAGAATAGTGTCTACCAGGTTCAGAAAAATCTAAAGTAGACAAGCTCTTTTGACATTGTCATTAGAGAAAAAAATGGAGTTTTGTTCCATTGGCAGCTTATATGCTTTGTTGTAGCCCTTGAGGCTCATCTTAGAGATGGCTTCTCAGTGTGAAAACAGTAAATACTGCAGGTTGTGGTAGGAACTTGATATTTAACATATATTTTCAGTAAATGTCACATATATTTTCAATTGTATTCTTATGTAAGATAATGGCACTGCAAAGAGATGAGTGGCACTTGGAGATGAAGAAGAGTGAGGTTTATTCAGCACTGGTTCAGGCTAAGTAGAATCTTCTCCAAAAGCTAATCACAGACTTTGTTCTCAGTATCTTTTATACAGTACAGAATTCCAGGTTTTAAGTCTTTCTCATGTAAGTAGTCCTGATCCATTTTTTTCTCTTTCTAGGCAGCTCTCGTTCCTGCCACAGCTGCTAAACAAGCATGATTACAGAAACAGAAACTAGCAGGTTGCAGTTATTAACAGATATTAAAGGAAAATGAAACATCTTAGGAAGGAGTTGCTGCTTACTTTCCCCCTCTTGATTCTCAGGATGCATCTACAACCTTCAGAGAGCATCATTTTTTTTCCACTTAATGGTATCCTCTCATGAATAATAGGTGAGAGGCTGTATTTTTTTTTAAACTGTCACTGTCTCTATAAAACCTCTTATAATACTGATTTGGAGGATCAGGAGGCAAGGAATAAGTAGGCACTGAATAAATGTGGCCGTAATCACCCCAATCATTGTCATCATTCCACCTATCTAAGAGAAACCATCCTCTGAAGAGGCTGAGTCCCAACCTTTCTAAGTCTGTACAGGCACATGGGCAATTTTTACAATACAATCTGTGATCTCTTTTATAAATTTCCCTGGTTATCTGTTTATAAGTAACAGTTACTCAAGTTGAATTTTTTCACAGACCCATCCCTCAGAGGCAAGTAAGTTGTCCAAGGCCAAATTGTTCTTGTAAAGGGGTTTCTGCATCTTAGTTTGTTGATGAACCAATATATTAAGGGCCTCTGCAGATTCATTTTTTATGATTTCCAGAACTGCCTGTAATCTTATAATGCAGTTTATCATATAGATAAGGGTACAGTATTCCCAAGACCCATCTTCTGCCCAAGTGGCAAGTCCATAGTACTGAATAATGCATTCTGGGGGCCACTTATCCTTCCAGTCAGCAGTTAGCAGGTCCATTCGGTTTCTCTTGGTGCCCCGTGTTTTACATATTGGAATTCCCAATTGTTCTCCTTTTGATAATGGGAGCAAGGAGAAACATGGTCATATTGTCCCTAATACACATACCTCAGAGCAGTTAGGAGGGAGCACAGAATAGGCTGTCTTTCCACATATCCAATATAATGCTTTGGAGGCTTGGCATTGGAGTCTGGCACTGACATCACCCCATGCCTGTTGGAGGTGAGAGAAATTAGGGAGGGGGTTAGGATTAGGCTCCCTGTATTTTGAGGAACCCCAGGATTGGGTTTTCAGAGTTGTCACATTATAGTACCTGTGGCCTAAACATATTAGTCTCCCAACAGGAACACTGCATTGCTTTTCTCTTTTGGCAAGGCAGTTTCTGCCTATGATGGACGTTTTGAGGAACCATATTCCATCGAGACATTGGAGGTGCCTGGTCTCATTGTAAGGCTCCAGTGGGTCTAATTCTGTAGCCTGACAATGCCATTGGTCTCCCTTATCTGTTCCCCCACATACATAGCAAGAAGAGACCTTTAAGGTTTGTGCAGTGGTCTCTGCTAAGGCTAAGAACGAGTTCTTAGTTTTGACAAATATTGGTGGTAGGGTGTTTCCTTTCTCATAAAATGAATGAGTGATCTGGTGAGAGGCAGTTTGGAGTGTGACTGTAACCCTTTGGAAGTATAACAGAATTCCAGGGTCAGTACCCCACCCATGTATGCGTATGCCAATCATAAAGCCCTCCTTCCATCTGGGTTCATTTGTGTTATAAATGGTGAAATTAACTGGGTTACTGGTTTTAGTTGTGCAGTCAGGAGGAGCTGTGCCCTTTTGAAGGATGGCTACTTTGTCTCCTTTATCCCATGTAGTCCAGGACTCACATCCCCAATAGGGACAATAGAATTCATCCATAGCCCTGCATCTGGCCCAGAAGGATGTGTGTTACTCACACATATATTTATGTTGAAACCTGTATGTTCGTTCCCATGATAGGCTTCCACAGGGTGTTGTCCCCTCCTGTAGTAGTATCTCATTATAGTTTTAATTTACATTTCTATAGCAATTAATGATTTTGAACATTTTTTCATATGACTATTTGCCACACACACACATATATATATACATATGGAGTTGTATCCCTCATGCTCCCTAGAGGTCACTGACAGCTTCCCTGTTAGATGATGAGCTCACATTGCACTCTCCTGCTATTGTGGCCTCATGAGCCCCACTCAGCAACCTCTCTTGGCGATGAAGATGAGAGAGGAGATGAAATCTTGCCATTTCTGCCAAGATACCTGGGTGCAGGGCCACATGAAGTGGCTATAATTCCTCAAACGTGAATGGAGTCAGGAAGAAGCTCAGGTGTTGCCCTTGGGACCAGTGAGGTAGAATGATGGAAAGTGATATGAACTAAACTACTTAAAGCAAATACACTTTATATTTCATCTCCTTTAATCCTGCTGCTAGGGGCTAGGGTGGTGGCTCGGTGGCGGGTGGTGGCTCGGTGGCAGAGTGCTTGGTGTGTGAGGCACTGGATTTGATTCTCAGCACCACATATAAATAAACAAAATAAAGGTCTATTGACAACTAAAAAATATTTTTAAAAAATATTAACTGCTAGACAGGTTACCTGGTATTGTTATCATTGTTCATATCAGGGTACTGACTTCAGGAGAGTTTCAGTAAATTAGGAAAAGCAGTTATCTTCTTCTAGGCAATTTATCCTGAATGGTTCTATCTAAAGTTGTCCCATTTGGTCTTCATGCCCTCTATCCTCTGAAAGATCTAATCTTCCTGGGGGTGGACATTACATGTTATGGGGTGTCCATCTTAAAAAAAAAAGGTCAGATATATTTTTAAGTTACAAGTTTATTGAAATTGAAAAAAAACACTTAACAAATGTCATGTGATAATTTTGGAAATTGGTAAACTACACCTCAGATACTGGGCTAGTGTTTATGGTTGGTAAAATATACTAACAGATTTGCAAGTGTTTTCAATGGAAAATTTATATAAAATATATGTGAATAGGATCTTAGTTTTTTTCTTTTTTAAAGAAAATAGTATATTTTGCAAATAGTTACATTACTTAGAACAGTTTTTTTTTTAATATAATAAGGGATGTGTTTGGAACAAAAACAAAACAGCTGGGGAAGCAGCTCAGTGTTTAAGTGCCCTGAGTTCAACAAACTACAGTTCCAAAAAAAGAAAAAAAAAAAAGTGGGGATTGTTCAGCTGGTATAAGCTTCACTAATTAAAAAATATTAGATTATATCTTATACCTTGCTCATATAATCAGAATGCTTCATTATATTTTAGTATTTAGCATAAAAGTTCATATGAAAGTAAAACAAAAGTATCAGAAAGACATAATACTAATCTATATATTAGTATATATAGATTAGTATTATATATATTATTATATATTAGTATATATATAATATAGTATATATTAATATATACTATATATTAGTATTATATATATTAGTATATATATATTAGTATATATCACCACTGTATTTCAGCAGTTATATGAAATGTAACATATGGATAGATGTTATATTTGCATATATACAGACATTTTTAATTTTGAGGAAGTCCAGTTTATCAATTTGTGATTTTGGTGTCTCATTTATGATATCTTCACTTAGACAAAAGGCAAAAGGATTTTCTCCTTAGTTTTTCTGCTAGAAGTGTTAGAGCTTTCAGTTTATGTCTGCAGTCCATTTTGAGTTATCTTTATATGTGGTGCAATATATGGATCAGAGTTCCTTTTTCTCATTCCAACATCCAAAAGTTCCAGCATCTTTCTTCTTATTATTATTTTGTACTGAGGATTGAACCCATGGGTGCTAAACCACTGAGCTACATCCCCAGAACTTTTAATTTCTTATTTTGAGACAGGATCTCGCTAAGTTTCTTAGGGCCTCACTATGATGGTGAGGCTGGCTTTGAACTCACAATCCTACTGCTGCAACTTCCCAAGCCACAGGGATTATAGGCATATGCCACTGTGCCTGGCATCTGGCATCAATTTTGAAGAGAAACCTTTCTCAACTGAATTGTCTCTGTATCTTTGTCAAAAATAGTTGTCCTTATACATACCTGAAGATGTGTTCCTGGATTCCTTTTTCTTTTTCTTTGATCTGCTTTTCTGTATTGATGCAATTGCTCTTGGTTTATAGTGAGTCTTGAAATCAGGTAGTATTTGTTCTATACTTTGTGCTTTTTCAAATTTATTTTTCATAGTTTAAGACTTTTAAATTTCCATATGAATTTTAGAATCAACCTATCAATTTCTTTAAAAAAAGATTGATAGAATTTTTATTGAGTTTATATTGAATCTATAGATAAGATTGGGGATAATAGGCATTGTAATGATCCTGAGACTTCTGATTGTGTGATGGGTGTGCAATAATGACACAGGCATTTATTCAACTATTTCAGTATTGTCCTGAAAAACTGTCTTGCTACAGGGGTAGCTTTTGTCAAGGAAGTTACTTTTTTGTTAGACATACACAGCCTAGACTCCTTCATTAGATAGTTGGTAGGTATGCACTGCAGTCCTTGGCCTTTGTGACTATTTCAAAACATCCCTGCTGGGTGGATAAGTCTCCCCATTTCCTGGGGATCATTATCAGGAAGCTTATGTGCAAGCAAATCTAAGCCACATTCTCTAATATCACCTTTATAGGAATAAAGTTGATGTGATGGTCTTATTTTTTGGTCACATATCTCAGTTGTAGTCCAGCTCATATTTGGAGCATCATGCTCTTTTGGGTGCCCTTTAAAGCCGCAAGCATTGTGAAGTAAAAGCATAGGCATATTAAAAACACAAAAAAATAGGCTGTGGCTGTGGCTTAGCAGCAGAGCACTCACCTGTCACGTGTGAGGCACTGGGTTAGATCCTTAGCACCACATAAAAATAAACAAATAAAATAAAGGCATTCTGTCCATCTACAACTACAAATTTTTTTAAAAAAAATACATAAAAAGTGGGCTGGGGATATCGATCAGTGATAGGTTGTTTGTCTAACATGTGAAGGCCTTGGGTCTAATCCCCAATACTGAAAAAGAAAAAAAAAAAGGAAGAATGAAAGAAAGAAGGACAAAACAAATCAAGGAAAGAGTTGTGGACCTAATTAAGATTCACAAGCAGAACAAGTCCTCCTAAAAGGCAGTTTACTACCAAGATTTTTGAGGGGAGATGGCCTGGATGTGCAACCCCTGTTTATCCTTCCAAAGTCATTCCTGTGATAGAGAAGGAGTGGATATATAGAGAACAAGATGTGTTTTTGTCATGGATATCTTTCCACCTTGAAGAAAATATTAGGGATAAAGGTTAAGAATTCCTTAGAATCAATCAATGTATGGGTGACTTGACTAGGTTTCCACCTACTATATGAATGCATTCTAGTCCTGTCTCCCTGGAATAACAGATACCCCAAATGACATTTTAGGTGTTCCTAGATCATAGAGTTGAGTAGTTATGGACAGTAGTTTTCTACCAGATGGCTACGTGGTTAGAATGGTATATTTTACATGCTCACCTGCAGAGGACTAGCTCATTTCCAAGAGCCCTAGGAGTTATTCCTGGGTGTCTGTGTGCTAGAACTACTTCCCTAATATCATTTTTAAAGCAAACACAATTCCTGACAATGCAGTCATGCTTTTTTCCCACCAAACTGAGCAGAGTTCCCAGAATTGCTTGAGCCTCAGCATAGTCCCTCTAATTAGTATGCTTTCTCAGGTGTTGACATGCAGAATGAAGGTACTTTTTTTTTCTCAGTGAAAAGCAAGAAGCCAAAGAGCCAAGAAGAAACATTTACATTTTGATGGAACAGCGTGAGTTCGCTGTTGCCATAGTAACCTGAAGTCATCATGGTGACCTTGATGTTTTTGACTAGAGACTTCCATGGCCTGGACTTAAGAACAGGGCCCCACATTCAGGTGTTTGGGCTCATCTGAGGTGTATGGGCAGAGTATTTCCCATTGCCTGAGTCTGAGCCTAGTTCCTCTAATTAGTGCACTTTCTCAGGAGGCTGCCTGAAGAGTAAAGATATTTTAATTTCTCAGAAAGCTGGAAGAGGAGGCTTCTGTAGAGTCATTTATGGTGTGGGGAACCAACATGCTCTTTGTGGTTGCCATAGAAACCTGATGTTATTAAGGCAACTGTGATGACATTCTAAAGGAGACTGACTTGCTTTTATTGGAGAGCACTGTTTCATCTCCAGATGTTTGGACTCTGTAGAGGGTGTGGGCACTCCATGATGGGAGCTGAGCCTGTCTGTGATGTGAGGAGACAAAGGGATCCCTAACCCAAGTTGCCTCATTCCAGCTATGGGATTTGGAGCTCCACGGACTCAAGAGGGTGAGAGATGTGGAACCTCCTTGCCCCAGGCAGCTTGATTCCTCTGTGTTTTTTGTGGGGTCACAAATGCCTGTATGGATTTAGGCCACTTCTTATTCCTTTTCAGATTTGTTATTAGAGGATGAGAGATGAGTAGAAGAAAATGAAAAGGTCCCTCCTTCAGGCTTTGGGACTTTGTGGTCCACTGTCAGGTAAGGGAGGGATTTTTCTAACTAGCGAGTGTGGTGTCCTGGGACAGGGTGACCTTCTTTCCATGTAAAGGTGAGTCAGGGATGTTTATCCACAGGTTTGCTGGGACCCTCAGTGATAATGTCGGCTTTTATAATAATGATTCCCATGTCTCTCTCAGACTGATATTGAAATGGTCAGCTGATTTTATGATCTTCCTTGCAATTTGAGATTGTAATATGACCATGCAATTTGTTATATTCACCACATTTTTAACCATTGGTTCTGGAGATTTAACCCAGAGGTGCCTTACCACTGAGCCATATCCCCGATCCCTTTTATTTTATTTTATTGTTGAGACAGGGTCTCACTAAGTTGCTTAGGACCTCACTATGTTGTTGAGGCTGGCTTTTAACTTGCAGTCCTCTTGTCTAGTCTCCTGAGTCACTGGGATTATAGGCATGCACCACTGAGCCCAACTCTATAATGAATTTTCTGAAGATGCCAGGATATTATCACATGTTACTTAAAATGTCAAGTATAAGAATTAGGTATTTTCAAAAATATAATTCTCTAATATAATAATAGCTGGCTGTGGTCCTTAAAGTAACTAGGTAGACTTAAATATTGTTCTCATTATTTTCCAAGACACAACACTTTCTGTTCTCTAGAACCTAGCTTTTATACCACACCTAATGCTGTGAACCTAGGCATATACAGCACTATAGCACTAAGTGCTAATCTATAGCACTTCTGTTTCTATAGATTAGGTTTCATGTCCAAGAAATTATTTAAAATGGAATCATGGAGGTGTTTTAGTTTCTTTTTTTTTAAATTTGACTTCTTTCATTCATCTTATTTATTTTTAGATTTACCTATTTTCTTATATTTATCAATGGTTCATTCTCTTTATTCAATTTTTTGCCCTGCTGGGAGTTGAACTCAGGACCTTGTACTTGTTGGGCCAGTGCTCCACCTCTGAGCTATATACCACTACCCTCTTCATTCTTTTTTATTTCCAACATAGTATTTCAGTATATGGCTATACATTCACTTGCTGTGGATATTTGGGTTGTTTCCAATTTGGGGTTCTTGTAAATATAGCTCCTATCAGCATTTCTCTTTTAAAAGAAATAGATTTCTCTCCCCTAGAATAAATATTTAAGAATACACAATTGGATCATATTTTAAATGTAAGATTATCCTAGTAAGAAAGTGCCAAACTCTTTGCTGTGCTAGTACCCTTTTCCTTTGTCACTAGGAGTATATGACAGTTGCATTCCCTTACCATCAGATCAGTGCTTGGTATGGTTGTTTTTTTTTTAATTTTTAATTTTAATTTTTATTTTGGCCATCCTCATGGGAATGTACTAGTATCTCACTGTAGTTTTTTTTCCATTTTCCTAATGGAGCATTATTTTGCATACTTGACATTCTTATATCTTCTTTAGTAGAGTGTTCAAATATTTTGCCCATCTCACTTGTAGGGTGTCTTATTTTCTTTTTAATAACTTTTGTGGATTTTCTGTATTCTGAATGCAAATCCTTTTATTAGATATTTGCTTTTCAAATATTTTCTCATAGCCAGGTGCTTGTCTTATCATTTTTCAATCATGAATTTGGGAGAGCTGAAGTTTTTAACTTTGAGGAATTCTAATTTGTTGTTATGGATTGTGTTTGGGGATCTCATATGAAATGGTTGCCTAATCGAGAGTCACAAGGAATTTTTCCTAGAAGTTTTATAGGTTTAGGTTTTATGTTTATATTTATCATCCATTTTGAGTTGACTTTTGTATATGGTATGTTATATGGATCATGGTTTATATTTACACATATGGATATCCACTTTTCCTAGCACCATTTGTTAAAAAGACTATCCTTTCTCCTGAATTACCTTTCTATCTTTGTTACAAAAAAATCAGTTGTCCATATATATGTGGGTGTATTTGTGGACTCCTTATTCTATTCCTTTTATGTGCTTGTCTATCTCAATGCCAGTCATATGCTGTCTTGGTTACAGTAGGTTCATAATAAGTTTTGAAATCAGGTGTATTGTTCTTTAACTTTGTTCTTTTTCAAAGTTGTTTTCATTGTCTGGATCTTTTGTATTTCCATCTGAATTTTAGAGTCAGCTTGCTGGTTTCTTTAAAATTTTTGATAGGATTTTTGTTGGGATTGCATTGAATCTGTAAATTGGTTTTGAGAGAATAGACCTCATAATCATACTGAGTTTTCTGTCCTGTGAATAGTTTATCCTCCATTGGTTTCCCTAAATCTGCATTGATTTCCTTAAATTTCTCAACAATGTTTGTGTTGCTTAGTGTAGAGGAATTGCACACCTGTGGTAAAATATTTCATAAAATTTACTACTTCTTTTACACTAGGAATTGAATCCATAAAGACTCTACCATTGAACTCCATTCCTAGCTCTTTTGTTTATTTATTTTTATTTTGAAGCTGGGTCTTGATAAATTTCTGAGATTGGCCTAAACTTGCCATCCTCCCGCGGAGTAGCTGGTATTACAGGCTCTGTCACCATGCCTGGCAATATTTCATACTTGTCAATGCTGCTGTATTGACATTATTTTAAAAATAAAACATCTAATTATGATATTTACAGTGAACTGTCAACATTCAAATTCTACCTCTGAGGGATCTTTGGTTGAAAGTGTACATTAGTCTAGGATGGGAAAGGTATTTGATGTTTAACATGTTTTACCAGTATTTCTACGTCTGTTTTTAGAAATGATTGGCAGTATATTTAAACTAGTGGGGAAAATGTTCTAGAGACTATTCTGTAGTTCATCTTCAGAAAAATTATACTAAAAGCACATAGCTTAATAACTTTCCTATTTACATAAATGGGTAGAAATGAATCTGTTGAAATATGGGTTTTAATTCTTTACCTCCCAATAAGCCCATCTTAATGAATTCCTGGTATCCTGGGTGGGGAGATAAGGTATGCATGTGGATGTATGTTTTTGATTCTATGTGTATATGTGTATGTCCCTGAAGCTTCCAGGAATGTTTGTTGTAAAGGATACTTAAGGTGGCAGATTGATTACATTGGACAGTTTCCATCATGGAAGTGGCAGTATTTTATTCTCACTGGAAAAGTTACTCTGAATGTGGATTTGCATTCCCATCACACCGTGTTTCTGCCACAACTACCATCTGTAGACTTACATAATGTTTTATCCACCATAATGATATTTCCTGCAATGTTTCTTCTGATCAAGGAACTCACTTCACAGCACATGAGGTGAAGAAATGGGCTGATGTTCATGGAATTCTCGTATCCTACCCTGTTTCTTACCATCTGGAAGCAGCTAGCTTAAATGGATGGCCTTTTGCAGACTTGATTGCAACACCAGTTAGGTGACTTTGAAGAGTTAGAGCAAACTACATTTTCATATAAGTTAATATAGAGCAATGCATCAAGACCTTTGAATTAAAATAGTTCATTTCTCTGGTACAATAATAGATGACCAGGCCAATATCATATTTTAAGCACTTCTTGTAGTACAACTTAGAAACCATAAAATTCAAACATTTTAAGGGTATTTTGAGTAAATTTACAGCATTGTAAAACCATCGCTATAATTGAGTTGTTTGTTTCCATCCTCCCCAAAGTCCCACCATATTTGAATATATTTAATACCTGCATACACACAATTGAATATAGTTAATCCCTGAATCCACACCTAGCTCTAGGAAATCATGGAAGTATTTTTTTTAAGAGAGGGAGAGAGAAGAGAGAGAGAGAGAGAATTTTTAATATTTATTTTTCAGTTTTCGGTGGACATACATCTTTATTTTTATGTGGTGCTGAGGATCAAACCCAGTGCCCTGCGCATGCCAGGCAAGAGTGTTACCGCTTGAGCCACATCCCCAGCCCCAGTATTTTCTATTCAGCATTTTCTCACTCTTCTTATTTCATATATATGCAGTCCTTCAATGTTTAGTTTTTTGTGTGTCTGTCTTCCATCACTGGAATATAATGTATTTATGGTTTCACCTATATTCCAGCATGCATCAGAATTCCATTCCTTCTAATGATTGAAAAAAATCTATTGTAGAGATATATCATATTTCATTTATCTGTTCATATTTTTATGGACATGAGTTGTAACATTTGGTAATTATGAATAATGATTCTTTATGCATACGTATGTTTTCATGTAAATATATGCTTTCATTTTTCTTAGGAATGTACCTTGGAGTCAAATGGCTAGACTATTTGATAATTTCACGTTTAATTATTTGAAGAAGTGTTGTACTATTTTCATGACCTTGACAGTGATGAGAAGTACAGTCTTCAGCTTGTCTTCTCATGATTAGATTAGTTTTAATAGGTATTAAGAAGGAATAGCAGTTGGAGTACTTTACCAGTCATATCATATTTGTGTTTACATGACATCAATATAGGATCACTGGTAACCTTAACCTTTAGTACGTAAGGTGGTATTTGTCAAATTTATCAAATGTCTGTTTTACATTTGCGTGATGTAAGTCTGGCCTGCCCTTAGGTGGTGTGAGATGGAATTAAATGCCACCTCATGGAGAGAGGGTATCTGTGTGTGTGTGTGTGTGTGTGTGTGTGTGTGTGTCTTTATATATGTAAAGATAATTTGTCTCCTCATACCCATTTTTTGTTATACACATTTACACATTCATTTCTGTAAGTATATGTTTATGTATGTTTATTAGATTGAGTTATTTTTCTGAATGGATAGATACCAAAAAAATCTTACATGATTTTCTGTGGTGCAGTCTAAAAGTATTTTGACTTAAAATCAGGGAATTACAAAAGAGTTTAGTATCACCACCATAACATTCTAACAGTATTATATTTTCTAGTTGTGGTGTATTAGACAATATTTGTAGATGATACATTTAATCATGGCAACTGTGAGACAACATGATGATTTCATTGAATATTTAGAAATCTTGTGAGAAATAAATAAAAACAGAGAATACAGAGATTACTAAAATGACCTTGATAAGGGAACATGGGATAGGAGCAAGGGAGGGAAAGAGGAAGTACTAAGGACTGAATTAGAACAAGGTATCATTATGCCAAAATGAACTATAACATTAAATATAACTAAAATGAACAAATAAAAAATCGACCTTAAAAATTATTGCTACCATTCAGTATACCTATTTGCAAAAGTTTCTTTCAGTGAAGCCCAAGTATGTGATTTAGGAGAATGTGTGAGCTGCATTTGAAAGCAAATTGTCGGTAGTTTAGCCTTCATGTTATCAACCTTTAACACTGTGTAAGCCTTTTCACAACTCTTAACTTTCAGATAATGAGAACATTGCATTATGATCTGACTGGTAAGGTACTCTAACTGCTATTCCTTCTTAAGACCCATTAGTACTAATCTAATCATGAGAGAGGGTATCTGTGAGAAGTAATCCTTTCCAATACATAAGAAAATAAACAATTTTTCAAGGAGGAAAATATTTTTCTTCATTTGAATGTGTTTTTCAATATTGTTCATCTATAAATGTTACATAAAGTTGATTATTATCTTTGGCAAAGTTTATTTCATTGGGGTGGTGGGGGAATAAGGCCCCATTAGAGTGGAATGATAACTGAATTGGGAGGGAGGTGCAGGGAGATATGAATTTGGTATTGAGAATTCCTTATATAACTTTGGTTGTAAAGAGGAGAATATATGTAAATAAGACTATAACTAGAGATGTAGAGAGGAGTCCATGACATCAAATTACACTCTACAATCATCATTTTTAAGAGACATGATCAGGTTGAAATATTAATGGAAATGAGTCACATCTTCTTAGACATAATATCTGAATTTACCACACTACTCTTTCCACACTTGTTTCCTTGGTCCATTCTGGAGAAACCTTAAACTTATCTAAATGGACAGTGTGGAGTTTGGCTTTATGCCTTTTATGTACTAAACAAAAGGATAGATGAATGCATGATGTGTCAAAAATGTGCTAGTAATTAATGGATTTTTATCACAAATAAGCAGGAAAGCAAGATTTACTTGATTATACTATGATGTGCATCATACAATCTGCACATGGACATCTAGGGTGCCAGTCTCTGCTTTTTTACTTAATAGCAAGATGACTCCAGCCAGGTTAGTTAACCTCCTGGCTTCATTGCTGTTCCTGCTACAAAATAGCATAGAGATCAGGAGCTGGGGTTGTGGCTCAGTGGTAGAGTGCTCGCCTCTCACGTGCAAGACCCTGGGTTCGATCCTCAGCACCACATAAAAATAAGCAAGTGAAATAAGGGTTAAAAAATGATCTCCATTAAAAAAATAGTATAGAGATCAAATCCTCTAATTCTTAGGAATGTTGTAGGAATTACATGGAATACAAAAGTACCGATACTCAGGTACTCATAGCACTACAAGGTGAGTTTCCTGTACTTCTATGAGACGTTTAGGTTCCAACTAATGGCTCTACAATCATCCCTTCTCAACAAAATTAGCATCTGTCCATGTTTTCATGGCATTTCACTAGTGAATATGTTTCTAAATGTTTCTTGGGCATGTACGTTGATTGCTCTTTAATTTGTGCATATATCTATGATTTATTGTTAAATAATAAATTGCCCCAAAATTTCACCATTTGAATCAGCAAGTATATTATTAATAGACACCAGTTCTTTGGGTCTGAAATTATAGCATGAAAGCCAGGCAACCTTCTTGACACCCACTCTGTGATTAGGAAGCTCGTGCTTTGTATTCAAACACATTTATGAAGAGAAGATAACTATACCTCACTAGTAGGGTTGTCATGAGATTAAATCCAGACACTGAAGAACTTGAGATATACCCCTCTTCTGCTTCATAAACAGTAGCTGTCCTTCCTCCTTGGAGCAGGGAAATCCTTGGCAACTTGACCTGTCCCCTCAGCCTGGTCCCCTTCACCAGAATACACATCAAAATTACCTTGATGAGTTTTTCTAAACCCTTATCAGAACTCCTTTGTCAGTGGGAATAGGATTTCTGATCCAGAAAGCTATTCAAGTTATTAAGTTTTAATAATATGGGCCTCAGAAACAGATACACCTATTTGGTACCAAGAATGTAGGTAAATGCCTGTTTCCTCTATTCCACCAACCAGCTTTTGTCTATTTGCAGATATTTTATTTTGTCTTATTCTACTAGTAGATTTTATCTTTATTTCTCATTTGATCATTTTATTTTTCTCAGACTTGCCCCAGAGGAGTGTCATCTCAGATGATCCTTAAACTTACACATTCTGAGGCCACCACATAGTGTCGTCAGATATGGCAAGCAAAAATACAGGATGCTCAGGTGAGTTTGAATTTAAAAAAAAACATAAAATTTTATTGCTTGCCAAATAATTATACTAAAATGATTTGTTTATGTGGAATCGATTTCTTTTTTCCTCATTTTTATTGGCACATTATAGTTGTACATATTGATGTGATTTGTTGTTATTTATTTGTACATGCACACAATATAACAATATAATTTGGCCAATATAACTCCCCAGCACTTCTCCCCTCCCTGCCTCCCACCCCTTGGTCCCTTTCTGCTACTGATCTCCCTTTGATTTTTAGAAGATCCTTTGTTTTCCTTTTTTTTCTCTCTAGCTTCTGCATATGAGAAGACACATATGACCTTTAACCTTCTGAGTTTGACTTATTTTATTTAACATGGTAGTCTCTGGTTCAATCCATTTTCCTGCAAATGTCATATAATTTCATTTTTATTTATGGTTGAATAAAACTCCATTTTGTATATACATAGGACAATTTCTTTATCCAATCATCCATTGATGGACACTTAGGCTGGTTCCATAATTTGGTTATTGTGAATTGTGCTGCTATAAACATAGGTATGCATGTATCATTGTAGTAAGTTGCCTTTAATTTAGGTTAAATACTGAGAAGTGGTATAGCTGGGTCATATGGTGGTTCCATGCCTAGTCTTTTGAGGAGCCTCTATACTGATTTCCATAGCAGTTGTACTAATTCACACTCCCACCAACATTGTAAAAGAGTTCCTTTTTCTCTGCATCCTCTCCAGCATTTATTATTATTTGTATTCTTGATGACTGCCATTCTGACTGGTGTGAGATGAAATCTCATTGTAGTTTTAATTTGAATTTCTCTAATTGCTAATGATATTGAACATTTTTAAATGTATTTGTTGGCCATTTGTATTTCTTCTTTTGAGAATTGTCTGTTTAGTTCATTTACCCATTTATTAATTCGGTTATTTGATTTGATTTTTTTTGGTGTAAAGCTATTTGAGCTCTTAATATATTCTAGATATGGATTCTCTGTCAGAAGAGCAGCTGGCAAAGACTTTTTCCCATTCTGTGGGTTATCTCTTCATATTCCTAATTGTATCCTCTACCGTGCAGAAGCTATTTAATTGGATGCTGTCCCATTCATTAATTCTTGGTTTTAGGAGTCCTATTGAGAAAGGCATTGCCTGTACCTAAAAGCTGGAGTGTTGCAACTATGTTTTCTTCTAGGAGTTGCATAGTTTCTGGTCTAATACTAAGATCTTTGGTTCATTTTGAGTTGATTTGTGTGCAGGGTGAGAGATGAAGGTCTAGTTTCATTCTTTTACATATGGATAACCAGTTCTCCCAGTACCATTTGTTAAAAAAGGCTGTCTTTTCTCCAATATATGTTTTTGGCACCTTTGTCAAGGATCAGATAACTGTATCTGTATGTATTTGTCTGTGTCTTCTGTTTTGTGTGTCTGTTTTTATGCAGTACTATTCAGTTTTTGTTATAAGAGCTCTATATTATAATTTCAAGTTAGATATTGGGATGCCTCCAATGTTGATTTTTTGGCTTAAATTTGCTTTGGCTATTCTGGGACTTTTCTTTTTCCAAATGAATTTTAGGACTAGTTCTGTGAAGAATTTGTAATTCATTTCTAATAGGTATTGTATTTTATCTGGCAGTTCTACACCTGGGGAAATATATAGGGTAAAACCAAGTACTCCAGTCAACAGACCAGGCTGAACTCCCAGGAAATGCTAGTACCACTCATCATTAATGGAGGTGAGCTTTTTTTGGATGTTCCAGAAGAATGGAGCCTCCGGATGACAGAAGTAACACCACCAGGTGGAGAGGTAGCCTTAAATTACAGATAGCACATAGAGAAAATAAATGTCCAGTGATCCATGTTGATACACAGAATCCATAAAGATAATAAGTGGCTACTGTTTGGGGGGTTTTCAGCAAAAGTGGAAATCAGAAATCTGTGGTGTAGGTGTATTCTTCCGCTTTTTTGTTCTGTTCTCATTGAATAATATAGGGATTCTTTTATCTGAAGCCTTGGTAAGACTTTGTTATAATTTTGGCTAGAACCTTTATATCGTTTTATATGTGGATATCAGATTCTGGACATTTCCTAAATTCCTTCTTGAAGGGATTTCCAAAGGAATTTTATTTTAAAAATTATATATATATATATATATATATATATATATGTATTAGTTGTTGATGTACCTTTATTTTATTTATATGCAGTGCTGAGAATTGAACCCAGTGCCTCACACATACTAAACAAGTACTCTACCACTGAGCCACAACCCCAGTCCCCAAAGGAATTTTCTTGATAAACAATTTTCACACTACTCCTGGAACTTAGAACCTAAATCTAACCCTTTTTCATAAAGATGAGCACCCACTGCAGTTGCGAAAGTTGAGGAATTGAGATTCTCACATTACATATGGTTCCATTTGCCACATGGAAAGCAATATATGTACAAGTTTCTAGGAGAGTATACAGTCAGAAAAAGAGGTATCTATTCATTTTGAGAATTATCTTTCAGAGAAGGTTTCCTGAGACCCTGACTCCTGATACAGGGATAGCCTTGTAAGGAAGTTATTATCTTCAGGATTCCTTGAGCACAGGTAGACAGGACTTTCAGATAATTGATAGGATGTGCGTTGCAGTTCTTGACTTTTCTGATTGTCCCAATATAACACTATTGGATGGAGAAGTCTGTCAATTTCTGAAGTTCATTAACATTAAGAAGTGTCTTGCACTTGAAAAAAAAAAAAGGAAAGTGTCTTGCATACATTATGTAAGCTACTTTCTCCAGTATCACCTTTATATAGGGATTAGAGTGAATGGATTGTTTTCTTCATTGTTTTGTCATATTTCTTCGTTTATTTAGAGCTCAGACTTGGCATGGGGATGCTACTTCAGGCCCCCCTTAATGTTCCAGCTTTTCTGGAGCAGACTATAAGGAATAGGTGGGGAGAAAAACTATGGCCCCAGTGTAAGACCCACCCTTGAGGGGCAGGGCAGAACAAGAATTTAAAGGGTGAGGATCTGAGCTGTGTGAGTCTTTGTTCTTCCAGACTCAGTAATTGGGTAAGTGATTCTGGTTATAGAGGAGTAAATATTTACAGAGGGTCTAGAACCATTTTTTTTCTGGATGCCCTAACACACAGAAGAAAATATCAGGAGTAGGGGATAAGAATTCTCCAGGATATCCTAATATCCAGGTGAATTTAATTGAGTAAGTTTCAGCCTAATAAATAAGTATACTTTGGTAGCTCCACCTTCCTGAAATAACTGAGGTTACTTAAATAACTTTTTTAGTGCTTCTAAATCATTCACTCTCCTGATTATAGACAGTGTCTCAATTTTATGTCACAGGTGGCTAATTGATTGGCATGTTGTTAGTTTTATACAATCACCAGCAGAAGGATAGCTCATCTCCCAAAGCCCTAGGACACCTCCCTGAGTTTTTATAATTATAACACTCCTCTAACATAAGTTTTAAAGTAAATGAGGTTCTGGACAACAGAGACATAGCTTGTTCCAACAATGTGAGCAGAGTTTTATTGCCCATGCCTCAATCTGCTTGCCTTATTCAGTGTGTTTCCTTGGGTGGTAGTCTGAAGTGTGCAGTTGTTTTGTTTTCAAGAAAAGTTAAGGAGACAGAGGGATGTGTGGAACCTTTTCCAGTGTGTGTGTGTAGAGTAGAGATCAGGCCAGTGCTTCATTGTTGCCATAGAAACCTGATGTCATTATGGCAACAGTGATGACATTCACAGGAGACCACCTGATTGAGGGCAGGACCAGCTTCCAGACATTTGGACTCACCTAAGGGTGTGGGTGCCCTGTGGTGGATGCTGAGCCTCTCTGGGCTATGGGGAGATGAAGGGATCCCAGACCCAAGTTGCCCCATTTCTGCTCTGGGACTTGGTGCCCCGCTGACCCAACAGAGAGAGAGATGTGGGACCCTTTTGGCCCCCAGCAGTGGTATGTCCTGTATGGTTATTGAGGGATCCTAAATACTGGTATGAATTTAGGCCTCTTTTTATTCCTTTTTATATTTGTTGGTAGAGGAAGAGAGTTGAGTAAAAGTTCCTGGTGTGAAGCCCATTGTACCTTCTGGTTGTTGGGATCACTTCCCAGTTGTACCAGTGCCTTTTGTTACTGACCAAGTGCTTAGCATGGTGTCAGCCACACAGTTACTCTGATGGGGCACTGTGATTTCTGGGTTCTCTTTCTTCCTGGGAAGCTCCTGGTTAGGCTTATATCAAGTGTCTGAAGGAGGTGGTTTCTGAGGATCTGAGCCATGATGGCTGCTGAAACTTATCCTCCACATCTGAATGCTGCAGTGCTCAGGAGACCCCAGCGCTTCCATCTCTGGTGCGATATGAGCCCTGCTTTATGTGAGTTCATAGAGTTAAACATAATCATGTTATTGAATAATGCCTACAAGGTTCACAAAATCATATAAAAGTAGACAAGCTCTATCAACTCCGTCATTTGGAGAAGAAAATGGAGTTTTGTACCGTTGGCAACTTATATGCTTTGTTGTAGCCCTTGAAGCTCATCCTAGAGATGGCTTCTTAGTCTAAAAGCAGTGAATCCTGCAGCTTGTGGTAGGAACTTGATATTTAACAGGTATGTTTAATAAATTCTATATATTGTTTCTGATTATATAAATCAAAATCAGTGATTGTTATCAAAATCTTCAGATGGGTGTTGAAATATCCAGTTTGTTAGAAGACACTGTGAAATTCTAACATGAAATCTTTATTGGTAAAACTTCATAGCCACGTTTTATCTGTTCTTAAATTTTTGTAGAAACCAACAGTTATCCATGGATTACTTTAAAATATCATTAGTTTTTATTATTTTCAAAAATCATAATTATGCTAAATTTATTCTATTGTTATTCAGGGCCATGTTCTCTAAAATAACCAGATATACTGAAATATCAGTAAGATTATTTTCCCAGGTTGTAATGTTTTAGTATTGTACTTCAGAAAGAAATGTGCATCACCTTTCCCTAAATATTTATATCCCTATTGGAGATGATTTTTCTTATTTTGGTCATGTGTTTTGTGAATTTCACCAAATCTCCAAAAAAATACAACTATATTTCAAATGCTTTATTGAGGTATTATTTGTGTGTAATTTACTTTTCATATTTAAAGTCTTTAGTAAGTTTGTATGCACCACTGAAATTACTGTCAAGGATATCACCCTAAAAAATATTTTCCTGCCCCTTTGCCATCCTCATAGCCACGTATCTCCCTCCCGCTTCCCTGGCTCTCCCACACTGCCCCCCATTTTCAAGTAACCACTGTTCTCTCACTGTAGATTATTTTGCATTTCTTATAGTTTTATGTAAACAGACTCATATTTTTCTTTTTGTCCAGCTTTCTACATTTAGCCTGTTAATTTTAGATTTATCCATTGTGTTGCATGATTGACTATTTCCATTTTAACTGCTATGCAGTATCCCATTATATGGATATACCATGATTTGGTTTTATCCATCCACTTTCTTATGGATAATCGGTTTTCAGTGTGTGTAAATGTGTGTGTGTGTGTGTGTGTGTGTGTGTATACACACACACACACACACACATATACATACTTTGATTCACTAAATACTAGATGTGCAATGGCTAGAGCATATGGTAGACATAAGATTAATATTGTCAGAAACTGCCAAAATCTTGTCCAAAATGATTCTACCATTTTTCATTTCCATGAACAGTATATGAGAGTTCTATTCTCCCCAATTTTGTCAACACATAGCATGATCAGGCTTCTTAACTTTAGCCATTTTCATGGGAGTACAGAGGTATCTCATTGTTGTTTTAATTTACATTTCTATAACAACTAATGATGTTGAACATCTTTTTATATGATTGCTTATTATGTGTGTGTGTGTGTGTATATATATATATATATATATATATATATATACATATATATATATATTCTTTGGTGAAGTGCCTGTTCAAATTCTTTTCCCATTTATTTATTGGTGTCTCTTTTTTTACATTTTAACTGATATTTAAATGATTTAATATTTCCTGGATATAAGTCACAATTCAGATAATATGATTTTCAATGCTTTATTTATTTATTTATTTATTTTTGATACTGGGGATTGAACCCAGACATGGTCTACCTTTGAAGTATGTCCCCAGCCATTTTTTTCTTTGCTGTATGTATGATTTTATTATTATTATTAAAAACAAGAATATAAAATGTTTATACCAGTGCCATTTGTCACTGACCCAGTGCTTAGCATGGTGCCAGCCACACAGTTACTCTGATGGGGCACAGTGATTTCTGGGTTCTCTTTCTCCCTGGCAAGCCCCTGGTTGGGCTTATATAAAGTGTTGATAATAAACACTTGTTATGTATTTGCACACCAAACAATCAAGGATTACAAGATTTAAATGAAAACATGTCATTATTTTCTTTCTAAATTCAGAATATCATCTGTAAGCTCTAAACTGGATTCTTTTTTTTCTTTTTTAAATTCTAATTTATTATATATGATAGCAGAATGCATTACAATTCATATTACCAGTTATTTTTTGAAAGTATTTTGAAATAGGGTCTCACTAAGTGGCTTAGGCTAGCCTTAAACTTGCAGTCGTCCTGCCTCAGCCTCCCAAATTGCTGGGATTACAAGTGTGCACTACTGTGCCCAGCTTTTTTTGCAATCATTGGCTTATCTTTTCATTATCTCAACCATGTTTATGGAAGAGCAGAGCTTTTTAATTTTGAGGAGGACCCATGTATAATTTTCTTCATTTAAAGTTAAGAGGCTTCTAGAGGTCTCATTTGAGTTTTATCTAACCCATGTTCATAAGGATTTTCTCCTGTGTTCCCTTACAGCATCTTACACATTTAGGTTTTATGTTTAAGTATCAGATTCACTTTGAGTTGACTTTTATATGTGGTACAATATATGAACCACAATTAATTTTTGTATATTTAGGTATCCCTTTGTGCTAAAACCATTTGTTGAAAAGACTCTCCTTTCTTCCCTTAATTGCTTTTGTTTCTTTGTTGAAAATCACATCTAGGTGTGAGTCTCTTTTTGGACTCTTTTTTCTTCTCTTTTGTTATAACAGGGTTCTACTTCATGCTTTGAGTGTAAACCTTGATTTTATTTTTCTTTTTTCTTCTTCTTCCCCATCTCCATCCCTAATGGCAGGGGAAACAAGGCTAATATTTTTCCCTACCCACACTAATCTATCATGTCCTTCATATTCGGAGGGATATCACTGCCCACAAGAATAAAAAAACTCTAAACCTGGGAACTGGAGCAATGGTTCTCTCAAGGACATCCACTGGATACTAATTATTTTTATCTACTGATAATGTTTGGATCTTAGCCCTTGTATTCTTTAAAAATTCCTGTGTAACTCCATGGCAGGGAGTATTACAGCCTCTGGTACAGGAGTCCACAGTGATACTACTTTGCTTACAATTCAATAAAACTCTTTCCTTTTTCTAAAAACCTTGTTCTCATTTTTAGATCGTCAGTGGAGACAAGGACCAAGCTTTAGGTATCATACTTGTCTATCTTGATGCCAACACTACTGTTTTGATTTGTATAAGTGTATAAGAAATCTTGAAATCAGGTAGTGTTTGTCCTCTAACATGATTCATTTTCCCAAGCTGTTTATTATATAGTCTATATCCTTTTTATTTCTGCATGATTTTAACATCAGCTTATACATTTCTTTTAATTTTTTGTAGGACTTTTGTTGGGATTGCACGGAATCTGTATATTGATTTGATGAATATAGACTTCTTAGTAATACTGATTCCCATTAACAAAATTTGTCTTCTACTTATTTGAGTCTTTCTTAATTCTTTCAGGAATATTTTGTAGTGTTTAGTGTACAAATATTTCACATACATGGACAAATTATTCATAAATTTCTCATACATTTTGTTTTTTGTTGTAAATGGCATTTTTTCTTAAATAGCATTTGTAATTATTATATGTTTACTGAACCATCAACTCAAATATTTAATAATAGATATTGAGGAATTTTTTTGTTTGAAAGCATAGGCCACTGAAAATGTAAAGGATATTCATACTGAACATGCATATATGTGTATTTCCATATCACCTTTCAGAAATCATGAACAATGCATTGAAACTAGGGAAAAATGTCCCAGAGACAGTACTACAAGTCATCTTCTGAAAAATAAACTGCTAATATAATAGTTTAGTAGCTTTTCTACTCTATGTGTGCTGTATTTGAATGTTGAAAATGTGAAGCTGTACTTGTTTACTCCCAGTGAATGTACCTCAGAAAATTCCTGGAATCATGGGTGGTGAGGAGGCCTAGTCTATGTATTTGGGTATGTGTGTATGTATTAATTTATATATTGTTGAAGCTCCCAGGAATATGTATTGTGTGGCATCCTTAAAGTTATTTATTGTGTGTTATATCAGTTCTATTCACTTCCTAGCCCTTTTTTTAGGAACAAGTCAAGAGGGTGGTTTACTTTTTCCCAGATTCTCCCAGCCAGCATGTTTACCATGGTTACTCAGTGATTGCTGTGAGATGCAGTGCAGACTAAACCTCCATTTAGGATGTTTTCCCGAATCATTTGCTACTTAGCTGTCAGTGAGTTCAATTCTGCTATTCTTTCTAAGTGTATTAGCTGGCATTTGAAAACAGGGCAGGAGTTTTATCTTTTTGTTTTCTTAATTGATTCATATATTTATATCTGTATGAGTCTGAGATTCCAATTTTTCTCCAAACATTACCCTTCTGAGATTTGGTGAGGATATACCTTTTTATATATTTCTTTGGATTTATTTTCTTATGGGAGGTGGGGCATGGAAGGAGGATGATGTCACTTAAGTGTCAGGTGATGGTGAAAATTCACGTTCTGTACATGGCCTCCTCTGACTCTCTGAGGTGGGAGGCTCATTTCTGCCAAATGAGGATGAATATCATGGTTCTCTGCTTGGCCTTCTCTGACACCAACCCAGAGAGTGGGTCATATTGCTTCATTAGCGTCATCTGAGAATAGAAGTTCATACTCCCTATTTAACCTTTGTTTGCAATGACAAAGGTAGTGCTGTTGTCTTTTTCTATGGTGTTTGTTTGTGATAGGACAATTTTATATGAAATCATTCTCTTTACTGCCTTCCCTGCTTTTTGTCCATTGGCTGGGACAGCAGGCTTTTCTTGCAGTTCTTATTGTCTATTGTTGATGTTTCTGGTTTGCATTGCTTCTCTGGAATGCAATCTGGAATATAAGACACAACTCACAGTTTGATATAAGTAAAGGTGAAGTTATATTCCATACTTTGGAATAATATTTATTGTATTTAATTTCAATGAGAAAATAAAGTAGATAGAAAAATGGAATTCACTGTGTGTGACAGTAGCTCCTCTTTCTCTAAACCTCCAGTGGAACTCACATTTATAGCATTATCTTCAGTCCACATTAGGACCAGCTTCCAATCTCAAGTTGAGATATCCCAGAAAAATGTGCTGTCTTATATTCCAGGAAAATCTTGGATATGGAGGTAAAAAAATATTCCCAAACAACTATATAGTTATGATCCAATCAAATCAAGTTCACAGCCGGCATTCCTTCCTCCTGTCTGCTTTACTCTGGCCAAGTGGTGGCATTGAAGCTATGTCCATATACATTTTAAAGAATAGGCATCCATTTTGCAGAGTAACAAATATTCCAAAGTGGTTGAATATGATACTTGTTCTGCTTAGGAACTTCATGTGTATATCAACACAGTTTCATTTGCTGTTGATCCCAAATCTACTTGGCATTCATTGATTTATATCTTCCTCCTCAGTGTAGGTTAAAGTGTCTACACAGCAGAAGAGTCCCTTTCAGAGAAAATAGGGTCATTGCCCTCCATTACCCCACCCCTTAACACTCCCTTTAGACCTTTCTCACCCCTTCTCTGTCATCCCCTCTCCATAACACTGGTCACAGCTACCCAGACCTGGCTCTGTTGCCCCCATGATCTCAGTCACCTTCCACCTCTCCTTTATTGCCCTATGCCTTTGGTGACTGTCCATGCACGCTAGAACTACCTGGAATTTCATGATTAATTTTTTATAGTATTCTTTCATACCTTCAAAATTTTTTAGGAATTAGAATCATTCTATTTATGTGTTGAGAATCTTGGTTTTAAGTTATTATTTTTCTTTTTGCAATTGCCACTTTGTAGACATTTGATAGTGAACATGCATTGGTGACAGCTGGTGAAAGAATCTTGAACTGCATCTTGAAAAAGGGGCTGAGCAGTAATGCAGATGGAAGGGACTCTGACCAAATTCATCATACAGAGCTTTCTGGAAGTCTGTTTCTTTATAAAAGGGGACATTATAAAAGTTACAGGGATACTTAGTGCCTCCAGACAAAAAGTGAAGTCTATCATTATTGTGTAGAAAAAGTTCTACATGAGAGGATAAAAAAATCCTATTTTTATGATTTGAAACTTCTGGATAAATAGCTAGAGAAATACAAACAAAAAGGTTCCACATCAATTATGATTTTTGTAACAAAACTTTCCCCTTAATGAAGGCATCTTTCCAGGGAAATATATTTTTATGATAGCATTTTAAATTTTCATCAAATTTCTTTTTTTTCCCCCTTGATTGGGTGTTTCACTGTGTGGATGCCACACAATTTTATTAGCATCAAAGAAATGAAAATTTAAAATTTAGTTCCTTTACATGTTTTTCTATGACAAATAATACTATATTTAATACCTCCCTTCTAACACTAAAAATGCATACACACATATATCACATATGCACAAACACTTATAGAAATATATTTGGAAGCATTTCTATTAACATAATGACTTCTAAATACTGTTACTAATCTAATTCCTAACATGGAAGCATGAGAGTACCTGTGTTTCCACATATGAGTTAAGGGTAATCATTGCTAATCAGATAGGGAAGGAATCTTATATCATTGTTGGTTGTCACAATGACTTGGTTTTGCTGCTTTCTAGAATTCTATCCTGTAGATAAAAATAATATTTACAACACTGTGTTATTTAGAGTGTTTTGATAGCCTCTGTTTGTCAACCCTGTTCTATGGCATTTTCAGAGTATATACTGCTAGAGGGTGCAGTTTGGGGATAGTTCACCTTGTTGTTTGAAAGGTGAGATTAATGTATTCTGTTTGAGCCCAGCAATTGTCTTGGAGACTTCTAATATGACAACAGAACTTGGTTCTATAGGAGTGTGTGTGTGTATGTGTGTGTGTGTGTGTGTGTGTGTGTGTGAGAGAGAGAGAGAGAGAGAGAGAGAGAGAGAGAGAGAGAGAGAGAGAGAGAGAATGAATATGCTTGGATGAGAAAGATTGAAAGAGTGTGTGTGTGTGTGTTTGTGCACATGCACACATATGGTGACAACCACAGTTCCCTACTCTTCTTTTTGCCCCCTCCCCTCATGGCTTTGCATCCTATTTGGCCTTCCTTCCTACATTCAGGTCCAGAAGTGAAGGAAGGGATTTCTCAGCATAGCATCCTTCATTCTCTCTTTCGACTTTTGAAAGAGAAAGTGTTGGTACAAAATGTGTGCACCTTTTGAGCCCTCTAATGAGTACTACCATCCTGACATTCATAAAGGTGGTGCTGCTTAGACTACTCAAGTCTATATATGCATACACACAAATCACATGCACACCCACACTTATGGAAATATACTTGAACGTATTTCTATTAACATAATGACTTCTAAATACTCTTACTATATTTATATTCCTAACATGGAAGCATGAAAGTACATATGTCTCCACACATGAGGAGTAAAGAAAGTAGCAATGCTGATAGTCTGTCATAGAGGATAGGCCTTGAACCCTGTAGTGGACCCACTATCAAACCAGACCGCAGATGGAAGTGATGAGATGTAAATTGGCTTTTACGTGATTGAGCAACCCAAAGGAGCATGGGTAGTGGTGGGGGTCAATCATTGTTTAAAGTAACATAGGACATAGAGTCAACAGTGTAGAATGCAGCCACAGTTTCATTAATATTCATGTTTTTCAAATACTTGTGCATAAAAAACTTAGTAAGAACAAGTTTGAATGTTATTGTGATACAACAGATGCTCAAATCAGTATTGTATTTTTAACAGCTTTCTTCCAATATACTTGAAATAATACAATTACCCATTTATCCATTTTAAGGGAACAGCTTCATGGTTTTTTGTGTATGTATAGAGTTGAATCTATGTTTGAGATATTTCCATCTCCCTAAAATGTGGCATCGTGCTCAGAGCAGTTAGACCCTGATCCTAACCTCAGGTCAGGGAAACACGTTTGTGTCTCTAGATTTGTATATTCCAGATATTTCATATGAATGTAATCACACGATGTTTGGTCTTTTGAATCTGTTTTCATGCTTCATCCCTATTAAAACATATTAGTATTCTTTTCCTTTAACTGATGAAACATACAGTACCCTATTTTATATAACATTCATCAACAGGAAAGCCCATGGGTTATTTCCACTTTTTATATGTTGTGAAAGGTAATGCTACATAAATTCCTGTGCCAGTTTATATGTAGACAAGTGTTTTAATTTATCTTGGGTATGTACCTGGGAGTCTAAATGATGACACATATGTTAACACCCTATTTAATGGTGAGAAGACTGCCAGATTGTTTCTATGACCTTGGCAGCCTTGAGGATCACTGGCTTAGCCTGTAATTTTTCTCCTGATTACACCATGACTATGGGTTTTAAGAGGAAACACCAGAGATTTTTGAAGCACCTTCCCTTCACATTCTCTCCATGATATCCAAAATTTGGGGTTCATTAAGAAGACCCCATGTACCATCAAGTCTAAGTCACATTATTCAATGTCAGTTTTAAAAGGAATAGTATCAATGTGCTGTTCTCCTTGTTCATTGGTCATATTTTTTAGTTGATTTAAACCTCAAATCTGGAGCAGGGGATTCTTTGGGGGCCCTTCAAAGACCCAAGCATATTGGAGGAAGAACATAAGAATAGTTGGGGAGCCAGGGAGAACAGAAATAGGAGTAGAGTTGTGGAGCTATTATAAGACCCACGCCTGAGGAACAAAGCAGAAAAATGCTCCTAGTCAGAAGCTTACTACCAAGAGGGTTGAAGGAGAGGCTGGCTTTGAACTTTTGATCCTCCTGCTTCAGCCTCCCAAGCCACTGGGATTACAGGTCTGTAATATTTATTGACATTAATATTTAATGCTTTAAAATGTCTTCAGACAGCTTCTCTAGCTAGATTCTGCATGTTGTAAATTGTTTATTTTCATTTTTATTTACATTAATATTTAATGCTTTAAAATGTCTTCAGACAGCTGCTCTAGCTAGATTCTGATATGTTGTGAGTTTGTAATCATCTCATCAAATTCTGTAATTTCAATATATTTTCAATAAGGCCCACGATTTGTTTATCAACCTCAGATACAGTTGGTTTTCATGAATGTTCCATGCAAATCTGGAAAGTAGGGATATTATATCAGACTTCAAATGTCTATATGTCCCTCCATAAATTCTGTTCTTGGGATTATATTGTTTAGGTCTTTTCTTTACTTACTAATATTTTCCACTTGAACATTTTTTACACAGGTAAATATTGTGTGATTTGGCATATATGATTTAATATCTCACATCTTCCTTTTAAACTGTGGTCTTTAGTAATCAGCTGCATTTTTGTTTATTTAATCCCTATGGCTCACAGCTCTACTCAGCTAATTATCAAGATTATAATCCCTTCTTTCTTATTTTTTGTCAATTTCATTGTATATATCTACTTAGTTTTAAATTAACTTACTTCCTTTGTATAAGGTACATGTGTTTTAAAAGCACAGCTTTGGATTTTGCTTCAGAATAAAATCTGGAAAAATTTTATTAGATGAATTAAGCCTCTTTACCTTCATTGATACAATGATTCTTTGGTAATTGGAAATCATCTCCATGCTACTGATTATAAACACAAAGAAATGACAGTCTTTCATTGTCTCAAGTGTTTTATTTTCTCTCCCTTTTTATTTAGTATTTAGTATTTACTATGGTTATTGTTTTGTTCTAGTGGTTATTTTTATAGTAAATTGTTAACTATACTACTTAAAATCCTTAACATGGAATGAAATCCTACTAATGAATATAAAATTGGCCAAATAATGTAAACAGATTATTCACATTAAAAAACAATGTGTTGGGCTGGGAATGTGGCTCAGGCGGCAGCGAGCTGGTCTGGCATGTGTGAGGCCCGGGTTGGATCCTCAGCACCACATACCAACAAAGATGTTGTGTCTGCCGAGAACTAAGAAATAAATATTAAAAATTTTCTCTCTCTCTCTCTCTCTCTCTCTCTCTCTCTCTCTCTCTCCTCTCTCTCTCTAAAAAAAAAAAAAACAATGTGCATGTTCATTGAACTTTCAAAAGTATGCCAAGTTACAATAAAGAAACTAACACAATTCAGTATCCTAGGCTATTGTGCTGAAAAGACCAAGGTGCTGAAAAATATTTATGATGTGGTAATTTGGGAAAAGGATATATGTTAAAGGACATGTTTTTATTATATAGTAATGTGTAGAATTTCATCCTTGCTTGTGGTTAGATATGTGTGGCCCTGTAGTGGTGAGTTTCCCTTAGTGAACCTGACTTTGCTCATGTTCAAATTGGACATATAGATATTGAACTTAGAGAACTGAGGAATAGGAATGAGCAAGCCTGCAGAAATGATCTGGAATGTAACAGCTTCATAAATGTACACATGATGTCCCCTCTCTTCTCCCATCCATAAAAGATGACTTAGAAATGAACATCTCATAGTGATCATTTGGATTTGAGGCAGCAGGAAAGTAAATGTATACATGTGTAGATGATGTAAAACATTTGGTGCCATTTCTTTGTAGGATAAGACTCCTAAATATGGGGTTAAAGAAGCAAATCACTGTCTCCTTACTGTTTACTTGCTATTTTCTTCTCTGCTTTTTTATCTTCTATATTGACACCAGAATAGGAACCTTCCATTGTGGTTCAGAAAGGTGACAGTAGAGAATAACAGAGTGTGAAGATGGGTCTACTAGACAACAAACTAAAATCAAGAGACCTGTGTCAGCCCTCATTCAGAGAAACTTTGCACATCGGATATTCATATTGGTATGAATATATGTTTGCAGGGATATAAATATAGTAAGGATATATTTAAGAATATAAATCATTAAAAGTCTGCTACCTGTGCAGAAATACTGAAAACAATTGAATACACACATATATATATATTCAATATATTCATATGTAAATATGATCATGTGTATTTATGAATAGCAGTGAGATATGGTATCTTACAGCTTTCCAAACTACATTTTTTGACACACATCATAATATAAATGTTAATCAATTCCAGTCAATATATGCCCATCTAATAAAAGTGGCAATATTATAAAACTATTAAAAGCTTAGTATTTTTTTGCTAATTTTCTCTGTGCCCAACATTATTGTAAGTGTTCAACCTACACTCTCTCATTTAATCATCACCACAACCTGTGAGGAGGAGATATCATTGCCTGACTTTGTATATAGGGAAGTGAGACACAGCAGGGGCAGAGCTAGCAGTTGGCAAGGCTTAGATTTTTTTTTTATCAGCCATGTGGCTCCCAGGTAAAAACATCTGGCTGTTATGTGCTACTGCATATTGTAGAATAACCTCACTATTAAGCAGGTCACAGCACAATAAACAAATTAAGCTTCCATATTTTTCTCAGGTAACTTAACAGGTGTGTAAAATATTGGTGGTAAATGTGTGGGTTTTAATTTGACTGAAATATGTGTGGTAAATCTGTGGAGAGTGCTGCCCAACATCTTGCCTCCCTTCCTGTGCCTCAGGGATGTTCCTATTTTACAATGAATGGCTTTTCTGTGGTTGAGACTGAGAATGCTTATGTTTCTCATCCATTTTCATATTTTAATACTTGTAAGCATAGGTGTTTATTATAGGTAAAAATAGATGACACAGAAGAGGACATAAAGAATACCCAAATCTTATCTTCCAAAGGGAAGCCCTTGTAATGATTTCACCTGTGCTGTATTCTTTCTGAAGTTTCCTTTTGCAGGTAAATATATAAAATACCTGCAAATATGTGAATATTGGTATGAATATATGTTTGCAGGGATATAAATATAGCAAGGATATATTTAAGAATATCATTTGTGTGCTATAATATGGATTTACATGTATTCATACAAATGATACTTCCTCTTACATTTATATTTGTAATTTGCTGGTCTCACTAAAGTGTGTTGAGTTGTGTCTTTCCCCAAATGTTTCCCATCTTAACCCCTCCCATACCTTATTTGGAAATTGGATCTGTGCAGATATAATTAGGCTGGAAATCTCTAAGGCGGCGCCAGCATCAGCCATCAGCCATGTGAGGGAATTCTCTGGATATAACAGATTAATTGGTGCAACCTCCAGATGACTGAAGTTCTGGGAGACAGATACCACATGGAACAGAAAATTTTCACATGAGCTCATTCAGCTAATTGACTCCCAGGTGGTAATCAGTAACTATTTGAGTGTATCAGTTAAGCAGAAATAGAAATGCCAAACATTATGGTTTGTAAAAGTCCCCTCTTTTTCTGGGGTCTTTTACAATTGGATAAGAAAGGGATTCTCTTATTTTTGAAGATTTGGTGCAACATTTTTATAATGTTGACTATAATCTGCATATGAGTATGTATATATAAGGTTCTGACATTTCATAAAGTTCTACTTGAAGGAATTTCTCAGGAAAATTATCATCATGTATGATTTTCAACCCACTCTTGCAATTCCACACAATTCCACACTGCAGTCAGATGCATTAATATACCAACGGGGTGTTGTCACAAACATTATCCTGAGGGAAACCTCAGAGGTAAGTTACCTTAGTGTGTGTTCATTCTACACAAGGGGGTTTTATTCACAAACATGTCCTGAAACACTCTTTACCTGCTATAGGGATTGTCCTTGACACAGAAGTCAGTACCTTGGGCACACATATATGGGGCTCCTTCAATAGACAGCAAGTAGATATGCATTGCAGTCCTTGGCCTTTCTTACTGTCCCAATGATACAGTTGGTTACCTTGACAAAGTCCTTGCTTCCCTGAATGCTGAAGTATAACACCAAAGAAGCATGCTGAGGCAAGTGTAGAGTGTAAAGTAAAAAGCTTTATTAAAGGACAGCAGAAGACTCCCCCACCCCAGAGGAAGAAGGTGACCTAGGGATGGGTAGTCCTCATCCCTTTTATATCTAAGGTGTTCTTTTGTCCTCCTGCATTCCTGTCCTTTGTCTTGGTTATTTCCCTGCACTTCACGGGAGGCAGGTGGGAAGGCCAAAAGGTGGAAAACAGGTGGGCCTGTAGGGCAGGGGAGGAGTGATCCAGGCAGGAAGGGCCTAGGGCGAATTGATTAGCACCTTCCTATTTGCTGGGAGCTGCTTCATTAACAGTTCTTTAGGATAGGCTTGGGTCTTGGGAACATTAACATTAACATTTCAATCTCCCATGGTGTAGTTTCTGATTTCCCAGACTCAGATCTGA
This sequence comes from Ictidomys tridecemlineatus, assembly GCF_052094955.1. Classification (NCBI taxonomy): domain Eukaryota; kingdom Metazoa; phylum Chordata; class Mammalia; order Rodentia; family Sciuridae; genus Ictidomys; species Ictidomys tridecemlineatus. The sequence goes on from NC_135493.1 coordinate 44,213,705, forward strand.
CTCCATTTTCTTTGTTAGACTTTACTCCATTTTTCTCTATTACTCCATATCAGACCCAAATTACCTAGCTACACTAATTACCTATCTTTAAATCTGGCTTCACCAACTCAGCACTATGCCATATGTGTCTGCAATTCTAGAATTAATAAGGAGCCCACATAGAGAGCAAATCTGTCACATTCTCTAAAATCACTCTTATAAGGAATAGCATTCATGTATATTTACCATTTTGTCATTTTTTAGTTGGTTTAGAGCATAGACTTTGAGAGAGGTATTTGAGGAAACTCATTGAAGAGGTTATCAGAGACTCTGTGTCTAATAGAAGAAAAAGCAGGCCCTAATCTCCATCATGTTGTATTAGGCCCCAGCTTCCTTAGTAAAAGACTCCTGTGGCACAAGAATTAAAATCAAGAATCAATAAGTGGGATGAACTCAAACTAAAAAGCTTCTTCTCAGCAAAAGAAACAATCTGTGAGGTGAATAGAGAGCCTACATCTTGGGAGCAAATTTTTACCCCTCATACATCAGATAGAACACTAATCATTAGGGTATATAAAGAACTCAAAATGTTAAACACCAAAAAAAAAAAAAAAACACTAACCCAATCAATAAATGGGCAAAGGACCTAAAGAGACACTTCTCAGAAGATGATGTACAATCAATCAACAATACATGGAAAAATGTTCATCATCACTAGCAATAAGAGGAACGCAAATTAAAACCACTCTAAGATTTTATCTCACTCCAGTCAGAATGGTAGCTATTATGCATACAAACAACAATAATTGTTGGTGAGGATGTATGGGAGGGAGGTACACTCACACTGCTGGTGAGACTGCAAATTGGTGCAGCCATTATGGAAAACAGTATGGATATTTCTTCAAAAATTGGGAATGGAACCACCATTTGACCCAGCTATCCCTCTCCTGGGTCTATACCCAAAGGACACTACAGCATACTACAGGGACACAGCCACATCAATGTTTATAGCAGCACAATTCACAATAGCTAAACTGTGGAACCAACCTAGATGTCCTTCAGTAGATGAATAGATAAAAAAATGTGGCATATATACACAATGGAATAGTACACAGCAATAAAAGAATAAAATCATGGCATTTGCAGGTAAATGGATGGTGTTGGAGAAGATAATGCTAAATGAAGTTAGCCAATCCCCCCAAAACAATTGCCAAATGTTTTCTTTGATATAAGGAGGCTGATTCATAGTGGGACAGGGAATGGAAGCATGGGAGGAATAGAAGAACTCTAGATAAGGCAGAGGGGTTGGAGGGGAAGGGAGGGGGCATGGGGTAATTAATGATGGTGGAATGTGGTAATCTTACTACCAAAGTACATGTGTGAAGACACGAATTGGTGTGAATATACTATGTATACAACCGGAGATATGAAAAATTGTACTCTATATATGTAATAAGAATTGTAATGCATTCTGCTGTCATACATAAATAAAAAATTTACATTAAAATAAGAACTAGGTTAGTTGTAGGGAAACTTGCTGAGACAGACACTAAAAGGACAGTAGAGCTATGGGCCTACTATAAGACCCATCCCTGATGGCAGAGCAGAAAAGTCCTTCTGAAGGGGAGTTTACTACCAAGAGACTTGCAGGAAGAGGAACTGGGATGTGCAAACGCTGTTTCTCCTTCCAAACACACAAATAAGGTAAGACATTCCTGCCATAGAGCAAGAGTGAGTGTCTAGAGAGGCTAGTGGTGTTTTGGTCATGGATGTTCTTCCCCACAGAGGGGAAAATGTCAGGAAAGGAGGATAAGAATTCCCCAGGATAAACTATTGTATGTTGAATTGATTGGTTTCTGCCTACTAAATTATTAAATATTCTAGATCTGCCTCCTTAAAATGACTTTGAGATTACTGAAATGATGTGTTTTGGTATTTTTAAATCATTTAGTCACATGATTATAGGCAGCAATCTTGTAGGGGACAGACAGGCAAGGCACTGAAGATAGCAGGGAACAGTTTTATTTGGCTGCAGCCAAGTTCAGAGGGCACACCTTTTGCTGTAATCAATCAATCCCCTGAAACTCGAGTTTCCAAATTTTATACCCAGTGTGTGAGGGGAGGTGCTCAGAAGTTCTCAATCTGCAGAAGTTCATATAAAAGAAGCTTTTTCTTTCACTGTTTTGGACAAGTTAACCCACCTGAGAGAGAGAGCTTCTTCTCCCCTTTCTTTCCTCCCCCTGCCAGGTGTTACCACGGAGCCCAACTGGTTACTTCTCTTATCTTAGAAATGCAGACATCTCTGTGAAGCTCCAACTCAAGGCCAGATGCCTTGTTAAAGGATTTGTCTTTTTTTTTTTTAATCACAGTTTGCATTTGCAAACACACTTCTAAACTACTATACTGGATATATGTTTGTGAAAAACTAGTAAAGGGTGTCCAGCACCTGTGGTGCTGGAATCTTCCCGGCCAGTGGCCAAGTAAAAGAGGGCAACACGAAAATAGGAAGTTTACCTACATTGAACTCTTATGGTGAGGATTTCTGGAGAAGCTTAGTTAATATTTTCTGTGGAGGAGGGGATGCCACTATAGCACTTAGTTTTCTGTTGCAGATGCTTAGCTGCTTAGCATCATTTATGAGTTTTACATGCTGAAAATGATCACTTGAAGATAGCTCATCTCCAAGAGCCCTAGGGTGCTTTCCTGATTCCCTGCGTACTGATAACACCCTCCTATCACTTTTTTTAAAAACCTTTTTTAGTGTTGATGGACCTTTATTTTATTCATTTATTTATTTGTGGTGCTGAGAATTGAACCTAGTGACTCACACATGTGAGGCAAGCACTTTACCACTGAACCACAACCCCAGGCCCTCCCCTGTCACTTTTAAAGCAAATGAAATTTCTGATGAAAGGGACATTCTTTGTTCTACTAAACTGGGCAGAGTTCATCGCATTGCAAGTGTCTGAGCCTAGTTCTTCTAGTTAGTGCACTTTCTCAGGTGGCCTGAAGAGTAAAGGTGTTTTTATTTCAGAGAAAGACAAGGATGCCTGTGCAGATTCATTTTGGGTGCAAAGAACCAACCTGCACATCACAGTTGCCATAAAAACCTGATGTCATTATGGTGACTGTGATGGCATTCTAAAGGAGACCAACTTGCTCTGGTTGGAGAGCAGGGGCCCACCTCTAGGTGTTTGGATTCAGTAGAAGACGTGGGTGCCTTGCAGTGGAGGCTGAGCTACCCTGGTATGTGGGAGATGAAGGGACACCAGACCCACACTGTGTCATTCCTGCTCTGGGACTAGGTGCTCTGCTGACTCAAGAAAGAGATGTGGGACCCTCCCCATCCCAGGCAGTCTGATATCCTGTGTGGTTATTATGGGATTCTAAATGCCCAGATGAATTTAGGCCACTTCTTATTCCTTTTCAGATTTGTTGTTAGAGAAGAGAGATGAGTAAAAGAGAAGAAAAGGCACTGGTGAGAAGCCCATTGTGCCTTTTGGTTGTTATTGTACCAGTGCCCAGCATGGTACCAGGCACATAGTTATTCTGATAAGGCATTGTGATTTCTGGGTTTGGTTTCTCTCTGAGAAGTTCCTCTTGGGCTTATATAAACTGTCTGAAGGAGGCACTCTCTGAGGATCTCAGTGGTGATGGCTGTTGAAGCTTTTACCCCAGATCTGAAGTGTAGCACTGCTCAAGAAAACCCAACAGTTCCATCACTGGTGGGATATGACTCCTAGTGCAAATGAGTTCATAGAGCAATCTTACCCATGTTTTAGAATAGTGTCTACCAGACACTATCACACAACCATCTAAAAGTAGACAAGCTCTTTTGACACCATCATTGGAAAAGAAACTTGAGGCTTTCCAAAGGGCACTAACTAGAGGAATTAGGCTCAGACTCTGGCAATGAGAGGAACTCTGCCCAGTTTAGTGGAACAAAGAAGAATCTCCCTTTCATCAGGAATTTTATTTGCTTTAAAAGTGACAGGGGAATATTATCAGTACACAGAGAATCAGGGAAGCATTCTAGGGCTCTTGGCAGGTTATAGCTTTGTTTTAGTCCTGGAGGCAAATTTTAGAGATGGTTTCTTAGTCTGAAAACAATTAACCTTACAGCTTGGGGTTTGGGGATTTAGCACAGTGGCAGAGCGCTTGTCTAGCATGTGCAAGGCCCTGAGTTCAGTCTTCAGCCCTGAAAAAATAAATAAAAGCAAGGAATCTTGCAGCTTGTGGTAGGAACTTGATACTTAACATGTATTGTCAATAAATTTCATATATTTTTTTTCATTTGTATAAATCAAAATTGGTGATTGATATCAAAATATTTAAATGCGTGATATGCATTTGGTTAGAAGACTTTATATAATTGTAATTTGGAATCTTCCTTGGTAGCCAAATGTTTATGTGTTCTTAAATTTTTGTAGAAACCAGTAATTATCCAAAGATTAGTTTAAAATGTCATTCATTACATTTTTTATTATTTTCAAAAATATTAATTATAATAGAATTTATCCTATTGTGATTCAGATTCATGTTCTTTAGAATAACCACGGGCCTGGGGGATATAGCTTAGTTGGTAGAGTGCTTGCCTTACATGCATAAGGCCCTGGGTTCAATCCCCAGCACCACAATAATAAATAAATAAATAAATAACCAGATATACTTAAATATGAGAATGATCATTTCACCAGGTCATAACATTTCAGTTTTATACTTCAGAAAGAAAGGTGCACCAACTTTCTCAATATTTAGATAGACTTCATTGCAAATATTTGAGTCTATGTTGGTCATATGGTGTGTGAACAACTAGATATGACATAATGTCCAGGATCATCTTAATGGAAATTGTTCTGATTAGCTAAATTTCCCAAATCTTTGAAGATACAGTATATTTCCAATGTATGAGGTATGATTCATGTGTAATTCACTTTGCATATTTAAAGTCTTTGTTGTAGTAAGTTTTGGCATATGTATGCACCAGCAAAACCAACACTACAGTGAATGAAATAAAAATCCATCACCTAAAGTGTTTTCCTGCCCCTTTGCCATTCTCACAGCAACATATTTCCCTCCAGGCTCCCTGCCTCTCATACCCTCCCCCCATTTTCAAGAAACCACTGTTCCCATGCATATAATATTTATTCCTTCTGTGTCTCGCTTCTGACATTCAACCTGTTAATTTTAGATTTATCCATATTGTTGCATGATTCACTACTTTTCACTGCTGAGCGGTATTCCATTATATGGATAGACCACAATTTGGTGTTATTCATCCACTTTCTTATGGATGATGGGTAGTTTTCAATGTGTGTAAGTGTCTTTACATATACATATGCTTTCATCCTCTAGAGTAAATACTAGGAGTGCAATGGCTGGAACATATGGTAGACATAAGATTTATATTGTCAGAACCTGCCAAAAATTTTTCCAAAGTGGTTCTACCATTTTTCATTCGAATGAGCAATAAATGAGAGTTCCATTCTCTACAACCTCGTCAACACTTGGTATGGTCAGTCTTTTTCACTTTAACAATTTTCATGGGAGTGTAGAGATATATCATTGTTTAATTTACATTTCTATGACAATAATGTTGAACAGGGGCTGCAGTTGTGGCTCAGTGGTAAAGCACTTGCCTAGCAAGTGTGAGGCAATGGGTTTAATCCTCAGCACCACATTATAATAAATGAACAAAATAAATATATTGTGTCCATCTATGTCTCTGAGAAGACATAAATCCAGTTCACCATGCAGGGAAGGAAGAGTGAAGAGTGTCTTTGAACTTACCTGGTAAGACCTGTGCTAGACTGCACCAAGGAATTAAGGCATATTGGTTGTCTAATGATTGATCCTGGATTGCTCAACATGATCATAGAGGTGTTGCCAGAACTGGGGCCCCCAAATCATGCATAAACCAGATTCCTTATACCAGGATCTCAGCCACCTGCTGTCTCTCTGGGAGGCAAACATCTAAGAGATAATACCATTTCTGTGACACACAATTATCAATTCTTTCATTCACTAACATTAATCTAAATATGTATTTGAGCTTATAACACATACTTTTAGTGGAAAAAGTATCTTGAGCTCTAAGGTGGAAATAATGAGGGCAATGAAAGATGAATATATGGTCACTTTCAAGGGGTTAAATTATATTTGTAAATTTAGAATATGATCCAAACAGCATTTCAAATCAGTGGTGATAAGTGCTATGATGGTACCTAGATAACTATATGGTTAAAAAAGTAAAAGTAGATCAATTTCTATGTTTTTAATTAGGATAAATTTCAAGTAGCATAAATATAAATATCAAAACTAAAATCTTACAGTTGTTAGAATAATCTATTCTAATAATCCTGAAATTGGAAGGGACAAAGAAGAGATTCTCTTTAAGGAAACTTTAAAGTGTCCTTAATTAATTAACCTTAATTAACTTTAAGGACACCTTACAGTACACATTCCTGGCAGCCTCAGCAATATACAAATTAATATGTACAGACTCTGACTCCATATCATTCATGACCCAGGAATTTTCTGAGGTGAATTTATGGGGGTAACAAGTACAACTTCACATATTCCACAGATGCAAATATAGCACACATAAAGTTGAAAGCTATTAAATTATATTAAGATGGTATGGAGCTAGGCACAGTGGCACACACCTGTAATCCCAGTGGCTCAGGAGGCCGAGGTAGGAGGATTGCAAGTTCAAAGCCAGCCTCAGCAAAAAGTGAGGCATTAAGCAACTCAGTGAGACCCTGTCTCTAAATAAAATACAAAATAGGGCTGAGGATGTGACTTGATGGTAGAATACCCCTGAGTTCAATCCCCAGAACCAACAACAACAAAACAATATGGTATAGAATTAAATGTATGCATGCTAAGTAGCAAGTATCTTTTATATCCTACATTAGTCTATGCTTTCAAAGAAAATGATTCCTCAATGTCTATTATTAAATATTTGTGTCGATGGTTCAGTGAAAATATAATAATTACTAATGTTTTTTAAGAAAGAATGTCAAGGGGCATGAGGTTAGAAATGATGGTGAAATGAGGTGGGCATCATTATCTAAGGTACATGTATGAAGACATGAATGATGTGAAGATACTTTGTATACAACCAGAGATATGAAAAATTGTGCTCTATATGTGTAATATGAATTGTAATGCATTCTGCTGTCATATATAACAAGTTAGAATAAAAAAATTTAAAAAAGAATGACATTTACATCAGCACCAAAAAGTATGAAAGATTCATGTCTAATTTGTCTACATATGTGAAATATCTGTCCATGTAAAACTACAAAATATTACCCAGAGAATTAAGGAAGACACAAAGAAGTGAAAGACAAATTGTATTCAAGGGACTCAGTATTGTTATGATGTCTATTCTCCTCAAACTAATATACAGATTCAGTGTAACCCCAATAAAAGTTCTACAAAATATTAAAAGAAATACATCAGTTGATGTTAAAATCATGCAGAAGTAAAAAGGACCTAGAGTATAACAAAGAACTTAGAAAAGTACTAAGAGGACAAACACTACCTGATTTCAAGTAGTCAATCTGTGGGGTTGGCATCGAGATAGATAAGTATGATACCCAGGAGAAACACTGGGGACTCCTGTTTCAGAGGCTGATTCTCTCTGCCTGTGGGAACACAGGAATTTTAAGGGAGGAACACAAGAACTGGGATACAAACATTATCAGTAGATATAAGTAATTAGTGTGTTGCAGTAATTCACTTGCAGGTCAGCATGGGAAAACAAAGAAGAAGAAGAAGCAGAGCAAGCAAAGCAGCAGCAGAAAAAAAGTCCTTTATTGTGTACAAGCAATCTTTTTATAGTATTGTGAACAAAAAAGGCAGCCTTCCAACTTCAATAAATCAGGTCTTTCAGCTAATTAAACATAGCACACAGAAGTTTTACTTTCTAATCAGAAGTGACCCGCTTCTCATGGCTAATCTACTCTCGGCCTGGAGTATGCTGAGCTCTGCTCTTTGTTTAGAACAGATAAAAAAATTTTTCTCAGTGCCCTCCTAGCCCACTTGGCAGAACATCCCGTTTGCAGGCAAGTTCTCCCAAGGTCAGCAGACACCTCGTTTTCAAGCATGTTTGTTGTTACCTATCTAAACTTTGAAGAAGCCTCTCGTTTGCGAGCAGGCCCTCCCAAGGACAGCAGACACCTCATTTGCAAGCATGTCCGCTGTTACTTATCTATACCTTGACAGAATATCCCGTTTGCAGGCAGACTCCATCAAGAACAGTAATAGTAACGCAGTTACATTTGATTCTCTACATCTCCCTCCTTTTGTTTTTGTAAATGAGCCTTAGCAGAAGCGACAAGAGAGGTTTCATGTTTCAGTTGCTTTTGCTTTTTCCAGCATTGGATGACTATATACAAAACAAAACATAAAACAAAAATTATTACAGTGTTACCTAAAGAAGTTGACAACAAGGTAGAGAAATGACTTAAAGGATTTAAATTAGCAATACTTGAAGACAATTTTTGTAAAATGTCAGATCCTGTTAGTTCAGGTAATGTCTTACTAAAGGTGACCATAATAGTCTTTTACAAATTCATAATTTCTAAAGTTAAATTTTGATGTCCATTTAACCATCCTTTAACAATTTCCCAGGAATCACTGGTATTATATGGCACAGGAGTCACACAAATATGAGAAGAATTCCAGTCACACTTCAGTACACTTCTGGTAGCCAAGATAGTCACTTGATCGCCAAGCCAGGAAACAGTATGTTGTAAATTGATCACATCTGTAGTTAATTGAGAGTTAAGTCCTTTTTGTTGTTGCCATATTAAATGAGCATCTTGATGCCATGTTCTCATGAAATTCGCAGTTTGAATGTCTTGATGCAAAGCAACACTAGCTATCGCAGCAGTGGCAGTTACAGAAGCAACTGCAAGGAATGAAGCTATAACTATTCCTATTAATTGTAGTGAGCAATATAACAAAACTTGAACAGCATTGTACAAATGAGTAACAGACAATGAATCAGAGCAAGGATGAGTCAACTTAACAGGCACCCACAATTCTGTGCGAGCTTTAACAATAACTAAAGAATAATTATTAATTTCTATTAATTCCCAATTAGTTCTATTTCCACATTGAGTAAGATAACAGTTTATACATGATATTGTTCCCCAAGTTACATTCCCAGTTTTCAATCATAAGAGAATAAGGGAATTTAACACATGTAGAAAAATAAGTCAGATTATTATGTAGATGTACTTCAAAAGGAGAGGAATGGGATACATCTAACTTGAAATTTCCAGTCCATACAGTGAGTTTCCCAGATACTGCCCATAATTTCCATATATCCCCTTGAGTATTGGAAAACCTTACATCCTGTAACATTGGAGAGACCAAAGCATAATGTTGCATTTTGTCTCATTACCCCAAGCATTTATTGTCCCATTATGTCGATGCCATCTTAAAGTACGATTTGACCAACTTTTTATAAATTTAGAATGATTAAGACTCCACCCAACTATAGTGATATTTTGATATTTGACTACTGTTTTAGGGTGATGATCATGACTTTTTTTTTTTCACTTTAAATGAGTTAAAAATGTTTCAAAATATTTAGCTGAACATAAAGGAAGATGAGTTCTGACAAAACATTCTTCAGATAATAGTCATGATTGATTAACATACATACTAGAGGTATTAAATCCTCGGGAAGATATGACAGTAAAAACAGCAGTAGGGTAACTATGATAATTAACTCCCCAACTAATATAAGAAAGAGTTGTTATGTGCTATAAGAGGCAAACAGAAAGAACGAGCCCCTATACACAATGGGACTCCTTCAACAGCTACAGTTATATTAGAAATATTATACAGATTTTTATAGAATGGAATATTTTTAATTCCCCCACATACATGAGGGAGGGAAATTAGTATTATTAATACACACACGAACTTCAGGTTTTCCCCAGGAAACACTGTGCACCAAAGGAGGGTTAGGAACATAGGCCCAATAAGCAAAAGAATGAGCAGAAACTATACTTACCTGGCAATTAATAATGGCAAGCATAGCTAATAAAAGATTAACAGGATTTAAAGGCTGATTTGCCTTTTGAAGGTTTTTTTTTTTTTTTTTTCAGCTTCTTGAATCAACTTTTTTATCTGTCCCCATGTTGGGGGGTCCGCTGTTCTCGTTGCCATTGTAGAAGCTCTCTGCATTGCCAGCTCCTGAAATTGTCTGACAAATGGGTCACTTATTCAGCAATTTGATAAGTCTTGAAGGTACCTAGAAAGGTGTTTTACCTGTAGAAATAAGAGCAAACCCCCTTCCCATGTGGTGCAACAACCTAGAAATCCATTCTTTATTTTCATCCCTGTTCCACATAGGTATTTCCAATTTGTAGAAATAATGGCTGAGATATAAATGTAGAGAAATGTTGCTGGGCTGCAGGAACCTTGGAAGTTGACCAGACATTTAAAAAATTTAAAGTTAGTAAAGTTTTATGAAGTATATTTTGAGGTATATAAGCCATAGCCATATCCCCCCTTTTTATTTTTAGTATATATTTTCTTAACGTATGATTTATCCTTTCTATAATAGCTTGACCCTGACTATTACAAGGTATGTCAAATGTATGTGTAATGTCATGAATGTAATTTTTGTGAGGTATATGTAGGTGCATTGTCAGTTTAAGTTTTTAAGGAATTTCCATGATAGCAAAACAAGATAATAAATGAGAAATGATTGCATCAGCCTTTTTTTTTTTAAGATAAACTGTGGCCCAAGAAAATGAGTATTAGTGTCAATAGTATGATGTACATATCTAGTTGTCCAAATGACTGAATTATAACAACATCCATTTGTTAAAGGGCATAAGGATGGAGTCCCCTTGGATTAACACCAGGAGGACAGTAAGGAATATTAAAAGAAGCACATGATGAACAGTTATTTTGTATTTATTATAAAGTCCTTTAGTGTTTGTATAAAGTAAAGTATGTTCTAGATGAGCCTTTTGTAAGGGGAATAATAGTTAATCAATATTTTGATTTTTTTTTTTAATTAATGGTCCTGGCAGTGTAGAATGTGCTCTAATATGAGTAAAATATTCTGAAATTTGGCCTACTAATTTTGTTGTTATTTTTACATGTAGTCAGATAGGACATAGAGTCTTATCTTAGGTAAGTAGGGCTATCTTTATAAATTAAGTAAAGTGTTGTAGTTTTAAAGTTTATTTTATTTTTTATTTATTTTTTTTAATATTATAAATTTTATATATAAATAATTGTTTAAGTTTATTTGAGTAAAAACTAACACAATATGATAACACATCTAAAACATGAAATAAAGAAAGGCTGAAAGCTTTTAGCCTTATTTAGAAAAATAGAAAAATGTTCTTGTGTTTTATAATATTAACCTTTATGTAGATAAGGCTCTCATTAATTTAAAAAATACATTTAAATTGTACCTCAGTGTTGTAAAAAGTAACATAAAACTTTATATATCTTATTGATAATAGGCCCAGTTATAGAACATTAAATGATATAAATATTTTTTAGTATGTTATTTTTATAAGCCTAAATTACCATGCAACCTTTTGGAGAACACCAGCTTGATGTAATTTTTTTTTTTTTAAAGCTTTTATCTTAATGACTTGTATACCTGGAAAATATGAACACATTTAATATACAAAGAAGAGTAATAGTACCATAATTACTATTGATGTTTTTATATTAATTAAGTTTAGCTCTTAAAGAAATAACATATTAGAATATTGTAAAATAACAGTTGTTGTTTAACCATATCTGTATAATCCTTAATTTTTTCAAGATTATTTGTTCAAAAATTTACATATATAGCCAACGTACACAGACCTTCTTTATCACTTACTTAAAACTATATAGCCAACATACATAGACCTTTTTTATCACTTGTTTAAATCCTTTTATTTACTCACTTCCGGAAACACATTTTTTTTTTTAAATCCATATCTAGAAACTTTTATTTATTTATTTTTTGTTAACCCCTTTTTTATTTATATTTTGAAATAATCTTTGTAAATTTTTGAATTTAGGCAAATTATTCCATTTTAATAAGAGATATTTTGTTATTTGTAGTATACAATTAATCACATTTGTTTACCATATTATGAAAATATAGTGTCTAAATATTAGGGATGATAAAGGACCATTTATTTATTTACTTATTTATATTATTTACCAACTTAAAAAATTATTAATAATGTTATCTAATGTAATTTAAGGAGTTAAAAGCATTTAATGGTATATTTAACATTTAGCATATTAACCTTGTAAATCAATCAGATATTTAACAAATATTTATAAACAAATAATCTTATGTCTAATTAATTTACTTATTTTATCAAAACATTAGACAAGTATAATGAACCGTGTTAGCCATTTTTTTTTGTTGTTGTTGAAAAAAAAAAATCCTAGAACCAAAGCATATCAGTCATTAACATGTTAAAGACGTCTTATTTTTATCTGTTTACCCAATTTAAATTGAACAATTTAAATCAGTGAATTAAAAATATTTGGATCCATTTTTTTTTTAATTTTTATGAGCGCTCTTTACATATATATCAATCTTTATATCATGTACATGACATATGGACATACACACACAGACATACAACATATAATACAAATGTGCACACATAACACAATAAAGGCCTTATAGCTATTTTAGGTGAAATTTCCATTGTAATGTTTAAATATTTCACAGTTGATCAAAAATGGAACTGATCAGAAAAACATTAACTTAGGTCTGTAGGGTCAAAATTATGAGCTCAAAAAAATACAGAATCTAGGAAAAGGTAAGAGTCCTAGAAAAATGACCAGCCAGTAATTAGAAAGTATCATAAAATTTTATTTATATATTTTATTTTATTTTTTACAATCCCTTTTAAAATGACCTGTTTATCCACAATTGAAACAAGTTCCTGATTTATTGGGTTTAAGGGCTCCAGCCATGGCTGCAGCAAAAACAGAAACTTTGATGTTCAATTTCTCCCACTCCAGCACAAGCTCACATATTTACTCAATGAGACGTTTTGCCCTTTTAATGGCCCCAAAATATGCTTACATTTAGGATTTGCATTTTCAAATGTTAATGTTTCTAATAATACCTTTGCTATTTGATCTTGACCCATTGCCTTCATAACAAAAGTACGTGGTCTTGCAAGAAAATCAGTGTAAGTTTCAGTAGCCCCTTGTATAGATTTAGTAAAGGAAGGTTGTGCCTGACCAGTGGGTATCACACATCTCTAAGCTCTTAAGAAAACCTGTCAAACTTGTTGAAGATCTGGATCTGTATATAGAGCCTGTCTCTAAACTTGTTGAAGATCTGGATCTGTATATAGAGCCTGTCTCTAAACTTGTTGAAGATCTGGATCTGTATATAGAGCCTGTCTCTAAAGGCAGGGTAATTACCTTCCCCCATTAACTTATCCTCCTTGGGTCCTGGGGGATTTTGAGCTTCACTCTCTTCAGCTTGTTTTTGTGCCTCATCTTCCCATCAACTTCTCAACTGTAACCAATTGAGATCCCTCCAAAACTTTTTTGGCTAATGCCTCCCAATCCAAAGGAATAAGTAATTTAGAAGTTCCCAAATTTTCTAACATCCCTAGCACAAAGGGAGACTGAGGGCCATATTGAAAGGCTGTAGCTTATAAATCCTTTATAAACTTGTATTCCATAGCAGTATAGTGAACATCAATCATTAGGGGATTTTGAAGGTTTTGTTGTCTAGTTATAGGAAACAAATGTAGTGGATCAACAAAACAACCAGGAGGGGCTGCAAGATCATCATCATCATCATCATGTGTCATAGTAAGAGGAAATGAAAAACATTGTTGTTTTCTACCCACATTAACTCTATACTCTGTCATTGGAAAGAGAGAAATATTAGAAGGAGTAGTAGGTTTAAGAGAGGACCTTTGCTTTTTAAATTTCATATTATCCACTAAGGCCCTCCATAATTTCTTTCATACTGGAGTCACTATCTGAACTTTCTGAATCTTCCTCATCACTCAGATCTGATTTAGGAGAGTCATCTATAGTATCACAAATATTTTCTTTGGGCTCCGTTTTGTTAACCTTATTATCAGATTCTGATGTATTAACTTGTCTTTTACAAAGAGAGCCCTTTTTATTATTGCTGTCTAATAATTATAATGCTTGAGTAATAGCGCTACACAATGTTCAAATCTTCAAAGAAATAAGATTCCCAGCCTGATGCTGCTTACGGAGCTCTTTTTGAATCAATTTCTATTCCCCTAAATTTAACTGGATCTTAGTTTGATATTGGAACCAGTGACAATGACATTCTATAATTTAAATAACTCCTTGAGTCTCTTATGAGATGTTTTCACACCTATGGAATATAATAATCCTTGTAGTAACTCCACATATTGTTCCTTTAAAGACTGGGAGTTTCCCATGTTAGTTCTGAAAGTTCCCCCTAAAGTTTCTTTCAACTTGGGGCGATACCTTTCGATATTTGTTAGTTCTGAAAGTTCCCCCTAAAGTTTCTTTCAACCTGGGGCGATACCTTTCGATATTTGTTAGTTCTGAAAGTTCCCCCTAAAGTTTCTTTCAACTTGGGGCGATACCTTTCGATATTTGTTAGTTCTGAAAGTTCCCCCTAAAGTTTCTTTCAACTTGGGGCGATACCTTTCGATATTTTTTGAATCCCGAAAGTCCCCCTTTCGTTTTCTTAACCCGGGGTCCTTAACCCTTTCGGTGCTGGATCCTGCCGACTACGCCAATTGTTGCAGTAATTCACTTGCAGGTCAGCATGGGAAAACAAAGAAGAAGAAGAAGCAGAGCAAGCAAAGCAGCAGCAGAAAAAAAGTCCTTTATTGTGTACAAGCAATCTTTTTATAGTATTGTGAACAAAAAAGGCAGCCTTCCAACTTCAATAAATCAGGTCTTTCAGCTAATTAAACATAGCACACAGAAGTTTTACTTTCTAATCAGAAGTGACCTGCTTCTCATGGCTAATCTACTCTCGGCCTGGAGTATGCTGAGCTCTGCTCTTTGTTTAGAACAGATAAAAAATTTTTCTCAGTGCCCTCCTAGCCCACTTGGCAGAACATCCCGTTTGCAGGCAAGTTCTCCCAAGGTCAGCAGACACCTCGTTTTCAAGCATGTTTGTTGTTACCTATCTAAACCTTGAAGAAGCCTCTCGTTTGCGAGCAGGCCCTCCCAAGGACAGCAGACACCTCGTTTGCAAGCATGTCCGCTGTTACTTATCTATACCTTGACAGAATATCCCGTTTGCAGGCAGACTCCATCAAGAACAGTAATAGTAACGCAGTTACATTTGATTCTCTACATAGTGTCCAGTGGATGTCCTTGAGAGAGCTGTTGCTCCAGCTCCCAGGTTTGGAGTTGCTTTATTCTTGTGGGCAGTGTTATTCTTCCTGGAGTGAAGGATATGATAGCTTAGTGTGGGCTGGTAAAAATGTTACCCTAATGTCTTGCTGTTAGTGATGGGGAGAGAAAGAAGAAAAGGGAAAACGAAAATCATGCCAGTTTTAAAATAACCACCTGTTGTCACAGGTAGTTTACATTCCAAGCAGGAAGTGGAACCCTAAGTCATCAAAGGAGCAGAATAAAGAGTCCAGAAATAGAGTCACTTCTAGAGGGACAACTAATTTTCAACAAAGGAGCAAAAAGAATTGAAGGGAGAAAGGAGAGTCCTTTCTACAAATGGTTCTAGCACAAATGGTTACCCAAATATTAAAATATGAATTGAGATCCATATACTTTACCACATAAAAAGTCAACTCAAACTGAATATGAGACTTAAAACAAAAATGTGTGAGCTGCTGTAAGGAAACATAGGAGAAAAATCGTGAACATGGGTTAGGTAAAACTTAGACAAGACCTAGGAGCATCTTAATTTTAAATGATGAAAATTATAAATAGTCCCCTTCAAAAAAAAGTTCTGCTCTGCTAAAAACATGGTTGAGGAGCTGGGGGCTGGGGTTGTGCTCAGTGGTAAAATGCTTGCCTCACACATGTAAGGCACTGGGTTTGATCCTCAGCACCACATGAAAATAGAGGTATTGTATCATCTACAACTAAAAATATATTTTAAAAATGTGGTTGAGATAATTAATGAAAAGATAAGCCAATGATGTGAAAAGCTAGGCACAGTAGTGCGCTCCTGTAATACAAGCAACTTGGGAGGCTGAGGCAGGAGGATTGCAAGTTCAAAGACAGCCTCATGAGAAATGTTGTTGAACAGCTCTTATGTGTCACTGAAACATCCAAAAGTATAGAAACTTATTCACCTGGAACTTTGATGAGGCCTATCCATATGTGGGAGGGCAAGCTACTTTACTCAGTCCAGCCATTCAAATTTAATATCACCTAGAAATACTTTACACTAACATCGAAAATAATGATTGACCCAGTGTCTGGGCACTGCTTGGCCCAGTGATGTTGACTTGACACATAAAAGACCTCCCAACTTATTTGCTTAAGAATCTGGACCTTTTGCTGTGTAGTTTGCATTGTGGATTTTGCTGATTGTATCTTAGTGTCATGTTCCTTTGGTCACTCCTTCACCCTTTAAGTTTGTATTAGATTAATTGACTACACTAAATACAGTTTTTTAGCAAAGGTACCTCAAATATGGTGCTGTTCATTACCGTGGTCTTAGCAGGAAGCTTATTATGTCTAGTTTTATTTCCTCTTCAGATATTATGACTGATCACTAGGTTCAGGTGCGATAGTGCCATCTTGTGACAGCATCTTGAACTGCAGTGTTAAAATTGGAGGAAAGTAGGAGGGAAGGGCTGTAACCAATTCCATCCTACAGAGCTTTCTGGAAGTCTGTTTATAAAGGGGACATTGCCAGTGTGTAGGGATACTGAGGGTCTCCAGACAGAAAGTGAAATCTATCATTACTAGGAAGAGAAAGGTCTATGTAAGGATATTTAAAAAATCCTATTTTTATGCTTCAAAACTTCTGGATAAATAGCTGGAGACATACAAGTATAAAAGGTTCCACATCAATTGTGATATTTGTAACAGTTTTCCCTTTAATACGGGTATGTTTCCAGCAAAATATATTTCTATGGTCACATTTTTAATTTTTAACAAAATTTCAGATTTTTTCCCCTTTGCATGTTTCACTGTGTGGATGCCCCAGAATTTCATTAGTATCAAAGTATTGAAAATGTAGCTCTTGTTCCAGTTTTTCTATAACAAATAATACTGTAACTTACACTCTGTTAATAATAGACACTCACACACTACATATACATATACACTTATGTAAATATATTCATAAGCATTTCTATTAATATAATGACTTCTAAATGCTGTTACTAATTTATGTTCCTAACATGGAAGCATGAAAGTACCTATTTCTCCACACATGATAGTGAGAATTATTGCTAATGAGACCAGGGCAAAGGATAGGTAGCTGATTATCAAAGAAAAAGGAAATGGGTAGATAGCATTTCCCCATCAACTGGTTGAGGGGAAGGATTGCACTTTCCAACAGACGCATTTACCCCCCTGGACAGCTCTTTTCCTGTCTTTTGGGCAGGTATGGAGAATAGGGAGAGGTAACCCTTGGGTGGCTCTTTTCATACCTTTTGGTTAGGCAAGATAGGAGGAGGAGGGGGCATGAGAGGAAAGGAAACCTGGGGTCTATAAAAATCTAAGACGCCCCCACTCCTATGGGCCCCAGCTCTGGGTCTACAGCTCTTCTCTGGAAGAATCTCTCCTTTCTCCCCCCCTTTCTGTTCTGTATCTTAAATAAAATTTGCTTTCTACTCTTGCCTTGGCAATTTTCAGGTGTTTAATCTTCAACACTGATGGAACAAGCCCCTGATCCTGATTTTCAAGACCAGTATCACTAATCTGATACTGAAAGGATCTTACATCCTTGTTATCAATATCACTTATTTTTGCTACATCCTAGAAATCCATCCTACAGATTTAAAATAATCAATGGTCACGACACTCTGTTATTCAGAGTGTTTTCATAGTCCCTGTTTTCAACCCTCTGTGTACGTAATTTCACAGTACATACTGCTAAAGGACACAGTTCAGGGCAGAGGTCATGTCATTATTTGCAAGGTGAGATGAATGTATTCTATTTGAGCCCAGCAAACTCTCTTGGAGAATTCTAATTTGAGCTTGGTTTCTATAGGAGCTTGTTTATGCAGGAAGTTTACTTATGTGAGTAACTGAGAGCGCCTGTGCACTGCACACATGTGGTGACAATGACATTTCCCTAGTTTTTGTGCCTTCATGACTTTGCATCCTATTTGGCCTCCCTTCTTACATTCAGGTCCAGAAGGGAATTCTTGGCATGGCATCTTTAAAACCTGAGCATTATCAACATCTTTTATTCCATCCTGAAGATCAACTTCTGAAAGAGATAGTGTTGGTGCAAAATCTGTGCACTTTGGAGCCCTATAATAAGTACTGCCATCCTGACATTCATAAAGGTGGTACTGCTTATACTGCCTAAGGCCACAGAGGAGTAAGGAAAGTAACAATGCTGATAGTCTGTCACAGAGGATAGGCCTTGGACCCTGTAGTGGACCAGCTATCAAACCAGTGCTGCAGGTGGAAGTGATGAGACATAATTAGCTTTTGCACAAATGAGCAACCCAAGGGAGCATAGATGGTGGGAGGGAGTGAGGACAGTCATTGCTTGGAGTTACGCTGGACATAGAGTCATCATGGTAGGATACAGCCACAGTTTTAGTCATATTCATGTTTATCAAATAAATGTGCATAAAAAACTTGGGTAAGAAAAAGTCTGAGTGTTATTATGATACAACAGAAGCTCATGGCAATATTGTATTTTTCACAGCTTTCTTGCAATATAATTTGAAAACAATACAATTACCCATTTACCATTTTAAAGGTACAGCTTAATGGCTTTTAGTATATGTATAGAGTTTTAGCACCTGAATTTTAGATATTTTCATCTCCCTAAAAATGTGATATTGTGCTCAGAGCAGTTAAACCCTGATCCTAACCTCAGCCCAGGGAAACAAAACTCTGGATTTTCCTATTCCAGACATTTCATACAAATAGAACTACACAATATTTGGTCTTTTGCATCTGACTTCTTCACCTTTTTTATGGTTGATCTTTATTATAACATATTAGTATTTCATTCCTTTAATTGATTAAAAAATACAGCGCTTCATTTTATTTATCCATTCACCAAGATGGAAACATATGGGTTATTTCCACTCTTTGGTTGTTGTGCATGTTGATGATGCTACATACATTCCTGGGCCAGTTTATATGTAGATATATATCTTCATTTATCTTGGGTGTGCACCTAGGAGTGTAATGATGACACATATGAGAACTCCCTGTTTAATGGTGAGAAGAAATGCAAGACTGTTTTCATGACCTTGGCAGCCTTAAGAAGCATTGGCTTAGCCTTTTATTTTCACCAGATTAGACCAAGGTCATGGGTTTTAAGAGGAAACACCAGGATTTAAAGTACATCCTCATCGTATTATATCTGGGAATAAGGATATCCATGTGATATCACTGGGGATGCTAACATTCATCACTTGGTTAAGGTGATGTTTGCCAAGGTTCTCTAGTGGACAGTGACTGTGTTCCATCTGCTTACTGTCATTGCAAGTGAGCTACTAAATCAGTTCTGCCCTCAGGGGTTGGGATCAGAATTAATCTTCACCTCATGGAAGGCAGGTAGCAGCATATGTTAATGTGGAATTATTGAATGAAGATAATTTGTCTCCTCTTACCTATTCCTTCAGCCATTTGTTTATATCACTTTGGATTTATGTGCTATAATTATATAGGTTGTGTCATTTCATTCAAAGGAAATGCCAGCATCTTGATTTTTGTGGGGCAGCCTAGAATGTGAGTTTCTAGGGAGATCAGAGCACCCAGATTCCTGGCAGCAGCAAGACACAAAGCTTTAGTGAGACTCCAGGCTCCACTACCAACAAGTATTAAAAAGTTTCCCTGATTTACATAAACATTTCCAACTTCATATAACCCAATTTAAACTGTAGATTTAATAACAAATCACTTAAATGAAGATTCATATTAGAAGAGATATAATAGTTTGGTTATATTAGTTTAAACACTAAACATCTGGGGGCTGTGGTTATAGCTCAGTGGTACAGCACTTGCCTAGCACATGTGAGACACTGGGTTCACCATATAGAAAATAAATAACATGAAGGTATTTTGTTCATATATAATTAAAAATACTAATCATCTGTTCTAGATGAAATACCTGTTATTTTGATTCAGCCTCTGTCTGTCTGCTATCATTAAGCCTTGTGGCCCATCATTGACATGAAGTCATTGGGGATATTAAACTTTTCATCATTTTATTGATGAAAAGCCCCATGAGGAGGCTTTTAAAACATTTTCCCCTCATACACTTCCCAGAATATAAAATGTTGATATCATGGATGGAATGTTAACTGTGTGTTGTAGTTCTTTGTAGTGTCACAAACAATTATAATATGTACCATCCCCCTACCCCTGAGAACCAGTTTGAAGCCTCTTGTGGGCAATATCATCCCTGTTGAGAATGCATGTAACATTGAAATCAGAGCAAAATATGGAACCCTATTCCTGCCCCTTAGTTGAGATGTGGTGCTGGAATCCTTCCTTAGCCTTTGTCAGTCTGAACATGGTCATCTGTTTAAAGGGAGTCACCATGCCCTCCTTACATATTTGTAAGGGTCAAAGAGAAATCCTATTCACAGTGTATGGTGTGGAGTTAGATTTCAACCAGCGTTTGTCTTGGCAGAAATTTCTCCTCTCCCAGAGAAGTGATGAAAGTTACCTAAATCAAAGAGCACACTTGCCCTGGAGGCCACCATCTGGATGTAGCAGAAAGAAGCAGCACATCCCCCATTTACATTATGAATCAAGATTTGGGGCTTCTCAGTGTTACAGGAGGGCCTTGCTGAGAAAGAGGAAAAGAGTTGACCAATTTCATTTAATTCCTCATCATTTTCTGTCCCTTTGATATTCTAATTTGATGTTGGGGAAACAGTTTCCCATATAGCCTCACTGGAAAGGAAAGTGCAGATAAAGAGGACGCAGGGATCCTAAAACCTTGACACTAGGTCCATTACCACCTACAGGACCCTACGCTGGAATTTCATTTGCACCATCAACTTTTTCAAAGAGGGGTTCTTGGAAGAGTACCCACTTGGACGCTGCTATTATCATTATTTTTCAGTTTGAGACAGAGGCTCTCTAAGTTGCTTAGGGGCTTGCTAAGGTGCTGAGGCTGCCTTTGAATTTGGGATCATTCTCCCTCCACCTCCCCAGTAGCTGAAATCTTGGTAATAGCCACATTCTTAGTCCCAACAACCTGGGCAGAGCGCTCCCAATTACCAGCATCCTCAAGTGCTTTCTCTAATTAGCATGTTTCTCAGGTACCCTGAAGGGTAAAGGCATATTGTTTTAAAGGAGAAACCGGGGGACAGTCAGGAAGACTGCGCAAAGCATTTCAGATTTTAGGAAGAGCCTGCGCACCACTATTGCCATAGAAACCTGATGTCATTATGGCGACTTTGGTGACTGACGACATTCTAAAAGAGGCCAACTTGCTCGGGTTCGAGGGCAGGGCGCCTCCTTTAGGAGTTTGGGCCCATCTGAGTCTCAGCCTAGTTCCTCTAAATAGTGCACTTTCCCAGGTGGGGGCCTGGAGAGTGAAGCTGTCCTGCTTCCAGAGAAAGGTTAGGGGATTAATAGGACACCGGCCCAGAGGCATCTCTGGGGCGGGACCAACCAAAATCGCGGTTGCCATAGAAACCTGACGTCATGAATGCGACTATTCGAAAGGAGACCGACCTGTTATCCTGAGAAGAGCAGCGTCCAGCCTACAGGTTTTGGTTCTCCGAAGAGGGCGTGGGTTTCTCCGGGTGCGGGCTGAGCCTCCCTGGGGTGTGGGGAGACGAAGAGATCCCTGGCCCAAGTCGCCTCGTTTCCGCTCTGGGTCTTGGTCCTTTGCTGACCGGAGAGGGAGAGAGACTTGGGGCCTTCCTGGCCCCAGGCAGCGTGATGTCCTGCTTCAGGGGTGGCCTGGACCTCCTTTCCATGTAAAGGCAGGGCACGGGAGGGTAAGACAGGGAAGCACCCTCCACTAGGCTTCTCTGTAAATTGGGGGCAAGAATGCTCAACCACGGGATTGGCAGAACTTTCGAAGATACCACACGTATAAGCCCCATTGCTCTGTGGTTATTGTGGGATCACGAATGCTCACTTAAGTGCCTAGCATGGTTCCACAGATATAGTTATTCCAATAAAGCATAGTAGTCATTTCTGGATTCTTTCCTTCCTCTGGGCAGCTCTTCCTCTGGTAACTGAGCTCATATTAATTGTCTGAAGAAGACAGTTTCTGAAGATGTGTGCCATGATGGCTGCTGAAGCTTCTACTCCAGATCTGAAGAGCAAGCAGTGCTCAGGAGGCCCCCCAACACTTCCATCTCTGGTAAGATATAACACTGTCTTAAATGATTTCATAGATCTGAACAAGAGTACATAGTGAAATAGCACACATGAGGTTCACAAAATATCCATAAAGTAGAGAAGCTATTTTAATCTCTTCCTTGAAGAGGTTCAGCAGGTAGAATTTGCCTTTAGCAGGTACTATGCTTTATAGTAATCCTTGAGACCCATCTTTGGAATGCCTTTGCTTGTCACAAAATAATGACTAGTTTAGCTAAAGAACGTGCTGTTTAACACGCATTTAAATATATTCTCTATTAATGATAATGAACAAATCTCATATACTTCTCATGAGTGTGGAAATAAGTAGTTGACTGCAAGAAAGACCTTTTAGGAATTTGAAATTGTAACATGAAAACTTCCCAGGTAGCTACAGTTTTATCCACTGTCTGATTATTTTTAGGCCTGAAATGTTTTAAGAGTTACCTTAAAATGTCCTTTATAAAAATTTAATAATTTTAAAATAACAATTCCTAGTAACATATACCAAATGACCAGGTGCTCCTAAATCATTATATCCCAGAATATCACATTTTCAGTTAACAGATAAGTTTTGATTTCTTGTAATTTCATTTAAATAGAATCAGATGGCTTGTACTTCTAAGATCTCACTTGTTTTATTCAGCTTACATATTTGTTTTAGTTTTTTAAATTATCTTACCCATGAATACATGAAACAGCAGAAGCATTATTTCTCAATACTTGGACAGGATTCTTTTAGTATTCAACACATACTATCCACTGGAGGAAGACTTTTGTAGGAAACGGAGATTACCAATTCTCTTGTGAAGCACCTCAATATCCATTTTATATACACTGAAAGGAAAATATTTAATAGATTTATCTACAAATGTAGGAATATAATACTTTACAAGTGAATATAACAATTTGGAGTTATTGAGTATGCTGCAAGAAGATAGTCCATGTAGACTAGGACAAGGGCCTTTGCTAATAAAAATCCTGCCTGCACCTTACTCTCCAACCACCCTGTCTCCAGAACAGTTAGAAATGAATGCTTGTTATTTAAGCCAACCAGTTATGGTATTCTGTGATAGCAGCCATGACTAACTAAGGAACAATTGCAATATTACTATTTTTCCCTGTTGTAAAGGAAGTTTTTGGGCTTTAATGGTGATAAAAATCAAACCATAGCATTGGCTTGTGTTCCAGATTATTTTTGTTTTGCACCTACATATTTAGTACCAAGAATAAGAAAACGTGAGTAAGTTAATAGGAATCACATGAATATATGTATTTCAGTAATTTAAAAAGAGGTATTCCATGTAACATAAATCTTTACATGTAATTTCTTTCATTCTTATTCACTAACAATATAAATTTGTATCCTAATTACTGAAGATTTTAATAAATAGATCATTCTATATAGATTTAGTGATAGTGGTCTCCAGCAGAAACTTTTGCTCTCCTTTGCGGAGTATAGTTTTCAGATTTTAGGGGGTGGTTAGAATTCACAACAATATATTTTTAAAATATTTTTTAGTTGTAGATGGACACAACACTTATTTTAAAATATTTTTTTAGTTGTAGTTGGACACAACACTTTAATTTTTATTTATTTATTTTTATGTGGTTCTGTGGATCGAACCTAGCACCTCATATGTGCTAGGCGAGTGCTCTACCGCTGAGCCACAGCCCCAGACCTGGACACAGTACCTTTTATTTATTTATTTATTTATTTATTTATTTATTTATTTATTTATTTATTTATTTATATGTGGTGCTGAGGATTGAACCCAGTGGCTCATATGTGCTAGTCAAGAACTCTACTGGGTGCAGCCAATTTTGAAAGCAGTATGGAGATTTCTTGGAAAGTTGGGAATGGAACCACCATTTGACCCAGCTATTCCCCTTCTCGGTCTATTCCCTAAAGACTTAAAAAGAGCATGCTACAGGGACACTGCTGCATCGATGTTCATAGCAGCACAATTCACGACAGCAAGATTGTGGAACCAACCTAGATGCCCTTCAATAGATGAATGGATAAAAAAAAATGTGGCATTTATACACAATGGAGTATTACTCTGCATTAAGAAACGACAAAATCATAGAATTTGGAGGGAAATGGATGGCATTAGAGCAGATTATGCTAAGTGAAGCTAGCCAATCCTTAAAAAATAAATGCCAAATGACTTCTTTGATATAAGGGGAGTAACTAAGGACAGAGTAGGGATGAAGAGCAGGAGAAGAAGATTAACATTAAATAGGGATGAGAGGGGGGAGGGAAATGGAGAGAGAAGGGAATCTGCAAGGAAAGGGAAGGTGATCCTCAGGGTTTTATAAAATTACATACAAGAGGAAGTAAGGGGTAAGGAAGAAGTACACAAGTGGAATAAATGTTTTACAGTAGAGGTGGTCGAGAGAGGAGAGGGGAGGGGAGGGGAGGGGTGGGGGGATAGTAGATGATAGGTTAGAGAGCAGAATTCATCAGACACTAGAATGGCAATGTGTAAATCAATGGAAATGTAACTGATGTAACCGATGTGATTCAGCAATCTGAATACGGGGTAATAATAGAAGTTCATAACCATTCTGAATCAAATTGTGAAACATGATATATTAAGAAAGATGTAATGTTTTGAAAGACCAACAATAAAAAAAAAAAAAAAACTTTAGCCAACTTAAAAAAAAAAAAAAAAAAAAGAACTCTACTGGGGCTGGGATTGTGGCTTAGTGGTAGAGCGCTCGCCTAGCATATGCGAGGCCCTGGGTTCGATCCTCAGCACCACATAAAAAAAAATTAAATAAAGATTGTGTCCAACTACAACTAAAATTTTTTTTTTTAAAAAAGAACTCTACCACTGAACTACGACTCCACCCCCACAAAACAATATTTTTTACAACTTTACTTTGTTGCACTATACATGGCTTGCATTGGAAAAAATAATATCTTTCTACCCGGTTTCCTGTGATTCCAGGAAAATGCTATAATGAGAGGATTTCAGCTCAGAGTTTGTTCATATCTTGGCTACCATCACCGCTTCCTTCAGTTTTTGCATGCTTTAAAAATTGAGAGAAAATGTACATAACATAAAATTCATCATTTTAACCATTTTAAAATGTACAATTAAGTGTTTTTTAGTATAATCACCATTTTGTACAACCATCACCACCATTTGAATTTTTTATGGTGCATTATGGCCCTGGATGTGGTCCGTCTTGGTGAATGTGCCTTGTGAGCTTGAGAAGAGTGTGTATTCTGCTATTTTTGGATAAAGTATAGATGGTCTTCAATTTATGATGGGGTCATATCACAATAAACCCTTCATAAGTTGAAAATATCAGAAGTCAAATATGCACTTAATATAACTAAATTACTGATCATCATAACATTGTCTAGGTATTTTTTTTTTGCAGGGGTGGGGGTTGTACTGGGGATTGTACCAAATGGCACTTAATGACTGAACTTCATCCTAAACAACTTTTATTTTTTATTTTGAGATGGGGTTTCACTAAGTTGCTTAGGGTCTTGCTGAGTTTCTGAGGTTGATCTTGACTTCCAATCCTCCTGCCTCAGGCTCTCTAGTCACTGGGATTACAGGCATGCACCACCATTCCTGCTTTGCCTAGCTAACTTAAAAGTGTGCACTACACTTATATTAGCTTAAAGTTCAGCAAAAGCCATCAAAATGTTTTTATAATAAGATATTGAATATCTAACATAATTTCATGAATACTATATAGAATGTATTTTTAAAAACCCAGAATGATAGTATGGGTATGCTTTTGGACCATCAGCTGGTCAGTTCAGAGGTCAAACCATCATAATTTCAGAACATCTATATTCTACAGGTCCATATCAATGATAGCTAGTCAGTTGGTGGTGCTGTTGAATTCTACTGTGACCTTACCAATCTTCTACCTGTTGGATCTGTCGATTTCTGATAATGAGGGTGTTGTTGACGACAGGGACATTCTTTGTTCCACTATGCTGGGCAAGAATTCTTCCCATTGACTGAGTCTAAGCCTAGTTCCTCTAATTAGTAGACTTTCTCACCTGTCCTAAAGAGTGAAAGTGTTTTGCTGTCAGAAAATGGCAGGGGACAAAGAGGAGGACTGTGCAGAGGCATTTCTGATGCCTTGGTCCATCCTGGGAATCACAGTTGCCCTAGAAACCTTATGTCATTATGGCAACCATGATGAGCATGCTGAAAATTTAAAGGAGATCAACTTTCTCTGGTAGAAAGAGCAGCGTCCTGCCCACTGGTTCTTGGACTAGGGTCTGGGTTTGGGGAGGTAAAGGGATCTCAGACACAATTTGCCTTATTCCTGTAATGCACTTACTTGAGAGGGACAGAGATGTGGGACCCTCCTAGCCGAAGGTAGTGTGATGTCCTGTGTGGATACTGAGGGATTGTAAATCCCTGTATGAATTTAGTCCACTTCTTATTTCTTTTCAAATTTAGAGGATCAGAGATGAGAAAAAGTGAAGGAAAAGGTCCTGGTGAAAAGCACACGATACCTTCTGGTTGTTATGATCACTACCTAGTTGTACCCGTGCCATTGGTCACTGAGCCAATGCTTCCTTCCAGTTTTGAAACTTGGTGCTTCATTGGGAAGGAGATGTGGGGCTAGGGACTGTTATGTCCTAGACCTACCTTCCACATAAAAGTGGATCAAGAATTCTTACCCTTTGGATTGCTGGGACCCTCAGTGATAACACATGCTTCTATAATAGTGATCTCAAGTCTCTCTCAGATTGAGGTTGAACTATGCAGTTCATTGGATAGTCTTCCTTGCAATTTGAGATTTAATGTGACCATGTATTCTTTCATGGTCACCACATTTTTGTCCATTGGTACTTGAGATTTTACCCAAGGACACCTTATTTCTGAGCCATATCCCCAACCCTTTTTAGTTATTTTATTTTATTTTTGAGACAGGGTCTCACTAAGTTGTATAGGATCTCACTAAGTTGTGGAGTCTGGCCTGGAACTTGTAATCCTAGTTTGAACCACATGAGTCTTTGGGAGTACAGGTGTCTACCATCCTGCCAGCTCTTTTAAAAGAATTTTTAAAAGAAGCCAGGAAGTTATCAAGTGTTAGTTCGAATGTCACGTAGAAGAATTCACTATTTTCAAAAGTAATATCATATATTTGTTCTCTTATAATAATACTAGCTATGAACACTTAAGTAACCAGGTAGACCTCAATATTATTCTCATTATTTTCCAGGACATAACATTTTCAGTTCTGTCGTAGCTAGCTTTCATACCACACTAATGCCCTGTGTCCAGGCAAGCACAGCACTTTTGTTGCCATAGATTAGGTTTCAGGTCTAAATGGAATCATAGAGGTGTTTGTGTTTGTGTTTTAATTTGGTTTCTTTCATTCTTGCTGTTTATTTTTAGATTAATCCATTTTATTGTATTTATAAATAGTTCATTATTTAATTTATTTAATTTTTTATATTGGTGGGGATTGAATTAGGATCTTGTGTTTGTTAGGCAAGTGCTCCATCTTTGAGCTATACCCCCAGCCTGTTCATTCTTTTTTATTGCCAAATAGTATTCCAGTATGTGGCTATCCCAAAATGTTTTATATATTCACCTATTGTTGGATATATTTTTTCCAATTCAGGGCTCTTGTAAATAAAGTTGCTTTCAGCACTTTTGAATAAGTAATTTCATGTAAATATGCTTTTACCCTCCAGGACAAATATTTAGGAGTACCTGACTAGATCATATCTTAGATATAAGATTAGCATGGTAAGAACCTATCAAACTGTCTGCCATGGCTATACCCTTTTCCATGGCCACCAACAGTGTATGAGAGTTGCATCATCCACAATCCTGACAGTGCTTGGTATGGTCAGTCTTTTTAATTTTAGCCATCCTTATGAGACTGTACTAGTATCTCACTGTAGTTTTTTCTTCCCTTTTCCTAATAATTAATGATGTTGAGATCTTTTTGCACATTTGACATTTGTATATCTTCTTTAGCAGAGTGCCTATTCGATCTTTTTGCCCTTCTCTCTTGTGAATTACTATCTCAACCAAGATCTGCAATCAGACCTGTCTCCAAGGGCCCCTGGTTCCTTTTAGAGGATATGTTTAGAGGATTCAATCTGGGTAGTAGAGTTACTCATGACTATTTGGTTGCTTGATATTTATTATTCAAGTCATCACATGGATCCAGTAAGTATAATATTTTTAGGAGAATGCCACAGTCTGGCTGGGCACAATCAGGAGCCACTTGTCAAAAGAAACGAACTTTATTTTTAGAACCACACACGCCAAACAAAACTGCTCCTCAGGAAAAACCTTCAGAGCCCAACTGCCACCACCGGCTTCCCACAAGCCTCTCCACCTCCCCCACTCCTCCTGCTCTTGAGGCCGATTGGCTGGGTTGTGTGGGCGGAGCCAAAAAAAAGTCCCCCAATGAGCAGCTCCGTAGTCTGAAAGGGCGGGGAAACAGCTCAGTGAACATCACCGCAGAGGAGCCAATCAGCTAGAAGTTGCTGGGGCCGCTGTGAGCCAATCATCAGCTGGCAGTCTGAAAGTTTGCTGGGGTCCCTTCGGCTGTGGCTCTCAACAGGAGAACATGCATCATTGATTTATCATTTTAACCTTAGAATTTTAAAAATGTAAGAAAGTATAAAGTTTATATGAGTCATATTTCAAAGGTAAAATGTAGTATATTATACATTAGTCCAGTAGAGTTTCTACAGAGATGGAAACGTTTTGTATCTACATTTGTCCAACACAGCAGCCACTAGCTCTCTACGGCAATTGAATACATAAAATGTGATGAGTATGATAGAGAAACAGAAGTGTTAATTTCATATATATTTAACAACCTAAATAGCCAGGTGTGGTCAATGTATATGAGTTCGGACATGAACTGCTCCACATATTTTTCTATGCCTTGGTTTCTTACTTGGCAATATACCCTACTATCGACTGTAGAGTAGTAGATAACAGGAGTCCTCCTGGCTTATTATACCTGCAAAGTACTCTAGGATATAGATGTGCTTTAGATTATTAAGTCAATCCCTTTTTAGAGCATTCAATCTGGGTACTAGAGTTACTCATGACTACCTGGTTGCTTGATATTTCTTGTTCTATTTATCACATGGATCCAGGAAATATGTTTGAGAGAATATACATCATTGATTTTTTTTTATTTTAGCCTTAGATTTTTAAAAATGTAATAAACTATAATATTTATTTGATTCTTCTTCTAATTCATAGGTAAGAAGTAGTATATTGATAATTAGTCTGAGTTTCTATAGAGATGAAAATATGTGTGTACATTGTCCAACACAATGGGCACTTGACATCTGTGGCAGTTGAATACCTAAAATGTGATGAGTGTGATTGAGAAACAGAATCTTTAATTTAATATAAATTTAATCAACTTAAATACCCAGTTATAGCTGGTGCCTATATGAGATTGGACAACAGATGCCCTACACACTTTCTTGTGCCTTGGTTTCTTATTTGGCAATATATCCTAAGGACAAGTGTATAGTAGAAGAGAAAGGGAGTCTTCCAGGCTTATTGTACCTGCATAGTATTCTAGGATGTAGATATGTCTTAGATCATTTAGTCAATTCCTTCTTGGTGAATGTGTATCTTATTTCCAGTTTTCTACTGTTCTGATTTGTTCTGCCAGGAAAGACCTTATGCTTATTCCTCTTTCTATTTTGCTTGCATGCATGGGATAGATTCTTAGAAGAGGAATTGTGCTGATTCCAAGGGAACATATCTGTACCCCAGAAAAGAGAAGATTTGAAGCTTAAAGCATCCGGAATGTAGCAAAAGAAGCATATGTTGTTCCTATCTCATTCCTTAGATTCCATGTGCTTTCTGCTCTCTTGTAATAATGGGTTAGCTAGACTGATGCTGGGAGTCATCCAGCCTGCATTCTGGATGCCACAGCCATCTATTGACCACAAGACCTTAGCTGAGTCCTTTCACTTTGTTGACTTTTGAACTGACATAGAAGGACACTGTATATAGAAAAAGTGGTTAGCAGCCTGGCCTTTGGGGTGAGAGGGCCTGGGTGTGACCCTCTGAACTACTACTTGCTGTTTGTATGATCTAGAGCAAGCAATTTATTTATTATTTGCCCTAATATGACATCTTGTATTACTGATCATCATCATCACCCTCATGCTCATTCCACCACCCATCCAAAATGTGAATGATAAGTGTGGAGATTATACTACCATGTGTATACTACCACAAAATTTGATTTTATAACTTTTGTATTATGTAGTTTACATAGAGATTAAATGAAGTCTCTAGAAAGCTTATGAGCAGATGCACATATATTACTATGCTATAGATATGGAATTTCAAATCAGGCACATTGTTCAAGAAATGGGGCTTAGCCAGGCTAGGAGGCACATGCCTATAATCCCAGAAACTCAGGAGGCTGAGATTGTAGGATCTCAAGTTCAAAGCTAACCTCAGCAACTTAGTAAGACCCTTCCTGAAATAAAAATAAAACAGGCTGGGGATGTAGTTCAGTGGGTATGTGTCCCTGGGTTCAACCAATCCGTGTATCCAAAAACAAGAAAAGAAATGGGACTTGATCAGCTGGTACAAGACTCATTAATAGGAAAATTAGATTATATCTTATACCTTGTTGTACAGTTAGAATGATTTTATTTTAGCTTAAAATTTCAGACAAATAAAAAACCCCAGAAAAACAGAATACTATATATATAAATAATACTAGTTATATGAAATGTAGCATATGAATATTTGCATATATGTCTGCACAGAAAAAAACAATGTAATTAAATAGCCTAATGTAAATATCAGTGACAGTGAGAATGCTGAGTATTCATACTTTTAACTTCTTTACGTGATTCTGTATTAAACATTAGCAATGAAGAGGAGAGATTATATATGTTAAATTTATAGTTCCTAAAATATCTGTTACTATTTCAGGAACAGAGAACTACAAAATTAATCCAGGTAAATAAAAAATTATTACTCCTTAATTACATCCCTTTCTTTCTCTCATAAAGATAATCACTATTCACAATGAGATGATTATCACTCCTGTGCATAACTTTACCTTTTACTCAAAGAACTTTCTAAATAAAATACCATTATTTTTCTGCAATACACATGGTATTCTTATCCAGCTTGCTAGTTTACTTGACATTTTCTCTGTGTGTATGTTGATTGTAACTGATTGTTTCAGTCAAGGGACCCTTGTGAGGAGTTCATGGGGTAACCTTCAATCTCAGCATGGTATTTGGTTCATCATCCAGAAAGCCAGTGTTTGTGTCCTTTATATTCCAACTTCCCAAGTGCACCGCTCTTTAATGGGGTTATTTCTTAGCCTTAATGAGAATTGCTATACTTTAATGAGAATTTGAGAATGCTAGAAAGGTACCACACACACTCATACATATTACATAGGGAATTCAGTGCCATCTCTGTGCTGTGCAGTGTGATAGAGTTGTGATGGAAAAATTCCTCACCCTTTCATTGAATAATTATCCTCTTCCTGTATTAGTTGGGGCACTCTGTATTTACATCCATTGTGCACATGTCTTGCAGCTCGAGTACCTTCTTGGAGCTCCAGAAAAAAGTAACACTGGATCTTCAGAGAGGGACACCAAAACAAGAGTGAGAAGCTCTTCCTAGACTGTGCCTTAGCTGCCCCAGAGTGAGTTCCTTCTCCTGTCTTTGCCTACACTGTCATATAACTATTTCCTGAATTCTTGTTCTTCTTCACATCTTTAGTAGCTGAGGAGGAGGAGAGGTCTCAGTGATGATTGGTCCAGTTCCAGGTCCTTTTGGAAGTTCTGGTGACCTCTGTAGAGTCACTTTGGTATATAGGAGAAGAAGGCCTGACTGGACTTACCAAATACTTCTCAGAGTAGATCTGGTTCTGTTGCCCTGGTATGGACTTAAGGGCACCTATAACTATTATGAGGACCTATAAGTAGTCCCTTGACTCTCTAATTAGTATGCTTTCTCAGTTGGTAGCCTGAAGAATGAAGGTATTTCCTTTCAGTGAAAAGCAAGAAGATAAAGGTCCAAAGGTATTACCAGTTTGGAAGAGCATTGTTCATATTGTGGTTACCATAGCAACCTGACATCTTCATAGTGACTATGGTGACCTTTTAATAGAGACAGATCTGCCATGACTGGAATGGTAGGGATCTGTTTTTAGGTATTTGGACTCACATAAGATTAGTGGTGCCCTTAGGAGGGTGCTGAACCTCTGTGGTGTGTAGGGAGGTGAAGGGATCCCAAATCTAAGTCCATTCATTTTTGCTCTGGGACTCAGCATCTCATGAAGGAGAAAGATGTGAGCATTCCTGGCTGAAATGAATGTGGTGTCCTGCCCCAGAGTATCCTGGAGCTGTTTTCCCTGTAAAGCCAGGACACAGGAGGATAAGACACGTAGTAAGTCTCTCTGAGTCCAGCCTCCTGGTCCTACAGGATTGCTGTGACCTTCAATGATAATACCTTCTCTAATAATAATTAGTGATTCCCATGTATCTCTCTGATGAGTGTTGAAATATAAGTTGATTACAACATCTTCCTAGCATTCTTCCATGAAGCCATGTTTTTAATGTACTTTATAATGTTTTTTTAAAAGAATCCAGGAATTTATACATAGTATTAGCTAAAATTATTAAAATGTCATATATAAGAATTCAGTGTTTTCAAAAATAATGATACCATATAACATACCCTACTATAGCTCCTAAAATATCCAGATAGACCTAAATATTGTCATTCCCTAGGACATAACATTTTCAGTTTTGTAGTACCCAGTATGCATACCACTCACACTACCCTGTGGTTAGGCAGACAGACCACACCTTTTACTACAGAGTAGATTCAATGTCCTAGAAATTCATTGAAAATGAATCCCAAAGGTTTTTTGTTTGCTTGTCTTTTGATTTTGTTGATTTGGATTCTTTCATTCATCCTATTTTGGGATTTATTCATTTTGTTACATATATCAATGGATCAATATTTTTTGTTGATTCACGTAATCCAGTTTATGGATATAGAATAATTTGTTTTATCCATTCACCTGCTGTTAGATGTGGGGGTTGTTTGTAATGTGGGACTCTTGTTAATAAAGGACTTAAAAGCATTTGTGAATAAATATTTTTGTGAAATTATGCTGCTTTCTTTCACTAGTTAAATAATTAGGAGTTCAATGTCTGGATCATAACATAGATATAAGATTAACATGGTAAGAAGCTTCCAAACGGCAGTGGTTGTACGTTTTCATTGCTACTAGTATTGTATGAGGGTTGTATCCTCTAGGACTTTTCCGGTGCTTGGTGTGCTCAGTGTTTTTGACCTTAGGCCTTGTGCTGTGTTGTAGATTTCATTGACCTTTCCCCAATGGTAAAGTATGTTGAGTGTTTTTTCACAAACTTGATGTTTGTATATCTTCTTTATTGCCTTATCTATTCAAATCTTCTGGCTATTTCTCTTGTGGTGTCTTTATTTTCTTTTTATTAACTACTATGAGATTTTCAACATTTTTAGATACAAATCCTTTTACAGATATGATTTCTTAATATATTTTTCTCAACTGATGACTTGTGTATTCTCTCTTCCAACCACAAATTTGGAAGAATTGATGTTTTACATGATTTTTTTCATGTTTTCAGACACTAATATATTCTTGTTTCTATTTTGTTTTTATTTTATTTTACTTTTTTTCAAACTTTTTAGTTGTAGATTGAAAAAATACCTTTATTTTATTTATTTGTTTTTTTTAATATGGTACTGATAATCAAACCAGTGCCTCATGCATGCTAAGTGAGCACTCTACCACTGAGCCAAAACCACAGCCTCTTGTTTTTATTTTTTTTTATTTATTGGTTTGTTTTTGAGACAAGACCTCTCTACATTGCTTAGGGCCTCTCTAAGTTGCTAGTGCTGTCTTTGATCTTTTGACCCTCCTGCCTTAGCCTCCCAAGCTGCTGGGATTACAGGCTTATGCTACTATCCCCAGCAGAGCTATAGTTTTTAACTGGGAGTAATTCTAAATTCTTAAGTTTTTCAATTATTGATTATTATTGTGGTGTCTCATCTAAGATATCTGTTCCTAATCCATACTCAATAAGGATTTTCCTCTGTGTTTTTTGCTAGATGTATTGTAGGTTTAGGATTTATGTTTAGATATATGATCCATTTGAGTAGAGTTTTGTATATATATAGTATATAGATCTCAGTTAATACTTGCATATTTGGATATCCATTTTTCCCAGCACATTTTGTTGAAAAGATTGTCTATATTCTCTACTAAATTGCCTTTGTATCCTTATGAAAAATCAGTTATCCATATATGTATTGGTGTATTATTTGTAGACTCTCTGTGTTGTTCCTTTGATATACATACTTGGCTAACCTGATGCCAAAAACTTACTGTCTTGATTACTGTAGGTTCATAAAATTTTTTGAAATTAGGTAGCATGGTTCTCTAACTGTCCTTTTACAAAGTTTTTCTTTTGTATTGATCCTTTGTATTTTCATATGAGTTTTAGAATTAGCCTTCTAGTTTTTTATCCATTTTGTAGGATTTTTTATTAGGATTGCATTGAATCTATAGATTAGTTTTGGAAGAATAAATAATACTAAGTCTTATGACCCATGAAGATGGTATGTCTTCCATTTATTTAGATCTTCTTTAATGCTCTCAGCAAATATTTGTGGTATTCATTGTATCAGCATGGCACATCTGTGATCAGATATTCATAAATTTTCATAATTTTTGATGCTACCATACATGGAAATATTTTAAAGTATAATCGTTACGATATTATCATTGTACTCTCAACTACCAAATGCAACAATAGTAGTGAATAATCTTTTTGGTTGAAACCACAGTCTGGTAGTGCAGGACCACCCCTTCCGAACAGCAGACTACCACGGGAAGTCAAGCACGGTGAGCGGTCAAGACCTGTGGTTCAGATCCACCCACATCAACTTGCACAGAACCCAGATCCAGATTACAGTATCATTCATTGAGGGACCCCAGCAGGGTCTGGAAGCCCAATGTCAAGGTGAGGTACAGACAACCTGCACAGGTACTACAAGAATATAGGGAAGAAACTGTAGTATCTCAGATCCACACTGCAAGAAAGGAAGACACATAGCAACATGAAAAAACAAGGGAGGAAAGTGCCCCAAACAAACCAGGACACTATAATAACAGAACCCATGGACAGCAAAGTTGATGAAATGTCAGAGAAGGAATTCAGAAGGTTTATACTTAAAATGATCTGTGAATTAAAGAATGACCTAAATGAGCAAATACAGGCAGAAATTGGTCACTCCAACAATGAGATAAGAGAGCAAATACAGGTAGCAAATATTACTTCAAGAGAGAGAGAGAGACTCTAAAAAAAGTCAGAAATCCTTGAAATGAAGGATACAATAAATCAAATAAAACACTCAATAGAAAGCATAACCAACAGACTAGATCACTTGGAAGAAAGATCGCCAGATAATGGAGACAAAGTATACAATCTGGAAAATAAAGTTGATCACACAGTGAAGATAGTTAGAAACCATGGACAGAATATCCAAGAATTATGGGATAGTATCAAAAGACCAAATCTTAAGAGTTATTGGGATAGAGGAAGGCACAGAGTTTCAAACCAAAGGAATGCACAATCTCTTCCATGAGATAATATCAGAAAATTTCCCAAGCATGAATAACGAATTGGAAAACCAAACACAAGAGAATCTTACAGGACACCAAATGTACAAAATTACAACAGATCTACACCAAGGCACATTATAATGAAAATGCCTAGCATGCAGAATAAGGATAGAATCTTAAAAACTGTAAGAGAGAGGAATCAGATCACATATCGGGGGACACCAACTCGTATCTCAGCAGATTTTTCAACCCAGACTCTCAAATCCAGGAGATAATGGAACAACATATTCAGAGCTCTGAAAGAAAATGGATGCCAACCAAGAATCTTATATCCAGCAAAACTAAGCTTTAGATTTGATGATGAAATAAAAACCTTCCATGATATACAAAAGTTAGAAGAACTTACAAGTAGAAAGCCTGCACTACAGAACATCCTCAACAAAATAGTCCAAGAAGAGGAAATGAAAAACAATGATGAAAATCATCAGAGGGAAGGATTACACTAATGGAACATCTAATCAGAGGAGAAACCAAGTCACATTAATATCAAAAATAAACAAATGCCTGGGAATACAAATCATGTCTCAATAATAACCCTGAATGTTAATGGCCTAAACTCACCAATCAAAATACATAGACTAGCAGATTGGATAAAAAAAAAAGACCCAACAATATACTGCCTCCAAGAAACTCATCTCATAGAAAAAGACATCCACAGAGTGAAGGTGAAGGGTTGGAAAAAATCATACCACTCCCATGGACTGCTAAAGCAAGCAGGAGTTTCCATTCTCATATCAAATAAAGCAGACTTCAAGCTAAATTCAATCAAAAAGGATAAAGAAGGACACTATATATTGCTTCAGTCTGGCTGGGCACAATTCAGGAGCTACTTGTCAAAAGAAACGAACTTTATTTTTATTTTTTTATTTTATTTTATTTTTTATTGGTTGTTCACAACATTACAAAGCTCTTGACATATCATACTTCGAACAATAGTTTCGAACTTTATTTTTAGAACACACACACCAAACCACACAGCTCCTCAGGAAAAACCTTCAGAGCCCAACTGCCACCACTGGCTTCCCACAAGCCTCTCAACCTTCCCCACTCCTCCTGCTCTTGAGGCTGATTGGCTGGGTCGCGTGGGCAGAGCCAAAAAAAGTCCCCCAATGAGCAGCTCCGTGGTCTGAAAGGGCGGGGAAACAGCCCAATGAGCATCACTGCAGAGGAGCCAATCAGTTGGCAGCTGAAAGTTTGCTGGGGCCGCTGTGAGCCAATAATCAGCTGGCAGCTGGAAGTTTGCTGGCAGCTGGAAGTTTGCTGGCAGCTGGAAGTTTGGGGCCCCTTGGGCTGTGGCTCTCAACATCTCCCCCTCTCTGTTTAAACAACAAGCATGTGGCTTAGGGATCATGCCTGCCTTAGGTTGTCCAATAGTACATATGGTTCTTACCCATTATCGGATGAGCTGACCTCAAGGCGTCAGCCTCCTGTCTTAGGTTGGTACCATTGCAATTGGATCTTACTCGTCATTGACTACTGGTCCAGCATACAGCCATACCTGTGGATAGGTCTTTGTACCCGGGGGGTGGTGAGGTTCTTTGCCTCACCTCTGTTGGCCCCCAAATTTTAGCTGAACAACCATGACAAGCAGGAGGGAGGAAGCCAATTGACGGCTCCTTTACCACTGATGACACCATCAGCAAAAATACCCCAACACTACCACAAGTCGCTGCACCAACTATGTATCTCAGCATACAAGTGATACATAGTCCAGGCAAGTTCTGCAAGCAGTTCAGTGATGGCTATTGCAGAAGCTGTAGATTGGTTTTATCTTTGTCTTCACTGGCACTGGGATAAAGATAGGAATTCTGGCAATAATGGCTAAAGATAAAATTATGTAACATTCCAGAAGGCACTAAAAGAAAACAATTTTCTTAACAATTTCCATTATCTTGAAGAGAATTATTAAATATAATGAAAAGGAAAGGTGAAAGTAAACAAACAGATCTGTTAACCTCCTTTTTTGTTCACATATTAAAACAATCCTCAATAGCTGTTTACCCAATTTAAATTAAACCTTTTAAATCATGTGAATTAAAAAAAATTTGGATCCATTTTTTCATGAGCGCTCATCATGTATGATATATGGACATACGTATATACAAACATATAACATAAAACACAAGTGTGCACACATAATATAATACATACAATACATAACATAATAGTAAAGGCCTTATAACTTTTTACAGGTGAAATCTCCATTGCAATGTTTAAAAACTCTATAGTCAAAAAATAGAACTGATCAGCTAAACATTAACCTAGGTCTGTATGAGCTCAAAAAACAAAATAGAACTTCATGATGTGGGAAAGGGTAATAATAAAATAGACATAGAAAAAAGCATCCTGGTTCTGTCGCAGATGTAAGGATAGTCAAACTGGAGTTTTGGATATCAGCTGTTATAGATTTGAGCCAAATCATCCTCTTTTTGGTCTGTAGAAATTGCTTTAGTTAATCTCCTTGGAATTCAAATCGACTGCTATTCTCCCTGTGGAAACACATAAACAGACCCCTGACTCTAGACAATTACTGGGTCAGGACCTTTCCATTGTCCTGTTAGAATATCCTTCCAAAGTATTTTGGGCTTATGTACATTTTTTTGGACACATATGCCTTTCCGCAGCACTAAGTCCTGATGAATCCAAATTTAAAAAGTTTAGAGTAAAAAGGGTTATTTTAAGTTTATTTTTGGGGAATATATATCCCTTCCCAATTCCCTCTTTTTGCTTTAATAAGTACATTTTATTAGTTTGATGAGCTCTTTCAACTATGCCTTGTCCCTGTGGATTGTATGAGATTCCTGTTATATGAGTAATGCCAAATGATGAGCCAAATTGTTTAAAAGAGGTAGAAGTATAACAAGGGGCATTATCTGTTTTTAACTGTTTTGGAACGACCACAGTGGCAAAATTGCTCAAGGGAACCATACACCAACAAGACTTAACAATTATGAATGTATTTGCCCCAAACAATGGATCATCTATGTTCATCAAACAAATTCTTCTCAAGTTCAACAGTCAAATAGAACACAACACAATAATTTTGGGTGACTGTCACATACTTCTTTCATCATTAGATAGATCTTCCAAACAAAACTGAACAAAGAAACTATAGAACTCAATAATACAATCAATAACAGACTTAACTGACATATATAGAATATTTCACCCTTCAACAAGAGAATACACTTTCTTTTCAACAGCACATGGATCCTTCTCTAAAATAGACCATATACTATGCCATAAAACAAATCTAATCAAATATAAAAAAATAGAAATACTACCCTGCATTCTGTCAGATTATAATGGAATGAAATTAGAAATCAATGATAAAATAAAAAAATAAAATCCATTCCAACACCTGGAGACTAAATAATATGCTACTGAATGAACAATGGGTTACAGAAGACATCAAGGAGGAGATTAAAACATTTTTAGAGGTGAATGAAAACACAGATACAACATATCGAAATCTCTGGGACACTATGAAAGCAGTTCTAAGAGAAAAGTTCTTTGCATGGACTTCATTCCTTAAAAGAAGAAAAAGTCAACAAATAATTGACTTCACATTACATCTCAAAGCCCTAGAAAAAGAACAAATCAACACCAAAAGCAGCAGAAGACAGGAAATAATTAAAATCAGAGCTGAAATCAATGAAATTGAAACAAAAGAAACAATTGAAAGAATTGACAGAACAAAAAGTTGGTTCTTTGAAAAAATAAATAAAATTGACAGACCCTTAGCTACGCTAATGAAGAGAAGGAGAGAGAAAACTCAAATCACTAACATACGTGATAAAAAAGGAAATATCACACCAGACACTACAGAAATACAGAAGATAATTAGAAATTATTTTGAAAACTTGTACTCCAATAAAATAGATAACGAAGCCATTGACAAATTTCTAGAGTCATATAATTTGCCCAAATTGAATCAGGATGATATCCATAATTTAAACAGATCAATTTGAAGTGATTAAATAGCAGATGCCCTCAAAAGTCTACCAACCAAGAAAAGCCCAGGTCTGGACGGATACACAGCAGAGTTCTAGAAGACCTTTAAAGAAGAACTAATACTAATACTTTTTAATTTATTTCAGGAAATAGAAAAAGAGGCAGCACTTCCAAACTCCTTCTATGAGGCAAATATTACTCTGATTCCAAAACCAGGCAAAGACACATCAAAAGAAGAAATCTTCAGACTTAAATCTCTAATGAACATAGATGCAAAAATTCTCAATAAATTTCTGCCAAATTGAATACAAAAACATATCAAAAAATCATGAACCATGATCAAATAGGATTCATCCCAGGGATGCAAGGTTGGGTCAACATACGGAAATCAATAAATGTAATTCATCACATCAATAGACATAAAGATAAGAATCATATAATCATCTCAATAGATGCAGAAAAAGCTTTTGACAAAATACATCACTAGAAAAACTAGGGATAACAGGAACATATCTCAACATCATAAAGGCTATTTATGCTAAGCTGCAGGCCAACATCATTTTCATTGGAGAAAAATTGAAGGCATTCCCTCTAAACACTTGAACAAGACAGGGATGCTCTCTTTTACCACTTCTATTTAACATAGTTCTTGAAACTTTGGCCAGAGCAATTAGACAGATGAAAGAAATTAAAGGGATATACATAGGAAAAGCAGAACTCAAATTGGTACTCTTTGCTGATGATACGATTCTATACTTAGAAGACCTTAAAAGTTCCACCAGAAAACTTGTAGACCTAGTAAATGAATTCAGCAAAATAGCAGAATATGAAATCAACACCCATAAATCAAAGGCATTTCTGTATATCAGTGACAAATCATCAGAAAGGGAAATGAGGAAAACTACCTAATTTTCTATAACCTCAAAAAAAATAATAATACTTGGGAGTCACTTAATGAAAGAGGTAAGATATCTATATCATGAAAATTAAAGAACCCTAAAGAAAGAAGTCAAAGAAGACCTTTGAAGTTGAACAGATCTACCTTGCTCTTGGATAGGCATAATTAATATTATCAAAATTACCATACTTCCAAAAGCACTATACAGATTTAATGCAATTCCAATCAAAATTCCAATGACATTCCTCATAGAAATAGAAAAAGCAATCATGAAATTCGTCTGGAAAAATAAGAGACCCAGAATAGCTAAAGCAATCCTTAGCAGGAAGAGTGAAGCAGGTGGCATCACTATACCAGACCTTAAACTATACTACAGAGCAATATTAACAAAACCAGCATGGTACTGGCACCAAAACAGACTGTAGACCAATGGTTCAGAATAGAGGACACAGAGACTAACCCACAAAACTCAGTTATTTTACATTAGACAAAAGTGCCAAGAACATGTATTGGAGAAAAGATAGCGTCTTCAGCAAATGGTGCTGGAAAAATTGGAAATCCATATGCAACAAAATGAAATTAAAACCCTGTCTCTCACCATGCACAAAACTCAACTCAAGATGGATCAAGGATTTAGGAATACAACCAGAGGCACTGTGTCTTATAGAAGAAAAAGTAGGCCCTAATCTCCATCATGTGGGATTAGGCCCCAACTTCCTAAATAAGACTCCTGTAGTACAAGAATTAAAATCAAGAATCAATAAATGGGATGGACTCAAACTAAGAAGTTTCTTCTCAGGTGAATAGAGAGCCTACATCTTGAAAGCAAATCTTTACCCGTCACACATCAGATAGAGCACTAATCTCAAGGTATATCAAGAACTTAAGAAGCT
The DNA here is from genome assembly GCF_052094955.1 of Ictidomys tridecemlineatus. Classification (NCBI taxonomy): domain Eukaryota; kingdom Metazoa; phylum Chordata; class Mammalia; order Rodentia; family Sciuridae; genus Ictidomys; species Ictidomys tridecemlineatus. The sequence continues at coordinate 44,255,630 of NC_135493.1, forward strand.
AAGCACCAAAACCCCAAATAACCCTATCAATAAGTGGTCCAAGGATCTGAACAGACACTTCTCAGAAGATGATATAGAATCAGTCAACAAATACATGAAAAACTGTTCATCATCATTAGCAGTTAGAGAAATGCAAATCAAAACCAATCTAAGATTTCATCTCACTCCAGTCAGAGTGGCAGCTATTATGCATACAAACAACAATAAGTGATGGTGAGGATGTGGATGAAAAGGTACACTCATACACTGCTGGTGGGACTGTAAATTGGTGCATCCAATATGGAAAGCAGTATTGAGATTTCTTGGAAAATTGGGAATGGAACCACCCTTTGACCCAGCGTCCCTCTCCTCGGTCTATACCCAAAGAACTTAAAAACAGCATACTACAGGGACACAGCCACATCAATGTTTATTAAAGCAGCACAATTCACAGTAGCGAAACTGTGGAACCAACCTAGATGCCCTTCAACAGAAGAATGGATAACAAAAAATGTGGCATATATACACAATGGAATATTACTCAGCAATAAAAGAGAATAAAATCATGGCATTTGCAGGTAAATGGATGGAGTTAGAGAAGATAATGCTAAGTGAATTTAGCCAATCCCCAAAAACCAAATGCTGAATGTTTTCTTTGATATAAGGAGGCTGACTCATAGTGGGGTAGGAGCATGGTAGAAATAGAGGAACTCTAGACAGGCCAGAGGGGTTGGAGGGGAAGGGAGGGGGCATGGGATTATTAATGATGGTGAAATGTGAGGATCATTATTATCCAAAGTACAGATATGAAGATACGAATTGGTATCTTCAAACAGAGATATGAAAAAATGTGCGCTATATGTGTAATAAGAACTTTAATGCATTCTACTGTCATATATAAATAAAATGAAAGAACCCAGAACATCAGTAAATATGTTTTAAAACAATTATAATGTTTTAAAAATGCATATCTGTGGCTTATAAATATGCACAGACATTATTTTATTTTCCTGATTGTTTGAATATGCACAAGACTTTATTTTATTTTCCTGATTGTTCAATAAGCCTGGTTAAACAATTTTTTAAGGTATTGAATTTTCTTAGAAGGACCTTCTTTTAGAGACTATTCTACTCATTGGACAAAATGGTTAAAAATAAAATCATTTGTCAACAATCATTCTTTAAAAACAAACAAACAAAAAAGAAATTAAAAAAAAAAGAAACCACAGTCTGCTCCTGGATTGAAAAGATGGTCAGTGTTTAATATTGTTTTTCCTGTATCTCAGCATGAGATTTTAAACTTCATTGGAAGTGTATTGAAACTAGTGAGGAAAAACTCTCCCAGAGGCAATTCTATCAGTCATTTTCAGAAAAATCACACTTACATAAATAGTCTAGAAGATTTCAATTTTAAATTTGTGCTTAGAAATGAATCTCTTGAGCCAGGCACAATGGTGCACACCTGTAATCCCAGTGGCTTGCGGGGCCGAGGCAGGAGGATTATGAGTTCAAAGCCAGCCTCAGCAAAAGTGAGGAGCTAAGCAACTCAGTGAGACCCTGTCTCTAAATAAAAATACAAAATTTAGGGCTGGGGATGTGGCTCAGTGGTCAAGTGCCCTGGAGTTCAGTTCCCGTAAGGCCCTTTGCCCCCCCCCCCAAAAAAAAAAGAAATGAATCTGTTAAATGTGTGGCCTTTTTGCTTTAGATCCCAGCAAATTTACCCCATTGAATTCTTGGTATCTTGGGTGGTGAGATAAGGGGAAATAACATGTGTGTTATGTGGATATGTGTGTGTTTATATATGTTTGTGTATGTCCCTAAGGCTGCCAGGAATTTATTGTGAGTGATAAATGGAGTTAGATAATACAGTCTTGTCTGTCCTCTTTGTTTTCTGGAATATTTTAGGAATAAGATCAGTGTGTTAGTTGTTTATTCCCATCTTTGCTTGACCAGCATTGTTACTGTAGTGACTCATTGATTATTATAATATTGATACAGAATGAGCATCCACTTATGTTACCTACCATAATCAATTATTACAACACTAGCTGAAATGTTTGCAATTCTTTTATTCCTTCTAGAATTGTGAGTTGGAATTTTAATTCCATGACAGTGCTCTGTGTTCCCCAACTTCTTATTCATGTATTATTTTATTTTAATTTTTTTTATTGTTGGTCGTTCAAAACATTACATCTTTCTTGATATATCATATTTCACAGTTTGATTCAAAAGGGTTATGAACTCCCATTTTTACCCTGTATACAGATTGCTGAATCACATCAGTTACATCAATTACATTTCCATTGATTTACATATTGTCATTCTAGTGTCTGATGAATTCTGCTCTCTATCCTATCCTCTACTATCCACCCTCCCCTCCCCTCCCCTCCCCTCTTCTCTCTCATGTCAGTATTACTTAGGCATTCCTCCTTTTCTCAAAGAGTTTGCTTCTGTTATTATAATTGTATATTTTATGCTCCAGTTGTCCCCAACTAGCCCAATGGAAGGTCCTTTAAATTGGCCTCAGTGTTCATTTGATACTTTGATAGAATTCCCTTGAGTATGCACTTTGCTCTGTGAGTCTTATCATCTTCCTCTCTGTAGAAAGGAAGTCATGAAGCCCACCTCAGACCACCACATTGAGCATTAGGAGTGCCCAAAAACCTCAACCCATAGCCTGTGACATCTAGTAGGATCTCAACAAGTTTCCCATTCGAACTCAGCCTCTTTCATTGTGTCGATGCAATGCCGCTGACACTAACAATGGCATGGCTACAGAGAGATGACTTGGAAATGTAACAAACAAGAGAATGTTCACATTTCCATTATGAGTGGCCTTCGTGGTCAAAGGTATGTGGAGGAGGGTTGTGGGATGGAGCTGGGAAAAGGACAAGTATCATAGCATGGTTTCCAGTCAACCCTGTGGGGACAGGCAAGACATGGCCACCCCATCCACTGCATTTCATGTGTTTTCCCTTCCTCTTACTTTCCTCTCTATTCCATATGCTTTCTTTCTCCTCTCTCTTCAAGTTAAACATTGGTGAAGGATGTGGATGCTATACATAACCAGGAGCTCATGGAGAGGAAGCTAGTGTGGTGTGGGCTGTTAGAGGAGCTATTGGAAAAGAGTGGACAGGACACAGGGACACTATAGGTAAGTAACTTCCCTTTTACAATATTTGTTTATTCTCCAGGATAAAAATTCACATTCCTCTGACCAGGAAATCTAGAGTTTGAATGTGATCCTGTGTGGTCTCAGGTCAAAGGAAAGACCTGGGCAATTTGGAGTAATTACATTAACAGAGACACCCCAGATATCCCAGGAATTTTCATGAGTTTCAATGGAACAAATTTGAGCTGATTGGTTAGCATTTTTCCAAGTGTGGTTCATGAATCGATCACTTCATCAAAATCACCAGGGGTTGCTTAATGATATGGCCAATTTTTGATTCCACATCAAGTGCTGAATCAAAACCATGGGGGAGGATAGGAAGCATCTACTTTATTAGTATTTCTTCATTTGGTACTGGTTTAAAAAAAAATGGTGCTATGAAGTTAAACCAAGATCCTCTAATATTTTGATATGTTTGATGTATAATTTAATTGTTGGTCTTTCCTGACTGTTGACTTAAGATGTCTGTGTCTTCTCTATTGTATCAAACAGGTTGCAAATAACTCATCTAGTTAAGTACTGTTTATTCACTGATTTGTGTTCAAGGCTCTGGGGAAACAACACAGATTAACAAGATAGGCAGGCTCCTTGGAGGTGTCATTCTCATTTGGAAAACTGGCATTAAGCAAGAAAACATTAATAAGCAGACTGATTTCATATAAGGATTTTTGCTTTGTTGTAAAAAAAAAAACAGTAGAAAATGACAAGGATTATGATTGAAAGAAAAGTGGTGCAGGACTAATCACACACACCTGGGATAAGAAGCAAGTTTATTGTCAGGAGCCTGACAAGGCTGCTCTGCACAGAGAGACAGCAGCAGCAAGCAAGGAGAGCAGCAGCAACTCCCCCTTGAATGTTTCCTTTTATAGGCTAGAATCATGGCCATGTGCTAGGGTGGGTTTAGTCTTGACTGACATAGTAAGCATCCCCTGATCTTGTGGAAGGCAAGTTTGTTTTGTGGGAACAGAGATAGGCAGTTTTCCTATCTCTCGGTGCGGGGCGGGGGGGGGGGGGGCGGCGGACAGGGAAAACAGAACGTCCCTTAATCTTCTCAAGAAGAAAACAGGGAAACCAATATGCCCCCATCTCAGAGGCCAGTAAGTTGTCTCCTATCTTTCAATGAGAGATCAGGGAGAGACCGGCATGTCTTTAGGCTGGTAGGTTTTATCTTGGGCTACTTTCTATTTCTTGGGAGTAAGAATAGTATTCATAAAGTGGGGGTGGAGAAAAGGAAGATGGCTGCAATCATGCTAACAATGATAAGGTATGTTACTAATGAAGTTTTTTCTCAAGAAGGGACATTTGAACTATGTCCTGAATGACAAAAAGAAGCAAGGCATGGACAAGCCATTCTGTCAGTGTATCTGCAATGTGTAGGCACCAGTTGAATCAGGATCAGAGTGCAAGCTCAGTGGCTGGATCCTGGTGAACAATGTGCAGACTGGTGGGAGGTGAGGTGGAGAGGGCAAATGGAGCCACAGGGTTTGGGCTGTGTAAGGAGTTTGGATTTTATTCTGAGTGTGGAGGGTTAGAGTATGGGCATGACATGATCTGGGTCTTTTCTTACTCAGGTGACACTGGCCTCTCTGTGAATGTATTGGAAAGGGACAACTGTCTTGTGCCGACAACCACTAGGAGAATATTGCCCAAGGCCATGGGAGGGATGAGGGAAGATGGGAGCTGTGCTGCAGCATTGTGCAGAGGGAGGGGTATGCCCAGACAGCGCATGTCTGGAGGAAGGGCAGGAGGGACCTGCAGTGGCTGGGCATGGGGGTGGTGTGAGGATAGGACAGAATCAAAGGCCCCTGGGCTTGTTCGGCCACGTGGAGACATGGTGGTGCTGTTTTCTGAGATCAGTTGCTCCAAGTGCCTGACATTCTTTGGTTATCCAATAGTAGTCATAGTGAAATTTAGTGATTTAATATAATGTATCATTTGATGAATAAGATTCAGTTTTAAGTCTGTTGCCCTTTAATAATGACAGATACAGACTCTAAAACAAAGCTGTAAAAATCTTATCTTGCAAGTATTTATACAACAACTCAGGATATTGCTCATTGACCTTGTACCTAACACTCTGCTAAGGGTTTTCAGGTATCACCTCAAGTAATTCTCAAAATAACAATCTATGTTATAAGGAAAACATTTCCCCCACTTAACAAAAGAGGAAACTGAAGGACACACCCAAGATTATGAGCCAGATAACCCAATACCAATACTTGATTTTTTAAATAATAGGATTTATATGTATTTGCCTGTGCCAAAATGAAACAGAAAGTAATGTTTTAAAACATTTTCTCTTCCAGGATCAGTACTGCATAATCCCAGTTTTTCAGAGGAGGCATTAGAGGGATGATGAGGTGAACTAAAATATTCAAAGTCATGCAGTTTGTCAGAAGTTGTGTTTGTCCCTAGCCTGTGTCTGGTACCACACTCCTAACCTGCTTACTCAGGAAGAAGAAACACACCCTGTTTGAACCCTGTCAGCCCATCTGTGGGTAGGCTGAAGCAGGCTGTGGCTGTCAATTCTATTCCATTGATTGATGGTGGTATTGTTCACCTATGTCCTCATCATTTTCTGCCTGCTTTCCACAACTTTCCTTTCCTTGTAAAGAGGAGTTGATGTCCCATTTATGACAGTGAATTCATATATTTTACTTGAAATTCTTTTAGTTGTAGCCTCATGTTTTTTTATTATTGTTTTTGTTGTTTTTATATTTTTCTAGATGTTGATGGACCTTTATTTTATTCATTTATTTATATGTGGTGCTGAGAATAGAACCCAGTGCCTTACAACATGCTAGGCAAGCACTCTACCACTGAGCCACAACCCCAGCCCCAAGTTTTTGACACATACACATTGAGGATTATAATGTCTTCTTGAGAATTTGGTCTCTTTTTCTTTATGCAATTCCCATCTTTATTCTTGTAAACTTTGCTTTTTCTGATCTCACCCACCTTGAAATTCATGTGTCTATTCCAGCTCTCATTTGAGTATTGCTAAAAGTCAAATGATGGAGAAAGATATACCATGTTAATATTAGGCCTTTTTATATTTAAGTGAGTTTCTTATAGACATAATACATTTGAGGTTTGGATTTTGGATCCCTTCTGGTAATTTGTCTTTTACTTGGTTTATTTACACCATTGACATTCAAAGTGATATTGATGTGGTTGAATGAACATCTATCTTATTTGTTCCTATTCTCTATGTGTTGCCCTTGTGCAGTGTCCATATCTCTATCTCCCACTCTTTTTCTACTTTTTGTGGGTATAAGTAATTTTTTTTAACCTTTATTTTATTTTTTTATGGTGCTGAGAATTAAACCCAGTGCCTCATACATGCTAGGCAAGTGTTCTACCATTGAGCCACAACCCCATCCTGTAAGTACTTTTTATACTTATATTTTTATTCTTTCTCACTTTATCAGTTTTACTTATTCTTGTCCTTTTTAGTGTTTACACTATGGGATATTATCCACTTGCAGCCAATCCAAGTGTACTTTCAGATAATTGCAAACTGAATCATAGGTAGTGAATTAACTTTATATTAACAGGTTAATCCTAGTCCCTGTCTCACATTCCAGTATCATTGCTATCATTTATTTCACCTATACAGAAGCATACATAATCATACATACAAATACACACATAATCAAATACACTGAGTAATCTGTAATCTGTAGGATCATTGCAGAGAGATGTGGGACCCTTTTGGCCCCAGGTAGCATGATATCCTGCTCCAGGGATTCCTGGACCTACTTTCCATGAAAAGGAAGGAAAGGCTTTCTGAGCCTAGCTTCCCCCTCTGTAAAAAGGTGGTTAAGATGGTCACATATTCCGAGCTTTTCAAAGTTTTCTTTTTTATTTTTATCTTTTTTTTTTCATACTGGCAATTGAACCTAGAGTCACTTAACCACTGAGCCACATTCCCAGCCCTCTGGTATATTTTCTTTAGAGTCAGGGTCTCACTGCATTGCTTACTGTCTCACTAAGCTGTTGAGGTTGGCTTTGAACTCAGAATCCTCCTGCTTCAGCTTCCCAAATTACTGGAATTATAGGTATGTGCCACTGTGCTCAACTATTTTTAATTTTTGACATAGGATCTCCCTAAATTGCTTCGGGCCTCGCTAAATTGCTTAGGGCCTGGCTAAATTGTTGAGACCAACTCCTGTCTCTGTCTCCCATTTTGCTGGGATTACAGGACCATGCCCCAGCAATATACTCTATAGTGAACTCTTTTAAAGAAGCCAGGACACCATAAACATACCTTGGAGAAAAGAGACCCTCTTCAACAAACTGTTCTGGAAAAACTGGAAATCCATATAGAGCAGAATGAAGTTTAAACCCTGTCTCTCACTCTGCACAAAACTCTGCCTACAGTAGATCAAGGTCCTAGGCTTTACATATCTAGTCTACTAGATGAAAGTGTAGCCCCAACACTCCAACAAGCACTCCTAGTTGCTTAGGATTCAACTTCCTCAACAAATCTCCTAAATTGCAAGAAGTAAAATCAAGAGTCAATAAATGGGATGGTGTCAAACTAAAATGCTTCTTCACAGCAAAGGAAACAATCAAGAACTTTAAGGGAGAGCCTACAGAATGGGAGAAAATTATTGCTCTATCTGTACCTCAGATAGAGCTTTAACCTCCAGGATATACAAAGAACTTAAAACACTTAATACCAAAACAATAAATAACCCAATCAATGCATGGGCAAAGGAACTGAACAGGCACTTCACAGAAGAAGAAATAAGAATCAATAACAAATATGTGAAGAAATGTTCCTCTTGCAATTAGAGAAATGCAAATTAAAACTACACTGAGATTTTATCAACTCCAGTCAGAATAGCAACAATTAAGAATACATACAACATCAAATGTTGGTCAGGATGTAGGGATAAGGGTATACTTATACATTGCTGATGAGACTGCAAATTGCTGCAGGCACTCTGGAAATCTGTATATAAATTCCTCAGAAAACTTGGAATGGAGCCACCATTTGACCCATTTGGTACCACTCCTTCGTACATATCCAAAGGAGTTAAGATCAGCATATGACAGTGACACAGCGACATCAATGTTTATAGCAGCTCAACTCATAATTAACAGCTAACCTATGGAACCAACCAGTGTGCCCTTCAACTAATGAGTAGATAAAGTGGCATATGTACACAATAAAATATTACTCAGCCATAAAAAGGATGACTTCATGATTTTTGTTGGTAAATGGATGGATCAGGAGACTATCATGCTAAATGAAATAAGCCAATCCCAAAAAAACAAAGGTCAACCATTCTCTATGATATGCAAATGCTAACACACAAAAGGCAGAGGGGAAGAATGAGCCTTTAGTGGATTAGACAAAGGGGAATGAATGGAAGGGAGTGGGGATGGAAATAGGAAAGACAGTGGAATGAATCAGACATAACATTCCTATGTTCATATATGAACACACCACAGTGAAATTTCACATCATGTACAACCACAAAAATTGGATCCTAATTAAAATAACTTATACTCCATGTACGCAATATGTCAAATATACTCTTTTGTCATGTATATATAAAAAGAAAAAACAAAAAAAATAAAGAAGCCAAGAATTTTTCAAGTATTAGTGAAAATGCCAAGTGCAAGAATTCAGTATTTTTAGAAATAATGTCACCTATTTTCTCGATTATAATAATACACAGCTATAATCCTTAAAATAATGAGGTAGACCTAAAGTTTTTATTTTCCAGGACAAAATACTTTCACTTCTATATTCCTAGATTTCATATCACACCTAATGCCCTGTCCCCAGGTAAGCACAGCACACCTGTTGCTATACATATATTTTATGTCTAAAAAAATTATTGAATTGGCATCATGAAGGTGGTTTCGTTTTTTTTTTTATTTAGCTTATTTTGTTAATCCTGATTATTTTTAGATTTATCTATTTTATTATATTTAACAATGGTTATTTCTTTTTTATTTATTCTTTATTGTTTTTGCTTTTGCAGTTTGGGGGGTTAAACTTAGGACCTTGTACTTGTTAGGCAAGTGCTCCACCCCTGAGCTATGCGGCCCCCAACTTAGTTCATTCTTTTTTATTCCCAAATAGTATTCCAAGGTATAGCTGTAGCACAATGTGTTTTATATTTTTACTTGTTGATAGATATTTGGAATGTTTCCAATTTGGGGACTTTTTTTTTTTAAATTGGACTGAGGATTTAACTCGGGAGTGCTTTACCCTTAGCTCTTTTTATTTTTTATTTTGAGAAAAGATCTCACCAAGTTGTTCAGGTCTCACTAAATTGCTGATGCTGGTCTTGAACTTGTGATCCTTTTGTCTCTGCCTCCAGAGCTGGTATGATTATAGATATATGCTACCATGCTGGTCTCAGTAGGGACTCTTGTAAATAAAACTCCTATCAGATTTCCTCATAAGTTTTTTTCATGGAATATGTAGTTTTTTTTCCCCTTTGAGTAAATGTTTAGGAATAGATGACTGGATCACATCTTAAATATAAGATTAACATGAATAGAAACTACCAAACTGTTGGCCATGGTTGTACCTTTTCCATTGCCACCAGCAGTATATGAGAGTTGTGTCTTCCACAATCCTGTCAGTGCTTGGTATGGTCAGTCTTCTCAATTTTGTCCATCCTCATGGGAATGTGCTAGTATCTCATTGTTATTTTCTCTTCCCTTTTCCTAATGATTAATTATGAGCATCTTTTTGCATACTTGACATTCATATATCTTCTTTAGCAGTGTGTCTATTCAAATCTTTTGCCTGTATGTCTTCTGGGGTGCCTTATTTTCTTCTTTTAACTTCTGTGGGATTTTTCCTATTCTAGATACAAATCCTTTATTAGCTATATGATTTTCAACCATTTAATCACAGCCAGGTGTTTGTCTTATAATTTTTTCAACTGTGACTTTGGGGAGATAGTTTTTTTTTTTTTTTTTTTTTTTTTTTTTTTTTTTTGTGGGGAGAGGTACCAGGGATTGAACTCAGGGGCACTCTACCACTGAGCCACCTCCCCAACCCTATTATGAAATTTATTTAGAGACGGTGTCTCACTGAGTTACTTAGCACCTCACTTTTCCTGAGGCTGGGTTTGAACTTGTGATACTCTTGCTTTAGCCTCCCGAGGCACTAGGATTACAGGGGTGTAACACTGTGCCCAGCTAGAGATTTTAACTTTGAGGAATTCCAAAGTGTTGAGTTTTTCTTTATATTTTTCTTTTCTTTCTTTCTTTTTTTTTTTCTTTTTTCTTTTGTAGTGCTAGGGATTTGAATCCAGGGCCTTGTGCATGTGAGGAAAGCACTCTACCAACTGAGTTATATACCCAGCCCTGAGTTTTTCAATTATGAATTATGGTTTTGGTGTCTTATGTATGAAATTATAATCTAATCCAGAGTCACATGGACTTTCTTCTTTTTCTCCTAGATGTTTTATAGGTTTAGGTTTTTATGTGTACATTTATCATCCATTTTAGTTGATTTTTGTTTATGATATGGCATATGGATCATAGTTCATATTTATACATATGGATATCCAACTGTCCTAGCACCATTTGTTGAAAAGACTAATCTTCTTCCTAAATTGCCTTTCTCAATTTGTGAAAAATCTGTTGTCCATGTTGATGTGGGTGTATTTCTCCACACTTCATTGTGTTCCTTTGATGGATTTGTCTATGTTGATGCCAGTGGTGTGCTGTCTTGGTTACTGAATGATCATAACAAGTTTGAAAATCAGGTGTATTGCTTTTTAACTTTGTTCTTTCTCAAAGTTGTTCTCATATTCTGGATCTTTTGTATTTTCACCTGAATTTTAGAATCAGCTTGCCAGTTTCTTTAACATTTTTGGTAGGATTTTTATTGGGATTGCATTATATCTGTAAATTGGTTTTGAGAGAATAGATCTCATAATAATACTAAGACTTACATCGTATGAATATGGTTCCTCCACCATTGATTTAGAGTCTTTTTAATTCCCTCAGCAATATTTTGTGTTATTCAGTATACAGGCATTGCACATTTTGTGGCCAAATTTTCATAATATTTTATACAATGTTGGCACTATGTATTGAACACAGAAGCTCTCTACCACTGAATTATATCCCCAGATATTTTTTACTTTTTTTATTCTTTATTTTATTTATTTATTTTATATGGTGCTGAGAATCAAACCCAGTGCCTCACACATGCCAAGCAGGTGCTCTACCACTGAGCTACAATTCCATCTACTTTTTTTTTTTTTATTTTGAAGCAGGTTCTTTCTAAATTTTTGTGGCTGGCCTACAACTTGCCATTCTCATGCCACATAGCTGAGATTAGAGGCCTGTGTCACTAAACATGGCAATATTTAATTCCTAATTATAGTATTTTCTGTGAACTGTCAGCATCCAAATGTTAATTCTACTTGTGAGGGATCTGTTTGGTTGAAAATGTAGGTTAGTCCAGAATAGAAAAAGTATTTGATATGTTTTAAAATTTCTAGTATCATAATTTAAAAGTAATATGTCTCATTATATGAATTAATTAATCAATATCATGGGCAGAATTGTATATGAACACTTGGAGAGATTTGTACATTCAGATTCCCGGTGGCTTCAGGAAACAATAGGAAAACCTTTAGTGAAATTTCAGGTTTTATTACTTCTCTTGTCCATCACTCTTGTCCATCATGAAAATGATGCTTTCCTGACAGAAACTATAGTAAAGGGTAAATAAGATTCCTATTATAGAGCATTCAGCACATAGTAGGTCTTCAAGAAATTTCCATCCTGGTCTGGGGTTGTAGCTCATTGGTAGAGCATTTGCCTAGTATGTGTGAGGCACCGGGTTATGCTTAGCACTACATGTAAGTAAATAAAATAAAGATCCATTGACAACTAAAAAAAATTTAAAAAAATAAAAAGAAATATCTACCCTACCCACCTTTCCCCTCGTTCCCAGAAAACTAATGACAGGTACCTAAACCCAGCAATATAACTGTCCCAGAGACCACCATGAAATGTGGCAATAAAAAGTAGCATATAAGGACTGGGGTTACAGCTCAGTGGTAGAGTGTTTGCCTAGCATGGGTAAGCAACTGGGTCCGATCCTCAGCACCACATAAAAATAAATAAATAAAATAAAGGTCCTTTGTCCATCTACCTAGGAAAATATTTTTTAAAGGAACTAGCATATACTCACACTTATGTCATGAATGAAGCCTTGAGGACATTATGTGTCTGTCTTTATGTGTGGTTTTTCTTTTTTCTTTTTCTTTTGGTACCAGGAATTGAACTCAGGGGCACTTGACCACTGAGCCACATCCCCAGCCCTATTTTGTATTTTATTTAGAGACAAGGATTCACTTACTTGCTTAACATCTCGATTTTTGCTGAGGCTGGCTTTGAACTTCTTATCCTCTTGCTTTAGCCTCCCGAGCTGCTGGGATTGCAGGTATGCTCCACCATACCTAGCTATGTGTGTTTTTTAAAATTTTTTTTAGTTGTAGATGGACACAATACCTTTATTTTATTTTTATTTTTATGTGGTGCCAGGGATCGAACCCAGTGCATCATGCATACTAGGCAAGTGCTCTACCACTGGGCCACAAGCCCAGCCCTATGTGTGGGTTTTGCAGGATACTTTCCTGAAGGATTTCAGGAGAGAAAAGATCATGAAACAGTTCCTTTAATTCTGTTTCATTTTCTGTCCCCTTTTTGATATTCTAGTTTGATATTGGAGAAACTATTTCCATACTGATCTCCAAATTAGAAAATGAAGATAAAGGGGAGAGGCAGGAATCATGAGCTCTTGACACTGATGCTAGTCCCATTACCTCCTATACTGCCCTGCAGTGAGATTCCATCTGCACCATCAGCTTCTTCAAAGTTATTAGGGTTTTTGAATGAATACCTACAAGGGCACAATACTAAAATAATAGTTTTTAAAACCCTAGATGGTCACGATGTATAAGGGAAGGTACTGAGTGTCCTTAGGGAAAGACAAGAGTTAGAATCTCACTTCTTACTAGATGACTCTGAAGAACTGATTGTTGATTGTTCATCAATGAGTTTGATTTTGTCATCTGTAAATTGGGAATAATGATGCCTTCCTCATAGAATCATTGTGAGAAGATTACATCAAAATGCATTTAGCCATCAACCTGTAAGTGACATCACAGAATAGGTTCCCCATTTGCAACTGTTTTTCCTGTAAACTGTTTCTGGTATTTCTTTAATGAGATGATCTTGTTTTTTTTTTTTTTTTTTTTTTAAATAATCTTAGTGATGCTGCATGACCATACTTATGCACAGGCCCTAGACTTTCTGCAGACCAGACCTAAGAGTACAGCAACTGACAGGGGTCTCACTTGCTTCTTCCTTAAATGTTGGTAAGTGTCTACACAAAGAAATTGTGACAATCTTTTCCTCTCTCAAATTGCATGAAGTTCTCATGTCCCCACATTTTCCATTTAAAGGCAGTGCAATATAAACACCAAATCATTGATTGGGTTTGTTAAAATTATTCCAGAACCTTACAAGGCATAGATGGGACCCTTGTCATTGAATTTAGGTACCCACGTGTGAAGTATGCTGCTATGTTGTGCAAGTTTGTCCCCTCCAGAAGCCATGTTAGGATTTAATCGCCATGTGACAGTATTGGGAGGTGAAACCTCTGAGAATGGATTGTACTGTGAAGTCCCTGCCCTCAAAATGGATCATTGCTGTTATCACAGGAGTGGGCTCCTTATAAAAGTGTACGTTTGGCTCCTTTTCACTCTTTCTCTCTCTTCTGCAATCTCACCTTCTGCTGTGTGATTAGGCAGCAAAAATAGCCTCACAAGATATTGGCATGTTGATCTTGGGCTTTCCAGCTTCTAGAACTGTGAGGAAATAAATTTCTGTGGTTTATAAGTTACCCAGTCTTAGGTATTTTTTATAGCAGCACAAATGGACTTAGGCCATTTATATGGAAATATGATAAGGAAAATGAAAATCAATCTAAAATTCCAACAAAAATATATCAACAAATCATAATATTGCAAAGCCCATTGTTTGCAGAGATCTAGTAAAATAGGTACACTTATTTTTGGTTCGCACACATTAGAAATGTTATACCAAGACCCTCAAATAACTCTCAGACCACACATTTCCACAAATTAAGCATTTAATGCTGTCCAGAGGTGGACAGTCTGCTCTCCAAAGAACGAGATAATCATAGTGGTGTGCCTACCTTCAGTTGGCCTCATATTTAAGCCAAAAAACCACAAAAGGAACGTTTAGGGGTTTAGCAAATGGAATCAAGTGAGTATAGAAGCTGAATTGAGCAGCTAATGAGACAAGGCAATGGGCACATTGGTATTTCCTACAGGACTTTCCAGGTTGGACTAGCAGCAAGCAAGCAGAAGGGAAGTGGGTCAAAATGACAATAGTTGAGTACAAGTTAGAAAATGGTTACTAACATCTAGACAATCTCTGACAAGGTACATTGCCCAAGAAAAATGGAAAGCAAAGAGAACCATTTTACATTGTATAAGAATTACTATTTTGTGTTGCCAAGTATGTTATGCTAGGTAACTATTAATGGGTACAGAAGTGAGGCTTTCCTACGGGAGAAGCATTTCTTACATGATATGGAGTCTCAGGGTAAAATGGAGTCTGTTTGGTCATTGCCCATATAGCCTGGCTCATAACAGTAAAGAGATTTTAAAGTTCAATGAAACCTGTTATAATATGTATGTCCTTTAACAGTCTCAGTTGTGGGAACCTAACCACAAGATACTGGCTAGTGTGACTTCTGCCATGATCATTTTATGTGTGCACTGCGTGGGTCAGAGATGACCATTTTCCTAGCTAGATCAGTGCCTTCAGGACCCCAACCATGCTACATCCTTCCTTCCATCCAAAAAGGACACTCTTTCTTATGGATGGATTTCCAGACTCCGTGAACGTCCCAGAGGCCTCCAAGCATTGATATGAAGCCATACTGAGGTCTTAGAGTCAATTGTAGACCTCCAATTCCATCTCTATGTGGGGATAATCTCCCTTCCTCTCCCCTCTCTGTTCTTAGAGGCTCTTCCCTCCCTACCAATTCCAAGCAGCTCATTTTTCCCCAAAAGTTTAAGTTTCTATAAAGGATGGGAGAAACACTGCCTTCCAACAGCTTCTGCCTCCAGCACTGCCGTAAAACTACTCAGGAAAGGGGAAGGGGCACCAAGAATGGGTCCCTGCTTCAGAGTGGGTAAATACAGGGAGTACACAGTTTTACCTCCTCATTTGTATGTGTGCCAATATATTTACTAAGGATCTGCCACCAATCACTTAAGTTGTCCAGGCTGTCAGTTTCTCCCTGGATCTGGCAGTGGGCCTGGTGACCAACCTTCTTGACACCAGCTCTGTGGTTAGGAGCTCATGCTTGGTACTCAGATACATTCATGAAGAGAAGATATCCATGAAACACTAGTAGGGTTATCGTGAGATTTAATCCAGAAACTGAAGAACAAGAAGAGGACCCCTCTTAAGAATCTGCTTCGTAAACAGTAGGTGGTTTCCTCCCTGGAGAAGGGAAATCCTGTGGCAACTTGACCAGGTCCCTTAGCCTGGGCCCCTTCACCAAAATACACATTGAAATTACCTTGACAAGTCTTTTCTAAACCCTCATCAGGACTCCCTTGTTGGTAGAAAATAGGATTTCTGATTTACAAAGCTATTCAGGTTATTAAGTTTTAATAATATGGGACTCAGAAACAGATATGTCCAATGGGTACCTACAATGTAGGTAAGTGCCTTTTTCATCCTACCAACTAGTTTTGTTTTTTTTTTTTCCATAATGAGGATTGAACTCAGAGGCACTCAACCACTGAGCCACATCCCCAGCTCTGTTTGTTTTTAATTTAGAGACAGGGTCTCACTGAGTTGCATAGTGCCTTGTCATTGCTGAGGCTGGCTTTGAACTCTTGATCCTTGTGCCTCAGCCTCCCAAGCCACTAGGACTAGAAGTGTGCACCACTGCTCGCGGTGCAACTGGTTTTTTTCTTTTTTAATATTCTTCTTACTTGTGGATGGACACATTATCTTTCTTTATTTTTATGTAGTCCTGAGGATTGAACCCAGTGCCTCACATTTGAGAGGCAAGTGGTCTACCACTGAGCTAAGCCCAAGATCCCCAACTAGCTTTAAAAAAAATATATTAGTTGTAAGTGGACACAATACCTTTTTTTTTAATTTTAATTTTTTTTTCTGGTTGGATATAAAGTATATCCACACCACTTCATGTTTTCATACAACATGTACTTTGGATAATGATGTCCATCACATTCCACCATCATTGCTAACCCCCTGCCCCCTCCCTTCCCCTCTCACTCCTCTGCCCTAACTAGAGTTCATCTGTTCCTCTCATGCTCCCCCTCCCTACTCCACTATGAATCAGTCTCTGTATATCAGAGAAAACACTCTGCATGTTTTTTTTGGCGGGGGGCAGGGGGTGTTGGCTAACTTCATTTAACATTATCTTTTCTAGCTCCATCCATTTACCTGAAAATGCCATGATTTTATTCTCTTTTATTGCTGAGTAATACTCCATTGAGTTTTATGTGGTGCTGAGGACAGGACCCAGTGCCAACATATGCTAGGCAACCTCTACCACTGAGCTACAATTGCAGCCCTCCATTAACCAGCCTTTGTCAGTATTTCCAGGAATATGATTTTGTCTTGTTTTGCTAGAAGATTTTTTCTTTCTCATTAGATCATCTTATTTTCCCTAGACCTGTCCTAGTGAAATTGACATCTCAGATGACCTTTAAACTTACACATTCTGAGGCCATCACATGGAATTATCAGATGTAGCAAATAAAAATACAGGAAGCTAAGGTAAGTTTGAATTTAGAAACAAACAAATTTTTTTGAATGTCAAATAATTATACTAAAGTGATTTGTTGTTTATCTTCAATTCATTTCTAATAGGTCTATTTTATTTGGCAGGCCTGCACATGGGTAACATATAGGGTGGAACCAAGGTGCTCCTGTCAACAGCCCCAACTGACCTCCCAAGAAATGACATCAGCACTCATGATCCATGGAAGTGAGCTCTCTTGGGTATTCCAGATGAGTGGAGCTCCAGATGACAGAGATGACAACACCATTTAGCCTTAAATGACAGATACCACATAGAGAAAAAGTACCCAGTTATCCTTGTCAATACACAGACTCCAGAATGATAATAAATGGGTATTGCTTGAGAGTTTTAAGCAAAAATGGAAATCACATTCTTGTGGCCTAACATGCAGTCTTTCTTTTTTGTGTGTGGTTTGCTATCATTGCACAATATAGGAATTCTCTTATCCCTGAAACTTGGCTATAACTTTGGCTATAATCTGTAGGGCAGTTTGTGTGTAGGTGTCAAGTTCTGAACATTTCCTGAATTCCTCTGTGAAGGAATTTCCAAAAGAATTTTCTCTATATGATTTTCACACCTCTACTGAAGTTTGGAACCTAATTCCAACCCATCTCCATAAGATGAGCATCCACTGCCATCACTCATATTCAGGAATTGAGAATATTTTAGTACAAACTGTACCCTGAGCCATATGAAAAACTATCTTTAGCAGGTTGTGTAATGAGTGTGTAACAATGACAAGGGACATTTATTCACCTTAAAAAGTGTTGTCCTGAAACACTGTCTCCTGCTACAGGGGTTGCCCTTGGCAAGAAAGTCACTTTCATTAGGGGTCACACAGGCAAGACTCCTTCAGTAGACAGCTGATAGGTAAGTATTGCAGGCCTTGGCCTTTGTGACTGTCCCTAAATAGCCCTACAGGTTGGATAAGTCTGCCCCATTCTGGGGATCATTAGTAGGAAGATGACTGGCAAGCCAGTCTAAGTCACATTCTTCAATATCAGCTTTATAGGAATAACGTTGTTATGATGTTTTATATTTTGGTCCCATATCTCAGATTTGGAGCATCAGTGTCTTTTGGGTGCTCCTTAAAGACATAAGCATTGTGAAGTAAAAACAGGAATATTTGGAGCAATAAAACAGAAAAAGTGGTCTGGGGATATAACTCAGTGGTGGAGTATTTATCTAGCATGTGAAGGCCCTGGGTTTCATCCCCAACACTGAAAAAGAAAAAGGAAGAAAGAAAGACAAAACAAATCAAGAGCTGTGGGCCCATTTTAAGATCCACCCAGAGGTTAGAGAACAAGTGCTCCTAAAGGGCAGGTGACTACCAAGAGTCTTGAGGGGAGAGACCCTGGATGTACAACCCCTATTTATCTTCCCAAACCAAGTCATTCATGTGATGGAGAAGGAGTGAATATACAGAGAGGGAGATGTGTTTTTGTCAGGAATGTCTTTCCACATTGAAGAAAATATCAGGGATAGAGATTAAGAATTCCTCAGGATTAACCAATATTGAAAAGAGTATTGTTTCTCAACTGAAGAGATTGTTATTCTACTCCTGCCTCCTTGAAATAAATCAGATTTCCAAATGATAAATTTTGTGTTTTTTAGTTCATAGAGTTGAGTAATTAGGAGCAGTATCTTAGTTTTCCAAGAGATGGATAACTGCTCAGAATGGTGTATTTATGTGCTCACCTACAGAGGGCTGCCTCATCACCAGGATCCCTAGGAAGTATTCTTGGTAATCTGTGTGCTGGTGCTATTTCCCTAAGTATAACTTTTATTTTAAAAGTTCTCTTTTTGTGTGTGTGTTCTTTTTTATTTTTAATTTTTTTGCAGGGTACTGGGGATTGAACCCCAGGGGTGCCAGCCCCTGAGACAAATCCCTAGCCCTTTTTGTATTTTGTTTAGAGACAGCGTCTTGCTAAGTTGCTTAGGGCTTTGTTAAGTTGCTGAGGCTCACTGTGAACTTGCAATCCTCCTGCCTCAGTCTCCTAAGCCACTGGAATTTAAGGTGTGCGCCATCGCACCTGGCTTTTAAAGCCAAGACAATTTTGGGCATCAGGAACATGCTTTTTTTCCACCAAATTGGGCAGAGTTCCTCAAATTGCCTTATCCCAAAGTTAGTCCCTCTAATTAGAGTGTTTTCTCAGGTGGTGGCCTGAAGTGTGAAGGGATTTATTTTTTTCCTCAGTTAAAAGAAAGATGACAAAGAGCCAAGAAGAAACACTTTCAATTTGATGCAATGGTCTGCACTGCTGGTTGCCCTAGTAACCTGATATCATCCTGGTGACCCTGAGGACTTTTTACTGGTGATAGGAGCTAGGCCCCTCCTTAAGGACTTTGGACTCCTCTGAGGGTGTGGACAGAGTTCTTCCCATTGACTGTATCTGAACCTAGTTCCTCTAAATAGTATACTTTCTCATGTGCTAGCCTAAAGAGTGAGGTATCTTGCTTTTAGTGAAATATAAGGGGACAAAAAATGGGCCTCTGGAGAAACATTTCTGGTGGGAAAGACCACAGATGTCATAGAAAACTGATGTAATTATGGTAGCCATGGCAACTGTGACGCCATTCTTAAGGAGAAAGAGTTGGTCTGGTGAGCATCCAGCCTCCAAGTATTTGAACTAAGTGAGGGTGTGTGTGTCCCCTGGTGGGGGCTACCATACCTGGGGTGTGGGGAGAATGGGACACAAGACCCTAGTTGTCTCATTCCTGCTCTCAGACCTGCTGCCCCACTGACTCGAGAGGGAGAGAGATGTGGAAACTTTCCTGACTCAAGGCAGCATGCCATTATTGAGGGACCATAAATGCCTACATGAATGCAGGCCACTTATTCCTTTTCAAAATTTTTTGTTAGTGGAAGAAAGATGAGTAAAAGTGAAAGAATAGGCTCTGGTGTGAAGCCCATTTTACCTTCTCACTGCTGTGATTCTTACCTAGGTGTACCAGTGCCATTAGTCACTGAGGCAGTGCCTAGCATTGTGCAGGCACATCATTAGGCTGATGAGGCACAGTGATTTCTGGGTTCTGTTTCTCTCTGTGAAGCTCCTACTTGGGTTTGTATTAAGTGTGTGAAGGAGGGGGTTTCTGAAGATCTGAGTGGTGATGGCTGCTGAAGCTTTTCCTCATCTAAAGGGAGCAGTGCTCAGGAGAACCCAACACTTCCATCCCTGGTAGGATATGAGTGAGTCCTGGTTTAAGTGAGCTCATAGATCATTCATAACCTTGTAGTAGAATAGTATCTACCAGGTTGACAAAATCACCTAAAGTAGAACATCCCTTTTGACACTGTCAAGGGAAAAGGAAATGGAGTTTTATCCCATTGGCTTCTTATGTGCTTGGTTGTGGCCTTTTAGGCTCATCTCAGAGATGGCTTCTTAGTCTGACAGCAGTGAGTCCTGCATCTTGAGGTAAGAACCTAATATTGAACATGTAATTTAAATAAATTTCATATATTTTTATTGTATTGTTACAAAAATACAGAAAATTATGCAACTGGAAAAAGACAAGCAGCATTTGGAGTTGCAGAAGAGCAAGGTTTATTCAGCAGTGGTGCAGACTCGGTGGAGGCTTCTTCTAAAGCTGAGCACAGCCCTTTGTTCTCAGTGTCTTTTACACAGAACAGACTTCCAGTTTTAAGACTTTCTTGTGGAAGTAGACTTGATCCTTTTTCTTTCTTTTCTGGCAACTCTGGTTCTTGCCACAGCTGCTAAGCAAGCATGATTACAGAAGCTGAAACTATCAGGATGCAGTTATTAACAGAGAAAGAAACATCTTAAGTAGTTGCTGCCTCATTTCCCCCCTCTTGATACTCAGGATGCATCTGCAGACTTCATGAGCATCTTTTTTTTTTTTTTTTTCATGTGATGGGATCCTCTCATAATAGATGAGAGGCTGTCTGTTTTTAACTTTCACTGTCTCTATAAAACCTCTTATACCACCGATTAGGAGGGGTAGGAGGCAATGAATATGCAGGCACCCAATAAATATGGCCATCATCACATAACTATGATCATCAATCATTGTCTTAATTCCACCTATCCAAGAGGACCATCTTCTGAAGAGGCCGAGTCTCATCCTTTCCAAGTCTGTACAGGCACATGGGCAATTTTTACCATATGATCTGTGATCTCTTTTATAATTTTACCTGGCCATCTATTTGTAAGCAGCAGTTCTCAAGTTGAATTTTTCACAGACTCCTCCATCAGAGGCAAGTACATACTCTAAGGCTAAACAAAGGGTTCTGGTAAAGGGCATTCCACATCTAAGTTTGGTTTTGAGCCAATATATTGAGGGCCTCTGCGGATTCATTTGGTAAAGTGCCTGTTATCTTATAATGCAGTTTATCATATAGATAGGGTACAGTATTCCCAAGACCCATCTTCTGCCCAAGGGGCAGGTCCATAGTACTGAATACTACATTCTGGGGGCCACTTATCATCCTTCCAATCACCAATCTGCAAGTCCCTTTGGTTTTTCTTGGTGCCCTGTGTTTTACATATCGGGATTCCCAATTGTTCTTTTTTTGATAATGGGAGCAAGAAGAAACATGGTCGTATTGTCCCTAATACAAATGCCCTAGACAAGTTACAAGAAAGCACAGAATAGGCCATCTTTCCACATATCCAATATAATCCTTTGGAGGCTTGGCATTGGAGTCTGGCACTGACATCACCCCATGCCTGTTGGAGGTGAGAGAAATTAGGGAGGGGGTTAGGATTAGGCTCCCTGTATTTTGAGGAACCCCAGGATTGGGTTTTCAGAGTTGTCACATTATAGTACCTGTGGCCGAAACATATTAGTCTCCCAACAGGAACACTGCATTGCTTTTCTCTTTTGGCAAGGCAGTTTCTGCCTATGATGGACGTTTTGAGGAACCATATTCCATCGAGACATTGGAGGTGCCTGGTCTCATTGTAAGGCTCCAGTGGGTCTAATTCTGTAGCCTGACAATGCCATTGGTCACCCATATTTGTTCCCCCACATACATAGCAAGAAGAGACCTTTAAGGTTTGTGCAGTGGTCTCTGCTAAGGCTAAGAACGAGTTCTTAGTTTTGACAAATATTGGTGGTAGGGTGTTTCCTTTCTCATAAAATGAATGAGTGATCTGGTGAGAGGCAGTTTGGAGTGTGACTGTAACCCTTTGGAAGTATAACAGAATTCCAGGGTCAGTACCCCACCCATGTATGCGTATGCCAATCATAAAGCCCTCCTTCCATCTGGGTTCATTTGTGTTATAAATGGTGAAGTTAACTGGGTTACAGGTTTTAGTTGTGCAGTCAGGAGGAGCTGTGCCCTTTTGAAGGATGGCTACTTTGTCTCCTTTATCCCATGTAGTCCAGGACTCACATCCCCAATAGGGACAATAGAATTCATCCATAGCCCTGCATCTGGCCCAGAAGGATATGTGTTGCTCACACATATATTTATGTTGAAACCTGTATGATCGTTCCCATGATAGGCTTCCACAGGGAGTTGCCCCTTCCTGCAACCAAGATCCATCCATAGCTTCACAGGCATCAAAGAGAACTGACACTGGTAACTTTGGGTTGGTGATTAGCGTTCGAGTGATTAGAGTCCCTTTCATGTAACGGCGCCGCATCTCTAACCACTCCTCATTTGGTGAGTATTGTGGGTCAAAGCATGTATATTGGTCCCCATGTTTACAAATGGAATAAATAGTTCCATTGTGAATACAACCCTCCTGAATTTCTCCTGGGCAGGAGAAATGGGTGGAATAGAGGAAGGTCCATGCAACTCCCTGGTGGGATAGAGTTACTTGGATACATGGGTCACATGAGGAGGGGGAATCTGGCAGGACTGTGGGGGACCAGATGAATAACAGCAAGCAATAGCAATAAGCATACATGCTGAGAAAAGGAAAGCAGTATATAACAGTAAGGAAATATTTGTAGAGAAAAAAATCAGTTTGTGTATTCACCAGGTGATTGACACCTCAGGCTTCAGCCGTGCGTTGACTGACCAGCTTCCGGTGTGGCCAGAGCAGGGCCTTGGGATCGTTGTCTCCTCCTTTGTAGTGTCAGGTGCAGGGGTCTCTCTGGATAAGGACTGTCCTCGAGCTCGTCTGATCCTCAATTGGGCCAGCAGGTTTGACTCTGGAGTGGTGGATCCAGGCTTCTACTCCTGTTACGTTGAGAGCAATAGAAATGGTTAAGATTACAGTGTAGGGCCCCTTCCACGTTGTTTTTAAGGGTCCCTTTTTCAGTCTTGTATCTATACCTGGTCCCCAGTTCTGCAGGGGTGAACAGCTATACTCAAGGATATGGGTATTCTATCTGTGACCTACTTGTATATGTGAGAAATGGGGAGCCCCATCCTTGTAGATGCTTATGTAAATCTAAGTCTCCCAATTCTCTTATGTCTCACCTTAAGCTGATGAGCAGGGGCGGTTGCCCATATAGGATTTGAAATGATGAAAATCCTATACTTGCCAGGGGTGAACATGTCAGTTTTAAGAGGGCCTTGGGTAACATGTCTATCCAGGACAGGCCAGTTTGTTGACATAGTTTAGCTAAAGTTATCCTGAGGGTTCAGGTCACATAGTTTCCAATGAATTTTAAAGCCCTTGCCATCTGCTGTAGAGTCTCAGCCACAAACACTGGTCCATGTTTGACCCTATGGTTAGTGGCATCCTGTATCTGGAAATAATGTTCCTCAGGAGAGACTTAGTGACCTCCCTTGCCTTTTCCATTTGTGTTAGAAAACCTTCCATCGACCCTGAGAAGGTGCAGACAGAAGCTAATAAATATTTATATCCTGGGCTTGGGGTGACTTCAGTGAAATCCACTTTCATATATTCAAATGGGGACAGTCCACAAGGCTGTGTTCCTGGTGGATTTCTGGGTCCCTGGGGAGTGTTTTTTTTGTCAGCAGGTCATGGGTCTCTGGGAGACAGAGGAGCGGAGTGTTGGGAGCTGAGCCATGAGGTAGTACCGGCCTCATAAGGATTCCATGGCAGTTGTCCTCATGTGGGATAGTTCATGTTGTTGGTGGAGCAGACTGGAAGCTCATTGTTCTGGAATATCAACTCAGTGGTCTCTTGTGAGCCCACAGCCTGTCTTGGCCTTATTCCCCCCTTCCTTTTTTATCCATTCCTTTTCCATGGGAGAGTACCTGGGTATAGGCAGCATTTCTGGAGAAAGCAAGATTTGGGTATTTCCTGCAGCAGCTCCTAGGCAGCCTGTTGGGTGGCAGCATCAGTGTGGTGGTTCTGTCTTACCTCTGGGTCATCTCTCTTTTGGTGGCCCTTGCAGTAGACTACTGCCACCTCCTTTGGCCCCCATACCAATTCCAGAAGTTTTAAAATTTTAGCTTGGGGTTTGATTCCTTTCCCTTCTGCAATGAGAGCCCTCTTTCCTTGTATCTAGCTCTGTGGGCATTTAGAGTAGCACAGGCATACTGCAAGACAGTGTAGGTGCTGACCTGCTGGTTTTGGCTGAGTTCCAATGCCTTAATTAACACCCTCAATTCCATTCTTAGAGCTGACCACCCTTGAGGATGTGCTTCTGCCTATACTATCTTAGGGTCAGACAGCACAGCATACCCAGCCATCATCTTTCCATCTTCCATAGAACTACTTCCATCAGTATATAGGATCCAGTCTGGGCTCTGGAGCAGTCTATCAGTCGAGTGTGATCTGCTGGAAAATATTTCATCCAGGACTTTTACACAGTCATGTTCAGGGAGCCCTGCTTTTTCCAGAAGATGACACCTGGGTTTGGGCTTCGAACAGTTTCCATTTTCACACATGGATTCTCACATAGCAACAGTTGATATTGAGTCATTTGTGCATTTGTGAGCCAATGGTGACCTCTGTGGTTCCTCAGGCTTATAAGTGCATGTGGGCCTTTGAGATTGAGCTTTTGTCCCAGTGTCAGCTTCCCTTATGAGCAAAGTAGTGGCTGCAGTGTTCTGAGGCATGGTGACTGGCTGTAGGTGACTGAGGCAGTACTTTTAGATAAACATGCCACTGGCCTTTGCCAAGGTCCAAATTTTGGGGTTAGGAACTCCTAGTACCCTTCGGGTTTTAATGAACAAAGTGCTTGAACTCTCTGGTTATATTAGCATGTCCTAGGCCTGGGAACTCAGAGAGTTTGGCTTTATTGTCTGAAGGGCCACCTCCTAGTTTGGTCCCCACTCAAGGGGGCCTCTGGTTGTAAATCATTTATAATGGGAACATGATGTTTGGCTAGGCCTGGGGGACTCCCCTCAGCCCACACTAGTGGGTACTCAATTTCTAATTTAGTAGGAATGATTCTATCCTGCAGAGGGAGTATAGACAACATTGTCTTTCTCTGCTCATAGCAAGAGTCATAATTAAAGGGGAGGGTGGTCTTTCTAATTCTAACTCAGCTGATCCATCAGCAGAGAAGGAAATTTGGGTCCCCTTTTTGGCAAACAGCCCTCTCCCATCAAGGGGAGAGGAGAGGCTAGTTGGGTAGGTAAAGAGATTCATGCACCACTTCATGGCCTCCTAACTGGCATCACCAGGGGCCACAGAAGGGCCTACATGTCTGAGCACCTGTGGCCCTGAAGATTGTGGATTCCTCCCCTGGGAAGGGGGATACATATTGGATGATCATGATTTTTTACAGCCAGTGTCTACCATGAAGTCCATTGGTTGCCCATATTCTAATCCTTCCTTCCGTCCTTCCTTCTCTCTCTCTCTCTTTCTTTCTTCCTTTCTTTTTCTTTATTTCTTTCCCTCCCTCTCTCCCACATCTCTTTCTTTCTTTCCCTCCCTTCCTCCCTCCCTCCCTCCCTCCCCATCTCTCTCTCTCTCTCTCTCTCTCTCTCTCTCTCTCTTTCTTAGTTACATGACAACAGAATGCATTTCAATTTATCATACACAAATGGAGCACTACATTTCAATTATCTGGTTGAACATGGTGTAAGAGATGCACCATTCCTGCAGTCATACATGTACTTAGGGTAATGGTGTCCATCTCATTCCACCATCTTTTCCCTACTCTAATTCTGACCACAGGCTCTCAGGGGACTAATTGGAGAGAGTCAGTTTTCCCCTAGTTGGATTCTGTCCCAGCTAGGCTGATCAGATTTTTGCTGGATTTTTCGGGTTGATAATGGCCTGGTGGTTCAGTCGTTTTAGTCCTTCTCTTTGGGTGGTTAGGGCAATCATTTCTCCCTTTTACATGCAACATAAATATTGATTGCATCCAAAGGGGTTTCTCTTTTCTGTTGTGGGACCCCTTGACTTATGGGGTGGTCTTCCTGGGTTACAGGTCTTGACAGGGCAGCTACTAGAAGCACAGCTTTCTATTTCATCCATTTTTTTTTAACATCTTGGCAAGCTACTTGGTTGCAATTGAGAAAAAAACAAATTAGCTACTTTTAGTAGCTCTGTGGCATTTTTACCTGAAACCCCTCTAACTTTTGTAATTTCTTCTGGATGTCTGACTGAGCTTGCCCCACATAGGCTGCATTCACCATTCATGGGTTCTCAGGGGCCTCAGGGTCAAAGAGGGTACAAACCCTAAAGGCCTCAAGTAGTCTCTCATAATAGTCAGCCGGACTTTGATCTGGTTTCTGTAACACCTCAGTGGTCTTGGCTATGGTAGTAGGTTTCTTAGCTTCAGCTTTTATTCCCTGCAAGAGGGCTTGCTGATAACTTTCTATCTGGCTTCTTCCTCGCTCTATGTTGAGGTCCCACTGAGGCTCCTCCTCGAGGAAGGCTCCTCATGCTCAGCTCTCTACATCTAGTTGTCCTCCTGGGGCTACAGTTTGGAGCCATTTTAGAACCTCAGCTACCATTGATAAACCCAGCCTAATTCCCTCTTAAGATTGGGAGCCATCTTGCCACAACGGCATGAAAAACTAATTTTGGCTTTACTATAAATTACAGTGATTTCTAAACTTGCTTCGAATGCCTGCCCATACCTTGAACTCACTCATGCCCGGCTTTCCCTGACCAGATAACAACCCTCTCTGAAACTTTAGTGGCCCTCATAAATTTGGCTTTCCCTGGCCAGATAAGGACCTTTTCTGAAACTCTAATGGTGCCTCATAAATCCCATGCTGAGATCGACTACCTGCCTTTGTGTTATGCTTGTCAAAATTTTGTTATCTGTAAGTTCTCAAACCCCCTTTTGTGTAACGTTCTGGGCTATAAAGCTGCACTCCTAAAGAGCTGTGGGCTGTCTTCTGTTCCTGTGGTTTTGGGAGAGGCAGCCTGGCTGGTCGAAATTATAGCTTGCTTTAATTTGATTTCAATTGGAGTTGGTGGTTTTTTCTTTGTGTCACTGGTCTAACACCATTTGTTGTTGTTCCTCGTTGTTGAACAAGGTGAGGAGGAGCTGCTGACAGTCCACCTAAGTAGGGCAGTGAGTTTGGAGAATATATTCCAAGAGATCAGTCAGCACTTGGGGCTTTTCAGAGTATGAGGGGGTGTGATGTCCCCAGTCAAGGTGATCAGTTGAGGAAAAAGGCTGGTAGTAATAAACAGGTCCTGCTCCCTGTAGGGTTCCATCACTAGCAATGTACTGTGGGCCTCTGGCCCTTCATAAGGGCATTTGAAGTTCTGATGCCACAGCTCCGTGTGCCAATTAGAGGTGCCTACTCAGTGGTTCTAATTGGAACCTGGTTGTGGGGGCACAATGGCCTCAGGAGCATTAGTAGAGGTGAAACAGAAGGAGGTGGGCTGTCTGGCAACCATGGACTTCCTCCTTCTGGTGGGGGATCCATTGACACATAGGGTGGTGGGGAAAGGAGTGGATCTTCAGATTCCCCTTGGACAATGGTGGCTCTCTCTCTTGGTGTGTAGTCTTTTTGCCTGATTGAGCTACTAGGACCTTGCACCATCCCTGACCTATAATGCAGAACCAAACCCAAGTCTGCCTCAGCTCCAACCACTGATCTATATACAGAAACTGACCCTGATGGCCAGGGTCTCCTGTTACTACTTTATGTACTGTTTGAACAGTGGCCACATCTAAGGTTCCATCTGAAGGTCACCCAACCCCAAAAGAGGGCCACTGTAGAACACCAAAAGTATCATTTCCAAAGCTCAGTTTTACGCCATAATCTCCAGAGAAAACTTTCTTAAAGTTTTTAACCATACATTTTAAGACAGTGTGTTTTAGTTATGAGGCTGAGCTACCTGTTGTATGAAAGTTCCCATCCTAAGACAGCGTTTTACAAGTAGAGGGGAAAACACAACTTCATCTGCCTGGCCACTCTATTCACAGAGATTTAGGTGTCTCATAGCATCAATGGAGGTTAGTATAATCCTCTGACCCAGATCAACACCATAAGGTGGGACTTTTTTGCGGGGGGAGTACTGGAGATTGAACTCAGGAGCACTAGACCAGTGAGGCACATCCCCAGCCCTTGTATTTTATTTAGAGACAGGGTCTCACTGATTTGCTTAGCATGTCACTTTTTGCCAAGGCTAGCATTGAACTTGTGATCCTCCTGCCTCAGCTTCCCCAGCCTCTGGGATAACAGATGTGCACCAATACACCCAACTATAGGAGGGACTTTTTTAATTTTATTTTTTTAGCTTTTTGGGTGGACACAATATCTTTATTTTATTTTTATGTGGTGCTGAGGATCTAACCCAGCCTCACGCATGCCAGGAGAGTGCGCTACTACTTGAGCCATATCCCCAGCCCCTAGGAGGGAATTTTGATACCCAAGGGGTTGACTCTGCTTTAAGCTTCATGAAGTCACCACAGAATCACGGGTTAGGACTCATTTAGACTCCATGGTCCTAAGACAGTGGAGCACAGACTCTCATTCATTCCAATCAAGTGCATGCATACACACGCGCACACACATACACACAAACTGAATTGACAGACAGACGTCCTGAAGATGCAGACCCTTCCCTGTGTGACAACACAATAGTCACTGGTCTCTGGGAAGTGATCAGTTTCCCCTTCCACCATAGGGCAGGACCTGACTCAGGCAGATGCCCCAGGGGGACTCACCAGTCTGATGTCCTGTTCTGAAATCTGCTTTGGTTCTCCTTCTGAGTCTGTTGGGGAAGAAGTAAGAGCCAGGGCCAGAACACCTTCAGTCAGAGTCGGGATCCAACAATCATCCAGGTGGAACCTATCTGGCTGTCACCAGGCTGGTGGCCATGGCTTTTTCTAGTTCTCCAACAATGCTGGCACAAAGTGCCAGCTCAGTTGTCCGTTTTCCCAGCCAATGCACCAAAATGTGTTAGGCAAAAATATAGAAAATTATGCCACTGGAAAGAGACAAGCAGCCCTTAGTGATGCAGGAGAGCAAGGTGTGTTCAGCACCAGTGTGGGCTAAGCAGAGTCTTCTTCAAAAGCTGAGCACAACCCTTTGTTCTCAGTATCTTTTATACAGGATAGACTTCCGGATTTTAAGACTTTCTTATGTAAGTAGCCTTGTTCTCTTTTCTCTCTTATCATGTAGGTCTTGTTGCTGCCACAGCTGCTAAGCAAGCATGATTACCCAGCAGAAACTAGCAGGTTGCAATTATTAACAGAGGTGAAAAGGAAAAAGAAACATCTTAGGAAGGAGTTCCTCCTTTAGCATGAATAGAAAACAGTGATTCCTATCAAAATTTTTAGATGTGTTGAAATATGCAGTTGTATATTATTATATTGTATATATATTATTGCATATTGTAGAAGGCATTATGAAATTGTATTATGGAATCTTCCTTGGTAGCCAACTTTTATTTGTTTTGTAGAAACCAACAATTATCCAAGGATTGGTTTGTCATTAATTTTTTATTATTTTCAAAAATATTGATTGTGCTAGAATTTATTCTATTGTTTTTCAGAGACATGTTCTTTAAAATAACCAGATATACTGAAATATCAATACAATTATTTTACCATGTCATAACATTTCAAATTTGTGCTGAAGAAAGAAATGTGTATCAAATTTCCCTACATATTTAGATAGACCTCATTGCAGTAAATTTTTCTATATTGGTCATCTGTTCTGTGAACAAATACATAAACATAGTGATAGTCTGTTAATATGACAGGATCATTTTAGTGCAAATTGTTCTGATTAACTGAATTTCATCAACTCTCTGAAGAATACAAGTATATTTCCAATACTTTATTGAGGTGTGATTCATGTGTAATTCACTGTGCATATTTAAAATCTTCACTAGTTTTGACATCTGTATACAGCAATGAAACCAACACTACAGATAAGGAAATATATATCCATTATACTAAAAAGTGTTTTCAGCCCCTTTGCCATCCTCATACCCACATATCTCCCTCCAGCCTCCCTGCCTATTCTACCCTCCCCATTTTCAAGCAACCACTAATCTCTCACTGTAGATTGTTTTGCATTTCTTATAATTTTATGGAAAGAGACACATATATCCCTTTATCTGGCATCTTGCTTTCAACCTATTAATTTTAGATTTATCCAAATTGTTGCATGATTGATTATTTCTTTTTAATTGCTCAGCAGTATTTCATTATATGGATATACCACAATTTCGTTTGATCCATCCACTTTTTTATGGATGATGGGTAGTTTTGTGTGTGTAAATGTGTCTCTCTCTGTATGTATGTATGTGTGTGTATGTATATATATACATATTATATATATATATATATGCTAGTATTTATTTTTTCAGGCAAATACTAGGAGTACAATGGCTAGAGCATATTGTAGATATAAGATTAATATTGACAGAAACTAACAAAGCTTTTCCAAAGTGTTTCTATGAGTTTTCATTCTCGTGAGCATATATGAGAGCTCCATTCTCCCCAACCTTGTCAATACTTGGTATGGTCAGTCCTTTTAACTTTAGCCATTTTCTTGGGTGTAGTGGTATCTCATTGGAGTTTTAATTTACATTTCTATAGCAATTAATGATTTTGAACACCTTGCCATATGACTACTTGCTATTTATATGTGTTATTTGGTGAATTGTCTGTTCAAGTTGGCTTCCCATTTATTCATTAGTGTGTCTTTTTTCTTCTTACTTCTAAATGATTTTATATTTTCTGGAGAGAAGTCACTAGTCAGATACATGATTTTCAGATACCTTTATCATACTCATTTAATTATTAATTTATTTTTTGATGCTGGGAATTGAACTCAGGGTTACTTTACCACTGAGCTACATCCCCAACTACTTTAAAATTTTTGATAGTAGGTTTAGCTAAGCCGTCTAGGCTGGCCTCCAACTTGCAATCCTCCTTCCTCAGCCTCTTGAGTTTCTGCGATTACAGCTGTGCAGCAATGGGCCCAGATTTTTCACAGTCATTGGCTTATCTTTTCATTATCTCAACCATGTTTTTTTGAAAAGCAGAACAATTTTTTTTTTATTTTGAGGGGAACCATTTATAATTTTAATCATTTAAAGTTAAGATGCTTCCATTGGTATCACCTAAGTTTTATCTAACCCATGTTTCAAGAATTTTCTCCTGTTTCCTTACAGCAGCTTATACATTTAGGTTTTATGATTAAGTATCAGATTCAGTTTGAGTTGATTTTTTATATGTGGTACAAGGTATGGACCACAATTCATTTTTATATATTTGGATATCCATTTGTGTTAAGCATTTGTGGAAAAGACTCTCCTTTCTCCTCTTAGTTTCTTT
This sequence comes from Ictidomys tridecemlineatus, assembly GCF_052094955.1. Classification (NCBI taxonomy): domain Eukaryota; kingdom Metazoa; phylum Chordata; class Mammalia; order Rodentia; family Sciuridae; genus Ictidomys; species Ictidomys tridecemlineatus. Next base: position 44,287,264 of record NC_135493.1, read on the forward strand.
TGTTCCTTTGTTGAAAATTTGTTGTCCATCTAGGTGTGAGCCTATTTCTGGACTCTTTCTTCTGTTCTTGTCATGTCACAGGGTTCCACTTCATGCTTTGAGTGGAAATCTTGTTGCTGGAGCACAGGTGGGTGATTTTAAAACTGACATATTTGTCTTTTCTTTTTCCCTTTTCTTCTTAACCTTTCTCTCCCTAACAGCAGCATGTGCAAGGCTAACATTTTCCCCAGCCTACGCTAAGCTATCGTGTCCTTTACACTGGAAAGAATATCACTGCCCACAAGAATAAAGAAACACCAAAACTGGGATATGGAGCGATAGCTCTCTCAAGGACATCCACTGGACACTAATTATATCTACTGATAATGTTTGTCTCCCAGGCCTCTATTCCTGTTTTAAAATTCTCATGTTCCCCCACCAGGGAGAATCACAGAATGTGGGGCCGGAATTCCCACTGTGTCTCCTTTGCTAACAAATCATATAAAACATTTTCCTTTTTCTCAAAACCTGTCCTCATTTTTAGATTGACAAGGACTGAGCTTTGGTATTATACTTGTCTACTTTGATGCCAACACCAAAGTCTGATCACTGTAGGTTTATATGGAATCTTATAATACTTAATCAAGTGGTGTATGTCCTTTAACTTGGTTCTTTTTCTAAGTTGTTTGTGATAGTCTAGGTCCTTTTTATTTCTACATAATTTTAACATCAGTTAATAAAAGTTTTTGCAGGGCTTTTTGGGATTGCACTGAATCTGTGTATGAATTTGAGGAGAATAAAGATCTTAAAAAATCTGAGTTCCATGAACACAACACTTCCTCCAATTCTTTGGGTCTTTTTAAATTCTTTGGGCAATATTTTATAGTGTTAATACAGAGATTTCACATATGGACAAGTAATTCATAAATAATTCATATTTTTGATGCTGCTATAAATGACATTTTTTCTTAAATAGCATTTGTAATTACTATATATTCACTGAACCATCATCACAAACATTCAATAATAGATATTGAGGAATCTTTCTTTTTGAATGCATAGGCCATTGTACAATGTAAAAAGTATTTGATACTTAATGTGCATATACATGATTTCTTTATCAGCTTTCAGAAATCATTAGGAAAACATTGAAACTAAGGAGAAAAATGTTCCAGAGATAGGATTACAAATCATCTTCTGAAAAAATAACCAGTAAAATAATATAGTTTAGTAACTTTTAACTTTATGTGTGCTGTCTATGAATCTGTTCAAAATGTGAAGTTATTCTTGTTTACCCCTGGTAAATTCACCTCAGAAAATTTCTGGGTCATGGGTGGTGAGGAGGCAGAGTCTCTGTCAGGATGTATATCCTATTTCACAGATGGCCCAACTCAGGCATCTTTACAGAGCCTAAGTCACCTCTCCAGACAGATGTCAGGACGAGTAAATTTGTATCCCTCATTCTCCCTAGAGGTCAGTCACTGACAGTGGCCCTTTTAGAAGATGGGCTTCCAGGGCTTGAGACATGCTCACATTACACTGTTCTGCTATTGTGGCCTCATGAGCCCCACTCAACAACCACTCTTGGTGATGAAGATGAGAGAGGAGATGGAATCCTGCCCTTTCTGCCAAGATACCTGGGTGTAGGACCACATGAGGTGGCCGATCCCTGAAGTATGAGTGGGATCAGGAAGAAGCATGCATGTTGACATTAAGACCAGTAAACTAGAAAGACGGAAATCATGTGAATGAAACTTCTTAAGGCAACAGTTTATATTTCATCTCCAATAATCCTCACTCCTACACAGGTTACCTGTTCTTATTATCATTGTTCACATCAGGGTACTGGCTTTAGGAGAGTTTAAGTAACTTAGGAAAAATCCTTTGTGATCTTCCTCTGGTCAGGTTCTCCTGAATTGTTCTCAAGTTTTCCCATTTGGTGTTCATGCTCTGTGAGCCCTGGATGATAGAATTTTCCTGGTGGAGGACATTACATGTTTGTTATTGTCCAACATTTTAAAAAAATAGCTGATTCTAGTTTTAAATCACAAGATTATTGTAATTAATAAGAGTCTTATTTAATTAACATTAAGTGATAATTTTGAAGAAACTGGTAACCTCAGATACTGGTTGTTCATGGTTTGTGTAATATACTAACAGATAACATATTTGCTAGTATTCTTCTAGCAGATAATTTACATATATATATATATATATATGATCTATTTCCATTTTGCTTTTACTTTTATAATTAAAAGTGTATATTTTGCAAAGAATTATGACTTAGAACAGTTTGTTTAGTGTGATGAAGTTTCTTCTTGGAAAATCCTTAGTGTATGTTAAAGTAGTTCCATCTGCTGTTGACCCCTAATCTCCATGTCATTCACTGATTTCTCTCTTTCCTCATCAGTATAGTTTGAGGTATCAACACTGTGGAAGGGTCTCTCTCAGGGAACAAGGCCTTTACCTTCCATTATTCCACCCCTACACAGGCTTCCCAGTCCTTCTTTCACCTCTCATAGTCATACATGGTGCAGGACATTATGTACACAACTATCAGACATGATGCAGATAGCCCATCCTCCCTGCTACTTCATTATAGCCCCAGCACGGCTATCTGGTGTTTCAAATTGTAGTTGCACCTGAGCATGTCTTCACAGTATTCTTTTACACCTACCAGATTTATGTGGCAGAATTAGAATCATTCTGTACATTGATTCACAAGCTGGCTTTTTTCCATGTTTTTATTTCATTGGTGCATTGTAGTTGTACACAACAGTGGGGATTGTTGTTATGTATTTGCACATGCACAAAATATATCAATATAATTTGGCCAATTTCATTCCCCAACATTTTCCCTTACCCTCACGTCTGCCCTTCCCGTGGTTCCTTTCCTCTGCTACTGATCTCCTTTGGATTCATAAGCTGGCTTTCATGGCAGTTTTTGTATTTGTTTCCTCTTTGCATCCACGACTTTGTATAGAGGTTTGATGATGGAGGAACATTGATGTCACCTCTTGACAGAATCTTGACTATAGCTTGAACATATTTAAGCAGGAAGGTGGGAGAGAGAGGCTGTGGCCCACGCCTACCCTACAGAGCTTTCTGGAAGTTTATGTGGAAAGGGGGACTTTCCCAGCACACAAGGATACTGGTGGCCTTTAGACAGAAAGTGCAGTCTCTTACTATGCTGAAGAGAAAACTCTATGTGAGAGGAATAACAAGATCATTTAAATTTGTATGCTTCAAGGGCTGGTGTTATAGCTCAGTGGTAGAACACTTGCCTGGCATGGATGAGGCACTGGGTTTGATCCTCAGCACCACATAAAAATAAATAAGATATTGTGTCCATGTACGACTAAAAATATTTTTAAAAATTCATATACTTTGAGATGTATTCATGCATACCTGGAGATTTATATAAGAAAACAAAATGGAACCAGGCCATTTATTAACTTTGTAACCTGCTTTTACCCTTATGATGACCTTTTTTTTTTTTTCATTTTCATTTCAGGCATGTGCCACTGTGCTCAGCTTTTTTATAAGCATTGCTTTATACAAAGTTCCTAAAGTATCCTGTCAAGCCACTGGCAACTTTGAAATTTTGTATTAATGTAATAAATTCAAGATATTATTTATTTCTATGCCTCACATTAAATTGAATAAGTACCTGTATCTTTATGTTTTCAAACCTTTATGTAATCATGTGGATACAAGGAGGAAAAGAATACAAAAATTCCCATAAATGTCAGCTTATGAATCAAAGAGAGATCAGTAGACTAATGTGCTTTAGCAATATATTTCTATGATAAAATTTGAAAATATAATTTCAATATTTTCATATAATCCAGTGTTGCATGATATGGTCCCTGATATTTTACTTCATAAGTATCCTCATCCAGAAAAATTTATTTTCCTTATCATCTTCCATTACAAACAATAATGTACTTAACACCTTGTACATCTATATGTAAATACCTTTGTTAGCATTTGAATTCCTCACCTCCCTCCCTCCCTCCTTCCCTCCACCCACTCCTCTTTCTTTCTTTCTTTTTTTCTACTGGGGATTGAACCCAGGGGTTCTCTACCACAGAGGAACATGCCCAGTCCTTTTATTTTATTTTGAGATAAGGTCTTGCTCTCTTTCCAAGGCTGTACTTGAACTTGAAATTCTCTTGCCTCAGCCTCCTGACTCCCTGAAATTACATGTAGGTGCTAATGTGCCCAGCTCTTTTGTAAGCATATCTTTATATAAAGTTCCTAAAAGTATCTATAAAATTTCACATTAATTTAATGGATTAAAAATGTGATCAATTTATATTCCATCCATTGCTATGTATATGCACCTACACATCTACACATGAGAAACACTGGCAATGATTGCTAAATCTGATAGGCAAAAAAATTTACCTTTCATTATTGTCTTTATGTGAACTCATTTGTACTGCCTTTTAGAATTTCATCTTGTGGATATGACAATCAATTTTCACAGCCCCATGTTATGCAGTGTTCTCATTTCCTCTATTATCTATACTCTGTGGATAATATTTTTTTAAAAGTGTGTACTAATAGAGCTCACAGATCAGAATAGTTGTCACAAGGCTGTTTATGCTGGTGAGCAAATATGTCTTCTTTGAGCCCAGCAAACAGTCTTGGGAGAATTCTAGCACTGTGTTAGGGGAACTGGGTCAGTGTATAAGAGAAAGAGAGGCCTGTGTGTGTGCTGACTACCACAGTTCTCTCTGTTCCTTCTGCCTCTACATAACTTTGCATCCCAATTGTCCTCCCTTTCTGAATGAAGGCTGGAAATGAAGGAAGGGAATTATAACCAAATGGCACTCCCTATAATCAGAGCCTTGTCAACACCCCCACACTACATCCCAAAAATGGGCTTCTAAAAGGAAAATTGCTAGTGTAGAATGTATGGAAACTTTGATTAGTATTGTCATTCTGACCCTCATAAAGGTAGTGCTATATAGTCTCCCCTAGTACAGGCCTGTGAGAAAGGCTACAGAGGATTGTAAAATTAAAAAAAAAATAGTGTTGATATCCTGTCACCGAAGAGAGGGTCCTGGATTCTGTTGTGGGTCTAGATTCCACACACTGCTGCAGTTGGAAGATGTGGAAGTGATCACATGCAATTAAACATTGAAAAATAAGTTGTTAAAGAAACAGGTAAATTATGTGAGGAGGCTTGAAAGATAAGAGTTATTTAAACAAGTTCTATACAGAATTCTTTCAGTCTGGACTTCTTGTCCATGAGGACAAGAATATTATTCCTTTTGGTAGAGGGAAGCTGTCTTTCACGTGGAAATTACATCCCCTGCTTTTAAGAAACAGAAAAGAGATTAGAATAATCTTCTCATACATACTGCTTTAAAAACAGCAATATGCCCTTAATTCAAAACAATCAACATGCCCAAGGGGAATATCCCAACTCCTTCAATATAAAACTGTATCTACATTCCAGGCCTGCGGACTCTGTGTCCTGTGTTCCTCTGAGTGAGGACCTTTTCCCCCACCTGCCATCCTTGGCTACCTCAGACTATCCTTGTGTGCAACAGTCAACTTGCATGTGATCACTTCCACATCTTCCAACTGCAGCTTTGGTTTTCTGTGCCAATCTGATCTGCTCATTTTCCTCTGACCTGCCAGGTTGGAAGAGAGCTCTCTAAGGGTGAATAAACTTGTACATTCACAGGCCTTATCCACTACAGTTACCAGATTTAGCAAATGAAATATAAGATGCCTCGTTGAATGTGAATTTCAGATAAACAAAATTACATTGCATTCCACATCCAGTAAAAACCTATTCATTTTTTTTAAATCCAGAATTCATATTTAACTGCATTTCCTCTATTTCATCTGGCAACCCTGCATAGGGAGAGCTCTTTTTCTAACCAAGGTGCTCCATGCAACAGTCCTAGCTGAACTCAAAACAGACGCCAGCACCAGCTGTCATCCATGTGAGGAAGATCTCTGGATGTAACAGATGAGTGGAGCCTCCACATGCCTGAAACACGAGGTGATAGACAGCACATGTAGCAGAAAATGCCCAGTTGATCGCAGTCACCAGAAATAAGCTACTTACAAGGAGAAAGAGGTTAATTTATCTCATAGTATTGAAAGTTGAAAGAATGGCACTTCTTACAGATTTGTATTGGTGAAGGTCCCATGGCAGATGGCAGTGGCAGGAGCATGTGCAGGAGCACGATTACACCTGGAACAAGAAAGCAGAGATTGCTGCATGGGCTGGGCTTGCTCCTTTATAGCAATCCTCTCCTAAGAACTCAAGGACTCACACCTATGAGAAGGCACAGTTAAACCATGGCAGTTGGTGGAAGGCTCAGACTTGACACAGGAGAGTATTTAGTGGCCCCTTAAAGACCTGAGCCTTTAAGAGCAACACCATAGGAATAGTTAGGGAGTCGGCAAACACAGAAAGAGAAAAGAGTTGTGGGCCCACCACCCCTGAAGAGCAGAACAGAAATGTGCTCTTAAAGGGGCTGCTTACTAACAATGTTGTAGGGATGGGGCCTCTGGGAAAGCAAGGCAGTTCAAAGACCCCCCCTAAACCCAATACTTGCATAAAAGCCAGGATTATTTCAGACATGTCCCTCATATTAACAGGCATCAGTTTATTAGAATAGGTGGGAAAGGGGATAAGGGAGCGAGCAGGTCCTCTTAATAAATGGATATCATGCCTCTCTTGCACTCCAGTTTTATTGGGGGATCCCAGAGAAGTTTCCAGAGAGTCCCACCAAGATTCACCTCTTGACTTTTGAATGACAGCAGAAGTACATCAGACATTCAAGTCCCTGTTGCCATGACAACAAGAGGTCATTTTGGCCGATGCTGCCCGATTCCAATTGGATTCACCTTATCTCCCTGAGTTCTAGAATCTAGTGTTATATAGATCACAGAAGTCTCCCCCTTCAGGTTAGCTTGCATTCTTCTCATGGACATAATTTCAGACCCTCATTTCTTCTGCAGATAATAAGTAGTTTGCTAAGGAATGTGACATGTCCGATCCACTTAAGCCGGGCAGGGCTACAGGTAAATTGCTTCTGCGAAAATAAAGCATGTGGGGGTCAACACATTAGACCCATTTTATAGAATTAGTCTCTTAACCTCATGTTCCCAGCACACACATCTGTCTGTCCCTATCATCAAGAGACTTAAAGGGATGGCCTGGATTGTGGGCTCCCTGTTTCTCTTTACAGTCTCAGCCATCATGTGAATCATTCTTGCCATACAACAGGAGTGGGTGTGTACAGAGTTTAGATGTGTTTTAGTCATGAATGCTCCTCCACGTGGAAGAAAATATCAGGAATGGAGGATAAGAATTCCCCAGAATAAACTATTGTATGGCTGAATTGACTAGGATTCTTCCCAATAAATGCATATGTCATTATAGATCTGCATCCCAGATACAACTCAAATGTCATTTTTGGTGTTCCTAGTTCATTTAGACCCATGACTATGGACAGCCTCTGAATTTCTGCCATAGATGGTAAACTACAATATGGTATGTGAGTTTTACATGTTCCTCTCATAAGGCTAGCTCAACTCCAAGAGCCCTAGGAGACATCCACCCCAGTTTGTCTGTATACTGATGATACTCCTCTAAAGTCATTTTTAAAGTTGATACTATCGCTGCTCACAAGGACATCATTGTTCCAACAACCTGGGCTGAGCGCTTCCAATTGCCCGGATCCTACCAATGTCCTCTAATTTTTAGGTATCCTGAAGGGTGACAGTGTTTTGCTTTAAGGGAAAGACAGAGACAAAAGGAAAGATTTCATAGAAGGCATTTCCTAAGTACAGGAGCAGCCTGTGTGTTCCAGTGGCCATAGAAACCTGACTTCATTTTGGTGACTGTGACGACATTCTAAAGCAGATTGACTTGCTCTGGTTTGGGAGCAGTGTCTAGCCTCAAGGTGTTTGGACTCAGCAGATAGTGTGGGGTCCCCAGGGTGGGAGCGTAGCCTCCTTGGGGTGTGAGGAGATGAAGGGATCCCAGACCCAAGTTGTCTTGTTCCTGGGGACTCACTGCCCCACTGAGATGTGGGACCCTGCTGGACCCAGTTAGCATGTTGTCCTGTGTGGTTATTGTGTAATCCTAAGTGCCTGTGTATTTAGAAAATAGAAGGAGACACAGTAGATTATAATCAGGAGACTAAGGGTTAAGAGGAAGAGAAGAAAATGAAAGAACTGGGGAATAGAGTTGACCAAATTATGCCATGAACATGCATGAATATATAACAATGCATTCCAATTTCATATGTAATTGTAATGCACCAATTAAAATAAATAAGTCAATTTAAGGAGGACAATAGAGTAAAGGAACAGGCTGGGGGAGTGAGGAGGCATGAAAAGGGGATAATGCTGGGATTGAACTACAGAGAACTGTTTGATGTGTTCATGAATATGTGCAAATGAACACCACTATTAAGTATAACTACAATGCAGTAAAATTTTTAAAAATTAGTTTTCCCCCAGAGTCCTCCAAAGGTGAATATTGAGCTTGTTTTTGTGTGTTTCAATTTTTATTATGTTACTAGTAACATCATCAACTAGTACATGCTTATGTATTTGATATGTTTTAATTCATTGTGTTCATTATTTTCTGTTATGTTCAAAATGAAATGTTTGTCTGGTAGGAACCATTTCAGCTTTCTTACCTAGTCTTTGTGATAGAATCTCTAGTGTGATAGTTTGGTCCAGACTCATCTAGTATAATCTCAACCCCAGATGTAGAGTCAGCCATTTCCCCACAGGGCCTGGCTCCTTTTAGTGGGAAATGGTTTAGAGGATACTGTCAGGGTCCTTAAACTGCTCATTGCTCCTGTGTTGCTCATTGTTTCTTTTCCTTTACAGAGCTCATAACCAGTGAGTGTCTATTACGTTTTTAAGAGAGTGGACATCATCTGCTACCATCCTGGGCTACAGGTAATCATTTTTTGCAGCTTTGATTTCAACTGTACAATTTTAATAAGATAATCAAATGTAGTATATATATTAGTTTTCTTTATTCACAGGTGATTGGTGGCATATTCTACTTTTTTTTGTACCAGGGATTGAACCCAGGAGCCCTTAACCACCAAGCTAACATCACCAGTCCCCACCCCTCTTTTTTTGAGACAGGGTCACGCTAAGTTGCCTAAGGCCTCATTAAGTTGCTGAGGCTGGCTTTGAATTTGTGATACTTCTCCCTTAGCATCCCAAGCCACTGGATTTACAGGCATGCCCTGCTGAAACATGGCATATTCTACTACTTGAGCATTATCCAATGGAAATTTCTTCAGAAATGAAAGTGTTCTCTATCTGAACCTTCTGTATCCAAAATGTGCAAGGTGATTTTCACTGGCTGTTTAGTCTACAAATCATGATGAGTGTGACTGAGAAACTGAATTATAATTTTATTTAAATATGAGGAGGATTACAATTTCAAAGCCAGCTTCAGCAATTTATCAAGACCCTATCTCAAAATAAAGTATAAAAAGGACCGGGTATAGGGCTAAGTGGTTAAGAATCCCTTGGATGAATCCCTAGTACCATGAAAGAAAAAGAAAAAGAAAGAAAGAAAGAAAGAAAGAAAGGAAGGAAGGAAGGAAGGAAGGAAGGAAGGAAGGAAGGAAGGAAGGAAGGAAGGAAGGAAGAATTAGAATCACTGTTTATAAGTTCACAAGCTGGGATTTAAGTGAGTTATTATTTTCCATAATGCAGGTGTGTTATTGCCATCTTGTGACATAATCTTGAACTGCATCTTGGAAACAGCTGAGGAGGAAGGAAAGCAAGAGAGACTGGCTCTGGCCAAACATATCCTACAGAGATTTCTGGAAGTTTGTGTATAAAAAGGGGCATTTCCAGTGTATAGGGATATTGAGGGCCTCCAGACAGAAAGTGAAGTCTATCATTACCGGGAGGAGAAGCTCTATGTGAGAAAATAAAAAAGATCCTGTTTTTGTGCATTGAAACTTCTGGATAAATAGGTGGAGATATACAGACAAAAAAGATTCTATACCAATTATGATCTTTGTAACACAATTTTCTCCATAATATGGGTATCTTTCCAGGAAAATATATTTCTCTGATTGCATTTTTAATCTTCAACAAAATTTCAGGCTTCCTCCCACTTCGTGTGTTTCATTGTGGATGCCCCAGAATTTCATTAGTACGGAAGTAATGAATATTTATTTCCTTATGCAATATTTCTATGACAAATAATAGTATAACTGACATGCTATTAACACTACATATACACATGCACACACTATATATGCATGTATGCCTAGGCTAATATATTCTTAAGCATTTCTATTAACACAATGACCTCTAAATGCTCTTACTAATTTATATTCATAACAGTGAACATAAAAGTATGTATTTCTCCACACATAAGAGATAATGGATTCATAGCTAATCTGATAGTAAAGGAATCTTACATCATTGTTGTTATTATTACTTGCTTTGCTTCTTTGTAGAATTCTATCCTACGGAAAAAATAATATACAACACTATGTTATTTAGAGTGTTTTGTGGGGGGGTGTATGTTTATTTTTTATTTGTTCATTTTAGATACACATGACAGTAGTGTACTTTGACATATTATACATACATGGAGTAAACTTATTCTAATTAGGATGCCATTCTTTGTTGTGGAGTTCCATTGGTCATGTATTCACATATGAACATGTGAAAGTCATGTCCAATACATTCTACTATCTTTCCTGTTGCCATCTCACTTCCCTTCCCTTCATTCCCCTTTGTCTAACCTGATAAACTTCTGTTTTTCTATCCTTCACCCTTATTGTGTGTAAACGTCTACATATCAGAGAGAATATTTGACCCTTGATTTTTGGGGATTGACTTATTTCACTTACCATGAAAGTCTCCATTTACATCCATTTACCAGCAAATGCTATAACTTCATTTTCCTTTATGGCTGAGTAATATTACATTATGTAATATTTATCCATTCATCTGTTGAATGACATCTAGGTTTGTTCCATAGTTTAGCTAAGGTAAATGGATGTAGCTGGAGAATATCATGCTAAGTGAAATAAGCCAAACCCCAAAATCTAAATTTTTTTCCTCTGATAAGCAGATACTAATCCATTATGTGGAGGAGGATGAAGGAATTTTGGATTGTCCAGAGGGGAGTGAAGGGAGGGAGGGAATGTAGGAATGGGCAGGACAGTGTTATGAGACAGACATTATTAACCTATATACACGTATGATTACACTACCAGTGTGACTCTGCACCATGTTCAGCCAGAGGAAGGAGAAGTTGTGCTCCATTTGTGTACAATGTGTCAAAATGCATCCTACTGTCATATATAACGAATTAGAACAAACTACAAAAACAATTTAAAAAGGTTACTCTCCAATTATGATCTCTGAAATTCAAATTTTCCCTTAATATGGGTATCTTTCCAGGGAAATCATTTATATGATTGCATTTTAAAGTTTCAACAAAATTTCAGGTATTTTCCCCCTTTCACTGGGTGTTTCTCTGTGTGGATGCCCCCAAATTTCATTAGTATCAAAGTACTGAAAATTTAGTTCCTTTACCAGTTTTTCTGTGAGAAATAAGAATATATATATATATAATCATAATGATAACAATGATGTAACTATGTGGTTATTATATGTAATATATTGCATATAATATATGTAATTAATAAGATATATAATATATTATTATATATGTAATATGTATATTATATATAACAATATATTACATATATAATATATATTATATATGTAATTATATTATGATAACACTATATATATTACATATATATACACACAGCAAAGATAACCCATAATACATATACATATATACATTTATGCAACTATATTTGTAACCATTTCTATTATCAAAATGACTTCTAAATACTCTTACTCAGTTATATTCTAAACTGGAAGCATGAAAGTACTTATTTCCCCACACATGAGGGATAATGGGAATCATTGCTAATCTGATAGTGAAGGAATCTTACATCATTGTTATCATTATGACTTGTTTTTGCTACCTTCTAGAATTCCATCCTGTGGAAGTAAATAATCAATGTTCAAACTGTGATATTTAGAGTGTTTTGATAGTCCCTGTTGTCAACCCTGTGTGTGTAGCGTTTTCAGAGTGACATTGCTAAAAGGCACATTTTCTGGTACAGTTTACACCACTGATTGTAAGGTGAGATGAATGTGGAGCGCAGCAAACTGTCTTGGAGAATTCGAATATGACAACAGAACTTGGCTTCAAAAGATGCATGTGTGTTCCATATGTATATGTGCGTGTGTGTGTGTGTGTGTGGGGGTATGTGTCCACAAACACATATGGTGACAACCACATTTCCCTAGTCTTCTTTTTGTCCATTCATGGCTTTGTGTCTTGTTTGGCCTCCCTTCATGCACTCAGGTACAGAAGTCAAGGAAGGGAATTCTCATCATGGCATCCTTATAACCTGAGCCTTATTGACATTCTTCATTTCATCCTGAATATCAACTTCAGAAAGAGAAAATGTTGGTGCAAAGAGTGTGCACCTTTGGAGCCCTCTAATAAGTGATGCCATCCTGACATTCATAAAGTTGGTGCTGCTTGGACTGCCCAAGGCTGTGGAGTAGTAAGCAAAGTAACAGTGCTGATAGTCTGTCACAGAGGACAGGCCTTGCACCCTGTAGAGAACCCACTGTCAAACCTGTGCTGCAGGTGGAAGTGATGAGGTGTAAATTGGCTTTTATACAAATGAGCAACCCAAGGGAACATGGGTGGTGCGAGGGAGAAGGGACAATCATTGCTTGGAATTACACAGGTCATTGAGTCAGCAGGGTAGGATACAGCCGCAGTTTTATTTATATTCATGTTTATCAAATACATGTGCATCAAAACATGGTAAGAACAAAGTTTGAGTATTTTGCAATACAACAGAATCTCACGCCAATATTGTATTTTTAACAGATTTCTTGCAGTATAATTTTAAAACAATATAATTATCCATGTACTCCTTCTAAAGGTACAGCTTGATGGTTTCTGGTATAAAGTTGAGGAACAAAGTGTTAGTTTTTCCATCACCCTATAATGCGGCATCATTCTCAACACAGTTAAACCCTGATCCTAACCTCAGCCCCAAGAAATGCATGTCTGTGTCTCCAGATTTGCGTATTACATATATTTTATACAAATGGAACCACACAATGCTTGGTCTTTTGCATCTTGTTTCTTCACATGTTTTCACGGTTCATCCCTATTATAACACATTAGTATTCCATTCCTTTAATTGATGAAAAATATGGTACTCCATTTTATTTGTCCATTTATGAAGAGGAAAACACACGGGTTATTTCCACTTTTTGGCTGTTATGAAAGATGATGATGCTACATACGTTCCTGTGCCAGTTTATATGTAGACATGGGTTTTCATTTATTTTGGTTGTTTGCCTAGGAGTGCAATTGATGACACATGAAAACTCCCTGTTTAACGGTGAGAACCACTGCTAGACTGTTTTCATGACCTTGGCAGCCTCAAGGATCACCAACTTAGTCTGTTGTTTTCCTCCTGTTTAGACCATGGTCATGGGTTTTAAGGGGAAATACCAGAGATGTGAAGTGCCTCCTCATCACATTCTCTCTGGGAGGACAGGATATTCACATAATATCACTGGTGATGCTAACCTTCATCACTTGGTTAAGGTGATGTTTGCCAAGGTTCTCAAGTGGACAATGACTGTGTTCTATCTGCTTACTGTTGTCTTCACAAGTGAGTCACTAAGTCAGTTCTCCCCTCAGGAGTTGGGATGAGAATATAAAGGGCAGGCAGCTGCATATGTTATCTGGAATTATTGGATGAAGCTAGTTTGTCTCCTATTTCCCATTTCTTTATTAACTCAGATATTTGTTTTTATCACTTTGGATTTATGCACTCTTATTTTATGGGTTGTGTCATTTCACTTGAAGGAAAGGCCAGCATTCTGATTTTTGTGATGCAGACTGGAATGTGCTTTTCCAGGGAGATCAGAGCACTCAGATTCTTGGCAGCATCGGGACACAAAGCTTTAGTGAGATTCCAGGCTCCACTACTGAGCAGGCATCAACAACACAGTTTCAATGATTGAATTGAGCTTTCCCAACTTCCTACAACCCAATCTTGTTACCATAATTACAGCCATCTTCCTTTCTCCCACATCCACTTTATGAATACTGTTCTCATTCCCAAGATATCGAAAGTAGCCTGAGATAAAACCTATCCACCTGGAGACATGCTGGTTTCTCCCTGTTCTCTCATTGAGAGATAGGAGACAACTTACTGGTCCCTGAGATGGGGACATTCTGGTTTCCCTATTTCCCCTCTGAGAGATAGGAAAACTGCCGGTCTCTGTTCCCAAGAAACAAACTTGCCTTCCACAAGATCAGGGGATGCTTACTATATCAGTCAACACTAAACCTGCCCCTGGTGCGTGACCATGATTCTAGCCTACAAATGGTAACATTCAAGGGGGAGTTGCTACTGCTGTTCCTCGCTTGCTGCTGCTGTCCCTCTCTTTGTAAAGAGCAGCTCTGTAAGGCTCCTGACAATAAACCCACTTTCAATCCCAGGTAAGTGTGTTATCAGTCCTGAGTCACTTTTCTTTCAAATCTGAAGTATAGATTTAATAACAAATTACTTAAATAAAGATTCAGGTTGGAGGAGATAATATTTAGGGTATCATTTTGTTATATTAGTTTTAAAAATTTAAATCTTATCTTCCAGATCATCTGTTTAGAGGAAACACCTGTTATTCCGATTTACTCTCTGTTCAATATCATTAAGCCCTAGTGGCCCATCATCAATGTGAAGTCTTTGGGGATATAACACTTTTCATCCTTTTATTATCTCCCCATTTAGACATTTTCATCTTTGTAAACATTCTGCCCAGAATATGAAATGTTTATCATAGATGGACTGTTAACTACGTGTTCTGGTTCTTTGTAGTCTCACAAAACATTTTAATATATAGCATCCCCCTACCCCTGAGAACCTGTTTGAAGCCTCTTGTGTGTAGTATCATCCTTATTGAGAATGCATGTGACATTTAAATGAGAGTAACTGTGCAATCCCATTCCTGCTACTTACTTGATGTGTGGCACTGGAATTCTTCCTTAGCCATTATTGGTCTAAACTTGATCATTTGTGAAAGGGGACTCACCGTGCCCTCCTTACAAAATGTGTCAGTGAGAAATCCTCTTTAGAGTACATGGTATGAAGTTAGATTTCAGCCAATGTTTGTCCTGCCTTAAATTTCTCCTCTCCCAGAGAAGTAACTACAGTTACCTAAACCAAAGTCCACATCTTCCCTGGAGACCACTGGGAAATTTAGCAGAAAGCAGCATTAAATATTCACATTTACATCATGAATCAAGCTTTGGGGCCATCTCAGTATTGCAGGAGGGCCTTCCTGAGAACCAGAAAGAGGATTAAACCATTTAATTTATTCTGTATCATTTTCTGTCCACTTATTTGATATTCTAATTTGATGTTAGGGAAACAGTTTCCCACTAATCCCCAAATGAAAGAAGAGTGAAGATAAATAGGAGGCAGGAATCATAAACCCTTGACACTCATGCTAGTCCCATTACCACCTACAGAAGTCTAAACTGGTATTTCATCTGCATCATCAATGTCTTCAAAGGGAGGTTATTGAGTTCTCACTTGGACACAATGTTATTATCATTATTTTAAATTTTGAGACAGAATTTCACTCAGTTGCTTAAGGCCTGGCTAAGGTGCTGAGGCTGCCTTTGAATTTTGGATTCTCCTTACTCAGCCTTCATAGTAGCTGATATCACAGTTATCCACCAACGACTTTCTCAAGTGGTGGGCTGAAGAACGAAGAACGAGTTTTGCTTTCAGAGAAAGGTGAGGGGTATAAAGAGGAGGCCTGTTTTGCAGTATTTCGGGGGCTACAGGTGGAGCTCAGTGGTAGAGCGCTCACCTATCACGTGTGAGCACTGGGTTCCTTCCTCAGCATCACATTAAGATAAATAAATAAGTATAGGTATTATGTCCATATACAAGGATATATATATATATATATATATATTAGAAAGAGGCATTTCTGGTAAGGTGCACCAACTTGAGCATCATGGTTGCCATAGAAATCTGATGTCCTTATGGTGACTATGACGACATTTTGAAGGAGACGCACTTGCTGTGGTTTGGGAGCAGGGTCCTGCTTCTAGGTATCTGGACTCAGTGGAGGGTGTGGGTGCCTCTTGGAAGGAACTGAGCCTCCCTGGGGTGTGGGGACACAAAGGGATCACAGACCTAAGTTGCCTCATTCCCGCTCTGGGCCTTGGTGCCCAGCTGACATGAGAGGGAGAAAGATGTGGGGTCCTCCTGGCCCCAGAAATCGTGAAGACCTGCTCCAGGGTGTCCCTTGTAAAGATGGGGTGCTGGATGGTAAGAAAGGGAATGGCCCTCTGTGACCCAGTCTCTCCTCTGTAAAATGAGAGCAAGAGTGCTCAGCCATGGGACTGCTGGGACCTTCTGGGATAACACACATGTAAGCCCCATTGCTCTGTGGATATTGTGGGCTCACAAATGCTCATTTCATTGCCTAGCATGTTTCCATGGATATGGTTACTCCAAAAATGCATAGTAATTTCTGGATTCTGTCCCTGTGCACAGCTCTTCCTCTGATGACTGAGCTCCTATCAAGAGTGTTGCAGTAATTCACTTGCAGGTCAGCATGGGAAAACAAAGAAGAAGAAGAAGCAGAGCAAGCAAAGCAGCAGCAGAAAAAAAGTCCTTTATTGTGTACAAGCAATCTTTTTATAGTGTTGTGAACAAAAAAGGCAGCCTTCCAACTTCAATAAATCAGGTCTTTCAGCTAATTAAACATAGCACACAGAAGTTTTACTTTCTAATCAGAAGTGACCCGCTTCTCATGGCTAATCTACTCTCGGCCTGGAGTATGCTGAGCTCTGCTCTTTGTTTAGAACAGATAAAAAATTTTTCTCAGCGCCCTCCTAGCCCACTTGGCAGAACATCCCGTTTGCAGGCAAGTTCTCCCAAGGTCAGCAGACACCTCGTTTTCAAGCATGTTTGTTGTTACCTATCTAAACCTTGAAGAAGCCTCTCGTTTGCGAGCAGGCCCTCCCAAGGACAGCAGACACCTCATTTGCAAGCATGTCCGCTGTTACTTATCTATACCTTGACAGAATATCCCGTTTGCAGGCAGACTCCATCAAGAACAGTAATAGTAACGCAGTTACATTTGATTCTCTACATCTCCCTCCTTTTGTTTTTGTAAATGAGCCTTAGCAGAAGCGACAAGAGAGGTTTCATGTTTCAGTTGCTTTTGCTTTTTCCAGCATTGGATGACTATATACAAAACAAAACATAAAACAAAAATTATTACAGTGTTACCTAAAGAAGTTGACAACAAGGTAGAGAAATGACTTAAAGGATTTAAATTAGCAATACTTGAAGACAATTTTTGTAAAATGTCAGATCCTGTTAGTTCAGGTAATGTCTTACTAAAGGTGACCATAATAGTCTTTTACAAATTCATAATTTCTAAAGTTAAATTTTGATGTCCATTTAACCATCCTTTAACAATTTCCCAGGAATCACTGGTATTATATGGCACAGGAGTCACACAAATATGAGAAGAATTCCAGTCACACTTCAGTACACTTCTGGTAGCCAAGATAGTCACTTGATCGCCAAGCCAGGAAACAGCATGTTGTAAATTGATCACATCTGTAGTTAATTGAGAGTTTAAGTCCTTTTGTTGTTGCCATATTAAATGAGCATCTTGATGCCATGTTCTCATGAAATTCGCAGTTTGAATGTCTTGATGCAAAGCAACACTAGCTATCGCAGCAGTGGCAGTTACAGAAGCAACTGCAAGGAATGAAGCTATAACTATTCCTATTAATTGTAGTGAGCAATATAACAAAACTTGAACAGCATTGTACAAATGAGTAACAGACAATGAATCAGAGCAAGGATGAGTCAACAGGCACCCACAATTCTGTGCGAGCTTTAACAATAACTAAAGAATAATTATTAATTTCTATTAATTCCCAATTAGTTCTATTTCCACATTGAGTAAGATAACAGTCTATACATGATATTGTTCCCCAAGTTACATTCCATTCCCAGTTTTCAATCATAAGAGAATAAGGGAATTTAACACATGTAGAAAAATAAGTCAGATTATTATGTAGATGTACTTCAAAAGGAGAGGAATGGGATACATCTAACTTGAAATTTCCAGTCCATACAGTGAGTTTCCCAGATACTGCCCATAATTTCCATATATCCCCTTGAGTATTGGAAAACCTTATATCCTGTAACATTGGAGAGACCAAAGCATAATGTTGCATTTTGTCTCATTACCCCAAGCATTTATTGTCCCATTATGTCGATGCCATCTTAAAGTACGATTTGACCAACTTTTTATAAATTTAGAATGATTAGGACTCCACCCAACTATAGTGATATTTTGATATTTGACTACTGTTTTAGGGTGATGATCATGACTTTTTTTTTTCACTTTAAATGAGTTAAAAATGTTTCAAAATATTTAGCTGAACATAAAGGAAGATGAGTTCTGACAAAACATTCTTCAGATGATAGTCATGATTGATTAACATACATACTAGAGGTATTAAATCCTCGGGAAGATATGACAGTAAAAACAGCAGTAGGGTAACTATGATAATTAACTCCCCAACTAATATAAGAAAGAGTTGTTATGTGCTATAAGAGGCAAACAGAAAGAACGAGCCCCTATACACAATGGGACTCCTTCAACAGCTACAGTTATATTAGAAATATTATACAGATTTTTATAGAATGGAATATTTTTAATTCCCCCACATACATGAGGGGGGAAAATTAGTATTATTAATACACACACGAACTTCAGGTTTTCCCCAGGAAACACTGTGCACCAAAGGAGGGTTAGGAACATAGGCCCAATAAGCAAAAGAATGAGCAGAAACTATACTTACCTGGCAATTAATAATGGCAAGCATAGCTAATAAAAGATTAACAGGATTTAAAGGCTGATTTGCCTTTTGAAGGGTTTTTTTTTCAGCTTCTTGAATCAACTTTTTTATCTGTCCCCATGTTGGGGGGTCCGCTGTTCTCGTTGCCATTGTAGAAGCTCTCTGCATTGCCAGCTCCTGAAATTGTCTGACAAATGGGTCACTTATTCTGCAATTTGATAAGTCTTGAAGGTACCTAGAAAGGTGTTTTACCTGTAGAAATAAGAGCAAACCCCTTCCCATGTGGTGCAACAACCTAGAAATTCATTCTTTATTTTCATCCCTATTCCACATAGGTATTTCCAATTTGTAGAAATAATGGCTGAGATATAAATGTAGAGAAATGTTGCTGGGCTGCAGGAACCTTGGAAGTTGACCAGACATTTAAAAAATTTAAAGTTAGTAAAGTTTTATGAAGTATATTTTGAGGTATATAAGCCATAGCCATATCCCCCCTTTTTATTTTTAGTATATATTTTCTTAACATATGATTTGTCCTTTCTATAATAGCTTGACTCTGACTATTACAAGGTATGCCAAATGTATGTGTAATGTCATGAATGTAATTTTTGTGAGGTATATGCAGGTGCATTGTCAGTTTAAGTTCTTAAGGAATTCCCATGATAGCAAAACAAGATAATAAATGAGAAATGATTGCATCAGCTTTTTTTTTTTAAGATAAACTGTGGCCCAAGAAAATGAGTATTAGTGTCAATAGTATGATGTACATATCTTAGTTGTCCAAATGACTGAATTATAACAACATCCATTTGTTAAAGGGCATAAGGATGGAGTCCCCTTGGATTAACACCAGGAGGACAGTAAGGAATATTAAAAGAAGCACATGATGAACAGTTATTTTGTATTTATTATAAAGTCCTTTAGTGTTTGTATGAAATAAAGTATGTTCTAGATGAGCCTTTTGTAAGGGGAATAATAGTTAATCAATATTTTGATTTTTTCTAGTTAATGGTCCTGGCAGTGTAGAATGTGCTCTAATATGAGTAAAATATACTGAAATTTGGCCTACTAATTTTGTTGTTATTTTTACATGTAGTCAGATAGGACATAGAGTCTTATCTTAGGTAAGTAGGGCTATCTTTATAAATTAAATAAAGTGTTGTAGTTTTAAAGTTTATTTTATTTTTTATTTATTTTTTAAAAAATTATATTATAAATTTTATATATAAATAATTGTTTAAGTTTATTTGAGTAAAAACTAACACAATATGATAACACATCTAAAACATGAAATAAAGAAAGGCTGAAAGCTTTTAGCCTTATTTAGAAAAATAGAAAAATGTTCTTGTGTTTTATAATATTAACCTTTATGTAGATAAGGCTCTCATTAATTTAAAAAATACATTTAAATTGTACCTCAGTGTTGTAAAAAGTAACATAAAACTTTATATATCTTATTGATAATAGGCCCAGTTATAGAACATTAAATGATATAAATATTCTCCAGTATGTTATTTTTATAAGCCTAAAATTACCATGCAACCTTTTGGAGAACACCAGCTTCATGTAATTTTTTTTTTAAAGCTTTTATCTTAATGACTTGTATACCTGGAAAATATGAACACATTTAATATACAAAGAAGAGTAATAGTACCATAATTATTATTGATGTTTTTATATTAATTAAGTTTAGCTCTTAAAGAAATAACATATTAGAATATTGCAAAATAACAGTTGTTGTTTAACCATATCTGTATAATCCTTAATTTTTTCAAGATTATTTGTTCAAAAATTTACATATATAGCCAACGTACACAGACCTTCTTTATCACTTACTTAAAACTATATAGCCAACATACATAGACCTTTTTTATCACTTGTTTAAATCCTTTTATTTACTCACTTCCAGAAACACATTTTTTTTAAATCCATATCTAGAAACTTTTATTTTTTTTTGTTAACCCCTTTTTTATTTATACTTTGAAATAATCTTTGTAAATTTTTGAATTTAGGCAAATTATTCCATTTTAATAAGAGATATTTTGTTATTTGTAGTACACAATTAATCACATTTGTTTACCATATTATGAAAATATAGTGTCTAAATATTAGGGATGATAAAGAACCATTTATTTATTTATTTATTTATATTATTTACCAACTTAAAAAATTATTAATAATGTTATCTAATGTAATTTAAGGAGTTAAAAGCATTTAATGGTATATTTAACATTTAGCATATTAACCTTGTAAATCAATCAGATATTTAACAAATATTCATAAACAAATAATCTTATGTCTAATTAATTTACTTATTTTATCAAAACATTAGACAAGTATAATGAACCGTGTTAGCCATTTTTTTTTGTTATTGGTGAAAAAAAATCCTAGAACCAAAGCATATCAGTCATTAACATGTTAAAGACGTCATATTTTTATCTGTTTACCCAATTTAAATTGAACCATTTAAATCAGTGAATTATTCAATAGATGAATGGATAAAAAAAATGTGGCATTTATACACAATAGAGTATTACTCTGCATTAAGAAACGACAAAATCATAGAATTTGGAGGGAAATGGATGGCATTAGAGCAGATTATGCTAAGTGAAGCTAGCCAATCCTTAAAAAATAAATGCCAAATGACTTCTTTGATATAAGGGGAGTAACTAAGGACAGAGTAGGGACGAAGAGCAGGAGAAGAAGATTAACATTAAATAGGGATGAGAGGGGGGAGGGAAAGGGAGAGAGAAGGGAATCTGCAGGGAAAGGGAAGGTGATCCTCAGGGTTTTATAAAATTACATACAAGAGGAAGTAAGGGGTAAGGAAGAAGTACACAAGTGGAATAAATGTTTTACAGTAGAGGTGGTCAAGAGAGAAGAGGGGAGGGGAGGGGAGGGGTGGGGGGATAGTAGATGATAGGTTAGAGAGCAGAATTCATCAGACACTAGAATGGCAATGTGTAAATCAATGGAAATGTAACTGATGTAACCGATGTGATTCAGCAATCTGTATACGGGGTAATAATGGAAGTTCATAACCATTCTGAATCAAATTGTGAAACATGATATATTAAGAAAGATGTAATGTTTTGAAAGACCAACAATAAAAAAATAAATAAATTTTAAAAAAAATAAATAAATCAGTGAATTAAAAATATTTGGATCCATTTTTTTTAATTTTTATGAGCGCTCTTTACATATATATCAATCTTTATATCATGTACATGACATATGGACATACACACAAACAGACATACAACATATAATACAAATGTGCACACATAACACAATAAAGGCCTTGTAGCTATTTTAGGTGAAATTTCCATTGTAATGTTTAAATATTCCACAGTTGATCAAAAATAGAACTGATCAGAAAAACATTAACTTAGGTCTGTAGGGTCAAAATTATGAGCTCAAAAAATACAGAATCTAGGAAAAAGTAAGAGTCCTAGAAAAATGACTGGCCAGTAATTAGACAGTATCATAAAATTTTATTTATATATTTTATTTTATTTTTTACAATCCCTTTTAAAATGACCTGCTTATCCACAATTTAAACAAGTTCCTGATTTATTGGGTTTAAGGGCTCCAGCCATGGCTGCAGCAAAAACAGAAACTTTGATGTTCAATTCCTCCCACTCCAGCACAAGCTCTCACATATTTACTCAATGAGGCGTTTTGCCCTTTTAATGGCCCCAAAATATGCTTACATTTAGGATTTGCATTTTCAAATGTTAATGTTTCTAATAATACCTTTGCTATTTGATCTTGACCCATTGCCTTCATAAAAAAAGTACGCAGTCTTGCAAGAAAATCAGTGTAAGTTTCAGTGGCCCCTTGTATAGATTTAGTAAAGGAAGGTTGTGCCTGACCAGTGGGTATCACACATCTCTAAGCTCTTAAGAAAACCTGTCAAACTTGTTGAAGATCTGGATCTGTATATAGAGCCTGTCTATAAAGGCAGGGTAATTACCTTCCCCCATTAACTTATCCTCCTTGGGTCCGGGGGGATTTTGAGCTTCACTCTCTCCAGCTTGTTTTTGTGCCTCATCTTCCCATCAACTTCTCAATTGTAACCAATTGAGATCCCTCCAAAACTTTTTTGGCTAATGCCTCCCAATCCAAAGGAATAAGTAATTTAGAAGTTCCCAAATTTTCTAACATCCCTAGCACAAAGGGAGACTGAGGGCCATATTGAAAGGCTGTAGCTTATAAATCCTTTATAAACTTGTATTCCATAGCAGTATAGTGAACATCAATCATTGGGAGATTTTGAAGGTTTTGTTGTTTAGTTATAGGAAACAAATGTGGTGGATCAACAAAACAACCAGGAGGGGCTGCAAGATCATCATCATCATCATCATGTATCATAGTAAGAGGAAATGAAAAACATTGTTGTTTTCTACCCACATTAACTCTATACTCTGTCATTGGAAAGAGAGAAATATTAGAAGGAGTAGTAGGTTTAAGAGAGGACCTTTGCTTTTTAAATTTCATATTATCCAAATAAGGCCCTCCATAATTTCTTTCATATTGGAGTCACTATCTGAACTTTCTGAATCTTCCTCATCACTCAGATCTGATTTAGGAGAGTCATCTATAGTATCACAAATATTTTCTTTGGGCTCTGTTTTGTTAACCTTATTATCAGATTCTGATGTATTAACTTGTCTTTCACAAAGAGAGCCCTTTTTATTATTGCTGTCTAATAATTGTAATGCTTGAGTAATAGCGCTACACAATGTTCAAATCTTCAAAGAAATAACATTCCCAGCCTGATGCTGCTTACGGAGCTCTTTTTGAACCAATTTCTATTCCCCTAAATTTAACTGGATCTTAGTTTGATATTGGAACCAGTGACAATGACATTCTATAATTTAAATAACTCCTTGAGTCTCTTATGAGATGTTTTCACATCTATGGAATATAATAATCCTTGTAGTAACTCCACATATTGTTCCTTTAAAGACTGGGAGTTTCCCATGTTAGTTCTGAAAGTTCCCCTAAAGTTTCTTTCAACCTGGGGTGATACCTTTTGATATTTTGTGAATCCCGAAAGTCCCCCTTTCGTTTTCTTAACCCGGAGTGCTTACCCTTTCGGTGCTGGATCCTGCCGACTACGCCAATTGTTGCAGTAATTCACTTGCAGGTCAGCATGGGAAAACAAAGAAGAAGAAGAAGCAGAGCAAGCAAAGCAGCAGCAGGAAAAAAAAGTCCTTTATTGTGTACAAGCAATCTTTTTATAGTATTGTGAACAAAAAAGGCAGCCTTCCAACTTCAATAAATCAGGTCTTTCAGCTAATTAAACATAGCACACAGAAGTTTTACTTTCTAATCAGAAGTGACCCGCTTCTCATGGCTAATCTACTCTCGGCCTGGAGTATGCTGAGCTCTGCTCTTTGTTTAGAACAGATAAAAAATTTTTCTCAGTGCCCTCCTAGCCCACTTGGCAGAACATCCCGTTTGCAGGCAAGTTCTCCCAAGGTCAGCAGACACCTCGTTTTCAAGCATGTTTGTTGTTACCTATCTAAACCTTGAAGAAGCCTCTCGTTTGCGAGCAGGCCCTCCCAAGGACAGCAGACACCTCGTTTGCAAGCATGTCCGCTGTTACTTACCTTGACAGAATATCCCGTTTGCAGGCAGACTCCATCAAGAACAGTAATAGTAACGCAGTTACATTTGATTCTCTACAAAGAGTCTGAAGAAGACAGTTTCTCCGGATGTGGGTCATGAGGGCTGCTGAAATGTCTTCTCCAGATCTGAAGGGCGGCGGTGTTCAGGAGACCTTCAACACTTCCATTCTGGTAAGAGATAATACCTGACTTAAGTGATTTCATAGCTCTGAACAAAGAGTATGTGGTCTAACTAAAAGGAACAAACAAAAAAATTAAAAAGAGTATATGGTAATATTAAAAGCAGAGGCTGTAATAAAAAAAAAAGAGTATATGGTAGAAAAGCACACATAAGGTTCTCAAAATAGCCAGAAAGTAAAGAAGCTACTTTGATCTTATCCTTGAAGAGGTTTAGCAGTTGGAATTGGCCATTAGAAGCTGCCATGCTTCATGGTAGTCGTTGAGGCCATATTAGTGATGAGTTTCATTGTCACAAAGTAATGGATATTTCTTAAGGAATTTGCTGCTTAACACACATATGCAATAACTATGTTTTCAACAAATCTCACGTATCTCTCATATGTGTGTGGAAATATGTAGTTGATGACAAGGAAGGTCCTTCTAGAAATTTGAAATTGTCGATATAGTTTTATCCATTGTCTAATGATTATTTTTAAGTCAAAACTGCCCCAAGAATGAATTTAAAATGTCACTTATGAGAAATTAAAAATTTTAAAGTAACAATTACTTTTGTGTTTGCCCTATTATAGTGATACCCAGTAACATCTTTCAAATGTCCAGGTTCTCTTAAGTACTATTATTATTATTTTCCCAGAACATCACATTTCTAGAACATTCTTTCCTCATTATGCTGTGCCTGGGGAAACACTGATGTTTTATTAACAGATTAGTTTTGATTTCTTATATTTTATTTAAATGGAATCAGATG
Source organism: Ictidomys tridecemlineatus (assembly GCF_052094955.1). Lineage (NCBI taxonomy): Eukaryota > Metazoa > Chordata > Mammalia > Rodentia > Sciuridae > Ictidomys > Ictidomys tridecemlineatus. The sequence continues at coordinate 44,312,813 of NC_135493.1, forward strand.
ACTCCTATTTTTTGATCGGCCTTGTTTTATTTAGCTTACATATTTGTTTTAGCTTTTAAAATTGTCTTAGCCATGAACAGATGAACCAGCAGAAGCATTATTTATGAATATTTGAAAAAATATTTCTTGAGTACACAGTACATACTATCCATTACAGGAAGATTTGTATGCAAGAAACACAGATATTCCCAGTTCTTTTGTGAAACACCTAAATAACCATTTTACTACACTGAAGGAGAAACACTTAATAGGTTTATCTTCAAATTTAAGATTATAATAAATATTTTACAAATGAATAAAACACTTTGGAATTATTAAACTTTCCTCAAAAAAAGATAATATATGGTGAGAATGTATTTGTCCCCATCCCTGAATTTTGATATGTTGCAGCCCTAATTCCCATGAGATATTATTTGAATGTATTCTCTGTAAGTTTAGATGAGGCCATGAAGGTAGCCTTATAAGAACATGGATGTGAGTTATCTATCACTCAGCCAGATGAGGATGCTGCAAGAAGACAGTAAATGCACACTAGCATGAGGTCCAAGGGACAATAACAATATCAATAATTTTCCCTGTTGTAAAGCAAAGTTTTGGGATCTTATGATGATAAAAATCAAACCAAAGCATTGACATGGGTCCTAGATATTTTTTTGTACTACACATTTAATACCAAAAGTAAGAAAATAGATTAATAAATAGTAATCAATGAATATTTTCATTTCAGTAATTTAAAAAGCAGTATTCCATGTACCACAAATATTTAGATGTAATTTCTCTCATTCTTATTCACTAAAATTTAAATTTGTATCCTAATTACTGAAGAATTTATTAAATAGATCATTTTATTTCTAATGGTATCGGTCTTCAGCAGAAACCTTTGCTAGCTATTATAGATTACATGTTTCAGATTTTGGGGGAGAGGTTACAATTCACAAGAATATATTTTGCTTTGGACTATCATGCATGTCTTCCACTTGGAAACAGTAATACCTTTCTACACAGTGTCCTGTGATTCCAGGACAATGCTACAATGAGGGGATTTCTGCTTAGAGTTTGTTCACAGTTTGCTACTGATATTGTTTCCTTCTGTTTTTGCATATTTTTTAAAATTGAGAGGAAATGCATATAACATAACATTTTAATCATTTAAAATTGTACAGTTTTGTATACACATCACACTATTTGAATTTGTTATGGTGTATTATGTCCCAAGATGTGGTCTGCTTTCAGTGAATATTTCATGTGAGCTTAAGAAGAATGTATAATCTGCTATTTTTTGTTAAAGTATAGGTGTTCCAAAATTTATAATGGGGTCATAACCCAATAAGCCCCCATAAGCTGAAACAATCCGAAATCTAAGATACATTAATATAGCTAAATGACTGAATATCATAACTTTGTCTAGGCATTTTTTTTCATTACGGGGGATTGAACCAAGTGGCATTTAAACACTGAGCTATACTCCCAGTCCCTTTTAATTTTATTTTGTGATAGGGTCTCAGTAAGTTTTTTAGGGCCTTGCTAAGTTTCTGAGGCTAGTCATGAAATTGTGATTGTCCTCCCTCAGCCTCGTAAATATTTGCATTTCAGGCATGCACCATCGTCCCTGATTTATCTAGCTATCTTAAATATATGCAGTGAAGTTATATTAGCCTAAGGTTTAGCAAAACCATCTATTTGTTTTATGATAAGGTTTTGAAAATCTCATGTAGTTTTATTGAATACTGTACCGAAGGTAAAAGAATAAAAACAAAAACAGAATGATTATACGGGTATGCCTCTGGACCATCAGTCAAATTCAGAGGTCAAAGCATTTTAAATTAGAAACCATCTGCATTCTACAGATACCAACAATGTCCAGGAAACTAATAATGCTTATGAATTCCACTGTGACCTTATTGACTTTCTATCTTTTGGGGTCTTTCCATTTCTCCTAATGAGGGTACTGTTGACAACAGGGACATTCTTTGTTCCACTAAGCTGGGCAGAGTTTTTCCCATTGCCTGAGTCTGAGCCTAGTTCTGCTAGTTAGTATAATTTCTCAGATGTCCTGAAGATGAAGGTGTTTTGTTTCAGAGAAAGGAAAGAGGACAAAGAGGAGGCCTGTGCAAAGGCATTTGTGGTGCTTAGGACCAACCTGCAGTTGCCATAGATACATGATGTCATTTTGGTGACCATGTTAAGCAGGACTTGCTCTAGTATAAGAGCAGTATCAGGCCTCCAGGTGTTTGGATTCAGTGGAGGGTGTGAGTACCCCATGATGTCAGCTGAACCCTACTGGGGTGTGTGGATATGAAGTGACCCCAGTCCCAAATCACTTCTTTCCTTCTCTGGGATTTGGTGCTCTGCTGACTTGAGAGGGAAAGAAATGTGGAACTCTCCTTGCCCCAAGCAGTGTGATCTGTGTGGTTATTGTGGGATCATCAGTGACTGTATGAATTTGGGCCACTTCTTATTCCTTTCAATTTTATTTTGATAGGATGGATGTGGAAAGAGGGAGAAAAAGACCCTGGTGAGAAGTCCATTGTACATTCTGCTTATAATCACTATCCGATTGTACCAGTGCCATTGGTCACTGACCTAGTGCTAGTGTGGTGTCTTGCAAATATTTTCCCCATAAAGTATAGTAACACTGGATTCAGTCTCCATCTGAACTTCTCTTCATCTGGTGACTGAGCTCATTTCAATTGTCTGAGGAAGACAGTTTAAGATGTGGGTCATGATGCCTGCAGAAGCTTCTATCCAGATCTGAAGGCCAGCAGTGCTCAGGAGACCCTGATACTTCCATCCATGGTAAGATATAATGCCTGGCTCAAGTGAGTTCATAGATCTGAACAAGAGCACATGGTGGATTAGCACACATGAGGTTCACAAAATAGCAAGAAAGTACAGAAACTATTTTGATTTCATCCTTTTGGCATCTTTGTAGATGGATTTTCCTTCAATCCTCATGTTTATGTTTTGTAGTAGCCTTTGAGGCCCATGTATATATATATATATATATATATATATATATATATATATATATAGAGAGAGAGAGAGAGAGAGAGTATAATGAGCATTTTTTGTGAATTCCAGTTCAAAATCTATTCTGAAAAACAATACCTTATAACTGGAAGGTTTTATTCTGCACATTATTAACTTCTTCAATAAATACAGTAAAAAGATTATACTTTTATTAGCTGATACATAGGCATCTCTTAAATGGGTGTTGACAAGGCAGTTGCTTAGTCTCTTCCTTAGGAATTTGTGATTGTAACATGGATTCTTTCCTGGTAACTAGGGTTTTATCCATTCTAGAGTAAATTTTTAAAAAGCCACTTATAATCCAAGTGTTATATCAATAAGTTAGTTATAAGATTTTAAAATGTTAAAATGTTAATTACATATGTGTTTGTTTTCTGTAGTGATAGTCCACAAGTTCCTTTATATTAACCAGATACTCTTAAATATTATTAGGATAACATTGCCAGGATGTCATATTCTCAGTTCTGTGTCCCTCAGCCACCCTTGCCTCATTATGCCTGTCTCCAGGCAACCACTGATTTTTTGTCAAGAGATCAGTTTTATTTCCTATAGTTTTCTATATATGGAATCACACAGGTGATTGTCTATTGGGATGGATGCAGGTCATTAAGGATATCCTTTTAATTTACTATTTGAATTATCTTTTTACAATGAATCTGTGAAACGACAGATGCATCATTTCCTTACACCTCTGAAACTCTTTAATATATACTATCTGCTATGAGCAAACTTGTGTTGGGAAATTTGGAGTGTCTAATTCTTTCGTAGATCACCAAAATATCCATTCCCTATGATCCAAAGAAGAAATACCCACATATTTATCTTCAGTGTCAGGAATTTAATAAATATTTATCCAATCAATATAACAAGTTGGAGAGATACAACTCTTCCAGATAAGAAGGCTAAGAACTAAATGTGTGTGTCTTCCAAATTCATGTGTTGAAGCCCTAGTCCCCAAGTAATGGTTATTCCAAGTGGGAGCTTTGGGAGGTCATTAGGTGTTAGATGAGGTCATAAGTGTAGAACTTTCTTAATGGTATTAGTACCCTTATTAAAACACTCATCAGGGAGAGAAATTTCTTCTGCTCTGTCTCTACCATGTAAAGATACAGCATAAAGGACCTGTCTGCAAACCACGAAGGGGGTCCTCACCAGAACAAATCTTCTAGCATCTTGATGATAGCTATATCAGCCTTTAGAACTTAGAAACATCTGTTTCGTATTTAAGCCACCTAGTGTATATTATTGTTATAGCAGCTATAACTGACTAAGCCAAGGGATAATAAATATGTTAGAATTTTTCCCAGTTGTAAGCAAGCTTTTGGGCTTTGATGATGATAAAAAGCACAAATTTTAGAAATGAATTAGGTTCATACTTTTTATTTCATACCTATATATATGAATCCAATAATAGAAATGTTAGTAGAAAAATAATAATCACATGAATATTTTTTAAATTTCAGCAATTTATTTTATAGTCATTTCATGTAACATATCTATTTATTTATTTTGGTATCATGAATTAAACTCAGGGGTGCTTAAGCATCAGTCCAAATCCTCCAGCCCTTTTTACTTTTAAAAAATATTTTTGATTCTAGATGGACACAATACCTTTATTTTATTTATTTATTTTTCTGTGGTGCTGAGGATAGAACCCAGTGCTTCACACATGCTAGGCAAACACACACCACTGAGAAACAACCCTAGCCTCCATTTTTATTTTTTATTTTGAGATAGGGTCTTGCTAGATTGCATAGGCTTTTAAGCTGCAGAGGCTGGCTTTGAACTTCCAGTCACCCTGCATCAGGCTCCCAAGCAGCTGAGATTACAGGTGTATGCCACCACACCAGCCATGTAATATATCTTCAGATGTCATGTCTTGCCTATGTATAAGCTAATAAAAGTATAATCTTTTTACCCTATTTACTGAAGAAGTTAATAATATGCAGCATAAAACTTTACAATTATAGGGTATTGTTTTTCAGAATAGTTTTTGAACTGGAATTCACAAAAAAAATTTTTCTATTTTCACCTTGTACAAATATACATATCTATAACTGAAACCAATGAACAATGCTTGACTCCCTGTGCCTCAGTATGTATTTTATTTCATTCATATTTAATCCCATGTTTTGAGTTCCCCTTTAAAATTATGACAATAGCATACTAAATTGATTTTATAACCCAATAATAGGCTACAGTTGGCTATGTGATGACACTTCTATACTTATCTTAAAGACATAGCTCAAAGTTCAGATACTGCTAGTTGATGGACCCTGCCTTCTGCCATATACGTGGGTGACTGTTAGTCTAGGTGCTCCTCCTCTGGGCCACTTTTGGCCATTCAAATGAAGGAAGGCTTCTGTTTGTAAACATGAACACCTATCTTTTTGTTCCTGTGGACATCATTTTCTAATCACGAATAACTCTTTTCAGCTTACAGGCTTCCCAAAGCTACATGACTTCCCCACTCTTCTTTGGCTTTGTTTTCATTCTCATCCTAGGGAAGAGCCACAATGAGGGGAATTCTGCTCAGAGATTTCACAGCCTGGCTGCCTAACATATCTACTTCCTTATTTTTTCACTTTTTTAAAAAAATAGAGATAAAATTTACATAACATAGAATTCACTCTTTTAAATTGTGCAATTATGTGGGGTTTAGAATATAAACAGTGTTATACAACCATCACCACTATCCAAATGTTTTAAGAAATGTTTTATGGCAAAGAGTGTGGTCTTTTTTTCATGACTATTCCATGTGAGCTTGAAAATGTGTATTCAGCTATCAATGGATAAAGTAGTATGTAGGTGTCAGTTATATTCACTTGATTGATGGTACTGTTATTTAACTATGTCCTCACTAATTTACTGCCTGCTGTTCCAGAACTTTCCATTTCTTGTAAAGGGGTATTGAAGTCTCCAACTATAATATATAATAGTGAATACATCTATTTCTCCTGCAGTCCTTTCAATTGTAGCCTTATGGTTGTGACATATACACATTGAAGATTGTAATGTCTGCTTGAATGACTGGCCTCGAATATTCTTTAATTCACATCTTTATCCATGTTAACTTTCCTTGTAGTTGAGTCGGCCCCGCTTGAAATTCATCTATCTTTTCCATTGTTCATTTGACTAATATTAAAATTAAGAGGGGTATAAAGTCATATCATGCTAATATTAGGCATTTTTATATTTAATAGAGTTTCTTATAGACAGAATATTCTTGGTGTTTGGATTTTTTTTTATCCCTTCTGATAATCTATCTTTTACTTGGTGTATTTAGGGCATTTTGGCCAGACTATTTCTCAGATTCATTGATTTTTATTTATTTTTACTTTTTAAAAATGAGGAACTCTTTCCTTCATCAAAATCTTTCCAGGAACAATAAGCAAGTAAAAGAGATAAAAGCAGATCAACTGTCCTTGAAGTAGATGTAGGAGGGGTGTTAGAGCCCTTTCTGAAAACTGTCACTCTTGCTCCAAAGGTCATTTGTAATGGGGGGGGGGTCCAAAGTACTGCTGACATTGCTTGAGTATAATGCAAAAGTTTGATAAACATATTATTAATTTCCCCTCCAAGTTAACTGATAAAAGAAATTTAGGCCAGCGATAAAAGAAATTTAGGCCAGCTTCACCTAACTTTGCACACAAGAAGTCCTCCTTACAAAATGTAAATTTTTTAAAAAAATAACTGAATAACTAAAATTCTCTGGGGTGGTAGCTATTTAAAGGGACTGGAAGTGGATCTTTACAAAAATAGTATCCTTGTACATTACAGCAGGGAGAGAACTCCCTGGAAGGCACCACTTGCTGTGCCCCCAACTTGATGCTGAGCCACTACACAGACCACTTGGGGCACACTTGCCCCTCAACCTATTTGGACGTTCCCCTGAAGAGTGGGACAATTCAGCCCAAGTCTTCCCAGCTTGTCAGCAAGCCCTTTTTGATAAAGGAATAAGAAGTGTCACTGACATGCACAGGTAATACATGTAACTTTCCCTTCTCAACAGACCTCTTTTATTAAAGGAAATAAAATCAGCCTGATAATATTTGCCCTTCATAAGGTCATCTTGAGAGCTATTCTAGACTTTGGGCTTCTTTCTAGATGGTTATAAACTAGAGGAATAACAGATTGGAGTGTTTTTCCAGATGTCACAAGTTAAAGCTGGAGAGTCTAAATTTAGCTGGGCCATTAATTCTCTTCATGAAAGATAAACTATTTTCCTTTTCTCTCTGTAAGTTTGGGGAAACCTGCTCTGCAACAACAAAGACAACTGGAAAAAATCAATTTTAACAGTGTATCTTAACTTTCTTTCTTCTTCAATTTAACATTTTAACATCTTTGTCATGACAAACTGTTCCTGTGTTGTTAAACTGACTAGTGAAATGGAATGAAGTGAAATATAAGACGTCCTGCTTTTCCAATCAACTGGCTCCCAAGGAGACACATGACTTTTCTCTCTGTCTTTGCCCTTAGCCTTCTACTGAACATTTACGCAAGTTAAAACTTTTCTACGAATTAAGATAACAACCTTTTAAACATCATCATACTTACACAAAAGACATGTACATTTCAGAGAAGCTTAGAAAAGATCAACAGGTGAAACTTTCTTTACTTTGGTTGTGTTTTTATTTTGAACTTCAAATAATTGATTCCATGTAGAAATTGAAGGATCAATGATTTTAAAATGCACTCTGTGACATAGAGAATCATTCACTAATACAATAAATTTAGCAATGCAGATTACTTCAGATGTATAATTGCATTAATGTTCTACCAGACTAATCATACCTTTACCATTATAAAAAATAATACTTTAAGAGTTTTAACATTGAAATCTGGCCTTCCATAAAAGTATGAATTTCTTTATTATAAAAAATACTTATCTATGGCAAGGATTTTCTTCTTGCAATTAAAATGGATTCCAATTCTCATAGATACAAGACAAGGTTTACCTGCCCTCTTAATAGAACACTGAGAGCTGAATCACCTTAAAAAGTTAAAAAATCTTTTCAAAATATGCTTACACCTTTAAAGGAGGTTGCTAAAATCATGAAGAACATGTTAAGAAGAAGCTTTACCATTACAAGAAAAGACTTATCTTTCTTTTTTGCACCTCCTTTTCAAATTCTCTTTTTATATTTTCTGACCCTATCTGACACAGTTTTTCCCCTTAATACTCTAGCAATTTGGCCTGATTGGATTTTCCATTTTTTTTTGTGGTTTTCTTACTTGACTCAAGTACTGATCAAGTATCTCAAGGTACTGATAACACTTTTAGGCACAGAAGGCATGCCACTATTCTTTAATTTATATGTACTAGTATAGTTTCTTCTTATAAAATTCTTGTTTTAAGACTATCCAGTTCTCTTGGATTCCCTTTTGTCAAAGTCACTCCCCATGGGCCCTTCTTGGTGTCCGGATCTTGTTAAAACGTGCAAAGTCCATTTTACTTGATTAAATGAGTTCTCTCCCAGTGAGCTTTAAATGCTATCATTCTGGGGTTCAATCTACCAATTTCTGTTCACATGCTTCAGGAAATATTACCAATCAAGATCACATAAAAGAATCTACCTTACTTGAGTCTTCTACTTAAAAAATTTCTTAAGAAGTTATCTAATATATAACAGAAACTTGTTTGACGAGTCTAGGACCTATGACTTTGTTTTTCAGCAGATGGTTAAAGACTCATAGGGGGGTGGGGCTGTAGCTCAGTGACAGAGTGCTTGCCTAGCATGTGTGAGGCATTGGGTTCAATCCTCAGCACCACAGAAAAATAAACAAATAAAATAAAGGCATTCTGTCCATACACAACTACAAATTTTTTTTTTTTATAAAGAGAGAGTGAGAGAGGAGAGAGAGAGTGAGAGAGAGAATTTTTAACATTTATTTTTCAGTTCTCGGCAGACACAACATCTTTGTTTGTATGTGGTGCTAAGGATGGAACCCGGGCCACACGCATGCCAGGCGAGCGCGCTACCACTTGAGCCACATCCCCAGCCCCAAAAATATTTTTTAAAAAGGCTCATAGGAACACATATTTTAAGTGAACCTGGCAAAGAAATGATGCACATTTTGATTCTATTGACACAGTTCACCATCACGCATTGTCTATATAATACCTATGAATGATTTTAGTGGCTGAATGATCATAAAGATTAATATAGCAAATTTTCAAAATACTTTTGTGAAGTTTTCCATTTCCTACCCTAGGAATTTGAATAAAAGTAGGAAGCAGCACAACTCTCCAGAGTTTACTGGAGGACTAGTGGTGCAGCTCAGTGGTAGAGCACTTGTCTAATAAATGCAAGGCCTTGGGTTCCATTCCCAGGCCTGCAAAAAAAAAAGTTCACTGGAAAATATGGTAAGATGAATGAAAAGAAATTTGATTTTCAGTAGTGGATGTTAACATGTAGAAACCAATAGGTTTTAGAAACTTTTCTCCTCTGTGCAAGAGTCAATTGCAGTGCTGTTGCAGCAGAAATGTCATAGAATACAAAACTTGGTAGGATACAATTGTTAAGTTTCTTTTACCCTGGGGCAGGGGATGTAGCTCAGTGGTATGAGATCCTGGTTTAATCACTGTGTGTGTGAGGAGGGGGTTCATTTTCCACACCAGACTGTTTCAGTTGTAGCTATTATCAGGAAAAAAATGGTACTGTGCAGATCATATGCACATTTGCTTAATATTTGGCTTCTAATATGAGACTTTAAAAAGTCTTTTATACTTTCTTTTTCTTTTTACTGCCTTCCAGTCTAGCACTCTCTACAGAGCTGCCAAAGCAGGACAGCTTGCCATATGACATGGCAAAATAAAAATTAACAAAGGTGGGCTTGGGGAAAAAAACATAGGGAGAAGAATGAGACAAAGCCAACTAAACACTGAAAAAAGAGTTGAAAATAAGAAGAAGAAGAATGACCACTTATGGAATTTCTAAAGATTAGACAGCATCTCTTTCCTCTAGACTATTTTTTTTAGTTGTTGAAGATGTTTATTTCATTTATTTATATGTGGTGCTAAGAATTGAACCTAGTGCCTCACACATGCCAGGCAAGTGCACTACTGCTGAGCCACAGCCCCAGCTCCAGCCCAACTAATTATTTTTTTTAAAGTCTCAAAACATTTTATGAGCTGTTTATTACATGAAAAAAGGAATTCATGTTAATTTCTGAAAATTCTCAACAGAAAAACAAAATTAGTCACTCTATCCATTATTTCAAAGTAATCATCAGTAGGACTCTGTACCGAACATTTGTTAGTGGCAAAGGGAAACAACATCGTTAAGACAGGGTGACAATTACACATTTAACTGCTAAGTGTGTGATTTGCACATTAAGCACATCTAGGAACTGTTTTTAAAGTTTAAAGTAATTTTGAAATTACCCTGAATTCTAATCCTCAATTATCCCACTCCCTGCCTTTCAGTTATACAATCTCTCCTGTACTTTTTTTCCAGTACAGGACCACTGGAAAGGTCCTGTACTGGAAAAAAGGAAATAATCGAAATAATCCAGTCTAATCCTTTCATTTAACAGATGAGGAAACTGACACCATTAAAGGTTAAGTGACTTGCCTGAGGTCATGTGTATGATTCTACTGCCTTCCAGTCTAGCACTCTCTACAGAGCTGCCAAAGCAGGACAGCTTGCCATATGACACGGCAGTGGATGGTGTGATCTACCTGAAAGGGTTACTATGGCCACTTACTAAAAGTACCCAGCAATGGTCTAAATCTGCCTCTAACATACAGCTCAAAAGCATCATTATGAAGTGGAGTTTTTGATGTCTATGCATCTGTGAGATTTCAAGAAAAATGGAAGTTTTCCTGTGTACATCACCGGCATTCTCATTTAAGAAAGAATACAGGAAGGGAATGTGGCTCAGTGGTTAAAAGCCCCTGAATTCTAAGGAAGGAAGGGAGGCAGGGAGGGAGGAAAGAAAAAAAGATAGATACAGGAAGAAGCCCTAACTTTTCAGTGCCAAATCTGTATTAAATGCTGGATATTTCCTAGAATCCTATAGTCAGCTGCCTACTTCTGTGGCCTGTCTTCTTAGGAGACAGAAATTCAAAGAGAGATGGGATTAAATAGCAGTTCCTCCAAGAAACTTCAGGCCAATTTAAATAAAACCGTGTTGGTCTAGTTCAGGCTAATCAACCACTAAAGTTCATACTCCAGCTCCCTCCCCCATTCCTTCTGCAACTTCTCATCATTATAATGGCACTTTAAAGCACCTTCTGTCACAGCTTCCCCCTCAAGTGTACAGCCTTAATGGGATGCTGTCAGTTCACTTCTTTTCCTCACCCAGGCCTTCAACTTCTGGCTCTAGATCTCTTTTTCCTTTGTTCTAAGGGATGTCATCAAGAGTGGGGAGGCACACTCACAGGTAGAAAAGACAGGTCTGTCTAAAGTGTAGGTACATAAATGATGGGAATAAGTTTATATAAACACATGGAGCAGATTCCAAAGGTCTGAATGCCAAGCTGAGCAATTTAGACTTGACCCTATTGGCAAGGGGAGTCTTTGAAGATTTGTGGGGAGGGTGATATGATGGAACCAGCTTTTGTGGAAAGTGAGCAGTTGGTGTCAGTTGGTGTGAGTGGAAAGTAGGAATTTGGGGAATACTTGGGAGATCTGTTAGAAGGTTGATAGAGTGGTCAAAGCATTAAAACATGAGGACCTGGATTAAAGTAATGGCAGTAGAAATTGAGTTGAATGAGTGTAGGAGACATTTCACAGGGAAGAGAGATGGTCCTTAGAAGAAGATGCAAGGAAAGAATCAAAGCTGAATAATGACTTTGCTTTTAATCCTGAGTGACTAAAAGTTGGGGATGTAGAAGAAATGGTAAGATTATAGACATAGGATGTCTAACTGTGAGCTGATGGTAAGACAGATAGCCAGGGGAGATGACCTAGAGTCAGTTGAGAAACCTGGGTGAAAAGTTGAAAATGTTGAGGCATCAGGGTAGATGAAATATTTGAAACTATGAGTAGGGTGGGGTGCACTTATCAGGGGAAATACTTTAGAAGATGGGGCAAGAATAAAAAGGGAGAGGTGGGGAAACAGAATAAAGGAGGTTACAAGTTTCTAGAAGGAAGGGGTAGCTACTTTCAAATGCAGTCAAGAATAAGTAGAATAAACATTAGTAAATTTGCCCAAGAAGCCCTACAGTAAACCCTAAGACCTTAATAAATCATATTTACTTTTCTCAATGGGACTATTCCTCAGTTGTACAAACAAAAACAATAATGTTTGGAGGCTTTGGTTCTATAACATTCAAATCCAGAGCTTGGCTCTTGGTATTTAGTTCACTGAACTATTCATACTAAAGGGGAAAATCTAAGCAATGACAAGAGCAACAGGTGTTAATTAATTGTATCATCAAGTGAATATGGCTTGGGATACAGAATTATACTTTTTTCTACAAAAATGTTACACATCACACCCAAAGCCTTCATGTAATATTTCCCTAGGTAGGCCCCAGTGGTTGGGTTGACAGCATCATCTCTATTTCTTTTCTGAATCCACCTCTCTACGGGAAGCCATCTAACTAAAAGGTAGAGTGGAAAGCATCTAGCTATGACAGATTTTGCTGGAGGAGACGGTGGGAGATCCTGGAGAAATGAGAACCACACCAGAAAATGAGGCATATAAAACTCTAAGACACAGTATGGTACATCCAGGACTTAAAAGAAATGTCTGCCTCAGCCACAGCCTGTGAGTTAAAATAAGCTTAAATAGCTACTGAGGAGTGTATAGACCTGTCTTTTCCACACACAGAAAAAAAAAATTATCAAGAGATTAGTAAAATGGGAATGACATTTCAATTTTTGATGCTACAAGATAGTCAAGGACTACCCAGTTACTTTTAGAAGCGTACCACTCTTCCTATAGGGCCCACTCAGCCCAGTCACCAGGTCACCCCAACTTTTGCCAACATATACACTCAATCTGAAACTCCATCAACTCAGAATATCAACAACTCCCAGTAAGGGCATAACTGTGGGACATCAAAGGCAGAAGTGTAGCAGGGCATGGTGATGTCAGCTATAATCCCAGCTGCTTAGGAGGCTGAGGCAGGAGGATTGCAAGTTCAAGGTAGTCTCAGTAACTCAGCATGGCCCTGTATCAGAATAGAAAGTAAAAAGGGTGGCTGTGGCTTTGGCTCAGTGGAAGAGCACTCATGACACACTGAGTTCGATTCTTAGCACCACATAAAAATAAAATAAATGCATTGTGTCCATATATATATATATTTTAAGTAAAAAGGGTTGGGGATGTAGCTCAGTGGTAGAGTGCTTCTGGGTTCAATTCCCAGTATCCCCCACCAAAATGCAGAAGTGTTTTGCAAACAAAGGCACAATGATATTCACTCAGAAATAGCCAGAGAAATAGTAAAAATAATGCTGGTTCTAATAATTTTTATCTATGGAATGCTTGCTATATTACCAAACACAGTTATATTAAATGCAGCTATAAATAATAGCATGATGACTCTGAAAAGTGATGGTTTCAGGACATATGTTAATAAAAAATACATGGGAGAAGATATCAAAACAAAAGTCCTTTCACAATTTATAGAAAAAGTGAAATGGTTAATTACTTAAGTCTTTGGGATAGGTCCAAGCCCCAGATAAAACCTCTTCCTTGTCAATTAAATGGTGATAATAATAGTACCTATAACAACATAAGCTGATGGGGAAGATAAAATAAATAATACTTTATGTTCATTGGCACACTGCCCTGTTCATAAGCATTTATCAATAAATGTCAGCTGTTACTATTAGAAGCCAATTATATGATCATTCATGATTACAAGGAAGCAGATACAAGTTATCTCATATCTGAAATACAGGGTATGCTATAAAAGTCAGATAACACCTTTGACTCCAAGATAGGACTTAGAAGGATGCAAAACTAGGGCTATAAAATGGCCGCACCTCTTTGGCACTGGGCATTGAGCCTAGCACCTTAGGAATGCCTGACAAACTCTCTCCCACTGAACTATAGCGCTGACCTCACTCACCTCTTATGTGACTATTTATTACCCTATCTGTATTTCCATCCAGCTTCATAATTAGTCATTCCTTACATAGGAGCAATTATAGTAATAAAAAAATACAAAGACGAACTCCTGGAAATCCCACAAGGAAGTTGACTAACACCAGCAGTAAGAATCCTGGGAGCCTTCCTGTCCACTGGACCTCCCCCGTCATTTTAATGCTACTGATGACTTCCTGTGATAAGACAAAGAGGGCTCTGCTAGGAACATCAAAAAAGCCTGCAGTAAGAACAATGATACAAACTCCTCTTTGTTTCCTGGGATTAACATTATGCCAAACTGGAGAATTTATTCTTTATCCTACTTTTCCTGAAAAAGGGTTGTTCTGGAGAATTCTTGGGCAAGGTAGCTAAGTAAATCTAAAAGGGACATGTTACATATTTCTAATAACACCCAAAGCTGGAAAAATGTATTGCCACCAATGACCATATTTTATGAACAGAATTCTTTTTTTTTAAATTTTTAAATTTTTAATTTTTTTATTGGTTGTTCACAACATTACAAAGCTCTTGACATATCATATTTCATATATTAGATTGAAGTGGGTTATGAACTCCCAATTTTACCCCAAATGCAGATTGCAGAATCACATAGGTTACACATCCACAATTTTACATAATGCCCAATTAGTAATTGTTGTATTCTGCTAACTTTCCTATCCCCTACTATCCCCCCTCCCCTCCAGAATTCTTAATTACCTCAGTTAGATTAGTTCACATATATACTCTTGTCATATTTAACCCACAGGTGTGGGGGGGGACTTCTAACTCAACCAGTTGGATCAGCAACTGGATCCAAAAGTCTAAGCAACAAACTGGCTTTCAATACAAATAAGAATAGGATGCTTTCATATTCTGCCCCAGGGCAAAGGGTTATCAAGCCTTTAACTCTGAACTGTATGATAACCTTTAAATAATTTATTTAGTTCAATATATTAGAAATATTAAATTTTACATTATTTGGTAGGGCATCCACTTACAGACTAGCAACCTTTCAAGTTCACACATAGTTCATAGATACTGTGCTTAAAAGTGTAGATAAAATCAATCTACATAGATGAAAAACTGCCATATTGGAAGAGCCATGCCAACCTCCTCTGCCATCTCAGCCCCTCACTGTCTCTACTGGAAGTTGTGAGGAGGAAGCTGGGAGGATGTGCTTTTAATAAATCAAGTTGGCAACCCAAACCCATTTATCAGTAGCAGAAACAAAAATACACACAATATTTTGTTTTTTGCTTTTTGCTTTTTGAAGGTGCTGGAGACCAAACCCAGGGCCTCAGAGCATGCTAAGCCAGTGCTCTACCACTGAGTACCTACTGGTAGTTATACCCCCAACCCATAAACACAATAATTCTATGGTTAAGTGACCATTAAGGGTTAAAAAGGCTTTCCTGGGAAAGAAAGCTCTGGTTTCCCATCTCAGGGTCACTCCAGGTGAACTGGGCTGCACAAAATAATCATACGGAGACAGAGAGAGAAATACCTTTTTCTTTGGGTCCTGTGATGGCTCCTCTGACCTTAGGGATCCATGGAAAAAAGAGAGAGTGAGAGAGCAGTGCTGAACTTTTTTTTACTGGGGAGAAGCCATTCAAATGAGGCAAGGGGTCAGGTTTGGGGGGGGGGTGAGTCTAGCTTCATGATGTCTGTTGTCAGCAGGTTGACTGACATCTAGGAAGGCCACACCCAAAGGCAGAGCAAGAGAAGGGGACACACAAAGGGAGTTTCCATGGAACATTCTATCCCAAACAGGGCAAAGGGGTAGGATTACAAAATAATAGCTGAGCGTAGCTCAACCCAGGGTTATACCTACTCAGAAGATGGGCCTTGCTATCCGAGCAGGGGGAAAGACCAAGTCACGAATCATGGCACCACCAGCTTTCAGATCCCTGTGGTGCATCAGGATTGGAAGGGGTGGTAACTCAATGTGGCTCCCCACACTCTGGGAAGTTAATCATCATTTACAACCTGTACTCAGGAGATAATGTGTTCTAAGCTCCCAGTACATGTACCAAGGATCTACCTGGATCGCTCATTTGCACTCTATTGGTCAAAGTGATCTGGCCATGTTTACAAAGTTTTGGGTTCCATTCTTCACATCCTCTACACTAAACAGAGGATCCTTCCATCTAGCCTTTCCCCAGAAAGCAATTTCTTCGTGACACATGAAGCAGCTGCCTGATTTGGTCACTCTGTTGAAACTGAGAACCCCGTGTTCTAAGCCATTCAAATTAGCTTCCTGATGCAAAGGCAAACTGAAAATACAAACATTTGCCCTCTCCTTTTCTGCTCCCTGCCTCCTGCCACCACTCCCATCCCATGCCAAGGCCAAACACTTTCAAGCAACCAGCTTATTAATGCAAAACTAGGCAACTTCAACTATGACTTCTGGGTTTCCCCCACCTTTCAATTTCCCATCTCCCCAGCCCACTTCAAGGAATGCTGTATAATAGTAATCAAACAGGCACAAAGATAGATAACAACCTTGCCTCATTTTTCTTCAAATCCACTGGATAACTCTTCATCTCAAAATAAATACACACACTCTAGCCTGTAGGCCTCAAAGTCCTTTTGCTGTCTAGCCTGAACTAGTTACAATCTTGACCAGATGAACTGAATTTTCACAGAGGCCTGTGTACCCTCCCTCCCTCCTCTCTAATTCTTTGGTTAAGAGTCCACTAGTCTTGACAGCACCCATACCCCCACCTACCTTCTCCAGTCACCTTTTCCCAACAACTATTCTCAAGACCCCTGATGACTAGAGCCACATCTTTTACTATTCTGGTCCCCTTAGGCCAATGTTTCTTGGTGTCACTTTAGGTACTTATAACAAAGTCTGGTGCACAGGGCGTGCTCAATAATCATGAATAGATAGATTGCTGTAGCAGCAATCCACCTTCAGACTATCCATGGGAAAAAACATTTTGATCACATCACTATAATATTGGTATAAGCCAGACCCATATTTATGTGCAAGGGGGAGGGAGACATTATAGAAAATGCAAGAGGTATGTTCTGGGTTGATGGAAATGTTCTCTATCTTGGCATGGGAAGTGGTTGCATGAATCTATAAATATAAAAATTCATCAAATCATTAGGATTCCTGTATATGAAGTATACTTTGATAAGAAAAAGAGAGAAAAAGGAGGTGTATACACTCATTGTATAAAAATATAATCCTATCATATCATAAAACTGAACCCTATATGAAAATGCTAGCTGTAATAACATTAAATACATCAAACTGTTAACAGTGGTCACTTTTGGTGAACAGTTGTGGAAATGAGAGGGGAAGGGAGCTGAGTAGCTTTAACTCCTACATATTGCCTCAAATTTTTTTCTCCATTTATTGAGTTTCTACTAAAAGCTAGGCACTCCCATAGGTATTGGAGGTACAAATATAGCAATGGTCCAATATATGCCCTTAAAAAGTTCGCATTATTGAGGCCAATGTGAATTCTAACATTCACCATCTAATGCATAGGAACTAGGGATGTAGCTCAGCGGTAGAATGCTTGCCTGGCATGCATGAGAACATGGGTTTGAACCTCAGCATCACAAACACATAAAAATAACATGCTAAATGTGTATGTGTATGTGTTCAGAAACACACACACAGATATGGATATATAGTTAAGGTACAGAGAAAGTGTTAAGGGATCACAGAGGAAATTGTTATACTGTTTGGAGTAGGGGTGGGGAAGAGGAGCCAGGTAAGTTTTGATAATTGTGGAATGAAGAGTTGTGATGTCAGGCTAACTAGTATGTCCCAGACAGAGAGAACAAGGTATGAAATGGCAAAAGGTACAGTGAGTTTGGAGAAGAGGGCTTAATTTCTCCTTGTGATTGGATCCTGACGCCCATTAGAAGAGAACAATGTGGAAAGAAATTGTTGGAAATGTAATACAGAGCCATATTGCAAAGGGCCTTGGAAATCAGGCCAAGGTATTTGGACTTTATTCTGAAATGTAATGGGGATCCACTGGAAGATTTTTTTCATAGAAGAATGGTGATTTTATTGCACTTCATTGTATTTTATTAAGATTATCAACCTGGGCCAAGTGTAGTGGTGCATGCCTGTAACTCTAGCCACTCAGGAAGCTGAGGCAGGAGGATTGTCAAGGTTGAAGCCAACCTCAGCAACTTAGCAAAACCTTGTCCCAAAATTAAAAAAAAAATGACCAGGGATGTGGCTCAGTGGTAGAGCACTCCTGGGTTCAGTCCTCAGTACTACAAAAAGAAGGAGGAGGCGGTAAGGGAAGGGGGAGGGGGAGGGGAGGAGAAAAATAAGAAGGAGAAGGAGGAGAAAGAAGAAAAAGAAGAAGAACAAAAGCAGCAACATCAATTTGTTGGCAATGAAGGGGGAAATTTGGTGAAAAAGCAAGACTATCAGTTGGTACAGGGAAGAAATGATGAAGGTTAAAACTTGGAACGAATAAGAGTGAATGGACACAAGAGAGGTTGAAGATACAGAATAGAGAGGTATCCATAATTTTGTCAATGCCCTCTATTTATCTTAGAGTTTGGACCCTAGTCTGAAAGTTGTACTTACTCCCTTGCCCAGAGATGTATTCTCCTACATTAACCCTTCCCTTTTCTTTTTTTAAATGTTTTTTAGATGTTGATGGACCTTTATTTTATTCATTTATTTACATGCAGAGCTGAAAATTGAACTCAGTGCTTACACATGCTAGGCAAGTACTCTACCACTAAGCCATAACCAAGCCCTTACCCTTCCCTTTTCTTACCTCAAAATAACTACTGCCAAATGCCTCAAATGGCCAGTGAGGAAGGTAAAAAAAAGCAAAATCACAAGTGAAATAATCCATCATGAAAATCATTTCACTACCTTTCAGTATTTTGTATTAAAATCACCTTGCATCATCTAAGATTGCTTTCAGAAGCCATGCTGGTACTGTGTCACCCAAAGCACTTCCGCAGTTTCCTAGCCAATAAAGGGCTCCCCTCAAAGTTGTTCCTTTTCCAAACAAGGGCCATGGAATATATTCATGGGCATATGTAAAAGGTATGTCTTAGTTAAAATTCTAATAAATGTCTATAACACATGTCTTTTAAAAAGTTTAAGTTAACTTCCTTAATCTGTAAGCCCAAATTCTGTCTTTTCCCGATACTTGCAGATACCAGGAAGCAAATCTAGCCTCAGAATATGAAAAAGCAATCTTCAAGGGAAATGTTTCCCTTTTTCAAATGTTTCAGGTTTTCAATTTGATGGATTAGGATATATCTTTGAAACAGTATCTTTTCCTATTTCTATATTTTTAAAAATTTCTGTACATTATTTTCATACATGTGTTTCAACTATTTCTAGAAAAATGACTCCATTTTATGTTAGAAATAATTTCCCTCAGGCTGAGGCTCTAGCTAAGTGGTAGAGTGTTTGCCTCACATGTGAGGCACCACATCAAAATAAGTACATAAAAAGACACTGTATCCATTTACAACTAAGAAAACTTTTTTAAAAATTCCCTTAATAAAATAGAAATAATTTTAAGAAACTAGCTTCAAATATAAAAGCATTTTGAATACTTATGCAAACATAAATTAATCAGTGATTAATCCCAGTCTGGTGGCTTACTTTCTTTCAACAAGCATTCCTCTCCTCATCACTGAATAAAAGGAAATTATAATCCATAACAAAATGAAACAAAACATACAAGACAGCAGAACCTCAGCCAAGATGATTAAGGATTGTTATGCAAACACACACACACACACACACACACACACACACGCATATATACACACACACACACACACACACACTTTTTGGGGGGAAATTCTCTACATTTATTTATTCTATCAATAAAAAGTTCATTAAGTGCCTTTATTACTTTGTTAGGGTTGTATAACAAATGACCACAGACTGGGTAGCTTAAACAGTAGAATTGCATTTTATCCTGGTTCTGGTGCCTGATTAAGGTGTGAAACCTCTCTCTCTGGCTTGTAGATGGTCATCTTCCTTTGTACATGTCTGTACACATACTTTTTAAAATATTTGTTTTAGTTGTAGGTGGACACAATAACCTTTATTTTATTTTTATGTGGTGCTGAGAATCGAACCCAGTGCCTCACACATGCTAGGCAAGTGCTCTACTGCTGAGCCACAACTGCAGCCCATGTACACATACATTTTTAAAAGCCACTTTCTGTATTAGTTTTATAAGGATGTATTGGTAATTTCAAAGTATTAAATAGGGTTTCTTCCTAGCTGTGTACACTAAAGATGCATTGTATAAATGAATGTTAATACTTGTGATACTATTCATAAAATTTGCTTACAAAGTAGCACTTAAAATAGATGTGGTACACTATGCTTACATTCCATGTGCTTTTTATATAGGCCCCAAATAAAGCTTAATTCCATCCATGCAAAGCTAACTGCAAATAAAAGGTATGACTAATTTTAAAAGAGCACACAGCTATTTGCCAAGAGATGTGCAGTAAAATGTTACTAAATCTTTGGTGAAATACTATATTTATATACTCAACAGTATACATCAGGAACAATTCCAGTCACAGTAACTTTTCACAGAAAAGAACTTGTAAGTGGATATACTAGGAATAGTGGCATGCCTGTTAGGGAAAAATCTCCCAACCAAATGCACAACTCATGCCTGTTACAATACCAATAGGCATGGATCCTCTAGTAGAAAATAAAATTCATTTTACAGTATTTAGAGTTGGCTATAACCAAAACCTGAGAAGAAACAGTTACAATGGTTCTCCAACCTTAAAGAAATTGAAAAAAAAAAAACAACAACACAGGCATTATTCTGCAAAGAATAAGCTACCAATAAAACGTTACCTAACATTACTTTGCTCAAAGGACTTTAGTCTCCTAATGAAGAATGAAGCTTTTAAAGTAGGAACTAAGATGGCTGCTGACAATCAAAGAAAGGGCTGTTTGATAAACAGTGAGACAGAAAACAGACATTGATGACTCCTGTTAGCAAGTAAAATTCTAGACAAAATCTTAAGAATAAAAATCACCAGATGTTCGAAAATGTCCAACCTTTCAAGCAGACTAGATCCTAAAAACAAAAGAAATAGTTACCACAGAATGGTGGGGGAGGGGCAGTTAGAAGTGAATGATCAAAAAGAGACTCAGAAGAGGAAAATATTAACAAAATATGACTTATGTTTTTTTTGGTAATTGTAGTATGAAAACTAAAATGAACAGAAAATCATGATATCATTAACCTTTTTCTAGAACATGTAGTTATCACATAAGAATAAAGTAGAAGCCCTTAAAAACTGTGGAAAAGCAAAAAGACTAAGATAATCAGTGGTTAACAACTAAACACATATACAAAGTAGCTTCCCATATTTGATCTAATGAGGAAAAAATGTTGTTTTGCTTTTGAAAAAAATAAATATAGTATATAAGGTAGCAGGATAAAAAGAGACAACAGATGAAATTTCCAGAGAACTAAAATCCAACTTTTCCTTTCTGTTTCATCCAGAGCTTCTTTAAAACCACAGTTAAGAAACATAATCACTAAAAAATTTTAAGTATTGAAAACTATGCAGCAGCTGGAGTAATTCATGGGATAAAATAAATGAAAAAAGAATATAAAGGAATATGTGTAGTGAATGTTAAGTGAAAAGATGTAGTAATGAAAGTTTAAAGAGTGGGATAATTTTGTGTAACAATGAGGGTCTCCTTCCATTTCCATACAGTTTCCCTTCTCTCTCCCTTTCTCCCACCCCACTCATCTCTGTTTAATGTTAGTCTTTTCCTCATGCTCTTCTTCCGTGTTCTGATCTTAGTTGCTCTCTTTATATCAAAGAAGACATTTGGCATTTGTTTTTTAAGGATTGGCTAGCTTCACTTAGCATTATCTGCTCTAATGTCATCCATTTCCCTGCAAAATCCATGATTTTGTCATTTTTTAGTGCTGCGTAATACTCCACTGTGTATAAATGCCACAGTTTTTTAATCCATTCATCTATTGAAGGGCATCTAGGTTGATTCCAAAGTCTAGCTATTGTGAATTGTGCAAATGTATGGAAGATGATATGTCATGAGCTTTGTAATGTTTTGAACAACCAATAATAAAAAAAAAAGAAATATTAACGAAAACTAAAAAAAAAAAAAGAGTGGGATAAAACTTTCTTTTACCTTTCCAAAGAAAAGGATTCTATAAATATTGCCATGCAAGTTTCATGAAATATATATATATATATATATATATATATATATATATATATATATATATATATATATATAAATGATATCTCTGTGTGTGTGTGTGTGTCTTAGCATTTTTAGTAAGTTGTCCCTTTAAAGGAAAAACATAGGCACACTACTTTGTAGTTCATCCTTTTTACTATTCCACACTGAGGAGTATGCCTTCAAATGTTCACACTACAAATGCTGGGTTCTCATCTGTATTAGTAGTCAAAAGTTGTGGCCATTTAAAGCCAGGATGTACAAATTTCTGCTTTTTGTAGATGTAAAAAATTCCCACTTTCAGGAAACTGACATTTTCAAACAGCTAATGGCATTTTGAAAGATATCTACTTTCTAAAAAGATAAATTAAAAAAAAACACACCTGAAAACAAAGCAATGAAATCATAACAGTGTCAACGCGGACCTGTTAATCAAACTGTTAACTAAAGCTACCAAATTAGTCCCCCTTTGGTTTTCTTATGTCTGAAGGGAACTCTTTGGCCAACTATTCAGTCTGGTAGATTCCACTCATTAAAACATCTCACTCTGCTGAAAGGGATTACAACGCAGGCAGACTGCACTCCGCAGCACTCTGGAGATAATTCCAAAGTCTAGTGAAAGACGTCAAGGATTATGGTAATAACTTTAAAATGATAATATATTCAAGCATGCCTCTTACACAGGTTGATTTACCAGTTTGAGTTCTGTATCTGGCAACTGCAGCCGAAGAAGTTCTTCATCTCCTCGCCATGGGAGCATAAATGAACTATCCCAGGAGGCTAAGTCCTCCCTACTTTTCTCCCGTGGATAAGAACCCTGAGAATCTACTCATCGAATTTGATGGGTATAACTGGTCACATTTTAGTCTTCCCTTCCTTTCTTACTTGTCCCTGGACAAATCCCTACGTGGCTGGCACAAACCTAATTTCTGATGCAAATAGGCCAGGTCCCTAAAAAGTTCTGCCCCTTTCGGGTTGTGCCTGGGCATCTCTCCCCCCACATCAATGCTTCGCTGGAATCTCAGATGAAACACTATCAGTAGCTAAGCTGAACAGTAGACCCAGCTGAACGTGACCGAGTCCCCAGCAGAAAGCAATGGGAGTCTCCAGACCTGGGGGTTGGGAGCTGCCTGGGCGGACAGATTCCCGAATGGGCGGGGGTGGGCTCGAAGCCTCAGAGTGCAAAGCCCCCCACCCATCCCCACTCCACCTTCCTTCCTCCTCCTCCTCCTCCCTCCCCTCCTCCTTTCCATCTCCTCAGAGGAGCCTCTCCTCTCCCAATCCTGGTCACTGCGGCCCCTGGGAAGCGGCTGACTGCACTGCTGCTCCCGCCCTCTGTGCCCCCCACCCACGCCTGCACGCCTGAGGGTCCTGGGCGCAGGCAGCCTCAACCAACTTGCTGCCCCTTCCCGCCCACAACTCCCTGGATGGCCCGCTTATCTTGAGGCTGTACGGGGACTCGTCGTAGGTGACTAACATGTCCCGGTCTCCGCGACTGGCCGATTCCCAGGAGCGCAGCTGCAGGGCGAGGGATGATGGAGGGGATTGCCTCGGAAAGGAGCGGAATGACACTAGCGTTACAGAAGCCCCTAAATCCACCTCCCAATCCTTCAGGTGCGAGACCCATCACTCCCCTCCCCTCGCTTACCTTCAAAAATAACTCCACAGCGCCTTGGCAAGGTCCAAATAGGAGGTGCCCAGGTCAGTGCGCTGGTTCATGGACGTGGACCTGTCTATGAAGAACAGCCAGATGGGCATCTTGTCCCGCACCCCTGGCTCTGCTCCCCACTCTCCTGGCCCTCTTGCCCTCACTGCCACGTATGGCCACCCAACCCTGAACTCTTTAGCAGAGCCAGAGGGCAGGGAGGAAGAGGAAGAGGAGGAGACGAGATGGGACAGCTCCTGGAGTCCTCTTTTAGCAGCCCCACCTCCTCTCCCTGCAGGGGAACTTGAAAGTGTGAGCCTGTGTAGCTCTCAGGGGCCTCTCCCTCCCCTCTCCTCCTGCCACCACAACTACCTCCGCCGCTGCTGCTGCTGCCAGGACTACTGCCTAAGCATCCCTCGGTGCTGACTAGAGCGCTCGCCCCAGACTGAGAGCTCCCTTTCTTCACCCTCACATAACTTCTGTTCGCTAACCTACTATCAGTACCCTGTGACCACAATCCACGCCATTGGCTACCAATTATCTTTGATTTGCATATTCATCGGAGGACAAGGCAAGGGGAGGCACTTGGGGAACCCAGAGGGTTGAAATTAGAACCATGGCAGGGGGTAAAGTGAAATGTAAAGGACCCTTGGTAGGCTCAGATTCTCCCTTAAAGGGCTTGGAAGCCTTTAGCATGATACACGCCGGTGGTTTGGATAGATTTTCTCTTGCTCCTCAAAGATGGTAATTCAAAATGAATAGTGAATTGAGCAACAGTTATACAGAATTACAGAAGTAGATGCTTGGACACATCAGAAATGCCGCACAGAAAATGGTTTCCTAAATGCAATCGGTAAATCCTGCCACTGGCTAAGCCCAAAACATTTCAGAAGCGGCAAATTTCTTTCCTGGCCAGAATTATTCACATTCTTTTGGATTCAGCCCTGTCTTGATCAGTATTTGCGCATTATTTGCTGACCTTGTATTCCATGTATATCTAGTTAGAAAGGAAACTAAATCTAAGAGATGCTGAAACTGGCTTTTTGTATGCACGGACTTCTTCAGTTTTATTGAGCTCCTTGAAGCATTGGCCTGCCTGTGATAATTCCACGACTGCGTCTCTGCACAGCCTCTACACATGGAAGGTTTGCCAACCGAGATTCTGCCTCAATTCATGATTAGGCACCCATGAAGTGAAGGACACCCATGGTAGGCTTCTTTAATCTTTGAAATAATTATGGAAGATGACATCATATTCAATTTTCAGAATAGGAAATTGCAGCTCCCGTGGTTAGGGTAACAATGGGGATGCTCTCAGGTCTGCCTCTGAGGAAGGGCTCAGTAAGTTAGTGATCAACCAGACATGGTTGTAACCATGTGATACCATTTTAAAATACAGATTATTTCTAGCAACACGATGTAGACCATAATGTAGAATCCTGAGCTTCAATGAGTTTGCAGTTTTGGTGAGTAGAGATAATCTCACACACATGTGTATAATCTTTTAAATATTCTATATAGACATCCTATGTATTTATTCTGTGTTATATATATTCTATATACCTATTCAATAGTATTTTCAGGGAAATACGACTTTAAAAGAGGTTACGTGGGAGTGTATGAATCAGGGACAGACAGTGATGCAAATAAAAAGTGCAATGGAAGCAATGGTCTGTGTGCTAGAAGTTCAGAAAAGTTTCAAGGTCAAGGCACAAAAGGGGAAAGGAGGGAAGGAAGGAATGGTATCAACAAAAATTCAGTCAGAAACTGTACTATGCATGGTGTATTTAAGGCCAGTGTGGTGGAATATTACAAAACTGATGGTGAAATAAGGATGAAAAAGATACAAGAAGCCCCCATTTCCATGCTGATACAAATATTATTGGAGGACAATAGCTATATGGGCTAGGGTACTAAAAGTACAGAATTGGTAGGAGTCTGTGTGTTAGTTTTGTATTTCTTTCTAACAAGTTACCACAAATTCAGCAGCTTGAAATGGCACATACATCTATTACCTATCTCAGGGTTTCCAGAAGTCAGGGGTCTGGGTTTAGCTAGCTGTATTCTCTACTCACTCTCATAAGGCTATAATCAAGGCCTGCCCAGGCCATTTTCTTTTGGAGGCTCAACTGGAAAAATAATAATTTTCTGAGCTCATGCAGACTCTTGGCAGAACTTATTTCCTTGAGGCTGTATGTTTGTAGGCTAGATGCCCCCCTCAGGTCCACCTGCTACTGCAGTTCCCAGCCATGGGGTCATGGCCTCTTCTTCAGGGCCAGCAGGGAAATCTCCCACTCCAATCTGCTAATGTGGAACCTTATATAACATAATAATGAGAGTAACATCCATTACCTTTGCCATGTTCTATCCACCAGAAGCAAGCCACAGGTCCTGTAGGAGATTGCACTGGACGTAATAATACCAGTAGATGTAGATAATGGGGGCCATTTAAGAATTCTGCCCATCATTAAGCAGGGAGAAGATCATTACCTGGAACCACCTAGTTCAGTTTTTGTTAAAGTCTATTCTGAGTAATAACATGACATGTTCAGCCTGCCAAAATACATGTGTTGGCTTGGTTGATTGCTTAGACTATCCTTTTGTTGAAGAATTATAGAATTTTTATTAGAAGTTTATATTTTATTGTGATATATATATATATACATATACATTTATATACATATATATTTTCATATATATGAAAATGTGTATATGTGTGTGTGTGTATATATATATATATATATATAAAGGACTGCTAAGCCATGATATACCCCCAGTTCACAAGTGGTATTTTAAGATAACATTAAAAAAATATCCTCTATACTTTCTCTCAACTTTTTTTCCAACTAGTGTGAATTACTTTAATAATTAGAAGAGACTATGTTAAAAATCACATAAAAAGTATTTGAAAAAGTCCCTCCCAGGTTAATAATACAAAAATGATTTTCAAGAATATTTTCTTTTTTTTAGAGAGAGAGAGAGAGAGAGAGAGAGAGAGAGAGAGAGAGAAAGAGAGAGAGAGAGAGAGAGAGAGAGAGAGAATTTTTTTAATATTTATTTTTAAGTTTTCGGTGGGCACAACATCTTTGTTTGTATGTGGTGCTGAGGATCGAAACCGGGTCGCACGCATGCCAGGTGAGCGGGCTACTGCTTGAGCCACATCCCCAGCCCTTCAAAAATATTTTCAAAAATGATTTACCAGTATTAGTAAAGGACAAATAGTTTCATTTACACAATTCTGCAGTGGTTGAGGACCTGCAGCTCCCACAGTGTGGACCTCTGAAAAAAGGTATACTTCCCAGGCAGGTAAATGCCTTTCTATATATATATATATTTTTTTTTTTCTAACAAAGCATGTTATTTATTCTTTGTGGCATGAGCTCAAATGTAATTGAAATGATGAAAACACAGAATCTGAAAAATATCCATGTCTCATAAAATACAAAAGTGGTGGGACTGGAGTTGTGGCTCAGCAGTAGAGCGCTCACCTAGCATGTGTGGGGCCCTGGGTTTGATCCTCAGCAACACATAAAAATAAATAAAATAAAGGTATTGTGTCCAACTACAACTAAAAAACAAAATATTTTTTAAAAATACAAAATGGTGACAATGTACAAAAAACAACAATTACTGCTTGTATTATTTACTCAAATTAAGCCAAAACCTAAGCCCTCAGGGTGCAAATACTCTTCCTTTTCTGAAGGAAAATAAACTGTATATTATAGTAGATGGTTACAGACCTCTATAGCATGTTTCTTTGGCATTACATCAACACTAATTTGGGGGTCGAATTCCAGTTCTGCCATTTACTAGATTGTGACCTTAGAACTCTTTTGACATTTTTTTTTTTGCTACAAAAGATCAAACCCCTTGTATTGGGGTTATTTGTGCCTTGAATGGACTTATCTCTCCCACCAGAATGTAAACTCCTTGAGCTCAGTCAGTACCTGTAACCAATTTGTGGTACAAAATACTTGCTTAATAAATGGTTGTTGTGCTGGGGATGTATCTCAGTGGTAGGGTACTTACCTAGCATATGTGAGGCCTTAGGTTCAATTCCAAGTACTTCAAAAATAAATAAATACATAATAAAATAAAAATCCATGGCTGAGGAAAGAAATTGTCAACTATGCTGTGGTTCTCACTCTTTCACTGTTTTCCTACTTGAGTATTATCCTGTGGCTCTTTTCCTAGGGCTACTCAGCCCTACCTTGTTGCCCCTGCCTGTCAGCCTCTATGAGTTGGCTAGTAGGCCCAAGTTCTTGTCCCTAGGGATCCATAGCCTTTTAATTTTGGGCCCCAGTAGTCTCCTTCAGACCAAGATCTTGAGTTGACATCCTCCCCCTCCCAACTCTGGCAGCATCTTTTATGTTCCAATCATCCTACTTTATAAAGTGACTTTTGTGGGGGGCACTGCTTACTGTCACCCTCAGTCAAATCTTCTTCCCAACTCTTACCTAACTTCAGGCCTCTGGCCAGTAAACTGATTCTTTTTTTTCTATTGATCTCTATCCATCCTATCTTATTTCTAGTCTTCTCATGATTTTTGAACTTGTGGGCTCTTGAAAAGAGTTTGCTCTTTCTTCTTTATGCCTCTGCTCTTCATCTGCTTTTCATTCACTAGGAGCCCCTAAATCAATTGCTTTTCTACCTTATCACACTCCCCTATTCCAGACTTCTCTACCTCATGTCTGAGGCCACATTTGCTTCTTAGGAAGGAATTTTGTACAAGGTACTACTCTCCTGGCTTCTAATCCCTTCACACAGATGTTAGCAGACTTTGCTCTTCATTTGGCTGGCCACCATGTGGTCCAACACCATGTAGGAGACTGACACTTTGCTTTGGTGAAGGCCTCTTTGACTTCTCCCTCCGAAGATTTCTTCCCTCTTGGCTTCAAGCAGCTCCTAATCACCACATCTTGACAAAAACACCTTACTTAACCTCTTCCCAAATCCTGCCTTTCATGGCTCAGAGGGAAGCTCAACTTCCCTTCTGCCTGCTTTCTCCACCACCCACTCACTCCTCAAACACATACGATATGGTTTCTCTTCCCAGCACTCCATGGAAACTGCTCAGAGGTCCCCAGTGGCCTGGCCCTGGCCAATTCCAATGGTCTGCTCTATATTTTCCTTTGTTGATTGCACAGCTGTTTGTCAGTTGCCTTTCCCACCCCATCTGTCTTGTTTTTCATCACCTGCCATTTCTCCCTGAGTCTTTTGACCCCTTGAACTTTTTTTTCCACATTTGCTAATTCCTAACTTAACCTGTTTCCCATCTGTAGCTACTCATTTCTTCCTGCTGCCCTCACAAAGGATTGTATTTCTGCACTCTGTTCATTTAGTCATTCTTTCTTGGTTTTCTTCAAATATTTCTTGTTTGGGCCTCCTAGATGACAGGCAATGAGGATACATAGGGGAAAAAGGGAAACAGCACACTTTAGGGATTACGACCTTGGATTTGATGGGTCAAATTCCAGGTCTTCCATTTACCAGATTGTGACCCTAGCCAAGTTATTAAACCTCTCTCTGTTCCAGCTTCATCATTGAAATAACAGTAATAATAATAGCATCTAGGATTGTTTTGAAGATTATATGAACTAATATTTATAAAGAGCCTATAGAAGTGCTTAGTAGAGAATAAGCTCTTCATAAGTATTAAATACAAGCAATAATAGACATAGTCCACTGGGCACAGTGGTGCATTCCTGTAATCCCAACTACTTGGGAGGCCGGGGAATGAGGATCACAAATTCAAGGTTAGCCTGGGCAACTCAGCAAATCTCATCTCAAAATAAATTCTAAAAATACTTGTAGCTGTATCTCAGTGGTAGAATGCTTGCCTAGCATATGCAAGATCTTGGGTTTAATCCCCATCACTGCAAAAAATTATAGCCCATACCCTCATAAACCTTATATTCTAGAAGGAAAATAAGCAAAAGAGCAGGTGTGATAACATATTAAATGCTGTCATACAGGAAGTCATGGAAGCAACAAGAAGGAGGACATATTTTAGAAGGAGTAGAGTACTGATCAACTTTTGCTCAGGGAACCCTCTTTCTGAAACCTGATGGGAGAAGAGCTGGTGAGGGATGATAGTGGGACACACAGAAAATCAAAGTGAAATCCAGGTGTCTGTCAATCAAAGGCTAGCCAAATGCACAGCAGAAGATTGAATATAATCCCCCTTTTTTTTAGCTATTCCCTTCTGCCAGGGTCCAGGCAGAGCTAGCTGTATGGACATTTATACACCTGGTTGTTCTGAGAGCTGGTGTAGGCTAAAAATAAAATAGCTGGTGATGAAACTTGGCCCAGGGCAGTCCCCCAAAAGATCCCCAGCAGGTTTTCCCACTTGGGTAACTTCCTGCCACAAGTCAGGGTGCAGGAGTGTCTGCACTGAGGACCCAGAATTTCCATCTTTCCCCTTCATAAGTTCTGTGGAGTCTTCCTCTTTCTACCTTAATCCCCTGAGGCCACCACCCCAAGCACCCTGTAGTATGTAGAATGACACGATCTCACCAGGGAAGAGAATCATTATTGTGTTTGTGGAGTCCCAGGGGTGCATATGACACATAGAGTGACTCTAAGCACAAAGGTGAGGGAGGCCTGTCACAGACAGTCCTATCCTCTCCCGTCTCCAGAAACCTAGAATCTTCTTCCATCTCTTGTTTCCACTACATCCACCAAGCCATCGAGTGGTG
This sequence comes from Ictidomys tridecemlineatus, assembly GCF_052094955.1. Lineage (NCBI taxonomy): Eukaryota > Metazoa > Chordata > Mammalia > Rodentia > Sciuridae > Ictidomys > Ictidomys tridecemlineatus. The sequence goes on from NC_135493.1 coordinate 44,343,444, forward strand.
TGGAGTTATTACCTTTTGGATATCACTTGAATCCACCTCCCTGCTGCCTTCTTTTTGGTTTAGGCCCTTTGCATCTTATTTAGCCCCTAGGGCCAGTATATTTTAGTTTCTCTTTTAACTTTCCTTTTAACTTCATAGGAGGATCTGTGATCTGAAGAATTCTAAACCAGCTTTTATACCAAACCATTTCCTCTAATTAAAAAACAAATATGTTGATTCCTGCTAAAGTGTTGTCTTCTTCCTCCTTCTCTCCCCCGCTCCCAGTCTGTTCTTAAAAATTGACAACATTGAATCAATGTTAGAATGTGTCCTTTAAAATGTATCCATAGGGCTTCAGCTTAGTTCACTGGTAAAGTGCTTACCTATCATGCTGGGGCCTTGAGTTCCATTCATGGCACTGCAAAGAAAAAAAAAGGAATAGTAGAATCATATTTTTACTTCGCTACAGTGAGAAACCCTAGTTAAATCACTTAATTCATTCCAAGAATATTGCTAGTCTCTGATTTTCCCTCTTCCCACGTGGCAGAGTTCTGGCAGCACAGCCAGCTGGACTTACATGGCCACAGAAGCCATTTACTTGGTGTTCAGTTCATCAGATATCTACATAGGTTCTGCTGGCATTTCGCTATATGACTGAGGTAGAAAGACAAACAGGACATGGTTTCTGCCTTGGTAAGCTGCCACTCCACTGGAAAAGCCTGATATAGAGACAGATATTTCTAATTTGGTGCAGTAAATGCTCAGAGACAGGGTTACACAAGGTTCTACATGAGCATAGATGAAGAGGATGTAGCTGAAGAGTTATTTATCATAGAAAGCCTCCTGGAAGAGGTGCACATGAATTTCACCTGAGATGAAGAAGAGTTAGTGACAGAGAGGCAATTATCTCTCAGAATAAATAAATAATAGGTACCATAGTCTGAAGCCTTGAAATGGGCTCTTTTGTGTGATGACCCCACAGGTGGCCTTCCCAGGTCCCCAGTTTCCCAGGCTCTCTTTACTGGCCAGGACTCCAATCCTACAGCTGCCTCATTTGAAGACTACTCCCATTTCTCCAGAAAACTTCCCTTAGGAGTGGAAGCCACCTTGGATGGAGGTCACACCCTATCACATCAGTAGTCTGCCCTGACCTCTTCCCCAACCTGCAGCCAATGAGAATGGCATCACCTTTCTGGACCTAAGCTTGACTGCAAATCAGCCCACATTCTTGCTTTGCTTTCTCCCCTGCCCCATTGTGTTTCCTTCACTCCCTTCTCCCTGAAAGCTCTCCATCAAGGACCCAAGGACCCAAATCCCTGCCTTGGGCCCTTCTTCTAAAGAAGCTGACTTAATAGAGTTAGTTTGATAAGCTTGTAGACATTTGGCATGCATTGAAGTTAAGATGTAAATTAAGAATAGATGGAAGATTAACCACAAGAATTAGACAAGAGCCAGATTACAGAGAACCTTGAATGCCATTGTTATGATTTGGATCTGAAATGTATCTCAAAGACTCATATGTTGAAGGTTTGGCCCCCAGTTAATGGCACTATTGGGAGTTGATCTAAGCTTCAGGAGGTGAGGCCTAGTTGGAAAAGTTGGGTCACTGGGAGTGTGCCTTTGAAGAGTGTATCTTGCCCCAGCTGGTTCCTTTCTTTCTTTGCATTCCAACCACCATGAGTTGAGAAGCTTTGCTCCACAATCCCCTGTGGGGACAGGTGCATAGAGTACTGCATACATGGCATTCGTTAAGGGCATCTGAGTGGCAGGCCACTCCCCTCATGCTAGGCATGTGAGTAGCAGGCCACTTATCCCATAGGCACAGCCCTGGACATGAGGCCATGTGTTGCAGTCCCTACACTTGCTCCATGGCCCACTTGGTTGCTGCAAGGACTGCAGAGATTGTATTGGTGGCTGCCTGTAATCTGTTTAGCTACTGACCAACTTTGTATACATGGTAACTGCACAATAAAATTAGACCTGCATCTTGCTTGGTCTCCAGAGGTCTTGATTAGCAACTCCACCACCACACTTTCCTCTACATTGTTCCATGGACCTCCTGGCTGGACAAGAGAGTGCCCACACAGCTAGCGCCTGAACAGGGACCTGAGGTAACCCTATAAGACAGGGTGTGGCCCCTCACAGAGCAGTGAGGAAGGGGAAATGGGGAACCTACTGAGTTCCACCAAAGACTTGCAGCTGCAAGTGCTGTGCACTATATTAGATACTAGAAGTTTAACCCTGAATAAGAGAGAAGCCCAGAAGTTCTGGTATATAAACACTAACCTGTGGATCAATATTGCTGATGTTTTTGATCCTACAATATGGAACAAGATAATGGCAAATGTGTGGCAAGTTGAAGTGAGACAGGAGTATACTTTACCAATACATTTTTTTCTCTATTGTGATCACCATTCATCAAAGTTTAGGTGGCCCTGTAAGAGACCCTTGTCATATAATGATGGCCCTGAGGGAAGATGAAGCTGTGAAAAACAGGCAAGGGGAAAAAAGTGGGGGCAAAAATCTACCTCAAAGCAAGCAATCACAGTAGACACAGAAAAGCGGGGGTGAGAATCTACTTCAAAATAAGCAACCACAACAGGTGCAGGAGGGAGAGAGGCAGGAAACAATACCTCTAGCCTCATGGTGCAGGAAGAGGTGACCACAAATGGTACAAGTGTGTCTTCTACTGACAGGCAAAGACTGTATCCTTTCCTAAGTCAATGGCAACTACCTCCTTATGAGGCAATGCCAAAGCCAGAAAGGGACTATAATAGTTTAGAAATGACCAGGCCATCAGACAGGCCCAAGCCATGGTCTCCCAGAAACCCATTCCAAGAGGCCAGAGATCCCTTTGAAGATCTATGTAGGATAAAAGATGAAAAGTGGGGTAAGGGAGTACAAGCCTTCCCAGTAAACACAGCCCCCTTTCCACAGTGTCCTGCCATTTGTTATCCATGTGCATTGGGTACCCTGAAGGAATTAAAGAAGGCAGTGAAAGAGGATGGACCCCAGGGGGCATTGCAGAGCAAATGCTGGAATCACTCAGTCTTAAACTTAATTGCCTTCAGGACTGGAAAGTCCTAGCCAGAGCAGCTCTTGAGCCTGCAAGATTTTTTAAATGGAAGGCATTTTTCTATTATGAATGTCAACAGAAGGGGGATTATAACCACACCATAAATGTTAACCTCTCAGCTGAATGCTTGCAGGAAGAAGGAATCTAGAGTTCTCCTGCAGTACAAGCCACAGGCCCTCCAAATTATTTTGATCAGGTGCAACTCTGTGCTCTGAGAGCCAGGAGGAAGTTACCAGCTGGGAGAGGTACCAGTTTCTATACAGGGCTTCAGGCAGAAAGCCACTGAGGACTTGTCACAGTTTATTGCAGGGTAAACAAAACAGTAGAAAAGAAGGTGTCTCATGAGGGAGCGAGGGCTGCCTTAGTCAAGGAACTGATCTGGGACAGATTAAATAAGGAACATAGAGCAGCAGTGGTGCCAGTACAAAATGGCACACTGGATGACTGGATTTTGGCCACCCATGATAGAGGGACACAAGATGCTCAAGCCTTTCTGCTGGCCTCAGCCATGGCAGCTACATAAAAGCAGGACTAAAGAGGCTTGCAGACTGCTAGTCAAAGACCGCAAAAAATATGCACCCTGGTTTTTTTTTTTCATTGGCCCTTTACAACCTGTTGGAGTGAATCCCTGAGAGTTAAAATCTAATGTTTTATGGCAAATGGATGTCAATCATTATGCACCTTTTGGAAAAAAATATATTCATGTAATCATTGATATCTATTCAGGCTTTGTGATGGTCATAGCCTCCACAGAAGAAACCACAAAAAAGTCATCTCCCATCTACTTAAATGTTTTGGAATTATGGATGTTCCCATGTCTATTAAAACTGACAATGGGCCTACCTATACTTGCAAGACTTATCAGGCGGTTTGCAATGATTGGCATTTATAGCATGTAACTGGGATCCCCTACTACCGTTAGACTCAAGGCATCATAGAAAGAATACACAAGGAATTAAAGACCATGGTACAAAACAGAGGGAGAAAACTATATTAAGTCCCCTTGTGATGCCTTGAACAAAACCTTATTTGCTTTAAATTTTCTTTCAATTTGAAAAATTTTCTACAGAAACAGCAGCCCATAAACATTGGACCCCCTCACGGGTCCCTCCCATTTACCTATGGTTTTGTGGAAGGATCCCATAACAAATGAATGGAATAGTCCAGGGCCCCTTCTAACCATGGGTCGAGGGTTTGCATATGTTAACAGGAACCTCATCCCATCTGGGGGCCTGCCAGTATGTTAAGCCCTGGACCCCCAGAGCCATCAACCAAAAAGATGAAGGAACTTACTCTGGAGGAAAAACCCCACAAAGCACACAACAAGGCAAACAGACCTTACGTAAAGTAACCTGGGGTGGTACTAAAGGTCTTGTTGAACAAGCCATCAGATAGGCCCCTTTGCCTTGTGGCAATTCCACCCCTGGGCCTATGATGATGGTCCTATTATGTGTGGTGCTCACTGCTAACAGTGAAGCCTCCCATCAGGTAAATTGGGAGGCTTGGTCACTAGACCACCCCTCTGGCTGTTGCTAATTGGGAAGGGGCTTTACCCAAGGTCTTCTCTAATAATTCAAACCTTATTGACCCTGAGCTATCCATCCAGAAGGTAACTGTACCATGGAATACCAGCATTTCCATACCCACTCTGCCTATTTGTTTCTCTGTAGTGGATAGTAAAACCTGTAATCCAGACAGTCTCCTTCGTTTTGCTCTTGTCAATGAAACTATTGAAGACAACTATAATAAGTCATGTGTTGGGCTGTCTCTCACTCACCATAGAGTTATGGTTAATACTGCCTATAGCCATAGACTCCCCCATGGCAAATGCAAGAAACTCTTGCTGTCAACATGCCAAACAATGCTTTTTGGAAAGCCCCCCTCAGATAATGACAGAATCCTATGGAATCAATGTGTCACTGCCATACCTTATCTCCTTGATAAGCAGAATTTCTCTGGAGAAGAACAACATCTATGTGCCTGGGTAGGCACAGCTCCCTGGAATTAACTTATGTGCTCCAAAACCACATGGGCTACTGAAGTACCTGCTACATGGGACAAGCTGTTACCAACTGTTATGCAGGAAATCAGTATAGCATAATGCATAATATTATTAGCTGCTAGACCCATCAAATGGGTAGCAACCGGCTGGATGAATGTGTCAATATTGAGTCCAGACCCTGACCATGGATTTGCCTTTATGCCAAATTATACCCATACCCACTATGCACAGGCTTCTGTTATGCCACCCTTTGCCATGCTAATAATCAATGATACTGATGGCACAAATATCACTCATACAGAGATCCTTTGTGCAGTCAATACATCCTGCTGGCTCACAAATTATTTAATTCATGCTATGAAAGCTAAATGTATATTTATCCTCAGAGTGCCCCCAGCAATCTGGCGTCCAGTGAACCTGTCCAGAGAGTGGAGAAGTTCACAGGACATGGAGATGAAGAATCTTCTGAGTGAGATCCTACACCAGACATACCTTGCAATTAGCCTCATCATCGCTGGGATTATTGTCCTGGTAGCTGCCATCGCCACCACAGCCAATGCCTCTGCTTCACTCACTCAGAGTATCCAGACTTCTCAGACTGTAAACAATTTGTCTACTTTCAGGGAAGAAGCCTTTGCTGTTAAAAATGACTTAAATAAAATGTCCTGAGCCCTTATTTTAGTCATTCAGCAAGAACTAGACCTCCACCAGGAACAACTACTTATTCTGTTGCAAAGGCTCACTTGTGACTCTGAATTTCATAGTATTTGTGTCATCCAATATGCTGTATCTCAGAATGTAACCTTATACTTCTTCAATTTTTCTCAGTATATTAAGGGCACTTGGGATGCTAACTATGTTGTGACTATAATCTTACTAATGCAGTTGTCAAAATCAGTGAAATGAAGGTGTGTATCTTGACAACTTCTTCTTTCTTCCAGGGATTGACTGAACATTGGAAAAACCTGATAGCCAAATTAACTAATCCCTATAATGCTATTACTCTGGCCCTACTGTTTATAATGGTGATAATTTTTTCTTGTGTTTTGAGACACTTATGTAACCATGTAAGTGCCACTGAACGAAAAACATCAATGCTGGCTGAAGTCCTTGCAGCAGTCAGAGGGGGCAGTGGTAGGAACAAGTGCATGGAGTACTGCATACATGTCATATGTTAAGGGCATCTGAGTGGCAGGCCCCTCCCCTCATGCTCAGCAGGTGAGCAGCAGGCCGTTTACCCCATAGGCACAGCTCTGGGCATGAGGCCCTGTGTTGCAGTCCTTGCACTTGCTCCATGGCCCACTCCTCAATTGGTCGCTGCAAGGACAGTTGGCCAGAAATTGCATTGATCTGCTTAACTACTGTCTGAGTATGTATACATGGTGACTACACAATAAAATCAGACCTGCTTCTTGCTTGGTCTCTGGAGGTCTTTATTAGTGACTCCGCAGCCACACTCTCCTCTATGGTGTTCCGTGGACCTCCTTGCTGAGAGAGAGCCCATGCAGCCATCTATGGATTGAGACCTCTGAAACCATGAACACCAAAGGAACTTTTTCTCCTCTAAGTTGTTTTTTGTCAGGTGTTTTGGTCACAACAATAAAAAAGCTGACTAAAAGAATGCAAATCTATCTCTTACAATATAATTAACACTCTCCTTCTGCCATGATGTTCTGCCTCACCACAGGCCAAGAAAACATGAGCCAAGTGGCCATGGACTGAAACCTCTGAAACTGTGAGCCAAAATAAATATTTCCTTTATATACTGTTTTTCTGAGGTATTTTGTCATAGCAACAGAAAGCTAACACAGCCATGTGAAAGACTTTTTTGAGTCTTTTTAAAGTTCTTAGATTATGTCTTTTAAGTCAAAGATTAAAACTCTCATACTTCAATCATGCTCCCTACTATTAATGGTGTTGCATCACCAACTTTATAGTAACTTATTTGTTTAGATTAAGGCATTGAATATCATTGGGGTCCTTAGGCTATGTGCATGTTATGGCTTAGATATGATGTGTCTCCTGAAAGCTTCTGTTATTTAGAGGTAAAATTATTATGTTATGAGAGCTGTAACTGAATCAATCCATCCTACTTAGAATGAACTGACTGGGTGATAACTGTAGGGAGGTGGGTCATGGCTGGAGGAGTAAGTCACTAAGGGCATGCCCTTGAAGGGTGCATCTGCCATGTAGCCCCTTTACCCTTCTCCTCTTGCTTCCTTGCTTCCATGAGGGGAGTGGCTTTCATCCACTGGACCATGAAATGCTTCCTCACATTGGTTCCAGAGAAATGAAATCAGCTATCTATGGATTGAGACCTCTGAAACCATGAACACCAAAGGAAGTTTTTCTCCTCTAAGTTGTTTTTGTCAGATATTTTGGTCACAGCAATAAAAAAGCTGACTAAAAGAATGCAAATCTATCTCAAAGTGATAATCCATGAAGCCATTAATAGTCCAATTCACCTTAAGGTCTGATGAAGTGTGACAGATTTGTTTTCCAAAGATGGGCACAACTATGCATTTATTTCAGCCCACATGCTCTTACAATATAACTAACACTCTCCCATCTGGGAGGTGAGGTCTAGTTTTCTCACCCTTGAATCTGAAGAAGGGAGCTTGTGACTACTGTAGCCAATGGCATACAGTAGAGATAGTGTGTTGTGATGGCCAAGGCAAGGTCCTGAAAGGCAATATGATTGCCACGCAGATCTCTCTCTGTATTTCCCTCATCAGAATGCTCTCTCAATTGGAACCCAGCCAACATGTTGTAGGGAAGCCAGGAGGCCACATGAAGGGGTCACATGTTGGTGGTTCTGGTCAATGTCCCAGCAAGGCTCCTAGGTGACACCAATCACCAGTTGCATCAATCATTAGACATGCTAGTAAAGAGGCCATCAGAATATTCTAGCTCCCAGCTTTTGGATTTTCCAACTTAGGCACAGAGATCATGGGCCTGAAACAAATTTTTTAGCCACTAAATTTAGGAGTAATTTATTTGGTAGCAATAAACAAATACATATGTCTAGACTCTGAAGTCATGATTTTCCCCTGAAAAGCAGCTCCTCTGGCTTCACTACATAGGATAATGCTATCTACAAATTTCTTTCAGTGTCTTAACTCATCCTTATCTCTCCACTTACATATAATTCATTGTCAGGTCATATAGACTTTCCTTTCCACAGTGGCTCTGCTATCCGTCATTTGGTACTTGCATTTCTGCCCATTAAACTAAAGCCAAGCTGCAATTGCTCATATTTATACCTGCTCTAAAACTGTCAATTTTCACAGAAACAATTTCCAGATGGAAATTCCCATACACACACACACACACACACACACACACACACACACACTATCATAAATGTATATTCTAAATAATTAGATTACATATTTGCAAAATAGCATTTGGATTTTTCATTGTAAAAAAATCTATTGTTAAAATAAAGATGTGAATGTTTTATCACCAGAGGTAGTTATTTTTAACATTTGGTGTTATGTTCCAGACATTTTTCTAGTGTGAATGTGTGCATGTCCTAAGTATATACACGTGTATGTGCATGTATTTGTGTCACAAGTACACAGAAATACATAAATACATATACAGTATATAAAATTAAGAAACATTTTTTTACAAAAATAGGATAATAGCATGAATATTATTGTGAAATTTAGTTTTTTAACCTAAAATTACTTCCTGTATATTTTTTTCATGATAATACACTAAGATTTACTTCATTCATTAGAAATTTTCAGAGCATTGAACCATCATTTATTTAACCATTTACCTATTGAAAAATTACTGGTTGGCTCTACATTTTGCTCTCAAATATTGCTGCAATATATGGAATTGTTCATATTTATTAGTGCACTCATTCATTTCTAAAGGTTAGAGTCCTAGAAATGTAACCACTGGATCACAGGGTGTAGACATTTTAAATATTAAGATGGAATGTGAAATTGCTCTTTTGATGTGTTTGTGCCAATTTTCACCCTTGTAACAGTGAAGGAACCTTTGCTTTCCCACACTCAAAGCTAATAGGCAAAAATGCGATTGCACTGTTGTTTGAATTTTTATTTAATTAGTGCAATTGAACAGCATTTCACAAGATTATGGGCCACTTGTTTTTCACTTCCTATGAATTGACTAAATCACTTATCCAATGTTCCTATTTAATTTTGAATTTTTCTTAATACTTTCTGTGCGTTTGTAGCATGGCAACACTATGACTTCTGTTGTGACATAAATTAGTATACACACACACACACATCCACACACAATGAAATGGCACACTGTTAGTAAAAAAGATAAGCTTTTAAAAATGTTTTTCTGTTTTCTTAGTGCATTATAGTTATACATAATGGCAGCATTCATTTGGACCTATTTATATGTGTGTGGAATATAATTTGATACATTTCAATGCCCAATACTTCCATTTTCCCTCTCCTCCTCTTTCCCCTTGTTCCCCTTCCCCTACTCTAGTGGTCTTCCTTCTATTTATTTATTGTTTTTTAGTTGGTGGATAAGAAAAACTTTAAAGGTTGAAATAAAAAGTTGTTCACCACATTAAGTGAAAAAATGTTATATTATAATTCTACTTTTGCATATACACATAAGATGTCTGAAAGTAAATACACTACAATGTTAACAGAAGTTATTTTGGGGAAGTAGACACGTATATGGAGACCTTAATGTAAGGTCAGACACTGGTGACCAAAAGGAGATAGACTAAAAGCTGCTGAATGAGGCTTTATTGAGATTTGCTCCTGGGCGAGACCCTTTAGTCCAACAGAGTGGTCCCAGAGGGAATTGCACCAGGCTCAGCAGGATTGAAATTTTATTGAGCTTAGGGCAGGAAAGGAGGGATTGGGACATGAAAAGGTGGTTTTTAGGGTCCCTTGTCCTCCTGGGGTTGGTCAGGGGATCTTGCTGAGCTCCATGTCCTTCCAGGATCAGTCAGAAGACCCTACTGATTGACAGGTGGTTATTACTGCTTGTCTCTTGGTGCCTGATTGGTTATTGCCTGGTGGTTTGTTCCCTTAGCCACCTCAACAGACCTAACACTTAACTTTTTTCTTTATTGCTTGAATATTTTTAAAAAGCACTGTCAGAAAGGAAAGAAAATTTTCATCTTGAAAAACATTGTGTAAATGATGTATTTTTTAGAATGCTACATATGGGTTGAAGAAAAAAGGAACAAGACAGGGAAAACTATGAGAAAATAGAAATCTACAGTTGACAAAAATTAACATCTGTTAACTGTGGGAACAAACTATGGAGACATAATTAGACTTAACATCAAATGAACTTTACAGAGAACATTTATCATTGTTTAAAACAGCTCAATCAGCCCGGGATGGTACCCCTCAATGTAGGAAGTGCTTGGGGCTGGGCACTCTTGCGGCGCTTGTGGCTGTCGCACCTTTGGCTGGTCGGGTCAGCTCAGCACACTGCTCACAGGCCTCCAGCTTTACAGGGTTGATCTTGAAGGAGCTGTTGGCCCCCGGTGCCCTTGACCTGCAGCAGCCTGTCATTCTGCACCAGCGCTCACCCAGTATACTCTTGAGAAATGCCGCAGTCTGGCTGGGCACAAAATCAGGAGCCACTCAAGCAGGAACAAACTTTATTTCCAAAACTCCCTCAAATGCCACACACGCAGCCTTCTCCCAGGACACACCACACCAACAGGATCCATTGATGTTCAAGGATGTTGCAATTGCTTTCTCTGATGAGGAGTGGAAATGCCTGGACCCTGTTCAGCAGACTTTATATGGAGATGTGATTTTTAGAGATCTATAAAAACCTGGTCTTTGTGGGTGAGCATAAATTTCCATCAGAATTCCTAGTTAACTACCAATATTTAATTTTTTAAATTTGTAGAATATCTTTTTGCCACTTCTATTCAGCACAAAAATGTTTTAAGTTCTTGTTTTTAGAATGAAGATTGGGCATTTGTTTATTTAGAAAGAAATGTTAAAGGGTTTTCTTTTTATGACCAATCTATCTTTTCAAAGTGATGCTGACTATCTGGAGATTGAAAATTGTTGCAAAGCATTTTAGTGGTTCTGTCAAAAACAAGATTTGAAAAAAGTAATTGTCTAGACTCTTCTATGGTTCCTTTATTTTTCCTAATGAGTCCAGCATTTAAAAACATCAGTAGTTAGCAAGAAATTTTTTTAAAAAATGAACCATATTCCATTTTCCAACAAACACAAAATCTTTAAATCATCCTTGGTCATTTCTGTCTCAAAAGAAATAACCTTGGAATTTGAAGAGAAAAGTGACAGTAGCCATATATTCATGTGGGTAAAAGTCAAGGAAGCAAAGAATATGAATAAGATGTCAAAATGTCAAAAAAAATAAGTCACTCTTTAAAATGTTGAGAAGCTAAATTCTAGCAGAAATTATATTTCTAATACTAGGTTTTATTGTCTTGCATTCATAACAGAGCATACCCTGCCCCATGTTTGACATACTTCCCAATTCTTTAAGCTCATTCTTGTATTTCAGTTATCTCCCTACATTTAAATAAAAAAGCACACCCTAATGCCTGTAAGAATTTGCATAAATTGACAGATGTCTATTGATCTTTAGAAACTCCTTAGAAAATCTGTGCATATTTTTGATATCTCTAGGTTGAACTATTGTAATATATTAATATCATAGAAGAGTTTCTTTAATATAATTTATTTATTTATTTATTCAAATTTTCTCATCAGAACATTTTATTATTGCTTATACTGGATTTTCTGTGAAAATTTTCTGTCATGTAATGAATAGTAGTGATTCACAATGCCTGCTCCTAGACTATAAAAATATAGCTGATAAATGTGATTTAAAGAAAGATTTCTAGGGCTGGGACTGTAGCTCATTGACTGAGGGCTTCCATTGCACATGTGAGACACTGAGTTTGATCTTTGGTACCACTTAAAAATAAACAAAAAAGTAAAATAATAACATTCTTTTCATTTATAATTACAAAAAATAATTAAAGAAGGATTTCTAAGGTAAAAAAAAAATAAAAAATAAAACAGCTCAATCTTATTGTTATGGGCCAGGCTATATGGGCAATGACCAATCAGATTCCATTTTACCCCAAGACTCCATATCATGTAAGAAATGCTTCTCTCGTGGGAAAGCCTCACCTCTGTACCCATTAATAGTTACCCAGCATAACATACTTGGCAACACAAAATAGTAATTCTTATACAATGTAAAATGATTCTCTTTGCTTTCCATTTTTCTTGGGCAATGTACCTTGTCAGAGATTGATTGTGTAGATGTTAGTAACCATTCTCTAACTTGTACTCAACTAGGGTCATTTGACCCACTTCCCTTCTGCTTGCTTGCTGATATGCCAACCTGGAAAGTCCTGTGGGAAATACCAGTGTACCTATTGCCTTGTCTCATTAGCTGCTTAATTCAGCTTCTGTACCTGCTTCCTTACAGCAACTCAGATGTCGTTTTTGCCTTTAAATATCATAAAATGTTCAGGCTTGGGGCTGTTCCTTGCAGAGACAGTTGTGAGTTCTGTGGAGAGCAGTTGCCCGCTGGCCAGCTAAATAAAGACTCTTCAATTTGGACAAAAAAATGGACTTGGTGTGTTTTCTGAGCAACCTGCCCCATAACAATATGAAGACTTTATTTCTCTTGGACGAGCGTGTGGTAAATTTAAATTCTGAAAAAAAAAATTCTGTGGCAAATTAATTTAACTGCCTTCTACCAGAACAATGAGACATTTTAGAAAATAATATGATTTTCTTTTTTTTTTCTTTTTTAAAATTTGGTACTGGGGTTCTAACCTAGGGGTGCTTTACCATTGAGCCACATCCCCAGCCCTTTTTAAATGTTTTATTTTTAGACAGGGTCTCACTAAGTTGCTTAAGGCCTCACTAAGTTGCTAAGGCTGGCCTCAAACTTGTGATCCTTCTTTTTGCCTCAATTCCCGAGTTACTCCACCAGGCTTAATATGATTTTCATTTTCAAGAGAAAAAGCTTTTGGGGGCTCCTCATTACCTAAGACTATTATTAAAAATTTGTTCTAATTACATATACATGACAGTAGGATGCATTTTGACACATCATACACACATGGAACACAACTTCTCTTTCCTCTGGCTGAACATGGTGCAGAGTTACACCAGTAGTGTAATCATTCATGTCTATAGGGTAATAATACCCATCTCATTCCACTGTTCTTTCCATTCCCACACCCTCTCCCCTCCCCTCACTCCCATCTGCACAATCCAATATTCCTTTATTCTTCCCCACCCACCCACCCTCATTATGGATTACCACCTCCTTATCAGAGAAAACTTTCGGCCTTTGTTTTTTTGGATTTGGCTTATTTCACTTAGCATGATATTCTCCAGCTGCATCCATTTACCTGCAAATGCCATAATTTCATTCTTCTTTAAGGCTGAGTAATATGCCATTGTGTATATATACCACATTTTCTTTATCCATTCATCATTTGAAGGGCTTTTTCAAACTTGCTTGAAAAATAAAAATCACTCTAGGCAAATGTTAAAAGAACAGATTACAGGCACCATTATAGATCTACATCTGATTATAATCCAAAATCTAAACCTTTACTGAAGGAGTTTGAAACTATTTTGAACAAGATCTCAGTTTATTCTTTTTAGAAAAAAAAACTTAGATATTGATGAACCTTTATTTTATTAACTTATTTATATGTGATGCTGAGAATTGAACCCAGTGCCTCACACATGCAGGGCAAGCTCTCTACCACTGGGTCACCACCCCACCAGCCCTTCTTCTTTATATATATACAAAGAAGAATATATGTATGTATGTATGTATATATATATATATATATATGTGTATATATATATATATATATATATATATATGGCAGAGATGGACAGAATAATTTTATTGTATTTATTTATTTATCTTTATGTGGTGCTGAGGATTGAACCCAGTGCCTCATACATGCTAGGCAAGTGCTCCACCACTGAGCCAAGACCCTTGCCCTCAGTTTATTCTTTTAATCAGATAAGATTAGAAAACACTGATCTACATAAATAGAAACAGACCTTTCACCTGGATATTAGTTAGTACTAGTGACTTTTTGTGAGGTATTATATTATATTGTTATTGTTATTGGAATATATTGGGTATCATTTATCAAGAATTTTTTTTATTGCTACAAAATTCACATACCAGAATATTCATCCTTTTAAAGAGTACAATTCAGTGGTGTTTAGTATATTTGGAAGGTTATACAACCCACACAACTATCTGATTCAGAACATTTCATCACTCCAAAAAGAAATTCTACAGCCATTAGCAGCCACTCCCTATTTTCTTTAATTTCATCAACTCTGACAACCATGAAGTTTTAGCTGTACAGATTTGCCATTTCTAGACATTTCAATAAGTAAAACCCATAAAACATGTGACCTTTTGTGATTTATTTCTTTCACTTTATGTAATATTTTAAGGTTCATTCATATTGTAGCATGTATCAGTATTTCACTTCTTTTATGGATGAATATTATCCCATTTTTATGGATATTTTATTTGTATTTCTGTATTTTATTTGCTGTTATATTTGATATTTGTATGAACATTTGGATTATGCACTCATTTATATATATTTAGCTTACTCCCACTTTGGGGTTATTGTAAATAATACTGCTATAAACATTCATATCTGGAAAACTTTTTTTCTTCAATCTTATTGTCTTATTTTTATGGGTGCATTCAAATTTTACATAATGGTTGGTTTCCTTTGTACATATTTATACATGCTCATAGCATAATTTGGTCAATTTCATTCCTCAGTACTTCCCCTTTTTCTCCCCTTCTCTCTTCCTCCTGTCCCTGTCCTCTACTAGTCTCTCTTCTATTTTAATGAGATGCTCCCCTCTTCTTCCCCCTTTTTCTCTCTAGCTTCCACATATGAGAGGAAACATATGACTCTTGACCTTTTGAGTTTAACTTATTTTGCTTGACATAATGTTCTCAAGTTCCATCTATTTTCCTTAAAATCCCATAATTTCATTCTTTATTGCTAAATAAAACTCAGTTGTATGAATATATTTTATATATTCCCTTATCATTCATCTGTTGACAAATACATAGACTGGTTCCATTATGTGGATATTGTCAATTGCATTGCTATAAACATGGATATGAATGTATTGCTATAGTATGATGGCTGTAATTCTTTAGGATAAATACCAAGAAGAAGTATAAATGGGTCATATGGTGGTTCCATTCTTGGTCTTTTGAAGAACCTCCATATGGATTTCCATAGTGATTGCACTAATTTAATAATAATTAAAAATTACACCAAAAGTGTATGAGTGAACCTTTTTCTCTAGAAATCTTTTAAAACTATTGAATTTCTAGGTCTTTTTTTCTCAGCCCCATCCATTCCAGCAGAGTTCTAGTGAGGACAAGAGTTTCATCTTCAATGAGCAAGGAGCTCCAGTGTACTTGCTGGGGTGGTGGCAAAGGAGGCCTAGTGAATCAGGATTTCACCAGTGCCCACTAGATAAGACCACTTCATGCTCCCCATATTCTCTTTTTTCAGTGCATGTCATGAAAGGAACATAGGAAGGCACTCCAACTTCTTCCAGTCAGGAAGGTATCAGGGAGAGCATATGAAGAGCTAGAAATACCAATGTTCATAGCAGCAATGAGGAGGGCCCACAAGTGTTAATGGAGACCAAGTGGAGAGCATGGGCTTCTACTTCCACCTGTCAATAAGGACATAGTCTTTCCCCTTCCTCTGCTAGAATAGTGTCAGAAAGAACTACTAAAGACAAAGGTTTAAATAAGAACCAGAATCCTGAATAAAATATTCTAATGTCCAGATTTTGATTTAAAAAGTCATCTTTTTGGGCTGTGGTTGTGGCTCAGTCGTAGAGCACTTACCTCACATGCCTGAGGCACTGGGTTTGAGTCTCAGCAACACATAAAAAATAGATAAAATAAGGATATTGGGTCCATCTAAAACTAAAAAGAAAAAAAATTAAAAGACCATACAATGAAAACTACACAATGCCAAAGTAAGAAATTAAAGAAGACTTTAGAAGATGGAAATATCTATCTTGTTCTTGGATAGGCAAAATTAGTATTGTCAAAATGACAATGCTACCAAAAGCAATATACAGATTTAATGCAGTTCCAATCAAAATTCCAATTACATTTCTCATAGAAATGGAAAAAGCAGTCATGAAATTCATCTGGAAAAATAAGAGACCCAGTATAGACAAAACAATCCTTAGCAAGAAGAGTGAAGCAGGTAGCATCACTATGCCAGACCTTAAACTATACTACAGAGCAATAGTAACAAAACAGCATGGTATTGGCACCAAAATAGACTTATAGACTAATGGTACAGAATAGAGGACCCAGAGACTAACTGCATAATTACAGTTATATTAGACAAAGGTGCCAAAAAATGTACATTTGAGAAAAGATAGCCTCTTCCACAAGTGGTGCTGGGAAAACTGAAAATCTATATGTAACAAAATAAAATTAAACTCCTATCTTTCACCATGTGGAAAACTCAACTCAAAGTGGATCAAAGACCTATGAATTAAACCAGAGACATTGTGTCTATTAAAAGACAAATTAGGCCCAAGTCCCCATAATGTCAGATTAGGCCCCAACGTCCTTAATAAGACATTTATAGCACAAGAATTAATATCAAGAATCAACAAATGGGATAGATTCAAACTAAAAATCTTCCTTTCAGCAAAAGAAACAATCAGTGAGGTGAATGGAGAGCCTACAGAATGGGAACAAATTTTTAACAGACACACACATCAGATAGAGCACTAATCTTTAGTATATATAAAGAACTCAAAAAACCTTAACACTTAACAAATACCCCTATCAAGAAATGTGCCAAGAAACTCAACAGACACTTCTCAGAAGGTGATATACAATCAATCAACAAATATATGAAAAAATGTTTGACATCTCTAGCAATTAGAGAAATACAAATGAAAACTAAGATTTCATCTCACTCCAGTTAGAATGGTAGCTATTAAGAATACAAACAACAATAATGTTGGTGAGGATGTGGGGAAAAAGGTACACTCATACATTGTTGGTGGGACTACAAATTGGTGCAACCAATATGAAAAGCAGTATGGAGATTCCTTGGAAAACTTGGAATGGAACCACCATTTGTCTTGCCTATCCAACTCCTCAGTCTATACCCAAAGGACTTAAAAACAGCATACTATAGGGATACAACCACACCAAAGTTTATAGCAGCACAATTCACAATAACTAAACTGTGGAAGCAATAGATGGTCTTCAGTAGATGAATGGATAAATAAAATATTTTGTATACACACAATGGAATATTATTCAGCATTAAAAGGGAATAAAATCATGGCATTTGCAGGTAAATAGATGGAGTTGGAGAATATAATGCTATGTGAAGTTAGCCAATCCCAAAAAATCAAATTCCAAATATTTACTCTGATTTAAGGATACTGATTCATAATGTGGTTGGGGGGGCATGGGAGGATTAGATGAACTCTAGATAGGGCAAAGGGGAGGGAGGAGTAGGGAGGGTACATGGGAATAGGAAAGACTGTGGAATGAGATGGACATCATTATCCTAAAAACATGTATGAGGACATGAATGGTGTGACTCTACATTGTGTATAACCAGAGATATGAAATATTGTGCTCTATACATGTAATATAAATTATAATACATTCTGCTGTTACAATGCTGGTGGGACTGCAAATTGGTGAGGCCAATTTGGAAAGCAGTATGGAGATTCCTGGGAAAGCTGGGAATGGATCCACCATTTGACCCAGCTATCGCCCTTCTCGGACTATTCCCTGAGTATCTTAAAAGAGTGTACTATAGGGATACTGCCACATCAATGATCATAGTGGCACAATTCACAATAGCTAGACTGTGGAACCAACCTAGATGCCCTTCAATAGATGAATGGATAAAAAAAATGTGGCATCTATACACAATGGAGTATTACGCAGCACTAAAAATGACAAAATCATAGAATTTGCAGGGAAATAGATGGCATTAGAGCAGATTATGCTAAGAGAAGCTAGCCAATCCTTAAAAAACAAATGCCAAATGTCTTCTTTGATATAATGAGAGCAACTAAGAACAGAACAGGGAGGAAGAGCATGAGGAAAAGATTAACATTAAACAGAGACGAGTGGGGGGAGAGAAGGGAAAGCATATGGAAATGGTAGGAGATCCTCAATGTTACACAAAATTACATATAAGAGGTTGTGAGGGGAAAGGGGGGGAAACAAGGGAGAGAATTGAATAACAGCAGATGAGGTAGAGAGGGAAGATGGGAGGGGAGGGGAGGGGGGATAGTAGGGATAGGAAAGGTAGCAGAATACAACAGTCACTAATATGCCATTATGTAAAAATGTGAGTGTGTAACCGATGTGATTCTGCAATTTGTATTTGGGGTAAAAATGGGAGTTCATAACCCACTTGAGTCAAATGTATGAAAGATGATATATCATGAGCTTTGTAATGTTTTGAACAACCAATAAAAAAAAAAGAAAAAGAAAATGTATGGTGAAATAACAGGAGCATAATTAAACCACATAAACTTTTTCTATTTTAGGAATGACATTTTGATAAATTGATATTATAATCTTTAACTTTTAGCAGGAAATGATACTGGGCAGAAACCTTTATTCCTTTCTCATGGAGCAAATGCACCCAAAATTTATGAATATAATGTAAAAAATGATTTGGAAAGATGGATTATTTCAGTCTTCCAGGATTCTAAATTTTAGAATAAAATATAGCAGTAGATTATTCATTTGACTCATAAAACTAACAAGATTAAATTGCTACAACCTAAGCTTCTCTGTGTTGGTACAGAAATTGCATTTCAGAGCTTTTAAAAAATTAACTAATAGCAATTATTTAGGTAGGACAGAGCCAAAGAAACTATCATACTACTCAAACTGTGTGTTACTTTTAAATAGCTCATTTGGATATTAAATGAAAATACTACATACTAATAATTTCTATATCTTGAATGCACAATAATTTTATCTAATTTTAAGGATTTTTAAACATAATCAAAGTTGTTATTGAAATCAATGGATATATTGTCATCACAGAATATAATGGATCATTTAAAATTTGTGATCTTGAGTCAGCCACAGTTCTTTAATATTATAGAGTTAGGGCCAATCATTCCTAAGTTATATTCCATGTGCAAAATGATCAATAAATTAACAAATAATAATAGGTTAAATTCAAAAGTTGTATTATTTTAGTATTCTCATAAGATCTCTAAGATTTAAGTGTTATAAACCACATTGTATAGAAATATGAATTCAGATAATTTATCATGTTAGCACAGTTTTTCAATTCTAACAAATCTCTTTTTTTTTTTGAGAGAGAGAGAGAGAGAGAGAGAGAGAGAGAGAGAGAGAGAGAGAATTTTAAAAAATATTTATTTTTTAGTTCTCGGCGGACACAACATCTTTGTTGGTATGTGGTGCTGAGGATTGAACCCGGGCTGCATGCATGCCAGGCGAGCGCGCTACCGCCTGAGCCACATCCCCAGCCCCAAATCTCTGTTTTTAATTTCAAATTCAAGATCTTCACACTATGTAAATCAGTATGCATTTTAAAGAAACAATATGGAAGAAAATAATCATTATATTTTTATTTTTACTGCTAAAAATACATAGTAAGGACATAATTTTACTTATGTTAAGGTAATAAAGAGATGTTGATTAAATTAACTGATTTCTATCCTCTTAGTTTTTAAATGTATTTTCTTGAAATCATTATACATAAACATGAAACTTGAAACAACCACTGATTTTTAGTATTTAATAAGTATAAAGATTAGAAAGTTCATTAATTCAGAAATCATATTAATGACTCCAGATCTAAGTTGTCATTTATAGACTTTACATCAGGCACTGGCAAATTAACATAATATATATACAACCAGAGATATGAAAAATTGTGCTGTATACGCGTAATAAGAATTGTAATGCACTCCATTGTCATTTATTTTTTAAAAAACAATAAAAATAAATAAATGAATAAATAAAGTTTTATTGGCGCACAGCTTCATCCATTCAAAAAAAATTAAAAAATAAAGATATTATGGCCATCTACAACGATAACAACAAAAAATTAAAAAGTCACCTTTTGTACAAAGAACCAGGAAGAACTTTCTCTGCCTCTATTTCTACTAGGGATTGAACCCAGGGCCTTGCACATGTCAACTGAGTGCTCAAGCACTGAGCTACATCCCCAGTTCAGGAAGATCTCTAACAATGAAAAAAGGTAATATGTAGATGCCAGCATAAATGTCAATATGATAAAGATGTTACCATTATCTAAAAAGCATTTTGAAAAAGTTTTCTTAAAAAATACTTCAAGAAATAAGTATGGACACATTTAAAACAAACAAAAAGATTAAATTTCAGAAAAGAAGTAAGAAGATATAAAGAAGCAGAAAACTAAAATTGGTTTACCAAGTGTTCAAAAAACAGTAACTAACACTTATTACACATCATATTTTCTACAAAAGAGGATGGGAACTTTTTGCCACTCTTTATAAGGTCAATTTTAACCTGATAATCCAAACAAGACAAAGATAGTGCAAGAACAAACACTAAATCTAAAGACCAATATTTCTGACAAATTTAGATACAAAAAAGTCATAATATTTGCAAATATAATTTAGCAATTTATAACAATTCTACACCATAAACAAGCAGGCTTATTCCAGAGATATAAGGTTGGTTCAGTTATTAACAATCAGAATAATCAGCTGGGTTTGTGGTGCCTATCTATATTCCAAGTGACTCAGGTGGCTAAGGTAGGAGGATTCCAAGGCTGAGGCCAGCATCAGCAACTTAATGAAGCACTTAGAAACTTGACAAGACCCTGATACTAAAATAAAAAAGGAACTACATATGAAGCTCAGTGGTAGAGTATTGCCTAGCTTGTGAAAGGCTCTGGGTTCAATCCACAGTACTGCCAAAAACAAACAAACAAACAAAAACAATGTTAGATTGGCAAAACATGAAAACACTAAAGCCCCTTGAAGAGAATGTCCTGATGCCATGTGCCCCAGAAGAAGAACATGGAGCTATAGGAATTCTTTGCACAGCTGGATTTGGTTTTGCCTTGATTCTATCCCTTCTTTCCAGGATCCTAATTTGGTGTGTGGGAATATTGACTGTGTCCAGTAATACATTGGAGACCTGTATGTTGCTTCTCATGTGACAGTAGCTCACAATGCCAGATTGCCTTGGGCTTCAGAGAAGACAGTGGACTCTAACTCAGGACTCTAACTCTAACTTCAGTCTCAGAAGTGTGGAGACTCTAGGGACTCCTGGCAATGAGCCTGATGGAGTCTGCATTGTCAGGTGAATGTGCACTTGTTGGGACCAGGGGCAGAGTGGTGTGGTTTGGATGTGAGGTGTCTCCACATCCAAAGGCTTTCATGTAGATGATGCAAGAAGGTTTGGAGGAGAAATCATCGAGTTCTAGCTTTAACCTCATCAGTAAATGCATCTGTGATGGGATTCAGGTTTGTGAACTGCCGGCAGGTGGGCCCTGGCTGAAGGAGGTGGTCATTGAGGGTGTGGCAATGGCTTCTATATTTCCATATCTGGAGCAGGCAATCTCTGATTCTGCTTCCGGTAGAGCCACGCTCTTCTGCCTAGATGTTCTGCCTCACCTGGAGCTCTGAGGGAATTATCTGGGCTGCCAAGGCGTCATACCTCAGAAACGGTGAGCCCTCAACGTTTCCTTGTCTAGAATTATTCTGGTTGGTTCTTTAAGTCACAGCAGCAAAAAAGCTGAGTAAAACTGAGAAATTCATAGGCAGAGGTGAGGTGTTTGTTGTGATTGACCTGACCACGTGGTTCATATACTCCCAGAGACTTGAGTAACTGTCTGGAGGAATTTGGAGGTGGCGTGCAGTGGAAGCTGCAAACGCTTTAGATTCCTGTGGGCAGAGATGAATGGCCAACGTGGTACCTTGTGGCACAGTCTGCATTTTGCCTGTGCCATGAGAGTTTCTGTGAAAGTGATTTTGAAAAGCGACAGAGTTCTGAATCTGGCAGAAGAAATGGCCAGACAGCTTAGCATTCAGGAGGTGGTGTTGATACTGCTGGCAGCATCTATCCCAATCCATTTGGGTTCAGACAGCAGAGTAGAAAGACTGAAACCCTTGGACTTGGGAAAGAAAGTAAAACTGGGGCTAAGGAATTTGCAGTTTTTAAAGACTTTATCCCCACTGAAGAAATGCTAGACTTTACTCAGAGACACCTGGGAAAGCCTGAGGGTATCTCAGGAGCTGGCCAAGCCACACCTATCTCAAGTCTCCAGGGAGTAAAGATGCCAATTCTCTTGAGAAGTTAGCTACCAGTGGGGTACTGTCCTTGCACCAAGGGGCCTGTGCAGTTTGTACATGGGCCCAGACATTCAGGGGTTGCTGCAACCTGGGACTCTGGAAGCTGGGCTCCTGTTGGAGATGGCAGCAGACCACAGTATTTAACCAGGTGCTGGTGGTGCTGCAAGTATGCAGGATGCTGCTGTGAGGGCTTCATGGAAGTTTCCACCATGATTGCAAAGGAAGGCCTTGGAGGCCAGGCAAAGAAAGCACAACAGGTTCTGACTCCCGGGGGAGGTACCCCCTTGAGAAAGGAAGGGGTGGAGATGTGAGCAGAAGCCAGAGCTGCTGTGGAGACACCTGAGATGAGAGATGCCGGTAACGTGGGACAAAAGGAAAGCCGCGGAGATTGAGCAGAGGCAAGCTAAGAGGAAGGCCACTTGGGCTGCCCTTATCATGTTGGCAGGGGCGGAGCTTCGAGTGCTCTTGGGAGAATTTCCTGATGCTCTGTGCCCCAGTTGCCAGACATGGGGCTATGGAACATGCTTGCCCAGCTTGATTTTGGACTAGCTTGGATTCTATCCCTTCTTTCCAGGTCCCGAATTTGATGTGTGGGAGTATGGACTGTGTCCAATGATACATTGGAGACTTTTATGTTGCTGCTCATGTGACAGGAGCTCACAATGCCAGATTGCCTTGAGCCTCAGATAAGATGTGGACTCTAACTCTGAGCAATCTCAGAAGTGTGGAGACTCTGGGGTCTCATGGCAATGAACCAAGTGGAGTCTGCATTGTCAGGTGAATGTGCACTGGTCAGGACCAGGGGCAGAGTGGTGTGGTTTGGATATGAAGTGTTTCTGCATCCAAAGGCTTTCGTGTAGATGATACAAGAAGGTTAGAGGAAAAATCACTGGGTTCTAGTCTTTACTAGACTAGAACATCATCAGTAAATGTATCCATGATGGGATTCAGGTTTGTGAACTGCTGGCAGGTGGGCCCTGATTGAAGGAGGTGGTCATTGGGGGCATGGCTATGACGTCTGTATTTCTGTGTCTGGGGTGGGCAGTCTCTTATTCTGATTCTGGGTCATTCTATGAGTTGCCTTCCAGAGCCACCCTCTTCTGTCTTGATGTTCTGCCTCACCTGGAACTCTGAGGGAATTATCTGGGCTGCCAAGGAGTCAGACCTCAGAAACCTTGAGCCCTCAACATTTCCTTGTCTAGAATCATTCTGGTTGGTTCTTTTAGTCACAGCAGCAAAAACACTGAGTAAAACAGGGAAATTTGTAGGCAGAGGTGAGGTGTTTGTTGTGAGGAACCTGACCACGTGGTTCATATAATCCTGGAGACTTGTGAAAGTGGCTGGAGCAATTTGGAGGTGGCGTGCAGTGGAAGCTGGAAATGCTTTAGTTTCCTGTGGGCAGAGATGAATGGCCAATTCTGGTGCAAGCTCAGAAGGCCAGTAGAACCATGGGTAGTGGAGATGGGACTCAAGAGTTTTCCCAGAAGGGAGACTGAGGCTCCCAGAATGTGGAGTCAAGGCCATTTGTGGCTGAGAAGTGGTCTGCATTTTGCCTGTGCCTTGGGAGTTTCCATGAAAGTAATTTTGAAAAGCGATGGACTTCTGAATCTGGTGGAAGAAATGGCCAGGCAGCCTAGCATTCAGGAGGTGGCATGGATACTGCTGGCAGCATTTAGACAAATCTATTGTGATATTTGGGTTCAGACAGCAGAGTAGAAAGACTAAAAGCCTTGGACTTTGGAGGGAAAGCAAAATTGGGGCTAAGGGCTTTTGCAGTCCTTAATGACTTTACCCCCACTGAAGAAATGCTAAAGACTTTACTCAGAGACACCTGGGAAGGCCTGAGGGTATCTCAAGAGCTTGTCAGGCCACAGCTTTCTTAGGCTCCAGGGAGTAAGGGTGCTGTTAGACCACAAAGCAAAGAAAAGACCACTGACTCCAATTAAAATCAAATTAAAGCAAGCTTATTATTTCCACCAGCTGGGCTGCCTCTTTCACCAAAAATCATGGAAGCCAAAGACAGCCCTGCAGCTTTTTAGAAGCATAGATTTATAGCCCAGAAAGTTACAAACAGGAGGTTTACAGATAACAAAACTCTGCTGAGCATAACACAAAGGCTAGTTTATATTTTTGCTGGCCCCGACATCAAAATTTCTAAAGGTCATTAGAGCCTCAGAGAGGGTTGTTATCTGGTCAGGGAAACCCAGGCATGGGTAAATTCAAGGCATGGGCAGGCATTCAAAGCAGTTTAGAATTTGCAGTAATTTATAGTAAAGCTGAAGTTAGCTTTTTATGTCTTTGTGGCAAGGTGGCTCCCAATTTTATGATGGAATCAGACTGGGTGTATCATTCTCCCGTTTTCTTATGTGTCCCTTTCAAATCTTTGATAGGGTAGAGGTAGAGGGCTGAGAGAATTTTAATTTATCATGCAACAGTCTCCAACTTCTGGAACTCACCCCAAATCAGTCTCCTTCATCTGACCTGACCTAATTAATTATTTATATTGACTATCTATTTTTGGCTCCATTGTTGTAAGAAGAGGGGCAACGGCTCATTTTGGCTTCTTTTGAGCTGAGAGGGGGCATGAGGGAGCATGGCATAAGGGGCGTGAGTTTCCTTTTAGAATTCAGTACGGTTTCAAGTCTGGTTGGGGAAGAACAGGTTGTAAAGTCATCTGAGGATCGGTGCTTTTATGAGAGAAACAAAAACCATGAATACTGAATAAATGTTACAGCAAGTGGAACATGTCAACGTATAGTAGAAGTTCTCTCACCAGGAGGTGTGAGGGCTGAGAAGTTTACACACACACACACACACACACACACACACACACACACACACATATAATTTTAACCAGGAGAAGATGTCCCCATAATAAGGCCAGATTGGACAAGACCTTTATATAGGAATATAAATCTTTAACATTTTAAAAGATATCAGGAATGCAAATACAACATTTAACTTTTAATGTTGCAGATGTCCTTTTTATAGGATATAATTAAATAATTTAATGTCATCTGATCTTGTAAAATCCTTTTACTAGTATGACCTCTGTGTCTAGTAGAGAAACCTTTAATTTTGTTACATAGGGCTGGATAATCATACTAGCAAACACCAAGCCTACCTATGTAAGTTAGGAATATCTATAGGCCTTAAATTAACTAAAAACTTCTGACACTGGCAGTTCCTCTTGATAATCTCTTTTGATAGTTATCAGACATTCCTGCCTGAGAATCTCTTCTGTAGCCTACAGTTTTGCTTATTTTGGGGGGCTAATACAAGGTGTATATCTTAAGTTATTTATTATTATTATTATTATTATTTGAAATGCCCCAGATTGGCTGTGTTTTGATTTTAACTGTTTTTGCTAAGTGTTTAGGATGCAGCAGTCAAACTGACTATTGTTTCTCTGTTGTTAACAGTCAGCTGAGTTTTTATGGGAGTCACGCCTGGGGACCCCTGCTGAGAGCAGCTTCTTAGCTCTTCTAGTGCCATTTGTGCTAGGATGGGTCTATGTCTTGCTCAACCAGGTGGCTTCCCTTGGAAGCATGAGGGATGCCTTTTATATAAAGGCAGAGTGGTGCGGTTTGGATGTGAGGTTTCCCTGCATCCAAAGCCTTCCATGTAGGTGACTAAAGAAGGTTTGGAGAAGAAATCATAAGGTTCTAGCCTTAACTTCATAAGTGAATGAATTTCTTTTGGGATTCTGGGCATAGCAGCATCTGGAGAGCACTCCTAGTTCACAGCTGCAGACTTGAGTCTGGTGTAATGAATCCAGGGACCTATCTCTGCAACCTTTATTACAGTTAGGTGGGGTGGATAAAATAACAGTTAAAGGGCCCTCCCAAAGAAGTTTAGGGGTTGAATATTCCATTCTTTGACCCAGACTCAACCTGCAGGCTTGTAGGAGTGTGCCCTACAAAGTTAGTGGCAATCTTTATTTAACCCATTGGCTGAGAACCTGTAAAGTTTTCTCTAAGGCCTGAAGCTGTCATCTCAGGGCCAATTCTCCTATTTCTCTTAAGTCTTCCAATAGCCCCCTAACAAGAGCAGGGGCAGGGGGTGGGGCTCACGTACATTATCTTATAAGGAGAAAATCCAGTACTCCTAGTGGGAATGGACCTAATCCTCAACAGTGTAATAGGGAGAAGTTAATTGCAATGTAATGGATTCTCCTGACACAGCTTACCCAATTGAGCCTTAAAGTTCTGCTCATCCAGAAGTCTGTGGCCTATAGGCAGTATGTAACTTCCATCTGATATTTAAACTCTTGGTCAGTAATCGTATCACCTCTGCCCTAAAGCTGGCCCATTGTCTGAGCCAATAGTTATTGGGACAACAAATCTGGGAATAATTTCTTGGAGAAGCATCCTGCTTATCTCCCTAGCATTTTCAGGGTGGGTGGGAAAGGTTTCCACTCAGTAAGAGTAGGAACACACAAAACCCAAAAGCTATTTATAGCCCCATGAGTGTGGTAGTTCAGTGAAGCCTACTTCCAAGTACTGAAAGGTGCTCCTCCTATAGTTTGGATTCCTGGTGGAAGCTTTGGCCCCTGACAAAGATTGTTGTGAGCACAAACCTCACATTGTTTACAGATCATCCATGTGATGCTTGTGAGCCAGGGAACATAGAAATGTTGTCTTAGAACTGTGTCAAGTGCTGTGTGTCCAATGTGTTCTCCTGTGGAACTGTCTGATAAAGGGTGGGGCTAGAATCTCTGGGATGGCTATGCTGGCCATCAGAAAATCTCCATCATCCACCTGGGAGAAAATTTTTTTTCAGTCTTAAACCATTTACTTTCATGTTGGGAACATGTAGGCTCCCATCCTGTTAGACTGTTGGCCAGGCAGAAGGGCAGCATTTAAACCTGGGACTGGATTTTCTTCTCATTTCTTGCAGACAGCTAACCTGGCCTCTCTGTCAGCTCTCTGGTTTTCTGAGAAACCACAGTGTGTTTCCCTTTCCATGACCTAGGCAATATATAATCACAACCTTCCTGTGCATCCAAAAGTTTAAGAATTTCTTGCCCATATATCATGCTTTTTTTTTCCTTCTGAGTTAATGAGCCCCTTTTCCTTACACAAGGTCCTATGAACATGAAGGGTAGTGAACACATATTTTGAGTCTCTATAAATATCCTCACAGACTCCTGCTGTCATCTGAGGTGCTCGAGTCAAAGCAATGTTTTGCTTTTTGTGCTGAGGTTCCCTGAGGCAGAGGTTCTGCCTCCACAGACAGTGGAGTCCAGAGTGACCACTGCATATCCAGCAAAACATACCCCATCTTTTATAAAACTGCTTCCATTTGTGAGGTACTCCACATCAGGGTCCCTGAGGGGCTGTTGTGACAGGTGTGGTCTGCTGGAGAACATTTCATCCATGACTGCAATACAGTGGTGGTCAGGTTGTCCAGGTCCGAGGGGCAGCAAAGTTGCTGGGTTTAGAGTCCTGACAACTTCAACATGAATACATGGTTTTCACATAACATGCCCTGGTATTGATCATTCTCTCATTAGTCAACCAATATTATCCTTTGTACTCTAACAATGTCAACAACCCCAGCCCCATTGACCTGCAACTTTCAAAAGAAGATATTAGCAGTCATCTTTGAACTCTAGAAAAGACTCCATAGTACTTTCAGGGAATAATTAATTTGGGTTACATTATTTCCATATGATTCCAGCAGGTTAAAACAGTTGCAAAACATACGTAGAAAAATGAAAAAAAAATGTGGCTTGTGGTATCATCTAAGATAAAGTAGCTATATTTTAGAAAACGTGTTCTCAAAATATTAGTTTTTGTTTTAAAAGTGTTTAACAAGATTCAAGTGGATTGATTTACCCATATCCAATGTTAGATGCTGTGGATTTGGATTTGGAATTGTGTGAAGCAGATACTTCCCTGGACTTCAAGGACTTTACATAAATTGCCAATTTTAACTTCCCAAGATAAAGGAGATACTTACAAAACACCCAGACTGATCAGAGAAAGTGAAGGAAAACTTCCAGAGGAGGTCATGAGTGAATCCAGTGTGACACTGAAAAGGGCATTTTACCAGGTGGACAAAGGACAAGGAGGAAGGAATTGTAGGAATAGGGAACTAGATCTGCACAGAAGTGTAAGAAGACATGACATGCTTCTTCTCTACAGTGATTTCATGGGAATAGGAGTAGTTTAGTTTTCCTGGAGTAAGGTAGAAAGGGATAAGACAGGGAGAATGCCTAGAGAACTGTTCTGATAGAACTGTGAGATTGTAAAAGAACAAATAAACACATGAATACAAATTATCTACTCCTTTCTCACCAAATTTAGAATAAAATGCAAATTCCTTACCAAGGCTTACAAGACCCTGTATGATCTAGCCCCTGCCTCCCTCTCTGACCTCATCTCCTACCTGCTCCCCTCCAGCTGCACAGGAATCCCTGAAAGTGAAGCAACTTCCTGAAATCTAGGGAACCTCCTTCAATCTCTAGCAGCCTTACCAAGGACTCAGCTATTTCTGTAACCATCAATGCTGCCTCA
The DNA here is from genome assembly GCF_052094955.1 of Ictidomys tridecemlineatus. Classification (NCBI taxonomy): domain Eukaryota; kingdom Metazoa; phylum Chordata; class Mammalia; order Rodentia; family Sciuridae; genus Ictidomys; species Ictidomys tridecemlineatus. Next base: position 44,372,415 of record NC_135493.1, read on the forward strand.
CCCCTTTTTCCTTTCCTCAAGCGCCAGGCCACATGTGCTACCACTTTCTTTCCTCCTTTTCCAGATGCCAAACCTAGATGACTGATAGATCACTGGTAATTTTACTATAAAGCTTTTTCTTTTTCTCAGGGAAATTTGTGGAAGGGAATCATTCACTGGGTGGGATTACATAGAGGCCTCTTAAATTTTTAAATATTTAATGAGATTGATATGCTATTTACTCTGGTTTGATCATTATATATTGTGATATGTATCAAATTATTACACTGTACAACATAAATATGTGCAATTATGACACATTGATTAAAACTTTTCAAAAGATGTTTTTCTAATTGCACATAAATGCACACACAGTTTCAATTTTACTAAAGGAATGTAAAGTAGGAAACTCATGATTAAGCAAAATAACACAAGATATGAATTTTTCCAAATAAATAAATAAAGTGCAAAGGGTTGTGGTTTGTAAAACAGATCAACATGGGATTACCTTAAATAGAATCCTAAAATATTATGGTCTTGGTTCATTTCCCTCTCAAGACAAGAATCCTAGGTAAACTTTTTTAGCACAATTACATGTGCTTAGAATACTTCTTGGTACATATTGGGAGATAAATAAGTATATGTTGAATAAATGCATAACTAAAGGTATAGGTGTTATTTATATAACTTTCAAGAATATAGACATGAGGCAGGCATGGTGGAGCACATCTGTAAATTCCAGCTACTCAGGAGGCTACAGCAGAATGATCACAAGTCTCAGGACTGGCTAGGCAACTCAGCAAGACCCTGTCTCAAAAAAAAAAAAAAAAAAAAAAAAACCAGAAAAGAAAAGAAAGAAATTAAAAGCTGGGGATGTAGTTCACTGGTAGATTGCCCATGGGTTCAATCCCCAGTACCCAAGACAAAAACAACAACAAACACACAAACCAGACATTATTCCAAGTAATGTTCCAGGATCCAGTTTAGGCTGGGAGGACCCAGTTTGAGAGATTGCTATTGGCTGCAGATTATAGTAGTAGGAGGTGTTTTGTTTAAGTTTGGTTTTGCTTTTGGGTAATTCATGGGGAGATAAAGGCAAACAATATTTTCTAGTGACAATGGTTCCCATCTAAAAATTCTGGATCACCAGTAAAACGGAAAGAAAGCATGTTCTCACAGCCATGCAACTTTTCAGACAGATGTTTCAGGGAAGACTTATGTTATGCATTAGTCAGTTTTCCATACTGTGAGAAAATACCTGTGCTAATCAACTTAAAAGAGGAAATATTCATTTTGGCTTATGGTTTCAGAAGTTTTAGTCCATGGCCACTTGGTCTTGTCTCTGGTTCTGTGGTGAGGCAAAATGTTGTGGCAGGGAGACTGAGCTGCACCAAAGCTGTTCACCTCATTGCAGATGGAAGGAGAGAGAGGGGGGGGGGAGAGAGAGAGGGGGGGGGGAGGGAGAGGGAGGAAATGGGTAAGGAGACTGATGTACCACAATGCCCTTCAAGGGCATAGCCCTGGTGATCTAGCATCTTTTTACCCTGCCTCCTTATGGTTCCGCAACCACAGGCTGGTGACCAAACCTTTAACACATGATTTTGGGGGGATAATCTAGATTCAAAATATAATAGCATATTCTCTGACACTTGCCTTATTCAGTATATTCTTGTCCCCCTTAAACATTTGATTCATGCTCTTTACCCCATCCCAAGCAGTGATGGTTTCACAACAACATAGAATATTCTTAATTCCATTAAATTGTACACGTAAAATTGGTTGTGATGGCAAATTATATATTATGTGCATTTTACCATCATAAAATTAATGCAATAGAAAGACCATTAATGTGAAAAACTCAAAAGGAGACGAGAAAAAATATTATCAAGTGAAATGTCTTCTGAATGAAGGATATAGGGATAGAAAATAAGCATGTAGATAAAAATGAGCTAAGAAAAAGAAATTGTGAAGAAACTAGTAGCTTAGCAGCTCATATCATACCATTTGTTGAGGGTAAGGGAGTAGAGATGGAATCTGAGTTTGGCCTTTCAAAATAGATGAAGGCATAGTTTGTAACAGAATTTTTCTAAATAATTTATAGATATCTCAATATGTATATCTTCACTATTTTTAATTAGTAGAACTTTCCAGTATCGTGGCATAGTTAATTTATTAATGTTTAAGAAACATTTTACATTATTTATTTTATAAATTTTAGCCTACCCCCATGCAAGGAATCAGTTTATATTTCAATAATTCAGTACTCCAGCAGAGGGACATCTTGAGTTAGAAATTAACACATTAGCACTAGAAGCAAAAGGGGAAAGAAGATGTATACTCTTCCATTCACCTATCAGTATTATAGCACAATGACAAAAAGTACGCTTCATTAAAAGTTTTAATGCACTTAACACAGCCTATGGCTGTTAATGCCTAACTTTACAAAATATAAAGAGAATTAACTCTTGGAGTTTACCAGCTACATATAAGCTTATTGGAACTTTAATATTAATTATTATATAGGTCATATGTTATGTCCTGACTTTACCACTTTTGTTGGTTTTGCCCCCCATTTTTTAATATAATATACTTTGATTACTGGTAAATTGTAATAAAATTAATACTATGCATATTTATACAATTTATACAATGTATGACATTTTTGCCTTTGATAAGCATTTCAAATGAACAGCAACATTGGATAATAAATTATATATTTAAACCTCATCATCATAATTCAAATTTTTAATTGTTTCTTTTGTTTTAATTGACAAAAATTCTACTACATAAAAATAGTTGTCTGGCAAGGAACCAGATTTACTCAGCTTTCCACATTTGGGAATATTGATTACATTATTTTAAGTTATTTGTCCAAAAAAACCCAGTAGCTTATTTGTGATTCCTTAGAGATTTATGAATAAATGAACTATAATAGCTACCCTGTTGGATATTTTATTTCCAACAGCTTTGGAAGTTTCCAAATGTTTTCTATTATATCCAATTTATAGGAAAAAAACACAATGTAAAATTATTTCTTCTTAAATTTTTGCTTTACAACATAACAAAATTAATACTTTGAGCTTCAATTATGGTTTCAACCTTTTTTTTTCAATCCTGGGCCCATTATTTCTTTAACTCAGCAAATATATACTGGGGGCCTACTTATGTTCCATTCACCTGTGTTCTAGGTTTTGGTGATGAAGCTATTAAAAAACAAACATTTTCTACCTAGTAGAGCTTATATTGTGTACCTCAAAAATCTTCCGAATTGTTTCTTCCAAATACTTCTGAAAGCATGTACAAAAGCAAGTTAAATTTGGAAGATAATACACTTTAAGAATCAGACCATTTCCCTTCTTCCTCTCTGGGCTGAAGGCTGTTTTCATTAACTTCAGTATCACACTAGACTTTTATGCTTTGGAAAGAATGAACAGAGTATATTTGCACTGAAGTTGTATACAAGACAAAGTTGAAAATGGGAATGGTTTATTACATACAAGAAAAATGTCTGGTGAGGTGGCACAGGCCTGTAATCCCAGAAGCTTTGGAGGCTGAGGCAGGAGAATCACCAGTTCAAAGCTAGCAACTTAGAAAGAAACTAAGCAACTTAGTGAGAACTTGTCTCAAAATAAAAAGGGGTGGGAATGCAGCTTGGTGGTTAAGTGCCCCTAGGTTCAATCCCAAGTACCTCCCCTCACCCCGAAAAAAAAAAGTGAAAGTAAATGAAAACTTACATACATGCTTTCAAAGTGCTAGGAGCCAGACTTATGCATTCTAGGGAGAAGGATAGGAGCAAAATATATTAGGAAGTCAGCTCAAAAGAGAAGACTTAAGATCACTGATGGCAACTAACTATAAAAGGAAGGTTACACATGAAATAAATTTATGATAAGGTTGAATAAATCAACCCAGAAACTCTAACACAAAGAAGGTGGAATATAACAAAGAAAAGAAAAGTAAAAATTCACTTTATAAGATTTCACATCAGGTTAAGTTATTTGTCAAAACCCCCCCACAAAAACAGTAGCTTATTTGTGATTCCTTAAACAACTGAGTAATAGAAAATTATCAAGGTGTTATGGCTTAGATATAGGTGCCCCCCAAAAAACTCATGGGTGAGACAATGCAATAAAACTCAGAGGTGAACTAATTGAATTATGAGATCATTAACCTAATCAATGCATTAATCCAGTTGAGTGGATTAATCCAATTGAATGGATTAACTGATGGTAACTGTAGGAAGGGTGTGGTTGGAGGAGGCAGTATCTGGGGGTATGCCTTTGAGGTGTACCCCATGTCCCTGCTGAGCAAAACTCTCCTCCCCCCTCCTTTCTGATTGTCACTCCCTGAACCACTTTCCTCCACCAAACTCTTCTGCCATGATGTTCTTCCTCATTTAAAGCCCTGATGAATGGAATCTACCATCAATGGACTGAGTCCTCTGAAGCAAAGAGTGCCCCAATAAATTGTCCTCCTGTAATTATTCTTCTGTAGTTTTTGTAGTCATGGTGACCAAAAATCTGACTAAAATATGAAAAAAAAATTTTCAAGAAAAAACTCCCAGAATTCAATGAAAAATTTGAATTTCAAAATTGAAATACTTACTGAATAACCAGCACAATGGATGGTAATGAGATTACACAAAGAACCCTAACCATGAAATTTCACACTATCTTGAGCAGTTTTAGAAGGGATAAAAGAGAAAATATTTAAAAAAAGAGTCAAGATGGCATTTTCTTCTCAGTAGTTATGCTTTAAAATACATTAAAAATGAGAGCTCATGTATAATGGCATAATTTGGAGTGAACATACTTTATATACAGAGTTACAAAAAATTGTGGATAATTTGAATGGATAATTATGAATGCAATGCACCCCACTACTGTCACCTACGTAATAAATAAATAAATAAATAAATAAATAAATAAATACATATGGGGAAGCTTTAAAAATTATAAGTGAACATTATTTCCCACCTACAATTCTGTATGCTGTTAAATTACCAATTTAGCCAAGTGTGGTGGCACAAGGCTTATAATCCCAGTGGCTCTGGAGGCTGAGGCCAGAAGATCCCAAGTTCAAAACCAGCCTCAGCAGTTTAGTGAGGCCCTAATCAACTCAGTGAGTCCATGTCTCTAAATAAAATATAAAAAGGGCTGGGGATGTGGCTCAATGTTTAAACACCCCTGTGTTCAATCCCCAGCACTAATAATAATAATAATAATAATAATGGATAAAATAAAGGAATTTTAAAATGTGTAAGTTCCTTAATAACATTTCATGTGATGCACCCTTTTTAAGCTTTGATGATGGGCTTGATCTGAAAAAGGGTGTATATGCCTAAAAGAAAGAAGCAAAACCAAACAAACAAAAAGAACATGGAATCTATGAAACATGAAACCCAACACAAAAGAGAGGCACAGGATGTCTCAAGATGATGGGGAAACAAAATCCTAAGAAAGTAATGAGTATCAAACTATCAGGACAAGTCAAATGTCTATAGATTCTATATTTTCCAGAAGAAATATATCAAATGCAAATATGGTAAAACATATTATAAGCTCACATTGCCAATCTCCCAATTGAAACAGTTACGTTTTATTCTCTGATCTTAGTCCCTTTCCATTTTATAACTCTCTGTGGACAATCTCATGAACTGCTAAAAATATATGATAATGTCTCCAAAATCCATATCTATATACCTGAATTTCATTTCTATGGTACTACAGGATGATTATCTACAAAACAATTTATAAATCTTCCTTAAGTGCCTGAAACAACATGAATAAAATTAAACACTTTCTCATCAATTTTAGGATCTGCTCTCATTAATGTTCCTATTGCCACAACTGTGGTATAGTTACTATTCTCCTCCTAACCATCTTTCCATCTTCTCAAAATTCTCTATCCACTTCTAATCCATAATTTTTCCTTTTTAAAATGATTTAAACTTTTAAAATATGTGATACATTATTCATCTTAAAATGCTTTTATGATCCATAGCTTTTGCTATATATTCTATACTCTTTAATATTACATGAAAAAAATTATAGGACAGTGAATCTTTAAATGTTTAAATGTTGTCTTACTTAAGTAGGATAACAAATCTAGAAGCCCAGATATCTCACTCACTTCTACTTTCCAGTAGAAAATAATTTATTGGTATTGGAGAACTGGAGACGATAAAATGATAATCACAATAATATTAAAGCAGAAATTGTGCAATAATAAAATGATCTAAAATTTATCAAAGTTTTCAGAAATGACAACTTTTTATATACATTTTTCACTTATCAAGAATAGAAACAAATTTTCTCATGGTTTTCATAAACTTTTTTATAAAAAGAAGAAGAGCATCTGAAAACAATGTAAGTAATATGGATAATATGTTGATAATAAGACACATTTACTGAAAACTAGCATTTTCAATTATCAGTGGTTGAATATATGGAAGGAATGATGTGTTGCTGTACTCTTAACAGCCCATATTTTTGCAATAGTCATCTTTTTGCAATAGAGCATTCAGTTAACTTCAATAATTTCTGAATTTTGAAGAATTACTTAACAAATTACCTATTATGAACTTGTCTTTTCTGACATTATTTCAGCTTAACTTGTCATCCACCAAGTCTGTAGCCCAAATGGATGTCTCCTTACTAAATAAATCAATAATATTTTAATATTGACCTTGTTTATTTCATTACCACTGCTTAGAAGTTTCTTTTGCTTTATTCCTAGTTTAAAAAGTATTACTAAACCTTTGTCAATCTTTCCCTGGTTCTACCAATTACAAATCTGCATTTATTTATTTGTTAATATCTTCCTTATAGTATTTATGTGGTTTACCTCATATCACAATTACATATACCCTTTTTCCTATTCTATTTTCCCATAAAGACTGTTATATGTTAATTAGTATATCCTGTCTAATATCTTGCAAAAATTAATCATTCATCTGGCATAGACATTTTATTCTTTATTCTAAAGGATTAAGCATCTTTTTTTTTCATTTTGAACAGATACATAGTATGTAAGATACGAGAGGTAGATATAGACTACCATTTACAGAAAACAAACATAAACAAAACATAAAGATGAGTCTACAACTGTCTATTTACATTAACAGGTCTATGCTAGCAAAGAGAAAGAAATCAAGAAAACAATTTTCAACCAAAATACTTCTATTAATAACCAACCTACTTTGGCAATAAATCTTTTACATAGAACCAAGGGATACTTCTCAACTACTCAAGAATTGCTATCTTCAGCAATCAATACCAAATAATTAAAAATAACATAGAGAAAATCAAATATTAAGGGTAAATAGTGAAACTTTTCACTATACATGTTAAATATTAATTCAGTTTATATTTTCGACTGTGAGGCAGAAATTAACAAGCACTTGGAAAATATGGACACCTAACATACTTTTCTTGAGGCACTCAAGGCACTGATACATTAACGTACACTTTCTATTTTATATATAGAAAATTGATGAACTCATCTTCTTTTTACTATTTTTCTAACATTGAAAACAGTGATTTTTTAAAGTAAAAATTACTGTGCCTTTCATTTGTGTCATCTATACACCACTCTCTGAAAGATAGTGTGTCAACCTACAACTAAAAACTAAATATTAAAAAACATAAATTACCATTGTTAGATTTGAAAATCACTTCTTAAATATTACATAAGAAACTTGGTTAGGCAATCTTCTGTCACTATAACAAACCATTGGAGATAATCAACATTAAATGGAAAATGATTATTTTGGTGCAGACTTTCGAGGTTTCAGTAGATGGTCATGTGGCTTCATTGCAAGTTCAAGTGGCAAGATAGTCCATCAAAGCAGTGTATTTATAGTAGAGAAAAGCTGTTCACCTCATGGTGATTGGGAAATAAAATAAGGAAAAAACTGTCAACTCACAGTCCCCTTCAGTGGCATACACACAATGACCTAAAATTTTTCCCTAGGCCTCCACCTGTTAAAGGTTTCTACAGTTTTCCAATAGTGGCAAGCTAAAGACTCAACTTTTAATACATGGGACTTTAGGGGATATTATAAATCCATACTGCAGCAAAACACAAGTAACAAAAATCAAAACTGATAAATTTCACTTCATTAAAATTGAAAATGTTTTTGAATCCAAAGCATGCTATCAAGAATATGAAAAAACAACCCACAGAGTGGAAGGAAAGATTTATAAAATACATTTATGATAAGGGTCTAGAAACCAATATAAAAAGAATACTTATTATTCAAAAATAAACAAATAATCCAATTGTAAGTAAACAAAGGACTTAAATTGACATTCCTCCAAAAAAGATACAGAAAAGACCAATGAGTGTATAAAAGAATAGTCATCATTAATATCCATTAAGGAAATAAAAACTGAATTCACAATGAGATACATTTTTATACCCAAAATATGACCGTAATGACAAAAACATAATAAAAGATATTTTTGAGAGATTTGGAGAAATTGGGGTAATCCTTCATTGCTGGGGACATTGTAAATTGTATATCTTCTTTGGAAACCAGTTTACATATCCTCAAAATGTTAAACATGGCATTACTCTATGGTCTAGCAGTTCTACTTTACACTTATATTCAAGAGAAATGAAAACATATTTTCACAGAAAAAACTTAGAGTCAATAATTATCAAATGGATGATGGATAAACAAGTGTGTTAAATACAGAAATTGAAATGTTTTTCAGATACAAAAATTAATTCAGTACTGATCTTTGCCACGAAATGATGAAACTTGAAATTATTGTGCTAAAATAAAGGAGCTGGAAACTAAAAACCACACTCATAGGGTAATTTATGTGAGATGTTCATAAATATGTAAATCCACAACTAAGTGGCTATTAGAGACTGGGGAAGGATGAATGGTCAATTATTTCTAACCAGTATGAGGTTTCTTTGGTGTGAACAATATTCTGGAATTAGTGGTGATGGCTACACAACTCTGTAAGTATACCAGAAATTATTGTGTTATAGTTTGGATATGAGGTGTCTCCAAAAATCATTGTGAGACAATGCAAGAAGGTTTAGAGGACAAATGGTTGAATTATTCAAATATCAATCTAATCAGTGAACTAATCCCCTGATGGGATTAACTGGGTAGTGATTGAAGACAGGTAGAGTGTGGCTGGAGAAGGTGTGCATTGCGGGTGTGGCTTTGGGGTGTATATTTGGTGTCTGGCGAGTGGAGTGTCTCTCTGCTGGCTGTTCTTCTTCTGCCACACCATCTGCCTCACCTTGAGCCACTGGACCTCTGAAACTGTTAGCCCCCATGTAAATTTTTCTTCTCTGCAATTGTTCTGGTCAGGTCTTCTAGTCACAACAGAGAAAAAGCTGACTAAAACACACTGATTCATCACTTTTAGCATATGAATTTTATGGAATCTGAATTTTATCCCAATAATGCTATTTTAAAAATATAATAGCAGTTATCCTTATTTCTTTCACTCAAAATGAATTAGTCCCAACATTTGGTATACATGCTTCCAGTATTTTTCTTTATTTAAATACTTTAAAAATTATACACATAACAGAAGAACATATTGTCTTTTTAAAGTTATGTCATTACAAAATAAAATGTAATTCTCCCTTTTATTTGTCCATATTCAACAACTTCTGTCATAGATGTAAGCACTATAAGCTCTTTGGCATATGTTTTGGATGTATGTTGGGTTTGTGGTTTGTTTCCTTGTTTCTTGTTTTGTTACCATATACCTATACACCTTTCTTCTTTTTTATTGGTTCATAATGACATTTGGATTCATTTTAACATTAATATACATACATAGAATGTAATTTTCTCCAATTAGGTCCCCAGTACTTACCCTTACACTCCCCCTCCTCCATTCACATTTCCTTTCCTCTACTCTATTGATCTTTTTATTTATTTACTTTGTTAGATTAGCGTCTTGTGGATGTACATAATGGTATGTCCTTTGTGATATATTCATAGATGTAAATTGGAAAGTTAGGTCATATACATTCTACTCTTTTTTCCCTTATTTCATCCTTCTCCCCCCCACTCAATCCCCTTCCTCTATTCCCTGATCTTTCTCTTTTATTTTATGGAATTCTCCTGGGTATTAATTGTGAATGTCCTTCTTATTATAAAATGTACTTAATTTCTTATGTTTTAGTGGAAGGCTGGAACTATTACAATGATTCGAAGTATTCCCTTTACCTTCTTTCTATCATCCATAATGGCCAGAGTGCAGAGGTTTGGATTGAACTCAAACAAAAAAGTATTCCTTTTCAGAATTTTGAAATTTAATAAGTGATTCAAATAATAGAACCAGTTGACAAATTTTGCAAGCAATAAAGTTCTTTGTGAGAGAAGTGTCGGTAATTTCATCACTTCTAATCTGTTTTCGTAACATGGCCTTGTCCATTTCCTATAAAATGCTCTCCTTTGATATGCACTGGCTATTTTTTAAACTTAATTCTCTAGTTTTCCTAGCAATGTTTGATCTTTGCAATTACCTAGCAAAAATTTATTTTTATTTAGAGTTTATTTTTTGCTTGAAATTTCTGACAAATGAAATATCTTTGAACCCTTTTTAAAATAGATTTATATGCATATATAAATATATATCATTTTTTCTAAATTATATGAATGATGCCATGATGCATCTAACTTATTCCAATGTCTATCATCAATATCATGTCAGTGAGACCTATTTATGTTGATGGATAAATATGAAGTTCATTCTTTATGAAAGTCATGCTCTGGTAGCTATGATGTGGATATGCCACAGTTTATTTAACAAAATATTTCAATTAAAAGGTCTATGGTAATCGGAAAACACCATAGAGTATCATTCATATAGTGAATGTGAGTGTGACCTTTTGCCAGATGTATGGAGCACAACCTGAACATGTGACCCGGGCAACATATGTATGTATGCACTCACATATTTTTGTAAGTTACATACCTAAGAAAAACAATTTCTGTCTTTTAGTAGACATTATGCTTTTATTTTTCTATACATATTGACCTAATTTATTGAATATATTGATTCATCAAATTTCTTTGATTTAGGGAAAACTAATATCTTGTCTAGCTTATAATCAAAGAGCCATAAATACTTATTTCATTCATAAAATTCATTTATCCTAAAAAGGAAAATTATTGTATATACCTGAATTCATTTACACCTTATCTCACCAAATGCATATGATTCCTTAATTGAGTTTACACTAGACTTTGTGAAAGCAAATATCAAGAAATAATACTCTGAAACTTAATTATCACAAAAGCAATTTTCATTTCTGGATCAACCCAGCATATTCCTCATCTTGGTTATCTATGAGTCTGTGTTACAAGCAGACTCATGAGGGCCATATGAGATGCCTAGTGTGTAGAGTTACAACCTGTTTCAACTGGAGCATCTCACTTTTATGTTTTACTCATTCACATTTCTGATAAAAATAATTGGAATATCTCTTCATTAATTATAATAGTAACAGCAATGGTACAATGAATATATGTAAGCCTCTAGCATTTATTGAATAGTTGTTATATGCCTGAATTGTTCTAGAATTTTATGTTTGTTCATTTTATCTTCACCACAACTCCATGATGCACTATTATTCCCATTTTATACATAAAGGAAGAAGAGGAAAAGAGAATTTAAAATAATTTATCCTACAGTCAGTGACAGACTTAGGATGACAGCATTAGCACAGGAAATTCATGCCATTAGGACTTAGGTGGCAAACAAGGGGCACAGTCTATGAATAATTATAGGAAACTTTGCATTAAAAACTGCTATGATTTTGGCATACTTCCATATATTTGGATTAAATCATTTGGCATATCAACATTTTCTGTTCAGATTAAGAGATTCTTACATTGAAAAACTGCAAAAGACAAAGAAGACAAAACAAATAGATTGTCAAGGAAGAATAACTGTTAATTAACAAGGTACAAGTCAATTATATAGGGCATTTGACAGACTAGAAGACAAAAATCATAAAGTGATAGATGAAAACAATTATAGCTACAGATGGCTATTTAAAAATTAATCACCTCTTCAATAGATCTGAAACAAAACTTTGCATAAAATATGTAGTTTAATCTAGAATTCCTACCCCTGGTTTTTCCTCCTATTACATTTGATTACATAATTTTGTGTGTTTGGAGAAAGGGAGTGTTAATGTTCATCCAGAGAGGGTACTCACAAGGACAGTTTAATAATAACATGCTTTTAAATAGTCATTGACCCAAATATGAAATAGAGCTCAATGATCATATTTTACTATTTTATATGCATAAGAAATATCCTAATTTGTATTTAGAATATTTATTCTAGATTTTTATTTCTTTTCTAATAGCAAGAAAATCCTTAATTCATATACTAACCATATATTTAACAAGATGAAGCTCCCTGCTTTTTAAATTTATAATCAATTAACCTGAAGATAATTTTTTCTTAAAACTAATGTTTATACATTATATTGATGAATATGAAATAAACCTACTAATATCCTTACTAGACTTCCACACACAGGTAAAGTAAGACTTTGGAACTATGGTTCCAGAAAGATCTATCTAACAGATTTAGTGTAAATGGAATTCAGTATACAGCATCTAATCATTATGATAAAATTAATCCAAGATATTTCTTATTAGTCTCACTGTAATTGCCTAATAAACACATGAGTAACATGAAAAGAGAAACACTAGAAGCAATATTAACCCCAGAATGTAGGTTATATTGACAAATAGGAATGCTATTACTTATTATTGCCACAGTATTTGAATCTCTTCTAAATATTTTATACTGAGCATTATGAAAAAATAAATAATAGATAACTGTTTTAAAGTGATGAGGGTTATGATAGAAATAATAAATTTTCCTTCTCCACATTATTATAAAGGTTTTGAATTCTAAATTCATAGTACAGCAATATGCCACATAATTACAGTCATTATATTTAGAAGGTTTAACAGACATTGACAAATCTCAACTTCTGGTAGCTTGGTGCTACTTTTTAAAAGTTTCCCTATCGGTCATTTAGAGTATAGAAAAATGAAGCACTTTAGACAAGTAAAGTGAAGTTCAATTTATTGGTAAAAAAGTATTCATAAACTTTTCAAATGAAAACTGTGATAAATTATATAAATATTAGTAAGAGGTGCTAATTTTTGCACTCCTTTTTTCTAAAAATCTTTTTTTCATATTTCAAGTAAATTAATTTACTCAGTAATGTTTTGAGGCACCAGAAGAAGTACAAATGACTCTGAAATTATTCAAATTATAATTATTGAAGCATACATATATTTCATAGAATTTAATTTTTTTGAAGTATAAATATGCACAGGTATAAAATTATAGTATTTTATATTGTACATCAACATGATGATACATTGTATATCTATTAGAAATGACTCTCAAAAGTGTGCAGTACATTATTGTTAAATATAGTCATCCTATTCTACAATAGTATATCAGAACTTCTTGTCCCTTTCTAAATGTGGAAAGGATTTTGAAAGGTTCCATCATGAAGAAATGATACATGTATATAGACATGAATATGCTTAAACAGATGTAAATAATATGCAAAGTACACATGTATTGAAATATGTTTTTATGTATCTAATATATTTTTTGGTACCAGGTATTAAACCCAGGATGCTTAGTCACTGTACCACATCCCCATACCTTTTTATGTTTGTTTTTATTTCTGATTTTTTGAGACAGGATCTCACTAAGTTGCTGAGGCTGGCTTTGAACTTGTGATCCTCCTGCTTTAGTGTCCCCAGATGCTGGTATTACAAATGTGTGTAACCAGGCCTGAATAAAAATAAATTTTTAAAAAGAAAAGAAATGAATTCCTGAGACTGTGGCAATAGAAATATCTATTATGTATAAGAGTAAATGAAATAATTAGCTAGAAGTTATGCAACTATGTAAAATTGATAATTTTTAAAATGGAAAAAATTTCTTAATATATTTACAACTTTTCCTATTCACAAAACAAAACAAGAAAACATCTAGTGTTTGTAATTAGATAATGTCCTACAGATTAAAATATTTTCCTTAATGTTATATGCTAAAATAAGAAAATTGTTTTTTTTTTTTTTGGTGGTGGTGGTGGGTATTAAACCCATGGCTTTGTGCATGCAAGCAAGCACTCTGCAAACTGAACTATATCCCCAGCCCCCAGCCATCTTTTTAAAAATATTTTTTTAATTGTAAATGGACACAATACCTTTTTTTTTTTAATGTGGTGCTGAGGATCAAACCCAGTGCCTCACACGTGCAAGGCACACGCTCTACCACTGAGCCACAACCCCGACCCTAGGACATCCATTTTTGATAAGAACATTTCCCAGCAAACAGTCCTGTAATCTTCCAAAATAAACAAGAAAACATTATAATAATTTCATATTTTTAAAGAGTTATACAAACAATTAGTAAGATTTATAATAAAAAATATTAAATATGTAGAATCTTACATCTCTTTTTTTAAAGGTAATGGGAAACCTTTGATGATACTGCATCTTGTTTGAAAAAATAGTAGAAAGTTAGAGTTCAGGAAATAACGTCTGATGTTAGAATTGTTTAATGTCAGTTCTGTGGGAAGTACAATGGAAAACATTTTTCAGGAGTTTCCGGACAGGCAGAAAGTATTTTTTTTCCCTTGAGGAAAATTGCAAAAATTTGTCAGCAAGAGTTAGGGTTCAGAAGAGAGGAAGTGAATTATAGATTTTTATAAAATAATCTGTCATAAAATAAGAAAAAGTCATGTTTACTACTAATAATAATCAAAGTAAAACTTATCTTAATACAAAACACTTGTCTGTAACATAATTGTAAAATAACTTGTTGTAGACTGACTACTTTTAAAAAGCAAAAAGTCTAATTTCATTGATCTTTAATCATTAGCATACATATAATGTTTAATTCCCCAAATTTGTGAAGTAGCTTACATACAAAACAAATCAATGCTATTAAAATGGTTATATTTTGGAAGATCTTTGAATTAAAAAAAAGTGTTTAAAGAAACCAAATCTAACTTCAATTGGATGCATAATAAAATGTCACTTGTATTACAATGGTAAATGCCTTGTGAGTAGCATTTATGATATGTGCTTTGATTAAAAAAAAAGCTAAAAATGTTTGCTTAATTACCAATGACCTTTCATTTGCAAAATGACAGTAATTATCAAATCAAATCAAAGTTTATTCTATTTTTCTGGGCACATTTAATTTAATGACATTATTGAAATCAGTCACTTTTATTGAATCAAGAAGAGTACTTCAATTAGAACTGCTATAGTATATTAAAAGTATATATCAAATAATTAATCATAATATTTTATATTTTAAATGTTTGAATAAAACAAGGATAACTGGTATAGTTACATGATGAATCTAGTATAGGCAAAGTGAATAATGTTAAAAATCTAAATAGGGAAGATTTTATTTAGTCTAAAATTATACTCAAACTCATTTTTGTGTACTTTTTGATGCAAGTAGTCATCATGCATGTAAATACTAGTAAAATCATTTGGGAAGTTTATAAATCTATTGTTTTGCACATCATATCATACTTGAAAATTGGAACTTAAGGCATATCTTTTGGGTATCGAGAAGTTCTTTTTTAAAAAATATCTTTATTTTTTTTTTTAGTTGTAGTTGGACACAATACCTTTATTTTATTTTATTTATTTTTATATGGTGCTGAGGATTAAACCCAGGGCCTTGCACGTGCTAGGTGAGTGCTCTGCTGAGCCACAACCCCAGCCCTCAAGAGAAGTTCTTTTTTAAAATATTTTTTAGATGCAGGTGGACACAATATCTCTATTTATTCACTTATTTTTGATGATCGAATCCAGTGCCTCACATGTATGAGGCAAGTGCTCTACCACTGAGCCCTAGCCTCAGTCCCAAGAGAAATTTTTAATGTATATTTTCTCTTCACAATAAACCTAATAGTATATTTGCAAACGGCAAGTTTTTATCCTAAATTAATTATTTGCCTATGCAGTGAATAACAAATGACATAAATAAATTATTAAATTTTATTTACATTATAGCAATGCAGCTCAAGGAAGTTATAAAAAATTCACTCAGTGTAGAAGAAAACACTTCTGCTTTTACTTCTGACCTTTTCCATTAATATTAAAAGCTATTAATATAATAGTTATTAATATCTTATTAATATCTCAGTTATTAATATACAGTATAGAAAATACACTGTAAAATATGGCTATCTTAATATAAGCAACCAAAGAAATTTGATATGTCTATATAATAGTGTGTAAACTCTAGAAAATACAAATTTTGGTAGTTAAAAAATAGTCCTGGCTGAGGTTGTGGCTCAGAGGTAGAGTGCTCGCCTAGCATGCATGAGGCACAGTGTTCGATCCTCAGCACCACATAAAGTAAAATAAAAACATTGTGTCCATTTATAAATAAAAAATAAATATTTTTTAAAATAATGAATTTCACCAATATAAAACAAAAATAGGCATGCATTTTCATAAATTGTTGGGAAATAAACATTCTATAATTCACAAATATCAGTTTTATTGCTTCCTCTCATTGAGTTAAACCATTTTCCTGTGACTTCAAACTAAGAGAGGAAGCCAAGGTTATGACACTATTTATTATTCTTAAAATTACAAATTATCTTTGGGGTAAACAGTAGTGCTATATGTTGACTCAACAGCAAAGAACGTGTGGAATTAGAAAGTTGTGCTACTTCTATTTATTCCGGACACATATTCAAATAAAGAAATAACTTTTTAAAAACTGCTAGTATAATACCTTAAATATTTGTATATAACCCCCAAAGGTAATTTCTATGCATAGGAGACTGCCAGCTGACTATCAACAACATAATGACAGGGCATTCAGATATGGATTCCAGGCAATCAGTTAAAAATGTGAGTCTATTCACAAGTTGAATTCTAGACTAGAGATTTGGAATTAGAAGTATTGGTAGATTTAAAAATTAATACCACTTGAATGTATGACTAAGGCAAAGTCCATAGTGAGAGAATATAAAATGAGTAAGAATAGATCTGGGGTTGTAGCTCAGCAATAGAGCACTTGCCTACCACATGTGAGGCACTGGGTTGGATTCTCAGCACCAGATAAAAATAAATAAAATCAAGGTATTATGTTCATCTCCAGCCAAAATTATATTTTTACAAGAGTAAGAATAAATATTGGAAAATGTATACATTTAGGGAACACAGGATAAAACTTGGATTCTATGATATTTTATACAGAACAAAGAAAAATTTAAATAGAATTATATGCAGCATAGGCTTCCTGAGAGAATAGGATTGAAGAAATCTCAAAAGGGTTTTATTATTACTAGTGACTTTATTTGTATAATAGAATTAAAAACAATCTTTAAGAAATTAAGTGTGCTGTGTAATACTCCATTGTGTATAAATGTCACATTTTTTTTTTACGCAGCACTAAAAAATGACAAAATCATGGAATTCGCAGGGAAATAGATGGCATTAGAGCAGATTATGCTAAGTGAAGCTAGCCAATCCCTCAAAAACAAATGCCAAATGTCTTCTTTGATATAATGAGAGCAACTAAGAACAGAGCAGGGAGGAAGAGCAGGAGGAAAAGATCAACTTTAAACAGAGACATGAGGTGGGAGGGAAAGGGAGAGAAAAGGGAAATTGCATGGAAATGGAAGGAGACCCTCATTGTTATACAAAAGTACATATAAGAGGTTGTGAGGGGGAAGGGAAAAAAAACAAGGGAAAGAATTAAACTACAACAGATGGGGTAGAGAGAGAAGATGGGAGGGGAGGGGGCATAGTAGAGGATAGGAAAGGTAGCAGAATACAACTGTCACTAATATGGCATTATGTAAAAATGTGGATGTGTAACCGATGTGATTCTGCAATTTGTATTTGGGGTAAAAATGGGAGTTCATAACCCATTTGAATCAAATGTATGAAAAATGATATGTCATGAGCTTTGTAATGTTTTGAACAACCAATAAAAAAAAAGAAATTAAGTGTGAGTTGGGGGTAAACAGAAACAACATGGACTCGCCATTTAAGATGTTTGGATATATCCAGGCTAGATATTCTCAGGACAGGTGTGATGGAGTTATATTCACATTGAAAGCAAGGAGTGAGTGATGATAGATTTAAGATGTTAAGAAAAATTAAATGGTGTAGCAGAATACTCCAAAGAAAAATAGAAGGGAACACAGAAGCAAGAGTTTTATGAGGGAAGAATAGTTCTTACTTTAATACAGGAAAAGATTGGTAAAAAAAAAAAGAACTTGGAGCAAATAAAGTTTTGTAGAGGTATTAGCTTTATCAATAAAGACCGGTGCTTACTATATATAAGTAAAAATGTGATGGAGAATTTGAGGGTTGAGGAGTAAAAAATATTTGAATAGCTCCTTTGGAAATAAAATAGGAAGTCAACATTGATAAATAAAATGATTGCCAAGCAACATGAATGGTTCAACTAAGGTTAGAAAACATGAAATTTCAGTGGATTCAATTAACATAGTTGCATGAATCTCTATAACAGTTTTTCACATCTCAGGAATGGGAGCCAAGAAAGCTGAATGGGAATTAACTTAGGGTTGAAAAATGTCATGTCATAGATGATAAAGTTTAAGGAGGATGGTAGCAAGAGATTTCTGAAATAATTCATCATGGTCATGGGAAGTAAGATGATAGAAATTCAAATTGTGAAAGAACTAAATAGTTGATTAGAATACAAGTCAAGTAAATCTTAATGGGACTGGGGAAATTTTTATAAACGTGCTTGGGTGCAAGGAGGGAACTTCAGAACTTGATATCTTGGGAAAAAGTATTTATGAGTAACAATGGTATAATGTATGACCTGGTGGTAGAGGTAGAGAAAAGAATCAATGAAGATAAAAAGTTGAAGGAACAATGAGAAAGCAAGTCATCTTTAGCCACCTGCATTGGCACACGCCTGTAATCCCAGCAACTCTGGAGGCTAAGACCAGAAGACCACAAGTTTAAAGCCAACCTCATCAACTTAGTGAGAACATGTCTGAAAATAAACAATAAAAAGGACTGAGATGTAGTTAAGTGGTAGGGTGCTTGCCTAGTATGTGGGAGGCCTTTGATTCAATTACCAATTCCAAAAAGAAGGCATTTTTTCTGTAGCAATACCATGAAAAATCTTGAAAACTCTGAATTCCATTTTGTCTATGACATTGGGCATCAGAAAAAAAATTCTTTGGAGATCTAGATTGACCATCAACATTATGGTAGAGATACTATATATAACCATTAAATTTTAAATACCTCCTTATAAAAATACATCAAATCCTTATTCTATATATCATTTTATGTTAATAGATATCATCACCCTGAGGAAGCCATTCCCTACCCTCAAATAACAAATTATCTGGTGAGGAAGTGGACATGTATGATGTCTATTTTTCACATATTTTATGTTCACAGATTTGTCCTCCTTCAGATTATAATTTGTAGAATTTTCAGAATACATTCCATTCACTTCTTATTCTGTATGTAACTTAAGTCTTGGCATCGATATTTTTAGTCAGAACTTATGATCACTTAATATGTCAAAACTATTATTTTAAATTTATGAAAAGTGGCAATAACTTACTTTATCTAAGAATACGTCCTACTTTACAGTTAGGAACATTTAATAAATTATGTGAAAATATGAAAATTTATTTAGAACAAGTAAAAATCTATGCACAGATTGAGGAAATGTAATCTGAAAAATCTGATCCTTGTTTCCGGAATTTCACAAACCTACCAGTGTACTTAAATGTTTTAAGGGATTCAGTATACTGAAGCACATAATATTCTTTCAAAATGTGAATATCCAGAGATTTGAATATTGTGATAATAATGATTTGGGACCTCTTGCATTATTTGAAAGTTTTGCTGCATATTTGCTAAGGGTTAAGCATTTGAAGTATAGAAGCTCTTTAGAATTTATGATGTGCTCATTATTAAGGAATACTGAATAATAATGCATGATGAACCAGCTCAGAAAATGCAAGACCAAAAACAATTTTAATAACACCAGCACTTTCAAAATAATTGTTCTTATATTCAGCTGTGCATCAGACCATTCTAGGGAACTTGACAAGGCATAATACTTGGCTTTACCCAGCAGATATAGAGCTTCAGACATGTTTGAATAAGCCCTCTGTTGATTTCAACATTATGCTTGGAGTGGTGTTTTTTAATTATTGCTTTAGGGAGCTTATTCAAAATTGGGTTTATTTTAACATAAAGATTTCATAGTCAGTGACTGAAAACCAACACTCATAACTAATCCTTCTCCTTTTAAAACAAAATCCCATATCTTAATATTGAACTGCCTATTAGAGTGCATTCAGTACACTATTCCAGTGTAATATTGAACTGCCTATTAGAGTGCATTCAGTACACTATTCCAGTATAGTAGTAATCGCTTCCACAATATTCTTAGTCATCAAACATCCTCTTGCAAAATCCCAGGATTAATTTTGGAAGGCTGCCATGTCCTGCCAAACAAAAATTATTCTTAAAATAACAGCTTCATTGAGATATAATTCACATACCATAAATTTCACTCTTAAAAATATACAACTCAGCAGTGGTTAGTGTATCCACAAAGCTATGCAACTATCACTACTATCTAAAACATTTTCATCATCCCCAAAAGAAAACCTTTAGTGATCATTCATCTGTTCCCAACTCTTGCCAGTCTGAAGAATTACTAATTTACTTTCTGTCTAAATTTTCCCATTGAGAACATTTCATATTAATGGAATCATACAGTATGAGGGCATTTATATATGTTACCTTTCCTTTAGCATATTATCACAATTCATGTATTTTGTATCTTGTACCAACATTTCATTCATTTTCACTGCCCAACAATATTTTATTTCATAGTGATGCTACACTTTACTTATCCACACGTCAATTGATGGATATCTGTATTGTTTCTACACTTTAACTATCATGAATAATGTTACCATGAATGTTCCTATAAGTTTTGTGTGGACATAAGTTTTTGGTTCTCCTGAGCATCTGCAAATAGTTGTACCATTTTATAATCTTACCAATATTGTATGAGAGCTCTAATTTCTCAACATCACTTCCAACTTTTGTTTGTCTTTTTTAGACATTTTTGGAATGGAAAGTGTTATTTCATTGTAACTTTAATTTAAATTTTATGATAATTAATGATGTTGAGCTTGTTTTCATGTGTGAACTGGCCATTCATATACATCCTTGGAGAAATGTCTATTCAAATCCTTTGCTTATTTTTAAATAGGATTATACATCTTTTTATCATTGAGTTATAAAAGTTCTACATGTATTCTAATATGTTTATTATTAGATATATTATTAGAAAATACTGTTTTCTTTTTGGTGTGTCTGTTCATACTCCTGACCATACTGTTTGTGGCACAAAGATTTCAGGGTTTTTGTTTGTTTGTTTGTTTGTTTTTGGTTTTGTATTCTAGATTTTTAAATTTGTTCTAATTAGTTATACATGACGGTAGAATGAATTTTGATACATCATACATTAATGGAGTATAACGTCTCATTCTTCTGGTTGTACATGATGTATAATCACATTGGTTGTGTAATCACATACATACACAGGGTAATAATGTCAGATTCATTCTACTATTCTTCCTACTCCTGTACCTCCCCCACTCCCTTCACTCCCCTCTACCTGATCCAAAGAACCTCTATTTTCCCTAACCTCTGCCTTATTGTGAATTAGCATCTACATAGCAGGGGTTTTGGAATTGGCTTATTTCACTTAGCATGATATTCTCCAACTCCATTCATTTGCTGGAAAATACCATAATTTCAGTTTTAATGAGGTTCAATTTATCTATTTTTACCTTTGTTCTTTCTATTTGGGTGTTCTATTTAAAAATATTTGCCTGTACCAAACTCACGAAGCTTTACCTCCTATGTTTTCATCTAATAGTTTTATAGTTTTCACACATATATTTAGGTCTATGAACTGTTTTGATTAATTTTTTAAACATGGGATATGATATTTTTCTAAATAAGAGATTTCCTGATATTGAACCCACATCTGCATGTGGTAACTATTCCCTTTGGATTTGGTGTTATCCTCTGAAATAGGGGGGGAATTAATGCCCTTCATCATCTACATAAGAATCATTGAATAAGTTACATGACTCCCATTAGTCCTTCAAAGTCTACTTCTCTATAAGATTAACATTTCTGGCCTTATTCATCATGTTTTGATGTCCCATCTTATATCTATCAGTATAATCTAAGATTACGCTAGCGCATTTGACATCCATGCACCACTATTTGATTTAGCCACACTTGTGTTAATAATATATAATTAAACAGTATATAAAATTTGGTATCTTTATTTAAAAGGAATGAAATAAATCTCACAAAATCCTCTTATCCCCAAATTTTAAATGTATAATAGTTCAATCAGTGTACATTCAGTTTATTATATTACTACTATACAAAATATAATATTGCTTTAATATTGCTATTATATGATAACTAATACACTGCAATAATCCCTTAATTTTTACTCTCCAGATTATAGATGTTTACCTCTTGAATTGGCCCAACATACTACAACTGGCTATTTCACAAAAACCCTTTTATATACATTGATTCGTTACTCAAAATTTTTCAATTACTATGTCTCTATGAAAAAATGTTCAGGCATTCAAGAATCACACAAATTTCTATCTGAGTCCAAGCTTCTTTAATTAAAAGTTGAGTGATTTAGAAGTGTCTCTCAATTTCATCAAGACTTAGATTTCTCTGGGCTGGGGATGTGGCACAAGCAGTAGCACGCTTGCCTGGCATGCGTGAGGCCCGGGTTCGATCCTCAGTACCACATACAAACAAAGATGTTGTGTCTGCCAAAAACTAAAAAAAAAAAAAAAAAAAAAAAAAGCATTGAAAAAATTCTCTCTCTCTCTCTCTCTCTCTCTCTCTCTCTCTTTAAAAAAAATCTAAAAAAAAGACTTAGATTTCTCAACTATAAAATAGGTATCTTATTGCCTTGCAAAGTTATTATGAAAAATGATGATAGTGCACAAATGAGAGATAACAAGAGTAGCTATTGCTTCATAATCTATCACAGAGTTTTCAAATGTATATCATGAGTGTCACCACACTCACAATCCAGAAACCACCACAAATTTCTGCTAATTTATTGCAGCATTAGTTTCCACTCAAGCTTAAATATAGCCACTCCAGATAGCTTCTACATGTTGATAGCATTAAGCATGCAAAATATTATTTGTCCTTTTGTGTTTTTCCCAACCAATATTTTCTAGTTGAATCTACTTAATATCCTGAGCATTTCTCACACTTACCAACATGACTTTGTTCAAGTCACTTTCGTCACCTCAAATATTTACTCACTGTTTTTGTGTTCATCAAAATTTTACACATCTGTCACAATATAAATCAAGTTTTTACCTATTCAGTTAATACTTCTTAATTACGTTCAAAAGAATTTTTTCTCCATATTTTAAACTTCTTTTATTAATCCATGTGTGTCTATCTTACTGTTTTTTTTGCTTTTGAATATGGGTTTGGGGTTAAGGAATTACCTCCATTTTTAAAACGTCAAAGGCCATTCAGATCAAACACTTTCATTTATGAAATACCTGGGTTATTTAATAAAAGTAAGGAGAAAGAAGAGTTCATCAAAGAGTTGATAAGAAGACAAAGGTCAACTTAATATCTCAGGGTTCTCAATTTTTGTGAAGCTCAGCACATCTGAAAGATTTAACTCACACCAATCAGAAATAGTAAACAACCACCTCCTGTGTCATTGATTCTCATGGTGATTATGATGATGTTGGGAGAAGTGAGTTACTGGAAATAAATATGTCATTTGCTAAGGTCCTCCAACTCATAGATATGTTCCCTGTCAGGGCTGGAATTTGATTTTATCCTATTTATAAGCTACTCAGTTATCTTAACTCCTGAGGATTTAATGGATACTGGTAGAATGCATGGAATTCCTGGCACAGAAGAAGCAGACTTTATTACTCATGGCACAGCACATGGCATGAGCTGAGTCATCATTTTGCCATGGGTTTTCTTGTCTCAAAGTCTCACAGGGGTTTTGAGGTATGCTGCAAAAGGATAAGCACAAGGAAGTTTGCATGACATTTGGGAATATAGGGGAATCCACTTCTTTTGTGTCAAGTAATGGACACACATGCTCTTCATTCACTCTCAAAAAGCTAAGATAACACAACTCTGAAAACTTCTTTGGGTAAAAAAGTTGGTACCTGTCATTCTTGGCAACTCAGCAAGATGTATGGGAACATAAGAAAGCCAAGGAGATTATTTCTTATAACACTCCTCCTGCACTTTTAATGACTGTTCTAGATTAATCACTTTTCTTATGGTTTAAAATCAACATGGTACAAATCCTACATAAACCACGGTATGGTGAGATGACTATAGATCATCTTCATGCTTTAGAGTACATCCAAGATTTTACTTGTATCTATGGAAGAAGAGCTTATAAAAATGGTTTGCCTTATAGTATCATCTCTGAGAAGACAGATGTCATCATTTATGTTTTTGTCAAATCTCCCATGTTAGTTATTGGGAATAGTAGCTGTCTCTACAATGTTTAGGATCCAAAAATGAATGACCCTGAGGTTGGACTTCACTCCTATGATTACTTTTAACTATCACTACTATGGACCAATTAATTTTGAATTATGGTTTAAACTGTGATTTTAAAAATTGTTATTTTAAATTTACATATACAGCATCTCTCAATGTTAATATTTATTTTTATTTTATGCATAAGGCTATCAAAGTCTAACAGCACTTAATTATATAAAGAGGATTATCACATTCTATATGACTCTTGATTTTAAAATACTATGAAAAATGGATTCAAATCTTGACTTTTATCCTTGGCTACAGTGTCTATGCTACTGAGAATAATCAACATTTCCATAAGAATGCTTTGGCTATAATGCCTGACACTGAGAACAGTGACTACATGTATTAGGATTCAGAGTTAAATGGGCAGTGTATCCTCAGAATACACTGTAATACAAATATATGTATACATATGCCAGTGAGTATGAATATGACAATAATTTATCAAAGAAGAATACAATATGGCACAGTATGTAATCACTTTCTTAACAGTTCCTAAACATTAAAAATTGTAGAAATCGCCAAACTTGTAGCAAACTGCTAGTATTGCTTTTTTTTTTTTTTTTTTACTGATTAACAAGCAGTTGTTCATATGAGCAGGTTGTGAATAAGAATTCCCTCTGTTAAGTAAGTGTAATAAACAGTGGGCAAGTGTAAAACCCATATATGCTAGCATTTGACATTATGTTAAAGTATTTTGCTTCAGTTCAGATCTAATATAAACTTGTTTTTATTTTCTTGTTCAGAAATATCATGCTAGATACATATTAAAATTGATACTTTAATTGTAATTGTAAATGAAATTTAAAACATTGAGAAAGCACTAATATTTTTTACATATCTGAAGGCACATCATGTTTCTATTTGGTTTTATACTCAATAGAGTCTCTGAATTTGAAATGCTAATTATTCAGTAAGTGAGGGAATTTAGCCAAATGTATCGAATAATTTTAGAAGGAAATGAAAAGTAAATAGCAAAATTAACTAATAATGTTTGAAATATTAAAAGGCTATTTAGGAGGGCTGGGATTGTGGCTCAGTGGCAGAGTGCTTGCCTCGCACATATGAGGAGGCACTGGGTTCCATCCTCAGCACCACGTAAAAATAAATAAAATAAAGGTATTGTGTCCATCTACAACTAAATAAATAAACAAATAAGGCCATGTAGGAAAACAGAGAAATGGCCATTTAGTGACTTCATTTAAAAATACTGCCTAGGCTTCTAATTTTTTTAAAAAATCAAACTTTATAACTAAATAATTTTTAATTCAGAAAAATATTCTTAATAATTCTTATTCTTAATAGGACACTAAAAATGTTCAGAATAAACACATGTATAAGGATTCAGAGACTCTGAAGATATAAAAAATACAAGTCCAGGGCTGAGATGGTGGCTCAGAGGCACAGTGCTTGCCTAGCACATGTGAGGCCCTGTGTTCGATCACCAGCACCACAAAAAAATAAACAAACAAAAAAAGATAAAAAATATACAAGTCCAAAATTAAAACACAGTTTACAAGAAAAGAGATTTATAATAATATGAGTCAGTTTCTCATGGAAGACTAGGAAGAAAAATATTTACTTGTGAGATATTTTGGGTAGATATAAAGAAAAATTCCCCAATTATAATGTTTTTTTTTTTTTTATTTTTTTTTTTTTTTATTGATTGTTCAAAACATTACAGAGCTCAAGACATATCATCTTTCATACATTCGACTCAATTGAGATTTGAACTCCCCAAATACATAATACAGACTCACTTCTGTTACATACTCACGTTTTTACATAATGGCATATTAGTGACTGTTGTATTCTGCTACCTTTCCTATCCCCTACTATCCCCCCTCCCCTCCCCTCCCCTCCCATCTTCCCTCTCTACCTCCTCTGCTGTTGTTCAGTTCTCTCCCCTTTTTTCCCCCCACCCCCTTTCCCCTCATAACCTCTTATAATTTTGTGTATCACTGAAGGTCTCCTACCATTTCCATATGTTTTCCCTTCTCTCTTCCTTTCTCTCCCCCCATTCGTCTTAGTTTACTGGTAGTCTTTTCCTCATGCTCTTCCTTCCTGTTCTATTCTTAGTGGCTCTCTTTATATCAAAGAAGACATTTGACATTTGTTTTTTAGGGCTTGGCTAGCTTCACTTAGCATAATCTGCTCTAATGCCATCCATTTCCCTGCAAATTCTATGATTTTGTCGTTTCTTAGTGCTGCATAATACTCCATTGTGTATAGCTGCCACAATTTTTTTATCCACTCGTCTATTGAAGGGCATCTAGGTTGGTTCCACAGTCTAGCTATTGTGAATTGTGCTGCTATAATCATTGATGTGGCCGTATCCGTATAGTGTGCTCTTTTAAGGTCCTCAGGGAATAGTCCAAGAAGGGCAATAGCTGGGTCAAATGGTGGATCCATTCCCAGCTTTCCCAGGAATCTCCATACTGCTTTCCAAATTGGCCTCACCATTTTGCAGTCCCACCAGCAGTGAACAAGTGTGCCCTTTTCCCCACATCCTCGCCAACACTTATTGTTGTTTGACTTCATAATGGCTGCCAATCTTACAGGAGTGAAATGGTATCTTAGGGTGGTTTTGATTTGCATTTCTCTGATTGCTAGAGAAGGTGAGCATTTTCTCATGTGCTTGTGGATTGATTGTATGTCCTCCTCTGAGAAGTGTCTGTTCAGGTCCTTGGCCCATTTGTTGATTGGATTATTTGTTATCTTATTGTTTAATTTTTTGAGTTCTTTGTACATTCTGGATATTAGGGCTCTATCTGAGGTGTGAGGGGTAAAAATTTGTTCCCAGGATGTAGGCTCTCTATTTACCTCTTTTACTGTTTCTCTTGCTGAGAAAAAACTTTTTAGTTTAAGTAGGTCCCATTTGTTTATTCTTGTTATTAACTCTTGGGCTACGGGCGTTCTATTAAGGAATTTGGAGCCCGACCCCACAATATGTAGATCATAGCCAACTTTTCCTTCTATCAGACGCAGTGTCTCTGTTTTTATATCTAGCTCCTTGATCCATTTTGAGTTAACTTTTGTGGCTGGCGAGAGAAAGGGATTCAATTTCATTTTGTTGCATATGGATTTCCAATTTTCCCAACACCATTTATTGAAGATGCTATCCTTCCTCCATTGCATGTTTTTAGCCCCTTTATCAAATATAAGATAGTTGTAACTTTGTGGATTAGTCTCTGTGTCCTCTATTCTGTACCATTGGTCCACCTGCCTGTTTTGGTACCAGTACCATGCTGTTTTTGTTACTATTGCTTTATAGTACAGTTTGAGCTCTGGTATCGCTATACCTCCAGATTCACACTTCCTGCTTAGAATTGCTTTTGCTATTCTGGGTCTTTTGTTTTTCCATATGAATTTCATGATTGCTTTATCTATTTCTACAAGAAATGTCTTTGGGATTCTGATTGGCATCGCATTAAACCTGTAGAGAACTTTGGGTAGTATCGCCATTTTGATGATGTTAGTTCTGCCTATCCATGAACAGGGTACATTTTTCCATCTTCTGAGATCTTCTTCTATCTCTCTCTTTAAGGTTCTGTAGTTTTCATTGTATAAATCTTTCACCTCTTTTGTTAGGTTGATTCCCAAGTATCTTATTTTCTTTGAGGATATTGTGAATGGAGTGGTTTTCCTTATTTCCATTTCAGAGGTTTTGTTGCTGATATACAGGAATGCCTTTGATTTGTGCGTGTTGATTTTATATCCTGCCACTTTGCTGAATTCATTTATTAACTCTAGCAGCTTCTTTGTAGATCCTTTTGGGTCTGTTAAGTAAATTATCATGTCATCTGCAAATAGCGATAATTTAATTTCTTCTTTTCCTATTTTTATGCCTTTAATTTCTTTTGTCTGTCTAATTGCTCTGGCTAGTACTTCGAGAACTAAATTGAATAGAAGTGGTGATAGAGGACATCCCTGTCTTGTTCCAGATTTTAGAGGGAATGCCTTCAGTTTTTCTCCATTTAGGATGATGCTAGCCTGAGGTTTAGCATATATAGCTTTTACAATGTTGAGGTAAGTTCCTGATATCCCTAGTTTTTCTAATGTTTTGAACATAAAGGGATGTTGTATTTTGTCAAATGCTTTTTCTGCATCTATCGAGATGATCATATGGTTCTGGTCTTTAAGCCTATTGATGTGGTGAATAGCATGTATTGATTTCCGTATATTGAACCAGCCTTGCATCCCAGGGATGAATCCTACTTGATCATGGTGCACAAGTTTCCTGATATGTTTTTGTATTCGATTCGCCAGAATTTTATTGAGAATTTTTGCATCCAAGTTCATTAGAGATATTGGTCTGTAGTTTTCTTTCCAATTATAATGTTTATTAATACTAAAACAAGATACCAATGTGCTTGCCAAACATCTAATATTGACCCTAATGTTTGGGCATAGCATTAGATTTTTACAAAGTTCAGTAATGTATTGTTTTCCTATGAGTACCTAATTTCTTCTTGTCCTTTTAGTTTATTCTAAAGTTCTAAACAGTCTTACCAGAAGGTAGAATTATATAGAACTACCTGAATTTTCACACATCCACTGTCTATCTTCCCTCTTTCTTCAAGTTCTGAAGTGGTTACAGCTGAGCTAAAAAATCTTTTAAATGTATTGCTCCACCAAATACCATGCTGGCAATGTTTTAGTATACAATGGAGATAGGTTATGAAAATATAGCAAGTAGTAAATAAACAAAATCTTTTTTTCTGATTTAATTTGAGTCCTACAGAGAAAAACACAAATATGAAAAAATTCAGAAGAGTCTTGTTTTAACCTTATTTGACTTTATTTTCCTTGGAAAGTTGGATTATGATGAATATTATTAACTTTTAATATAATTGCAGAAACCTATGTATATTTAAATCCAGCAACATGGATTTTTATAAAACATAATAATAAAAACCTTACAGCACAATTGCCACTAGAGACATTTAAAATCTGATTATACTTTCCACATGGTTAACCTAGGATTTTTCTACATAACTAATTTTTGCAGACCCAATTCTATGAGATTAAATTGGATTTTCACATAAAATTTAGATTATTTCTTGCACTGCATTTATGGTATCCTTTAAACTTGACATTAGTAAAGGAAATAAAGGATTTTTTTTAAAAAATGAAATAATCAGCATTTTCTTGATCTCATTCTGACTGTAATTCCCTAGTGAAAGGTCACTGGAAATGTTAGAAATTGAACAACATATTTTTAAAAGCCAGAGGAAAAATAATTTCAAACCAAATAATGACATTTTAGACAAAGATTTATTACCATAGGATATATGTTTGGGAATTAGCCTTTGATTGCCTACTCCCTGAAATAACAAAGCTGGTCACAAAAGAACAATGGGAGTACAGAGAATTGTTGACAGTGGAAACAAAACAGTATCATGAGATTTTCCATTCTATGGTGTAATGTTATCTAAAGATAGAATTTCTCACCACTCTTTCATTGAACACATCTTTGTGAGAGCAGCTTGAGAGTAGTGAATTCATATGCTGAAATGACTAGGATGAGTTTTATTTGGGTATATGATTCCTAGATGAGAGCTTTTTTTACACAAGCCTCTTAGACAGCTTATATAATTTTACACCTAAATGCATATAGACATCTGATGAACACTTATGCTAATTAATTCAATTATTCAAAAATATATCTTGAGTGTCTACTCTATACCAAACACTATGTGACAGGTATGAATACAGAAATTATAAAAAGTGACATTCTATGTGTCCTAAAAGAGTTTATATAATGTAATATAATTTATATGAATTTATATATTGACTTAGTAAATAAATAAGACCATAATTAGTAGTTCTTAGACTCTGTCAAAATATGGTGGCTTTCTCAAGTAATAAATAAATAAGCTAAGACATTTTAAAAATACTTGTTAATTTATACCATTTGTTTGGCTGATTTGTCACCTGGGTTTTTAGACAGAACTTGTGGATTGATAATATTAACCAATCAAATTAAAGGTTATTCAGATCATTTTACATGTGCTTTTTGTAAGCTAATATATTTGATATAATTATAGACACACATGCAGTTGTAAAAAATGTAAAGATATACTATGTGTTTTCCTCCCAGTTTTCCTAATATTAACATTTTGAAGAACTATAGTTCAAAATCACAATTAGATATTAACATTGGTTTCAGTCAAGATTGAAAATAGCGCCACAAGGATTACTCCATGGCTTCATCCCTTCCTTGGTCCCTGACTCTGACACTTAGTAACCACTATATTATTTTCTATTTCCATGAATCTTGTCATGTAAAAATATCATATATATATTTTAAAAATCATATATATATATTTCTATTTCCACATTTGGCATTTTTCATTCATTGTAATTACCTGGAGATTCATCCAGGTTTATAATGTTATATTGCTCAATATTATTCCATAATATGGATGATTCAGTTTTTAATCATATACTAATAGACATAAGGTTTTCTTCTAATTTAAAGCTCTTACAAATAAAGCTGAAATAAATATTTATGTGCAGTATTTTTTGAAGGCATAAATGTTCAATTCTCTGAGATAAATATTCAGGAATAGAACTGCTTATCCCCATAGTAGATGCATGTTAAAATGTATAAGAAACTTCAAAGAAGTTTTGAAAGCAATTGTCTAATTTTACATTCCAA
This sequence comes from Ictidomys tridecemlineatus, assembly GCF_052094955.1. NCBI lineage: Eukaryota > Metazoa > Chordata > Mammalia > Rodentia > Sciuridae > Ictidomys > Ictidomys tridecemlineatus. The sequence continues at coordinate 44,403,758 of NC_135493.1, forward strand.
CCAGCAATTTATGTGTATTCCAGATTTTCCACATCTTTCTAGCATTTGGTACTGCTACTATTACATTTTTACTTTTAGTCATTTGAAAAGATGAATTTTTATATCTTTTTGTGTTTTAGGTTTTAATTTGTGTTGCCTTTACAGGATTTTGATATTGAATGTCTTTTCAAGTGCTTGTTTGATATTGCATATATTTATTATATTTTAATTAATACATAGTAAATTTACATATTTATAGGATATTGTATGGCATTTCAGCAAATGTACACAATTTGTAATGATCAGATCAGGGTAATTGGCATATTCAAAACCTCAGACATATAACATTTCTTTGTTTTATGAACATTCAAAACCTCATTAGTTTTTTAAAACTATTCATTTGTTGCCATAGTTATTCTACTGTGCTTATATTAGAAGCTATTCATCCTATCTCCAATAGCACCTTTTCAGTTATTAAACTTCCATGCTCTCCCTCCCTCCACTCTTCTCAGGAGCGGTTACCAGCATTCTTTCCAAAATTCCTTGATAGATTAACTTTTGCTTCATATATAAATGATAACATATGTTATTCAGCTTTCTGTAACTGAATAATTTCAGTTAACATAGTTTTCTCCAGTTCTATCCATCTTGTTGCATATAACAGAACCGTGATCCTTTTAAGTCTGAATTACATTCCATTGTGTATATATGCCACATCCCCTTTATCTATTACTATTATCTATTAGTATATTGACAAATACCTTTTTTGGTGGGGAGGGGTACCAGGGATTGAACTCGGGGTCATTCGACCACTGAACTACATCCCCAGCCCTATTTTGTATTTTTATTTAGAGACAGGGTCTCACTGAGTTGATTAGCACCTCATTTTAACTGAGACTGGTTTGAACTTGCAATCCTTTTGCCTCAGCCTCCCAAAATGCTGAGATTACACATATGCACCACCATGCCCAGCGACAGATACCCTTTTATTGATGAATTATGTATTCATGTCTTTTTCCAATATTCTAAGTAAATTGTTTGTTTATATACTGTTGATCACAGTCCTTTGTTAGTTGTATGGTTTGTAAATATTTACTGAGTAGTTTAATTTCATAATCTTTAAATAGGATTTTGCACATGCAAATTTTAGAAATTTTAATGAGATTACATTTATAATTTTCTCATTTATCGATGTTTCTTTGGTGTCAAGGATAAAATCTCTTTAGCCATTGTTCTAGAAGATTTGCTCTTATGCTTTTTTAGAAATGTTTCATACTTTAAGTCTCAATACATCTTGAGCTAATTTATTTTCACATAAAATAAATTTCACTATTAAAATAGTTTTATGAATATCAAATTGATCCAGCACCATTTATTTTGTAAAAATTATATTATTCTTTTATTGAATTACTTTTAAAACTTTGTAAAAATCAGTTGGGAACATTTGTGTAAGTCTATTCCTGGGTTCTCTATTTTGTTTCATAGACCAATGTGTGTATCCTTTTGCCAGTATTACACGGTCTTCATTACTATAGCTATACATTATACCTAAATATCTGTTTGAGCATAGTTTCAATCACATTGTATCATTTTTATATACAATTTAGGGTGGCTTTTATGTTTATAAAACATAACTTTCTGTTATTTTCACATTACTAATATCAAACCTATAGAAAATGTTCAGTCTTTCAACCTATGAAATGGTTTTTCTTTCCATTTTTAAACCTTTAAATAATTTCATGAACACTTTTTAATTTTCAAACACAGATGGTATATATGTTTTTTTAAATGTATGACTAAATATTTATTTAACTTTTGAGTGATTACAAAAGACATTGGAAGCTTTTATTTTGGTTTAGTATTTTGTTATTCATACATAAACACATAATTGACTTTTATGTTGATCTTGTATCCTGTAAATTTGCCAACTTTGCTTATTATTTCTAGAAGGTTTTATTTCAAATATTCTATGTAGATAGTGATATCAGCTTTTTTAAAAAAATATTTGTTATTTTCTATAGGTGGAGACAATATCTTTATTTTTTTACGTGGGCACTGAGGATTGAACCCAGTGCGCCACACATGCTAGGTGAATGCTCTACCTCTGTGCCACAACCCCAGCTTTAATGGATGGTGGCATTGCTTCCTTTTCAATTACAGTGCATTTCCTCACATTTTTCTCTATCTTATTCCATTGCAGTGTCGAGAACTTCTAGTACTATGCTGAATAAGATCATAGGCCATATATCTTTTGATTGAATTATGTCGTACTGAAATTCTTATGTTGAGTCCTAACACATGCTAGGTGAGCACTTTACCACTGAGTCACAGCCCCAGCCCCTATCCTACCCTCTTTTTAAATATAATTGTGGTATTTCTTCTGTATATACAAGAAGCTATTTCAGAGGGAAATATATATTGCTTCAACCACCAAATACAATTTAAAAAACTCAAGGAGAGTAGGAAACTTTATCATATTTACTCATCCTAGTGTACTTGGTTTATTTTTTATAAATTTCCAAGCCAAATAGCCCTCACTGGCATGGGATATTGGTAAAACAACAACAACAACAACAACAACAACAACAACAAAACGTTGTTTCAGCTTGTCATAATTTTAAACACATTCTTTTTTTATTATTTTAAAATTTTTTTTTATTGGCTGTTCACAACATTACAAAGCTCTGGACATATCATATTTGATACATTAGATTGAAGTGGGTTATGAACTCCCAATTTTTACCCCAAATGCAGATTGCAGAATCATGTCAGTTACACATCCACAATTTTACATAATGCCCTATTAAACACATTCTTAATACTCATTTCTACTATTTTGGGATAGAATGTAAGTCCAATGGACTCCAGTGATATTGTTCTGTCAGGTGAACTGGAGCACTGCCTTGCTAAGCAGTGTAAGGAATAGAATATCCACCTCCTCAGATACCACCTTCCTGAAATTGTACTGCTATATGTACTCCACCTTAGTAGAAAAAGAAGGCCCTACATATGATTTTAAGAATAATAATATAGACATATGCATTGAATTACAGAAATATTTTAGGTCCCTATAAGCAACTAAAACATTCAAACCATAGGGATATTTTAATATCATAGCTTTACTAGCTAAGAAAAACATTTTATTTTGACCATTTTTTTTTGTATAACCAATTAAAACCACCCATTCTAGGCTCTAAATTTTTGAAACCCATTAAAGTATTTAATTTCTTTGCAAAAATAGTTTTTCCCTTAACATTATTTATAACCAAAACCAAAAGACAAAAGGGTGAGCTTTCTTCAAAACCATTCTGCATTATGTATATGGGGTAAAAATGGGAGTTCATAACCCACTTGAATCTAATGTATGAAATATGATATGTCAAGAGCTTTGTAATGTTTTGAACAACTAATAAAAAATTTTAAAAAATATTTATTTTTCTCCACCTTACTCTGCATTTTATTTCAATTTGTCTAAAGAATAGCAACAAATGTAAAAATGATGACATAATAAATTCTAATCATTCTCAAGAGGTCATGATATATAAAGGTAATTGTGGGGCTATGACCTATGAAATTTTAAGACAGAAGATTTCATGAAGGGACTCTGGAACTGGTATATCATGGAATGCTCTGTCTGAAACTTGTATAACTTCGATTTGACATAGTTTGATGGAGGAAATAATAGCTAGGAGCCTAGTTTATCAATGCAATCCCAGAATTATAATTATTTTCTTTCCCATATTTCTGTGTTTCTTCTTCATGTATTTTCTATGCATTATTCAATGTCTGTCTTCATAGATTTTTTTGAAACAAGTGTTCTCTCTCTGTGTGTGTATACATAGACAATTGCACAATTTCTTGGTTACTATATTATTCCTAATCTATTAGGATGTTTGAAAATCCTGTCTATCATTATATTAGGCAATATGCATGTGTGAACTTATAATAGTTATCTTTCAGTCTTAAAAAATAATTGAGGAATGAATGAATGAACGAAACTTTTCTCCAGCTAATTTTTCCAATAAAAATTTATTAACTCCAAAATAAGATTTTCCCTTGAGTAAAATTTACTAATCTCAGAGTTACACACCTACCCTGCTTACTGGCATCTCTAGATTTTTGCTCAAAGACATGGAAACACACCCTTTATTGTTCTATCTGGTTAAATCCTACCTGCTTTTTCCAAGGGTCATGTGTAATCTCATATCACATTTGTTTCAAAAATTTCTTTCCGAATTTTCAAACCCAAAATGGGAGTAAATAGTGTAGTTTAGCAAGTAAGCAGCTGCATGGAATTTTTAGTATTGTAAATGTTAGCACAAAATGACTGGACTGGTATAAACTTCACAAATCATCAAAAACCTTTATTCAGGAAGAGGGTCATACCTCTGATGGACCCACTCTCCTGGTGGAACATGAGCCACAGGGCAGTTTATGCTTATATAGGTTACACTGAGAGATGACTTTCATTAATGAGTGGTCAGTTTGAACACTCAGGAATTTGAGATCTGTTCTTACTGGGCTGGATGGATGAGGGTGGAGGTCTGGGGTCAGTGGTTTGTATTTGGGATTTAACTTTATAGTGCCAGATAGAGGGTCTGGGGTCAGTGGTCAGTATCTGGAAAAGGAGTTGTTTGGGGAAGGATCATTGTTTTGGTCTCTTCCCAGAGACTGTCATTCCAGACCTGATGGATATCTCCTCCCCAGGGCCTGTTTTGTCATTGGCAAAGGATCAATGTATTACTTTTTCCCTCATCCCCTCTCCCAGGCCACACAATTTTGGTGTTTGTCATTTTCCATATCGAATAGTGAAGGGTAATTATGATAAAGTGCTTTAAGTGTAGTGATCAGAAATGTATGTTCTGCTATATTCAATGCAATGAATGTGCAAGGGCCAGAAAGAAGAAAGGCTTAGATAAGAATTGTTGACATTTATGTTATTTAACTTGGAGATCTGAAAGAGGAGTAGAAGATAATTAGGTAGAACTTGATACGTTTTGAAATACAAGCCCCATCCTAGAAAAGAATCACCTCCTGACCTTAAACCCCAGAAAACACTCCATCATCCTGCCAAGAAACCTCAAACAATATTTCATTATCATAAAAATTAAGGAAATTGCTAGCTGGGAAAGGATTCCTGAAAATACCTGGTTTAACATGGAGAGTGACAACCTCAAATAATAGAGGTGATGACTACATGGACCCTTCCCTGAAAACCTCCTAGCATTGATCTAACCATGACAACTCCCCCACTCTCTCATGCCCTTGGCCACCTCTGCAGGTTTGTCCAGAATAAACTTGTGCTATTTTTGAGCCACCTCTTCTCTCTCTTGTTGAGAGCCACAGCCGAAGGGGCCCCAGCAAACTTCCAGCTGCCAGCTGATGATTGGCTCACAGTGGCCCCAGCAAACTTCTAGCTGCCAACTGATTGGTTCGTCTGCGGTGATGCTCATTGGGCTGTTTCCCTGCCCTTTCAGACCACGGAGCTGCTCATTGGGGGACTTTTTTTTTGCTCCGCCCACGTGACCCAGCCAATGGGCCTCAATAGCAAGAGGAGTGGGGGAGGTTGAGAGGCTTGTGGGAAGCCGGTGGTGGCAGTTTGGGCTCTGAGGGAATTCCTGAAGAGCTTTGTGGTGCGGTGTGTGTGTGTGTGTGTTCTAAAAATAAAGTTTGTTTCTTTTGACAAGCAGCTCCTGAAATGTGCCCAGCCAGACTGCAGCACTCTCTTTATTTTCTTCATTCACTTCTTTCCTTAAAGAGTTAAGTAAAATTTGAAAAGTAAAAAAGCGCAAGGCATTTTTAGAGAACTATGAGAAGGTAGGATGTCTGTAGAAGAGCTCATTTGACCATAAAGGATGATGAACAATGAGCAATTTATTGGATTTTAAAATCAAAGTAGAGTGTTGTTATACAAAATGATAATGCATTTACAAAATCATTAACATTTGAAAGTACATCCTCTCCTTGACTGTTATTATGTGAGGCTGCCTCAGACATGTGGAAGTTGCTTGTGCAAAGAATAAAAACATCCAGATGAGGAGATGTGAATTCCTTTAGGAGAACTTCTTTTGTTTTTGTAATTTATTTATTTTAATTAGGTATATATGACAGTAGAATGCATTTTGATTCATTGTACACAATTTTTCATTTCTATGGTTGTACATGATATAGCATTGCACCATATGTGCAGTGATATATGTACCTAGGATAATAATGTCCATCACATTCCATCATCTTTCCTGTCCCCATACTCTCCCTCCTCTTCCTCCCCTTTGCCCAATCAAAGTTCCACTTTAGGAGAACTTCTTATCAGTAAAACTTTGGCATTACTATTTACTGTACAAAACTATTTAAAGACCATTTTTTTTATTCTTTATACCATATTCAGTGTCTGGTACACATGTAGGCATTATGTAAACGTCAGCTCAATTAATGTTAGTTTCCTTTCCCTCCCTTGCTTCATTAATTGACTCCTTGAGAAAAGTGAGAATTATAATATTTATAAACTGCTATTAATATATTTTCAATTATGCTGAAATATCTAGAGACATTTAATTACATACACACACACACACACACACACACACACACACACACATATATATATATATCCATACATAATTCCATAAACTTTTTGTGCATTTAGATAGTAAACAATTTGTCAAACTGGTAATTTTTCATTACATTGTAATGGTATATTATTTCTTAATGCAATCATGGTATTTTGGGGGGATTACAGTGTATTGAATTCAGGGGCACTTGAACACTGAGCCACATCCCCAGCCTTATTTTGTATTTCATTTAGAGACAGGGTCTCACTGAGTTGCTTAGTGCCTCACTGTCAATGTCACAGCAATAATTAATATGGTGAAAGTCATAGACAAGACCTATTGTTTGATTTTGTGCCAGACATAATTCATGATTACTTACCATTTTCTGATCTTACTATTTCTGCATATTGTACAAACGAACATTGTAGATATCAAAATAGGAACTAAGTACCTAGTCTACTGCTATAAATTGTTTGCACAGATTGTTGTTTTCATTGATAAGACCCAACAATTTGTGTTTTCTCCAAGACACTCACCTTATTAGCAAAGACTGAAAGTAAAATGATGGAAAACCATATAATTCATATGGATCATGTAAACAAGCAAGGGTTTATATCCTCATATAAGATCAATGGACTTAAAGCCAAAGATAATCAGAAGGGGAAAAGAAGGCATTTCATACTATTTAAAGAAATTATACATCAACAAGTCCTAACAAATAAATATTTATGCACCCAAAATGGAGTATCTACATACATCAAACAAAACCTTCATAATTTCAAGAATAAGATAGATCACAATATAATAATACTGAATGACTTTAATGTGCCTCTCTTGCCACTGGATAGATCCTCCAAACAAAAGCTGAATAAACTATATGAATAAAAAACTCTTAATAAAATACTGGTAAATCATATATGAAAACATATTAAAAAGATAATGCACCAAGATCAAGTGGGGTTCACCCCAAAGTTAGCTTAAAGTATGGAAATCAATAAATATAATTCATCACATTAACAGGTTTAAGACAAGAACCACATAATTATCTTAATAGTTAAAAAAAGCACTTGATAAAATTCAGCATGCATTCATGTTCAAAACACTAGAAAAACTGGGGATAGTGGAAATATATCTCAGCATTCTATAAGCTGTACATATTAAACAAAAGACCAAAAACATTCTGAATGGAGAAAAATTGGAAGCATTCCCTCCAAAACTGGAATAAGATAAGGATGCCTTTTTTCACCAATTCTATTCAATATAGTCCTTGAAACCCTAGCAAGAGCAATTAGACAAAAGAAAAAAATGAAGAAATACAAATAGGAAAATAAGAGCTCAAACTATCTCTATTTGCCAATGACATGCGTCTATATTTAAAAGACCCAAAATTCCACCACTCCTCATTTAGAACTCAAAAAAGTCAGTAAAATAGAAAAATATAAAATTAACACCCATAAATAAATTGCATTCATATATGCCAATGACTAATAAGCTGAAAGAGAAATTAGAAAAACTGTCCCATTCATAATCACCTTGAAAAAAATACTTGGGTATCAATCTAACAAAAGAGATGAAAGACCTCTACAATGAATACTACAGAACTCTAAAAAAGATATTGAAGAATACCTTAGGTGATGGAAAGCTCTCTCATGTTCTTGGATAGGGAGAATTAATATTGTCCAAATGGCCATACTACTAAAAGTGCTATACAGATTTAAAGTAATTTCTATTAAAATTCTGACAGTCCTCATAAAAATGAAAAAAAGTCAAAAATTTCTTTTGAAATAATAAAAGGATCAGAAAAGCCAAAGCAAACCTTAGCAAGAAAAGTAAAACAGGAGGTATGACAATATCAGACCTTAAATTATACTATAGAGCTATATTTACAAAATGGCATGATATTGGCACCAAAACAGACATGAAGACCAATGGAACAGAATAGAAGATACAGGTATAAATCCTTATAAATACAGTTATCTCAAACTAGACAAAGGCACCATAAACATACATTGGAGAAAAGATAGCCTTTTTAACAACTGGTACTGGAAAACTAGAAATCCATTTGGAGTACAGTGAAACATAAACTTCATCTCTCACCCTGCACAAAACTCAATTCAAAATAAATCAAGGACCCAGGCATTAGATAAAAAAAATATTGGCCCAACTCTCCATCATGACAGCTTAAGAAACAACTTCCTTAACAAAAAACCTAAAATGCAAGAAGTCAAGAATCAATAAGTTGGATGGTATCAAACTAAAAAATTTGTCACAGCAAAGGAAACAAGAGCATGAAGAGAAAGCCTACAAAATGGGAGAAAATCTTTGCCTCTGGCACCTCAGATAGAGCATTAATCTCCAGGATATACAAAGGACTCAACAAATTTAACACCAAAATAAATAAGTAAATAATAAATAAATAAATAAATAAATAAATAAATAAATAAATAAATAAACCAACCAGCCAACCAACCAACCAACCAATCAATCAATGAGCAAAGGAAGAGATCAGGTCCTTCACAGAAAAAAGAAATATGAATAATCAAGAAATATATAAAAAATGTTAACATCTCTAGAAATTAGAGAAATGCAAACAAAAACTACCCTGAGATTCCATCTCCCTCCAGTCAAAATGGTAATTATCAAGAATACAAGTAACAATAAATGTTGGTGAGGTTTTGGGGAAAAATGTTCACTCATACATTGCTGGTAGGACTGCAAATTGTTGCAGTCACTCTGGAAAGCAGTATGGAGATTCCTCAGAAAATGTGAAATGGAACTACTATTTTACCTAGTTATCCCACTCCTTAGTATATACCCAGAGGACTGTTTATAGCAGCTTAATTCAAAATATCAAAGCTATGGAACCAATCCAGGTGCCCTTCAACTGGTGAACAGATAAAGAAAATATGGTATATATACAATGGAATATTAGTCATAAAAAAAGATTGAAATTAGGGTTTGGCGGTAAAGGGATAGAACTGGAGACTATCAAGCTAAGTGAAATAAGCCAATACCACAAAAGCAAAAGCCTAATGTTCTCCCTGATATGTGGATGCTAACAAACAATAAGGACAGGAGGGAAGAATAACAATTTATTGTATTAGACAAAGGGGAATGAAGAGAAGCAAGAGGGGAATGGGAATAAAAAAACTGGTAGAATTAATTGGATATAACTTTCCTATGGTCATATATGAATATGTAAAGATCAATAATGAGGGAGACACAGAGACAAGGTGCAGAGGCAGGGAAAGTGACAGAGTGACTCATTGTCCAAGCGACCATGTTTATTTATACCAAATACACCTGAACACCCTGAATTAATGTAACTACATTAGTTCATTAGTACCATAACTGCATTATTATTTAGAGTGTCAGTAAAGTCAAAGTACACTCTATGGTTATGTATGTGTAAAAATAACAAATAAAATACAAGTTAAAAAAGAGTAAATGAAAAGATAATGTATGGGAAAAGAAGAGTTGTCAAATTCTTATTGAACTTCTATTAAAATGGAACTCCTCTCCTATGGAACACCCATTGACTTCTCAGATTTTATAGCTCTTTACTTTTATTTCTAATATAGAGAAGAGGCACAGACTGAAGTTGTAAACTATTGTCAGACTGAATCCCTAATCCCCATCTCTCCAATTATGTCAATTCTTCATTAGCTTTGAAACACAAAAGTTAACATGTACAAACTTAAGATCCTCTCCTTTTATCTAATCACAATTTATTGTACAATTGGCATGGGGGAGACAATGGATATATTCTTTAGAGTTTAACTATATGTTATTCTTAGCATATGAGGACAACCTACCATTAGTGGAGCAGTTAGTAGCAGTTTTTTGTTTTTTAAGTAATGTTAGTAGATCTAAATATTTTAGTCACAAAACTTCACACAGTGTCTCTTGTAAATAATGGTATGCATTTAAAAATTATTTTCTTGAAATATGAGGTATGTTCTATGTAAGGCAAATCAACTGGCCCACACAAGGACTAAAACCACAATTCTGGCATACTGACACTGCATGCAAACAAACACACCTGGACACCCCGAATTAAGTCATTTTTCTTTTTAATAACATATTCCACATAAAACCTGCAAGGCAGGAAAGTTTGTTAATCACTTTTAAAGTTTCACTGCTTAAATTCACAGAAATATGTAAATTCATAGAACCCCTTGATTGAAAGCTTTAGAAATTTAGAACTCAATTTTAATGTTTTGACTAATAATCTGGAGAAAGACTCAGATGACCAATATATATATTTTTAAAAACTGAAGTAAATTGAAATATTAATCTTAGATAAAAAAGAAGGAATAGAGATTTTAGCAAGATAAAGGAAGGGCCAGAAGAAGAAAGTAGGAAGAAGAAAAAAAGAAGCAAAGGAACAAAACCCAACAATATAAAACTAGAACAAATTGTCTAATTGATCTCAATTTTATAAAGGGCATAAACTACCAACAGCAGTAAATAAAATCACAAAGGAAAATTCATATTCTTTTAAAATATAAAATGTAAATTCCTTTTTCAAAATACAATGCTCATAAAAGGAAATGACTTTTCATGGTATGATAAAGAATTAATGCCTCAGGAAAGGGTTAATTTCTCCCTCTTCTCTCTGCCAGTTTCTCTTCAGGGAACCTAATTAACCAGAGGCCCTTAACTATTGGGTTGTAAATATCTGTCTCCAGGAAGCCTTAAGACTCTTACTTGATGTATAAATAGCTCTATGACAGTCTTCAAGACCAGAGATGCAATAGATGCCTAATTAAGTTTATTAATTTGTAAACCTTTTAGGAATGTAGCTACATCACTGAAGTGCTAGTATGAATTTTAGATCACAGTGCCAATTAACTGCTATCTAAGCTATAACCTGGTAGGCTTAGTTCTTATGAAAAGTAGCTTTTAGGGAGATAAACTCAAGTCATCTTGAGTTACTGCTGCCTGTGGGAAAGCACACTTCATTATAACACTCCCAAGTGTTTTACTGTCTTTGTTCTTCATGTGTGAAATACTTACTATAAAATTTCTGTACATGGTCACTGTGTAACCTCAGCTCAGGCCCAGAACTTCAGAATACTAGCTCATCTGGTATAAATAAGCTCAAATGCTCTAACTCCAAGTGATGCTGGGTCTCTTGCTGTACATGATTTCCATAACAATGACTCATGAAAATAACATGTGCAAAGATATGTTGACTCATTCATGAAGAAACCAATAAAATATTAAGTTTATTCTGGAAGCAATTAAGGAAAAGAGCATTTATGGGCATGTTAAAAAAATTGAGAAGATGGTTGTCATAAAGTTGAAAGAATAAAACTTTACTCTGTCTTCTGTAGACAAATCTAGTAGAATAACTATGCATGAAAATATTTTCGCAAGCCTTATGAAAATCAGATGAGAGATTCTAGTACATGAATGTAAAATCAAAACAAAACAGAACAAACAAACAAACAAAAACCTTTAAATAGACAGGAAGGGACTGGGGTTGTAGCTCAGTTGGTAGAGCGCTTGCCTAGCTCCTGTGAGGCACTGGGTTCAATCCTCAGCATCACCTAAATAAAATAAAATAAAGGTATTGTGTCCATCTATTATTAAAAGAAGAAGAAGGAGAAGATAGGAAGGTCAGTTTTAAACTGCCTGCATCAAACATTTTCCAAAAATCATGAGATGAGAGATCTTATTCCCATGAAAAAGAGAACCAGGTGAATGTTAGAACTTGTCTTGGACACTAAAACCAGTTGATTCCATTAAAACATAGCTACAGGTAGGCCTCTGTGGCCCTAGACTTCATAAAAGCAACCTTAGACTGAGACTCCAGTCCCACTCAGTGCTATGGCAGATTCCATGATCCCCAGGTCCATACTTGAGGCAAATTCCTCAGCAGGCCATTCCACTGCAGATAGCCAGCAGTCCTAGGCTTTAGACCTCCCTGAATGCTAAGCTAATCACAATAGTCTTATGTAAATAGATGAAAGTGCCCAACCAAAATTGATCAAATTGTGTTTCATGTATGTGTAAATATGCCACAATGAACCCACCATTATATGTAATTGATATGCACCAATAAAAACAAAATAAAATGAAAAGAAACAAAAGGAAAAATTAAATTACATAGAGTAGCTGAGAAGATGAAAAACAGGCCTAACTATATGTGTAATTTTAGTTTGCTGCTGCTTCTTCTTCTCCTCCTCCTTCTCCTCCTTCTCCTCCTTCTCCTCCTTCTCCTCCTTCTCCTCCTTCTCCTCCTTCTCCTCCTTCTCCTCCTCCTCCTCCTCCTCCTCCGGAAAAATTTTATTGTATCTCACAAGAATATGAGCAACATGATAAAACAAAGTGCTGGCAAAAGATACCAAAAAAATCTTATTCAATAATTTCATACACATTTGTAAATTCTTAGCAAATCTTTATTCTATGATATAATGTCTTACATATATTTAAATCATATGAAAATAATATGGCACAGTGATCATAAATGTCATGAGAATTTTTGCCTTGTGATAGATGGTTATAAGTAATTGACAATTATTCTAAGAGCTTTCAAGATACAATGCTTTTTTACCCTTAATAATCATTCCAAGTGTATCAAATTTTTAGAAATTTAGTATATTATTCATGAAAAGGAAAAGAATCATAAGACTCATGTTACATTTTGCAATTTAAAAAATTAAAAGTTCAATCATTGTGTGTATAATTTGAAACATAGGTTTTAAAAAAAATCTGGTTTTAGATAGCTGGTATCTTCTTTTTAAATGTTTATTGCTATTGACTTTTACCTTAAAACTACTTCTGTTCTCTCCTATAACATTTGGTATGTTATATTTCCATTTCAGTTTTTCTCAAGAATTTTTTAAAATTTTATACACATTTCTCAGTATGTCAAAATGAACTCCACACTTATATAAAACTATAATGTACTAATGAAACATAAATTTTAAAAAATGTACTTCCTCACAATAAGAACTATAAATGACAAATCCACAGCTTATATGATTCTTATTAATGAGAATTTGAAAGCTTTCCCTCAAAAATCAGGTAAGAACAAAGATACCATCTAGCCCTGTTCATTCAACATAATATTGGAAGTCATAATCCTAACAAGTAGGCTAGAGAGGAATATATATATATATATATATATATATATATATAAACTGGAGAGAAGAAGTTAAATTTCCCCATTTGTAGCATTATCTTATACATAGGAAACACTAAAGGCTCCACAACAAAAAAGAAAGATAGAAAAGAAAAGAAAGAAAGAAAGAAAGAAAGAACCTAATAAGCAAATTTGGAAAAGTTATAGGATACAAAACAAACAAATAAAAATTATAAAGTTTCTGTACACTAATAATCAATCATCTGTAAAATAAATAAAGACAACAATTCCATTTCTAACTACTAGAAAAGCAAAAATAGACAAATAAGACAACATCAAAGTAAAAACTTCTGCAGCAAAAAGAAAGCAATTAACAGTGAAGAGAAAATTTATCTAATGGGAAAAAAATATCTGAAAATCTGATTATGGGTTGATTCACAGAATATATAAGGAGTTCAAAAACTTAATAGCAAAAATCTAAATAGCACAATTAAAATGGGAAATAGACCAAATAAACATTTCTCAAAAGAAGTCATACACATGACCAACAGGTGCATGAAAAATGTTCAATTTCACTAATTATCAGGGAAATGCAAATCAAAATCACAATAAGATATTACCTCACTCCAGTAAAAATGTCTACTATAAGAAGAGACAAAAGATAGCAAGTGCTAGGGAAGATCTGTAAAAAAGTAAGTCTTGCACACTGTTGGTAGAAATAAAATCAGTACAGCCATTATTGGAAGCAGTATAAATAAATAAACAAATAAACAAATAAATAAATAAAAATAAAAGACCCTGTACCTTCTGAATGTACTTTCATTCATTTTGTATGGAAGATTGGGCTCCAGGCAATCCTGTATGTGCCCTGATATGTCCTATAAAGAATGGATCTTTTCTGTCCCAGATTAGACTTTGTATAGTGGAAAACAAAGAGAAAACAGTAGAAGAAGGGGAAATCCTACCAGCATCTTCAAGGGATACTATAGCATTAACTACATACTGACTATCAGAAAATAAATTAAATACAGAATCTTTAAAAATCACAAAAGCTTGTAATACTTCATTAAGTTCTACCTTTTGAGCTGATTGTTTGGGTACTAAAAATGTAAAAGTTTGATCAGGGGTAACTACTGCTGCTGTACCATTATTTGTCCCATCAGTGAATATATTTGGATAGGGGTTTTTCATGATAGGGTTTTTTCTTGTCATTTTTGGAAAAACTACAGGATGCTTAGACCAAAAAGACAACAAAGGATTAGATGGTAAGTGATTATCAAATGAAACATTAGATTTACACATGATTATTGCCCAAGTATTTAACTCATTAGCTAACTCATCAATTTGATCCATAGTATGTGGAGTAATAATTTTATTGGGAGAAATCCAAAACACTCCCTTTGCTGCTCTTATTCCTTTGAGTATTAATTGTCCTACAGCCTCAGGATACCTAGTAAGAATAGTGTTAGGAGAATAAGATAAATGTATCCATAATAATGGACCTTCTTGCCCAAATACTCCTGTAGTAATATTTTTTGTTGGTAGTACAATAAATAATAAAGGCAAACTTATATCAATTCTATCCAAATGCATATTTTCCATATATGTTTCAATGATTTTTAATGCCTTTCTTGCTTCAGGCGTTAACATGCGGGGTGAATTTGGATCTGATGGACCTTTTAGGATATCAAATAAAGGTCCTAGCTCTCCTGTTGGTATGCCTAGATAAGGCCTTATCCAATTTATGTCTCCCAATAAAGCCTTATCCAATTTATGTCTCCCAATAACTTTTGAAAGTTGTTAAGTGATTTGAGTTGATCTACTTGTATTTGAATTTTTGGTGGACGGACCATGGTTGAGGATAATAGAACTCCTAAATAATTAATTATAAGATTTAATTGTACTTTATCTATTGCTATCTCTAAATTATAATTTTTTAATAAATTTAAGTGTGGCATAACATTCTAGCAATGTGTTTTTATCTTTATATGTCAATAACATATCATCCATATAGTGAAATATTTGTAGTTCAGGATTTTGATTTCTAATTGGCTGGATTGCTTTGTTAACGTAAATTTGACACATAGTTGGACTATTATCCATCCCTTGAGGGAGTACTTTCCATTCATACCTCTGATCAGGACCTTCACAATTCAGTGTAGGGACAGTAAATGCAAAATGTGGACTATCCTCAGGATGAATTGGAATTGAAAAAAAACAATCTTTAATATCTCTAACTAAAACATACCAGGTTTTTGGCAAAGCAGACAATTGGGGAATCCCCGATTGAGCAGGTCCCATAACAACCATCTCATTATTAATGGCTCTTAAATCTTGCAATAATCTCCATTTACCAGATTTCTTTTTAATGACAAAAATGGGAGTATTATGAGGAGATACCGAAGGTTGTATATGTCCTTCCGCTAATTGTTGTTTGACCAGGTCATGGGCTACTTGTATCTTTTCTTTAGTCAGGGGCCACTGAGGAACCCACATTAGTCTTTCTGATTTCCAAGTAAATTTGATTGTCTCAGTGGCCCTTTCTGAAAACCCAATCCATGTGTATTTATTCCTTGATCTATTTGAATTTGTGCTGTCATACCTTGTTCTTGTTCTCTTAATCTTTTTTCTTTCCTAAAGCCTTGACTAGCCCTAGTAGTGGGCGTGTTAGGATTGATGTTATTTGGTAATGTCAAACCTAATTGATCTAGGACATCTCGTCCCCATAAATTTATAGGAAGATGATCCAATACATAGGGCTGTATAGTTCCTTTACATCCTTCAGGATCCTTCCAATCTAATACCATTGCACTTCTATGGGGATTAGTTGCCACTCCTAGGCCTCAAAGCATTTGAGTGGCTTGTTGTAATGGCCAATGTTTTGGCCATTCTTGACAAGAGATGATGCTAAGGTCAGAACCTGTGTCCAGTAGCCCATTAAATTCATGTCCTTGAATATTTAGTTTTAGCATGGGGCGAGAATCTAAATTTAAAGACAGCATAGCCCAATCCACACCTGTGGAGCCTAATCCCCTGGAACCTCTTTCTACAGAACGACTGGAAAATTTATCATGCAGGCTGGGTATTATTAATAACTGTGCTATTCTATCTCCTGGTGAAATTACTGATATACCTCTTGGAGAACTAGCTATAATTTTTATTTCACCTTCATAATTGGGATCAATTACCCCAGGACTTATCATAATCCTTTTAGTGTAGAAGAACTGCGTCCCAATAATAAGCCTACTGTTCCTTGGGGAAGAGGTCCTTTTACTCCTGTGGGAATGATTTGAACTCCCATCTCTGGAGTTAGTACTGCTCTGGCAGAGGTGCAGCTGTCCAACCCTGCTCTCCCTCTAGTTTGTCTGATGAGGGATTTAATGGATAATGTGTCCTGGGCACTACCCTGATGGAGTTGCTAGATTCCTCCATTGCCCTGTATATTTGTGGTTGTGGGCCCCAGAGCATTGGGCTCCCCAGTCCGTTTTTTGGCAATGGAGCCTGATGCCTTTCTCCACGATATCATGGGTAAACATTTGGTCCTTGTCCGTTTTTTGATAACAGAGTACCCTCTATGGTGGTTTGAGAACAGCATTCATTAGACCAATGTCTCCCTCTATGGCATCGTGGGCAAATACTCGGTATTCTACTCCTTTGATACCTAGCTTTGTTAAACCCTCCTCCTATGGGGCAACTCCTTTTAAAATGTCCTGTTTGTTCACAATTGTAGCATGTTTTTGGCCTGGCATCTAAAGCCTGTTGTACGGCTGCCAAGACTTGCCCTTGTTCATTAATGTCTCTACATAATTTAATATATGTGTTTAAATCTTCATGTCTCCATGGTCTAATGACCTCTCTGCAGCAATGATTTGCTTGGTCATAAGCCAGTTGTTTTTATAAATGGCACTGCTTGTTCTGTGTCCCCCAAAATTCTGGAAGCCGTTTGAATAAGCCTGTCTATAAATTCAGCGTAAGGTTCATTAGTTCCTTGTTTTACCTTAGATAATTGTTCTTGTAAATCTCCATGTCCCTGTAAAGTTTTCCATGCCCTAACAGCATCTACAGGAATTTGTGCTTATACGCCAGGATCATATTCAATTTGTTGCCGTTGACCCTCATAAGGTCCTTTTCCTAACAACATTTCTAGATTTCTTTGAGGGTAATCGGCTGCTGCATTTCGCCTAGCTGTCTCCATGCAAAATTCCTCATTGGCAACCTTCCATAACAAATATTGTCCTCCATTTAGCACAGATCGACACATGTTAGCCCAATCTGCTGGCATCATGTCCAAGTTGGTAATGGATCCGACCATGCTCACAGTGAAGGGTGCTTTCGGGCCATAGGTTGTTATAGCCTCCTTTAATTGCTTCACTGTTTTGAAATCTAAAGCACGGTGAATTCGTTGCCCTCCTGCCTGCTCAAGTATAGGGCATGCTAATCTTTGGGGTCCTGCCTCAGGATTCCGCCCATCAACTACGGGAGTTGAGGGCCACTCAGCTGTAGATGGAGCTGTTAGTTGAATTACACCATCTGGTGATAGAACGGAGTTAGTAGCAGCCTCCTGTTGTAGCTACCCCCCCTGATCGTTGTTTGTCCTTTAAGCTTTCTTCCTTTAAATTTTCCTCTGACTGACTAGATCGAGAAACCTTCTCTTTTGCTTGACCTAACATGTTTTCTACCATAGTCTGGACCTCTAACAATTTACTTAACAGTCTTTTGGTTTGTTTTTTACTAATTTCTAATCTACTATAAAGGCAATGCAACCCAATAAGATAACATAAAACAAAACCGAAACAGAATTAAACAAAAACGGAACAAAAAAATCGTTGCATCAGTTTTCTCTTTCTCAGGGCCGAACAACTTCAAACCTTGAGCCAACCATTTTTCCCAGTTTGCCTGAGAAAGTTCTAATGATAGGCAGCTTGAAACAAAAACAAAATAAATCAAAACAAGAACACATTGTTTTTTGAAATGGTCACCCATTCTGTCGCCTTCCCTCAGGGGCAAGCAATTTTACTCACCTCAAAGCTTCAGGCGTCCCCCACATGGGCCACCAATTGCCGCAATCTGGCTGAGCACAAAATCACGAGCCACTCAAGCAGGAACAAACTTTATTTTTGAAACTGCCGCCAATGCCCCGTATGCTCCCAGAAGATTGCTGACCGACCCACGCGGCGTTCTCCCGGACCCCAACAGGAAGTCCCTCCTCCGGAATTCCCTCCTACCGCACTTCCCCAACCAATGGGAACTCTCCAGGAGTCCTATAGCAGGCCGAGGTGGACAGCAGGAGTCCAATATCCATAAGAATGCAGATCATAGCATAATCATATCATCTCAATGGCTTGCTGGCTTCACCTTTCAACCAAAAATGCCATGCATCATATTACTTGGCTGTGGCTCTTAGCAATGGCTAATTAATTTTGACAAGGTACCAAGGAATGCAATGGGGTAGTAAAAGTCTCCTAAATGGTGGTATTAGGTATAACTGGATATCAATAAGCAAGGGAATGAAATTAGGCCCTCATCTCACACCATATATAAAAATCAACTCAAAACAGATTCAAATTTTAAATGTAAGACCTAAAAATATGAAATTACTAGGTGAAACAGGAGAAAATTTTCATGACATTGTTGTATGTAATACATTTTTTGATATGAGCCAAAAGTCACAGGCAACAAAAGCAAAAATACAAATTACAAAAACAAATAAAAGATTTAGATTAAAACTAAAATGCTTCCTCAAGCAAAGCAACCAATCAACAGAGAAGAAAGACAATTTGTGGATTCAAGCAAATTATTTGCAAGTTTTTTTATAAGACAATAGTTAGTATCCAAAATAAATATGTGACTAAAACAATTCAACAGTAAGAAAATAAATAATGCAACTGACAATGGGCAAAACTACACTGAGATTTTTTCTCAATCATGTTATAATGGCAATCATCAAGAATGAAAATAGCAGTAATAGCTAGTAACAAAAAATAAAAGAAAAGAAAAGAAAAAAAAATAACTGTCATATGATCCTTCATCAATCTCACAAAGGGGTATATAGCCTAGAATATGAAACCAGCATGGTGAAGAGGTGGTGTCTGCACTCTCGTGTTAACTACAATGTTATTTACAGAAGTCAGAATATGAAAATAAATTAAGGTTCTATCAGTGGATATGTAGATCAAAAATACATGAATGAATGGAAAATCAAATATGAATAAAGGAAAGGTGGCATACAATTAATTCATCTTTTGAAAAGGAAATACTATTATATGAACCAAATTAGATGAGCCTTTAGGAAATTACATGAAGTGAAATAAACCAAGCATAGTAAGATAAATATTATGAATTCACTTATACATGGAATTTTTAAAAGTAAAACTTATTTAAACAGAAAAAATGGTGTTTTCAAAGGCTAAAGAATGGGAAGTTAAGAGATATGTTTGTCAAAGAACATAAAAATTAATTTAGGCAAGAGACATAGGTACAAGACATCTGCTGTACACCATACATGGTAACTATAGTTAATAACAATATATTGCATAATGACTATTTCTAAGGAGTATATTTAAGTGTTTGAACCATGAAAAATAAGTATTTGATGAGATGATATATGTGTTAATGTTTTGACATTCTACAATATATCCATATATTAAAACTTGTTGCACACCATAAATCAATAAAATTGAAACCAAAAACAAAACAACCCACAAAATACTCTGATGCAGTACTCAGTTTCAAGTAAAACATGTTCCTGTATAGATGCAATAAAACATGAGATTTCATGAATTGTAATTGCTTTAAAGCTGCTTTTATTTCTTAATTTCACAATATGATGTTTATGAATCATCACTGAAATTACCTGTAAAATCATAGAAAAAATATAAACTACATACAGGCATACTTCATTTTATTGTGTTTTGCAGACATTGTTTTTACAAATTGAAAATTTGTGGCAATTTTACATCTATCAGTGTTTTTTTTTTCAACAGCTCACATAAATGTTAGCGTTTTCTTATCAATAAATATTTTAAAATTAAGATATGTAAATTTTAATTGACTATAATATGTTATAATTAAAACTTTTATATACAATGGGAAACCCAATAGTTCACATGACTAAATTTACTATGCTATTTCCTATGTTAGAGTAGTATGCCACTGAATCTTCAATATCTCTGAAGTTTGCTTGTATACCTATCTTGTCAATTGAGACAATTACATATTGAAGGATTTTATTGTATAATTTACATCCTACATCATGTTTTTCAATTAACCATGTTATGGCTTATCAATTATAAACTTTCAAATAATCTTACAACAGTGTATATATAATTCAGTTTTTTTGAAGAAGGATCTATTTTTCAGATTTTCTGTATTATACCATTTTATTGTAAATTTTAATTACATAAAATTCTTTTACATAATTTTATTTATAATGTTTTTACATAATTTTGATTACATAAAAAACTGTATTCAGATTGTCACAACTATATTTTTTACAGGCGCCATCAATTACAATTGCTATGATATAAAATAAAGAGAAATTATGAGTAATATCAATTATATGAAACTACCAATGAATTAATAAACAACTGCTAGTAAATTTTCACTGTAATAATTATTCTTATAGGAATTATTTTAAATAATTTTCATTTTGAGAACATGAATATGTTTCAACAACTGTCCCAAATATTATCATTTTCTATATTAAATAATTGAAAAAATCAACTTCATTGTCTTTCTGGATTTAATTCTTTATAATACAATCATGTACAGTATTAATCTGTGACACACAGTATGAAATAATGCAAAAAGTCTTTTGTTTGATTCTCATTTATGTATCCTACTCATTTTGTAACTTTGAATAAAAACAGTCTCTGGACTTCAGATTCTCGGAATAATAATAGCTACTATGTAAGCTTGGTTCGACAGTGAGATAAGATGTATTTAAACTTTTGTCCCAGAAGAGATAGAAAATAAATAGGAGCCATTGTTGTGACTTATTATATTTAAGAAAAACGTTAACATAGGCATTTTCTAAGAAATGGGTATACAAAGAAGGAACAATTTTTTAATGTTTCCTTAGTTATTGATAGACCTTTATTTTTTATTTATTGATATGCAGTGCTGAGAATTGAACCCAGTGCCTCACACATGCAGGTAAACGTGCTACCACTGAGCCAGAACCTCAGCCCAGGAACAAAATATTTTAAATATCCAATTTGTGTCCTTCCAACAAACATTGCACAAATCTTTGGTTGTCTTTTCCATTTATCTTTTAAAGTACAATTGAAAACTAACATAAAGAGGAAACAAATTATGGACATGAATAGGCATACCAATGAGAAACAAATTAATGGTTTGCATGTAGTGATGTAAGTAATTTCTGATGTACAATTTATAATAGTTTCATTTTATTTAAAAAGAAACTTACCCTTGGTATTGACATATCTGATTAATTCTTGCATATTCACCAAAAAAACTTGTCCACCATACAGAGAAGTTTTAAGAGGCAAGCAATGTTATGTATGTTATCTTGGTGAAAACCACTTCAAAAAAAAAAACAATTGCTTTATAGAAAAACAAACTTTTTGAAACCTTAAGAGAAAAAAATAGGTTCATAGAGAAGTAAAAGTCTTAGGAAACAGGGCTGGGGTTGTGGCACAAGTGGCAGAGTGCTTGCTTAGCACCTGTGAAGCAGATGGTTCAATCTCAGTACCACATAAAAATAAAATAAAGATATTGTATCCACTTAAAACTAAAAAAAAAAAAAATTAAAAAAGAAAGGAAATAGAAGCAGTATTTTCATTCCATATATTAGCATATTAATATTCAAGAATAATACAGGGTAATATTTACATATCATACTTGTGGTAAGTTGAAAGTAAAGGTGATTAGACATATTAATGTTTTACTCAGTATCTCAAGACCTTTATTTGGTTATTTTTCAAATGCTTTTCAGTTAAGTATGCATTGAATACCCATTATTTGCATAGAATTTTATTATGTTAGCTAATATAGTGCCAATTGAAGAAAATTGAATAGACAATGGAGAATACTATTAAGCTAGCTGTGATTCTATAGAAAACAAGTATTTCTATTCTATAGAAAATAAGAATTTTCATATTTTTTTTTTTGTGTGTGTGTATGTGTGTTTATCCACATCATCATGAGGTGGTATTTTCTGTTGTATCTTTTAAAATAGCATAGGGAAAGCAGTTTATTTTCAGAAGTAGATCACATTATAGGGAACTAATAAGTCAGCCCCATATTAAAAACTGGAATGCAGAAGCAATTGGTATCAATAGTCATTTTTGACTAGCTGCCTTAGTCTGTTTTAATTGCTATGAAAAAATATCATAAACTGGGTGATTTATGAATAACAAATTCTTTATCGAAGTTCTGACTGGAAGAACATTCAAGATCAAAGTACTAGGAAGTTTACAATTTGAAGAGGGCTTACTTTCTGGTTTGTTGAAAGCACTTTTTTCTTGGGTTTTCACAAAACAAAAGAGGGGAAGGGTCTCTCTATGGCCTCTTTTATAAGGGCATTAACCCTTTTCTGCTCATATGATCTAATCACCTTCCACATCATAATGCCATCACATTGGTGATTAGATTTTATACATGAATTTTGGGGTGGCACAAACATTCAGAATACAGCACTAGTCCAGATAGATAGTTGCTGGTCTCCACAGTGGTAAAACATAAGCCCATAATCATGTACTTTTTAATATTGAGTTTGGATCTGTTAGTGATAGACCCAAGTAAGAGAATTCTTAATGTCTTATGGGAGGATTGTTCTAGTCATCCTGCCATAACACAGCTATTATATGCAGTCCTCACTGTACATTTTTCTAAAGATAGACAAGAAGCTAGCACCAGCAACCAGATCTTACAATTACTGGCCTTTTTCTGTATTGACAACAATAAAAAAAATACTTTTCTGTAGGACTTCTGTGTTTGAGATTGGGTCTCTGATAAACTTTGTGTTTGTGCATGCTTGGTGGCTAGGAAGTTTCTGTGCGAAATAGCAGAATACCTGGCTGCTGGGAAACTTCTGTGTTAAAGACATAGGATGCCTGGCCCCCTGTAGCAATGCTTTTCAAGAGGGTTTGGACCTTGATCTTAGGCACATAGCTCCTGGGAATAGAAGAATTTGTTTGATAGATAACTACAATGTTTCATCAAGATTCTGTGCTCCATAACTACAATGATTCACCAAGCTCTGGTGCTCTTAGAGCTGCCCTCCTAATATTAACTTCAGACATTGGACTTTCTTGAGAACTGCACAAAGCTCCTAACATTGTATATTATAATTGAAAAATGTAACTGCAGTATGAGCAACTTTGTTGATACTCTAAACAATAATGTGGTTTCTAAAGACCTAATGTAACCTATTGGTATAAATAAACATGGATGCTTGAACAAAGAGCCACTCTGCCACAGTTCCCTTCCTCTGAATCTTGTCTCCCTTTTTATTTTATTTTATTTTTTATTTGTTGTTCAAAACATTACAAAGATCTTGACATATTATATTTCATACATTAGATTCAAATAGGTTATGAACTCCCATTTTTACCCCAAATACAGATTCCTAGTCTCCCTTTATTGAGATTCTTTACACTTTTCTAAGTAAATATATAATGTAAAATGTAGCATAGTAGTAACTAACCACTATCAAATTAAAATTTTTAAAATTATCAAATAAGATTAGATAAAGTATTTTTGAATAATACTTTATCCTTTTAAGGATAAAGTATTATTCAAAAATTTTGTTATTAAATTTGTATTCATGTAAGAAATGGTAGATTCAGAATACCTTTATAGGAAGAGTAAAATTTGATTAGAAAGTACAGCTAAAGCATTTGTTCTAAAACAATTTTGTATAACAAATATTCAACTTTGACCTAGTATTTTCATAAGGACAGATGGTAGAGGAGACTGAGTTTCAATACTTTCTAAATCCATTCTTTTGTATTGCCACTACCTTCAAGAACACTCACAGGTGAAAATTTGGAATACTATTAACCACACTTTGTCTACATTTGGCAAATAAAACCTAAACTTGTACATACCAATTATATTTTATAATTATTGATTGATTTTTTCTGTAAATATCTACTGTGGACATTATTATCAGTGATATTGAGTATCTTGTAGCTTAAAAATCTCAAAAAGATTGTACACATACAGATCCTTATACAGTACCTGGACATAGTGTATGGTTATTAAATTTCCTTCCCTCATGGTAGCTTTTTCCTCATAACTGTCCTTGCAATGGATTTCTCATAGCTGATTGTCCCTTCCAAGCAGATCAAGTAGGGATCAATAATTTCCAATATACTGTGTTCCGTGACCTTGCAATGTTTTGTTTCCTCCCTTGGGTTTAAAGCCTGGAGTAAAATGAGTGGTTAATTTTCTTAGAGAAAATCATAAAAAAGCATCAACCATATTATAACTGAGCCCATGTTTTTGATTAGCATCTAAAACCAATTGTAGGAGTGCTTGAGATCTAGGCATGGGTATTTTTCCAAAAGACCAACAGATGGATATCTTAAGAATTATGATTTTTAAAATACTGTATGCATGTGTGTACTTGTGCACACACTTATCTCTATATGGTTCACTGGCAAGTGTGTTTTCTTGTATTTATGTGTTGACATACATTTTTTTTGGTATATATGTCTATATCTTCAGAATTCATTTTCTATAAAAGTTCTTATGCAGAACACCAGTGCCCCATTATCCTCAGAGCAACAATGTGTCTTTTAAAATAGATGTAATATTCTCCTTAGGATTATCATTGATGGAATGGAGCTGGCATAGAGAGCCATAAATAATATGGGAAAAGGTAAAACACACCGGGTATATTATCAGAGTAGGAGTAGATTCTATTTGTCCCTCATCAAACTTAATCCATACTTTGTCAGAAGTATAAAAAATAAAAATAAAAGAAAGGAAAAAAAAGGAAAGCAAATAGAAAAAAAAGCAGAGATAATTAATTGTGTGTTGCAATTATGCACTACTCTTCTTTTATTAAATTATATAGTCTTTTGCAGATTTTTACAGTTTTTTGGGGGGATATGATATAATCCATACGTACTAATTGTAGAAAACTTAAAATATGAATGAAAATAAAAATAAGGAAAAACCATAGATGGTCTTCATTAAATATTTTTGGTATAGACATTT
This sequence comes from Ictidomys tridecemlineatus, assembly GCF_052094955.1. Lineage (NCBI taxonomy): Eukaryota > Metazoa > Chordata > Mammalia > Rodentia > Sciuridae > Ictidomys > Ictidomys tridecemlineatus. The sequence goes on from NC_135493.1 coordinate 44,429,570, forward strand.
GACATGTTCACTACATAAAAAATATTTGTATAATTTGGATAATCAAACTTATCCAATTATCTATTTTTTTATTTGACATCATATTTAATTTTATATGGTATTAAATACTCTTCAAAATGATTCTTAAAATAATTTCAAGATATTTTATCATATTACTGTGCCATAATACATTTAATATTTTACCTAGCTAGATACATAAGTTGTTTTAAAGATAACTCACTGGATATCTTACAACCATAAAGTTTTTGGTTATAAGTATTTGCTTCAATTTTTGATATTTTTTAAGATAAATTTCCATAAATGAAATTAGTTGGTCCAATTTTAAGTAATTTTTAAGTGTCTTCCAACATCTTTTAAGGCAAGGAAAGCTTTTAAGTCAGTTAAGTGTTTCTCCATCATCAAGAGGTTTATTTAAAAATGATTTTGATGACTTGATATTTTAAAATATTATAGGAAAATTTTGTTTTGACATTACTAGTTCATCTAACAAATGTATCCTTTCATTTCAATTATTTTTGATCGTTTTTATTCTCAAGAAGTTCTTCACAGTAAAATTAGTTAAATGATCACCTATAGCTTCTTCTGTTTTATTGTATATATTTCTATTTAGTACACATAGAATTTATTTTGCTCTCTAGTAACTGGTCAAAATAAATTATTTATTTTGCAAGAAGCTATTTTCATCATTTATTGAATTGCATGTTTTCTATCACCAGTACAATATGGACTGTTAAATATTTACTTCAGAAACTATTTGAACAATATAAAATCTGTTTCATTTAGTATGCTGATTATTTCAGTGCAGCACAGTTTAGTTTGTTTCTGCTTAATATTTTAGTATTTAAAAAGCAAATTTGGGGTACATTTGATAAAGTTAAATTTACAATCCATTATTATAAACATAAATATATAGCCTGAAATAAAGCATTATAAATATATATTTAAACAAATAATCATTTCTCATTGCAACTATATATAGCATAGATACAAACATACATTTTACTTAATGCACCTAAAATTAGTTAAATAAAACAATAAACTTATATTATTTATATTTCATCTTTGCCAATGTGATTTTCATATTAATTCAACTCCTCAATTCCCAGGGCTCAGAAAATATATATACACTTCATACTTACATTATTTTTTAAAAAGCTTTTCATGAAAAAAATTAGTTGTGGGAAGTAGAGTTCTCCAGAGAAATAAAAAATAAGATGCGTATATAAATGTGTGTGTGTGCGTGTGTGTGTGTGTGTTTTCAGAGAGTGAGAGGGGTTTTAAAGAATGGGCTTACATCATGGAAGAAGGATATTCAAGAAGTGGCTCACATGATTGAGGAAGCTTGCAAGTTCAAAATGTATGGGGCAGGTTAGTAGCTGGAAATCTATGGAAAAGTTGGTATTTCTGACTGAATCTGAAGGCACTCTAGAGTAGAATTCCTTTTTGGAAAAGGATTTTAGTCTTTTCTCTTAAATTCTTCAACTGATTGGATGAGGCCTACCCACATTATGAAAGATAATCTGCTTCACTCTAACACTACTGATTTAAAAGGTAATCTCATCCTTAATATTAGGTTTTTAAGTCTATATCTTCTTTATTTTCACTATCATGAGGTAACTTCATTGCCAGTCTCCCAAATAACTTCCTTTGGTCTAATTACTTCTTTTGATTTTGCAGTCATCCTGCCAAAGTTAATTTTCTAAAATATTGTTCTCATACCCCAACCAATAATCTAGCAATAATCAGTTTGAGGAAAAGGATCATGGATTCTGAGTCAGCCCAACTACTCCCCTGTCTATCATACTGTATGACCTTCTCCCAACCTCACTTCCTTAAATTATAAAGTGCAGATATCAGTGTTAACTTCAAATATTTATGGTAAATAATAAATACTATAGTATTTGCACCCATGTTTAGCATAATTCTTGGTTCATAAGTATTTCTCTTTCCTTTTCTATTCAAAAACATTGTATATTAAATAAACAGAGAAATGAAAATAAAGATAGACAAAGCAAAAAGAGGAAATATACATTACTTAAAGTTCACAAAAATGCTAATTAACATGTGAAGCATAACCACAAAACTGAGCTAACTAAGCAAGTAGTTCTCTATGAAAAATAAGAACTTTAAATTTCTGAAAAAAATGTGCATATTAATGTAATCAAATTTATTTCACAGGAAAATAGGATAATCAGATGCCAATTATGGTCAACTAATGTCTGATGGTTAAACTTTTAATGAAAACAATCTAAGGATCCTTAAATATTTTTTAAAATGTGAAATATTCATAATTTTGTTGTTTATAATTAGAAAAAAGGTGAAAATCTAATATTCATCAAAATAATGTATAAAAAATGGACTAGTATACAAAGACAAGAAAGTGATCTTCATCATAAAAAAAGAAATTACTGGGAGTGAAATAAAACATTAAAATTTCTTGTAGTGCAAAGTATGTTTTAAAAGATTTTTTTAAAAAATTAACTCCTTTAAGTTGATTTTTGTTCTTCATTATGATGAGTTATACAAAAAGTGTTGAATTGCAAGATGCAAAAAAGGCAGAAAGTGAGGCAGTTCACAATTTCAGAAGAGAAAAAGCAGAGCATGAAAAAACTTTGTGGAGTGATGGGTATGTTCATTATCATAATTGTGGTGATTGTTTGATGGGTGGTGTATCATATGTGAAAATATGGTACCGTACATTTTAAATAAGTGTAGTTTATTTTGTCTAAGCTGAACCTCAAGAAGCACATTTGGCTGGGTATGCTTTCTACAGTTCCAGATACTTGGGAGGCTGAGATGGGATCATTTGAACCCAAGAGTTTGAGGCCAGCCTGGACAACGTACCAAAAAAACGGAGAAAAGGGACATACCCTTTATTTGTTATATATATTTCATGATTGTTCTTTTATGTCCTTGATATTTAATAAATCAATTCAAAAAGTAAAACAACAACAACCAAAACAGAGAACACAGAGCAAGGATATCAAATTAACCTGAATGTATTAGGCAAAATATTTAATTTGATTTTTAAAACAAATCAAGATGGAAACCTTAAGAAAACTATGGTTATGGCTTTTATGCCTAAAAGTTTGAAGCCTTTACATAGTTATATTTCCAGGTCTAGATCATATTTTAGAGTGTAGTGTGAATATAAAAAGTAAAAAATTAGGCCACGAAAGAAAAGGACAATTTGCCTATTTAATCAGTTGAGGAAAGAGAGGTCTGTAGAGCCTTTAATAAGCCTTCTCTCTGATATGGATATGTAATTTGCTTAAGTGTAGTAACAATCACTCTACCTATATGTGTATCAAAACATTTTGTTTTACATATTAAATATACGCATCTTTCTTTTAAAAGAAAACAAACTTGTGTTTACAGACTTAATATGAGAAAAAAGTAGGAACAACTTCAACTGAAACTGGAGGCATCCAAGATTCAATCAAAGAGTATTTAAAAAGCTAGGAATTTCTAAACTATAAGATTATAAAGCAGAAGCTTTCTATGTTATAAAATATTGGTTAATGTTACAAGAAACCAGAAAATATAATCTTATCCACCAAATAAAAATTTTCAGACCTTTACAGGTCAAAGTCTATGTTAACATATAAATTTACTAAGTCTGTGAGCTTAATGAATGGCAAAATAATCAGACTATTTATATTCACATACAAAAGTTTAATTCGTTTTTACCTCTATATGACATTGAAAGGCCATATTGTCTGCCTTTAAAGGATAGATTTTTTTTGATGTATTGAAAGAATAATCACTCAGGGGAAAATATCAACTTTTTAATTTATTTCTAATTTAAATGTACATTATTCTTCAGTTTGGGGAAAAAAAATTGATGTGACCTAGAAAGTGTACATGTTATTCAGAAACATAAATCATTGTTTCAGTTCTACTGTTGTGTTTAATATAGAAAAGACATTTTCTAACACTTTTGGAAGGAAGTGTAATGATTACACTGTTTTTAAATGTCAATAATAATATTTGGTGGTCTCAGGTGGATAGCAGATATATTTCTCAGAACTAAATAGAAATGTTTCCACAACATACAAATATCAAAGATTCCAGTCCAAGAATTATGTTACCAGTGACATACAAAATTGAAGAAATAATACTATCTGAAGAAAATAGGTATCTATTGAATATATACTATATGCTGGGCACTATTAGGGATGTTATTCATTGCTGAACTCCTCATAATAACTCTACAAGGTAGAAAGTATTATCTTCAATAATAATGATGAATATTTACTGGAAACTTACTATATATTAGGACTGTTATATTTTATATGCCTAGTAAGTCTCAATTAGTATTCAAATAATACTGTGAAATAGATATTACTGTTATTCCCATTTTAAAGGTGAAAAAAAAACCAGAATTAGCAAGATTAATTACTAGGTAAAGAAACTGTTAAAGCTAAAGTTTGCTGGGTTTAAACCTTATATTTCTTTATTTCAACTTTTAAACAAGCTCCAAATAACTTATTGTGTTATCTGCATTCTATGTTATAATCATCTTAGACTGATGGCTCTTAATAGTGGTGACTTATTGTTACCAATGGTGCTACATAACCAAAAAGAAGACTAGATTCCACTTCAAATTAAATGAATCAAAATATTCAGATTTGAGGACTTGAAACTGCATATTTAAAATTTTTCTAAGTTTTAATTAGGTTTCAAACATTGCCAGATAAGTACCACAGAAGAAGAGAGCCAAGGTATTTTGGAAATTCATTAACCATTAGATCTGTGAATATTAATATTGGCTGCATATTATGATCATAATTGGAACTTTAAGATATAGAAAATGCCAGGGTCTAATCCCTAGACCAGATAAATCAAAATCTTTGAGGACAGGATGAAGACATAGGGAATTTCTTAAAAGTTTTCCCAAGTGACATTAAAGTGCAACCAGCAATGAAAATTATTGGCCTCTGGCCTTTCTCTAACTTTTCTGATTTTAAACCACAGTTTTTCCCTCCATTACTTTCTAATTTACCATAAAATCTTCAGTTTTAAAATTTATGCTTTCCACAATTATTATATATATGATTTTGTTTCTCTCCTGCTACTTTCAGTTTTCAAGTCAAAGTGTACTCACTGTACTTAAGATGCATCTTTTTTTTTTGCCTTACAAACTTTACTCACGCTATTTATGTGTTTTCATCCCTAGTTGCTAAAATCCTATCTATCCTTCAAAAATCATTTTCATGAATGCTTAGTTGTTTTGAACCAGGTAAGATCTGCCCTCCTATGAACCACTGTGGACCCTGACTGATATACTTTTATGCCCTTCCTCTATCACATATGTATTATAATTTTATATGTTCTTGCTTTTGTCTTCCCTTTGAAACTACACAAAATATTGTCATTGGAATATTAAATTTGTGTATGAATTTGCATAGCTTGGAAAAAGATGTTTAGAATCAAAATTCTATACATAAAGATTAAAAATTAGGAGTTGGGGATATAGGTCACTGATACAGTGTTTGCCCAGCGTGTATAAGGCCCTGGATTAAATCCCCAGTACAGGGGCTGGGGTTGTGGCTCAGATGTAGAGCTCTCCCTTAGCATGCGTGAGCCACTGGGTTGGATCCTCAGTACCACATAAATATAAAATAAAGATATTGTGTCCATCTATAAATAAAAAATATATTAAAAAGAATCCCCAGTACAACATACACACATACAAAAATACAAATATATTTCTAAAAAGGATGAAAAAGATAATTAAATGACTTAGTAAGATATTTCCTAACACTGATCCCTCTTATATGGAATTAAAAGAACAAAAAAGCAAGAGAAAGAGTCACACTGATGTTGCAAAAATTTTGAAAAGTATTATATAATTTTAAGGACAGAATGAATAAAACAAAGTTTGCCTCTCCCAGGTAAAGTTCTATTAGGATTTAAAAAAAATCATTTATTGATTTTATTTTTTTAAATACACGACAGCAGTGGAATGCATTACAATTATTATTACACATATAGAGCACAAGTTTTCATACCTCTGTATTTAAAGTATGTTCATGCCAATTTATGCCTTTATACATGTACTTTTTTGCGTGTTACATTTCTTAATACATGTATATAGCACAATTTTTCACATCTCTGTTTGTATATAAAGTATGTTGACACTCAATTTGCGTCTTCATGCATGTACTTTGGATTATGATGTCCATCACATTCCACCATCCTTGCTAATCCCCTGCCCCCTCCTTTTCCCTCCCACCCCTCTTCCTTATCTAGAATTAATCTAATCCTTCTATGCTTTCCCTCCCTGCCCCCTCTTTGAGTCAACCTCCTTATATCAGAGAAAACATTAGACATCTGTTTTTTGCGGATTGGCTCATTTCACTTAGCATTATCTTCTCCAGTGCCATCCGTTTACCTGCAAATGCCATGATTTTGTTCTTTTCTAATGCCCAGTAAAGTTCCATTGTGTATATATACCACATTTTTAATGCAATCATCCACTGAAGGACATCTAGTTTGGATCCACAGTTTAGCTATTGTGAATTGTGCTGCTATAAACATTGATGTGGCTGTGTCCCTGTAGTATGCTGTTTTTAAGTCTTTGGGGTATAATCCAAGGAGAGGAATAGCTGGTTCAAATGTTGGTTCCATTCCCAGATTCCCAAGGAATCTCCATACTGCTTTCCAAATTGGCTACACCAATTTGCAGTCCCACCAGCAATGTATGAGTGCACCTTTTTCCCCACATCCTTGCCAACACTTGTTATTGTTTGTCTTCATAACACTGCCATTCTGACTGGAGTGAGATGATATCTTAGAGGAGTTTTGATTTGCATTTCTCTGATTGCTAGAGATGATGAGCATTTTTTTTTGTATATTTGTTGATTGATTGTATATACTCTTCTGAGAACTGTCTGTTCTGGTCCTTGGCCCATTTGTTGATTGGGTTATTTGTGTTTTTTTTTTTTTTTTGGTGTTTAGCTTTTTGAGTTCTTTGTATACCCTAGACTTTATTACTCTATCTGATCTGTAAGGGATAAAAATTTGTTTCCAGGATGTAGGCTCTATCTATTCACCTCACAAATTGTTTCTTTTGCTGAGAAGAAACTTTTTAGTTTGATTCCATCCCGTTTATTGATTCTTGGTTTTAATTCTTGTGCAATAGGAGTCTTATTAAGAAAGATGGGGCCTAATCCCACATGATGAAAATTAGGACCTACTTTTTCTTCTATTAGACACAGAGTCTCTGGTTTAATTCCTAGGTCCTTGATCCATTTTGAATTAAGTTTGGTGCTTGGTGAGTGATAAGGTTTAATTTCATTTTGTTGCTTATGAATTTCCAGTTTTCCCAGTACCATCTATTGAAGATGCTATCTTTTCTATAAGAATTGTTGTAGAAGAGAAAGGTGAAGCTCTTTCTAGGGGCCATTAGGGCATGGAAGCATAGACTCAGGGTGTTTAATGAATCTGCATGGCAACCTGGAAATAAAATGCTTTTAAATTTCTTGGGTACAACCTTGATTTTCCAGGAGTATATACTTTTATATTTCCATTTATAAAGAAAAAACATGAGTGAATGCTCAAAAGATTCAGTTCATCAAAGCACATGAACATCAATTTGTAATTAATTGCATTTCATAGTGGATCTCAAAAATGTAATCTATGATGAAGAGCTCTCTCTGTTATAATAATTAGTTCATGATTTTCTCTTTCAAAGCTCCACAAAAACTGTGCAAGTAATATGGACAATGAGAAACATATTTCTATTACTATTAACAGTATCCTATCATATTTTGAATTTTTCCTGGAATACTCTAATTGATTTTATTTGAAAGATTTGGTATTCTATAAAAAGCAGTGAATTTTAAAAGCCCATGAAATTTTTAGACTATATATTAAGATATAACTTATACTATCATTTTGACTTCAATTTTTTAATATATGCCTTCTAAAATTATCAGTAGGAATAAAATAACATTATACAAACTTTGCAATTTTAACTATAACATGTAAATGATTAATCTAGGTCTAAAGAAAAATGTTTTTATCTTCCCAGTAACAACACTATTTATGGGAAGTATATTTAAATTTTATCCCTTATTATTTCAGCCCAGTAAACCCCATTTTATATATGCAATTTGTTTTATTTTTATATCATCAGAGTAACAAAAAATGCTATATGTCATATACCATGTTGCATACTCATAAGAAATTGTATAAAACCTACACTGAATGTTGATATAGATAAGACTGATAGGTAATATTGAACCATAATTACTAGCTACTAACATAAACATTTTAAACAGCTTTTATGTTGAAACACTATCAAAACTATAGGCTTAAGCAAAATCAATATTGAAACCAAGTAGAATTCATTCTTTATCTCTTGTGAGGGCAAAGAAACAACATGAGATGAGGAAACAGAGTCCTGTGCAATATCATTAACTCAAAGAATAGTGTTTCATTATTTTAGGTCTAGACTAGTAACCTTGTATTTCCAAAATCTTTGGTAGAATCTAATTAAACCTAAGTTTGAATTGAGAAAGTCCTTGAGGGAAAAATACTTATGAAATAAGCCATTCATCTGCATTGCATAATTTTAGTTATCTTTGAGTTCTTTCAGTAAGTCTCATCAAATCATATAGTATAAAAATTGGCCTAAATCCTTTGTGGTTTAAAGTAGATATATTAGTATATGATCACTTTCAGATGTCATCAATGTAAAATGATAGTTATTTGTTTAAAATTCAGTACTTTTGTGACAAATCCTATTTACTTAGATGTCTTTCTATTTATAATATATTGCTTCTCCTTGAAATGTATTGAACAATGGAAACATGTGTACATAGTATTGTGAGTTGTGCTTTCTCTACCATTATAGAGATAATTTCTTGTATACATAGAATTGAAGAAATCATTCTATAAGATATTTGGTTCAGAACTGTCTTCTTATAATCAACAAAGTTCAAATAACAAAATAAAATGTAGAAGTTAGAGAAGTATTCATAGCACAATCTGAAAAGATAATCATGATTTCAAAAGTTCAGAAAGAGGGGCCAGTGTTGTGGCTTAATGGTAGAGGGCTTGCCTAGCATGCATGAAGCACTGGGTTTGGTCCCCAGCATCACATAAAAATAAACAATAAAATAAAGATATAAAAAATAGTTCAGAAAAAAACAGCTGGATAGCATGCTGTAAATAAAAGAAGGAGTACTAGGAGCATGGCTTAATTTTTTTTCAGATTATTATTATTATTTTTTAATTTTTTAAAATTTGTTTTAATTAGTTACACATGGCTTAATATTAATAATTTATTTATTCATTTCCCCTATGGGCCAGGCAGTATTCTAGGTACTGGAAATGCATCCATGAACACACCATACAAAGACTAGTTGTAACTGAAAGCTTGTTTCCTGTCCCCATTGCCAATAAATGCCAATTTAATAATGAAGACATGGTTTTGAGAAAAAGGAAAAGAAGATTTATTGCTTTCCAGGTGAAAGAGAAACATGGGGGACTTCTGTCCCAAAAGCTGTGACTCTCCTCATCAGTAGGGACTGGGGGGTTCTAAAGGAACCATTCAAGGGTTACATTTCAGGTGTGCTCTGGTAGGGGGCCCAGGGTACCCTGTTGGTTTATTAGGATTCAATTGTTAATTTGGGAGTTATTATCTCCCAGATCCTCAGCAGGCATCTCTTTCCTGTAATGGGTGTGTTCAAGGGCAATTAACTGGTGGAAGGAAAGATAATACTCTCTTTCTAATCTTGTTAGGGATGGGGAGAGGGGAAAAGAGAGAAAAAAAAAACATTAAAAAATAGCCTTAGAGCAATGAGGGCTACATTCAGAAGGTGAAATTACACTCTTACATTTCTCCACTGTCAATTTCTACCTTCCATTTCTATGTAAGAGTGGACAACATCTCAAAGTTATTTCCTGCCCAGAGAGGGCAAAGTTGAGGTGAAGTGACCCAAAATTCTTGTTTTTTATCAGATGGGCATGGGCAGTTAAGGATATTCAGCATCACAGCAGTCCAAAGGCCCATGGTGGGAGTTGGCAAGTGACTGGACAAGGTATACATAAGGCAAGGTTTATGCTAGGACAACAATGAATTACACAGCAAAGCATTACTTTTTTGGTGAACAATTCATAAGAAAACAATTAGTTTTTCAGCCAGTCTCTAGAATTCAGGACAAGCTTGTGTCTCTACAATTCTTTGTGATAGTTAAATATTAGTCACTCTCATATGTAACCTTCCTTTACAGCCTCCAGCTTTACTTACTTTTGTTAGGGGTGACACAAGTGTAAATCTTAAGTTATATTAAAAAGAAAAAATGGGCTGGGGATGTGGCTCAAGTGGTAGCTTGCTCGCCTGGCATGCATGCGGCCTGGGTTCGACCCTCAGTACCACATACAAACAAAGATGTTGTGTCTGCCGAGAACTGAAAAATAAATATTAAAAAATTCTCTCTCTCTCCCCCCCTCTCTTTAAAAAAAAAAAAAGAAATAAAAAACAACAACATTGTTTTAAATGTCCATTTAAGACTGTGCTCAGGATATACTTTCCTCCAGGTATTTAAGACCAAGTTGGTCAAAACTAACCTTTTTCCTATCTAGTCTTAAGAGTCAGCTGAGTTTCCTAAGACATAATTATTGGTGACATGTATGAAGCCTCCTGTCTCCTTTAGGTTTCCTCTATCAGTGGGGCCATGTGCCAGGATGGGTCAGGTCAGTGTCTTGATGACCACATACGTGGCTTCTCTTGGAAGCTTCAGGCATTTCATTCTGCAGTCACCCTCCTCTTTGCAGAATATGCATCACCAGTAAGCTTTCTGTTTTCTAGGGTCTTCTATATCTCTCTGATTGGCAGATCAGGTGACTCACCAGAGTTTCAGAGCCCTTAGAAGAGTCCCATCATTCTCTGTGTGCTGGCTGACCTTAGGCAGCAAGGGCCAAATATTGGCTACTTTTTCCTCAGCCCTTTTAATCTCTTGACTTTGGTCTCCAAGTTTTTGGTTTTAAACACCCAGCAAGCCAGTTTCACCAGTCTTAAAGAGGGAGTAACAGGTTGTAACTTTAATCTCTATAATTTTATCCTTTTCATTAAATTGGGTCAGTATTAGTAGTGGAAGTCAGTCATTATATACTATTTGGCCTGTAGGTGATAGCATATTCTCTCAAATTAACTTGAGCTGTTTTTTTTTGTTTTATTTTTTTTTATTTTTTATTTTTTTGCTTTTAGAAGTAGTACCTTTGCAAAACACTAACAGGCAACAGTTGATACTGCTGGTTACCAGTGACAAGTTCTGCTCCCTCAAATGTTGAAGTATAACATTAGAGAAGCACACTGAGGCAAGCATATAAATCAGGGTTTATTTAAAAATGGGTAACATAGACTTCTCCTGGGAGGGTATCCTGGTATCTGGAGAAGCAATAGTGTTTTGCCTTTTTATATGCCCTAGGCTTCCTTTGTTCTCCTGCTCTTTTCCCCTTATCTCTTTCCTTTCTGCATATGTGACTAGGCCTAGGAGATACTCAGTGGGATGGCCAAAAGGTGAAAAACAGGTGGGTTGAAGAGGGAAGGGCAGGATGGAGCAGCCCAGGACATATTAATTAACAACTTTATAACTCCCTGTAGGGAGGGGCAACCTTCACAGCTCCCTGTAGGGAGGTTACCTTCATAGCAGGTTTCAGCAGGGGCAGATTATCTTGATAGGATGGAAGAAGGGCTCTGAAGGCATTAACATTTGGATTCCTCCATTCTCTGGATCAGAACCTTGCCTATCTGTCTTCATTTCCCTCCTCCCCCCAAAAAAGAAACTCCAAAACTGTTTGCCCCACCTCACATTGCCCCATCTCAGCTCTAAGCAGCCAGAGTGGTCATTGATCCTTCTTCTTACAGCAGTAAGGAGTTCCTTCAGCCCACCTGTTTCCCACCTTTTGGCTATCCCACTGATCATCTCCTGGGCCTGGTCACATATGCAGGAAGGAAAGATATAAGAGGAAAAGAGCAGGAGAAAAAGGAAGCCTAAGACATATAAAGAGGCAAAACACACTCGCTTCTTGGGATACCAGGATACCAGCCATGGCTTCTTCTCCCTCCTGGGAGAAGTCTATGTTACCCATTTTTAAATAGCGCTGCTTTATATACTTCCATTCTTTGGATCTGACCCTTGCCTATCTAGCTTCACACTTATAAAGTTTACAAGAAAAATACAAAATTAAATTAACAGAGCAAAAACACATTTAGTTTATGTAATAGCTATGAACCAAGAAAAATGACTTTTATAATCTTGAACCTTCACTTAGTTTTATATTATATCCCCTGTTTGAGATCACAGTAATCTTTACAATTTCTTTTGAACTCAACTTTAAATGAGCTAAGTCTAGCCATTCTAACATGGGGTAAGGTGGGAGTCAGAGCCTTATCTCAGGTAAAGTAGGGCTCTTCACAAATAACATAACACATCATTACATCTGAAATATGAATCAAAGAAAAACTTAAAAAGCTTTTAACCCTTATTTAAAAATACATTTCAATTTCTACCCCAGTGTCAAAAGTAACATGAAATTTTACATACATCTTATTGAAACAGGTCCTGTTACAGAACATTAAGTGACATAAATAAATCTCCAATTAAATTTGTTATTTCTTGGGCTGGGGTTGCAGCTCAGTGGTAAAGCATTTGGCTCATATGCATGAGGCCCTGGGTTTGGTTCCCAGCACCACATAAAAATAAACAAATAAAAATAAAGATATTGTGCCCATCTACAACTAAAAATCTTTTAAAAATTGTTATTTCTTTATGTTTAAAATTACCATTTCAGACAACTTTAGTTTGGAGAACATTAGCTTGGTTCCAAGCTTTATATTTTAAAACTTGTATACTAGAAGAACATAAGTACAATTAATATACAAAGAACTAATAGCATCACCATTACACAGATGTCCTTATATTAACTAGGTTTAATTTTTTCATAGTAAAATCCAGAATTCATTGATCATTACAGGGTTGCAGAGGTTAGCAGTACTAGCAGAAATCAAAGGATAGACTTAAATCTCATACATTTAGGGAAAAGTGTTAATGATCAGAAATAGACTTAGTTAAACAGATCAATATAAGCCAATTTCTCAAATGACAGTGTGGCCTTTTTATGACAGATGAAATATATAAGTGATAGTACTTATTGGTTAAACCTATACGAACTTTTATTTTATAAGCTTTTATAGAACATTTAGATAAGGCTCAGAAAATATATTTAGTTTTAGATGTATACATATTTCTAGTCATTTATATTCAGGTTATTCTTGAAAAAAAATCAAGCCTGATTAAAATTATAAGTTATCTTTTCTCTAACAAAGAAAAACCCTAAAACTAATGAACATCACACTTTAATATTTTATAGTTTTCGAGCCTTGCACAAATTGTTACTCAATAGTATGAGTTTTTTTTTTTTTTAATGGAAAGGATAGGCAGAGTAGGATATCTGAAAAAGCTGACTGAATTCACATTTCAAACAACTTTCCAGAAGAGAATGAATCCCAAGAATCCTCACTAATATTTCTTTCTTAAGAAGATATCCCCCTTACCCAGGCGGAAAGGTTTTTCCTCCTAAAATAAAATATTGATTAAGATAACATTGATTATTTTCTCAGGGTCCCTTTGGCCTGAAAGGTCTTATTCACTTCAAGGAGACCTCCAGCAGAGCAGGTTCTGTTTTCTTTTCCAGAAAGGCACTTGCAAATGAAATTGTTGATTTTTGGGTGAACATGTTATCTGTACATTTAATTACATAACAAATTTTATCCCAGGAGAGGGATCAGACAACCTGGCATATTAAAAAACAAACAAAAAAAACAAAACAACAACAACAAAACTGTGCCTTAAATATTTTCCCCTTCCAGTTTGCACTCAAGTGGTTAGAACACAGGGTATTATTTGACCAGTCTCCTTTACCATCATCATAATGCCATCAACTTTAAGCAAGTTCCCCACTGTCAATTGTACTTAGAGATTCTCTCTTTATATATGTATGTATCTAGAGCATTCTTTCCAATGAAAGTCACATTGACCATAGAAAGATTGTTAGGGACCTCACTCTGCAGAAATTAGTGGAGCCATGACATAGGTGCTTGAATTCATGCAGATTCAGGGAGGCTCTTGTATTTTAGGTTTTGGGGCAATAGGTAGGGCTATACCCAGAAGTGTCCTCTGGCCAAATAGGGCATCCTGTCAGATCTTAAAAAGTGGAGACTACTTTTTTGCAGATTATAATTTTATTTAATAGTACTAGGATCTATTGCCCAATTCCTTGTGACTGACAGTTTTATTTTTTTCCCCTCATTAAAACAGGCAAGTTAATCATCAGACAATGAATGTAATGGACCCCAGATAAGTTTTTTTTTTTTTAAATAAAGGCAACCCTCTGAGGTTAAGCATTCTGGCCCACTCCTCTGTCCCCAGAGTGGTGGGAAAATGGAAATGGGGTGGATCCAAATGGGAATTACAAAAGAAAAAAATTCAGATTTAAAGACTAAAAGCATACAGCGAAATAGAAAGTCATGGGCCAAGCCAGTATCTTCCATACTTTCACAACATCTGTACAGCATAGATTCCAACAATTAATTTCAACACTTTTAATGTTTGTTTAACATGGACTTTGATCAGTGCTTTATTCAGAAGCCTTAAGTCCCCAGACTGGTATACTCAAGTGCAAATACTTTCTGCCAGTTTATCCCTCACATGAAGAAGAGTTTCATTTTTTCCCCTCTCATTCAAAACTACTTTTAATTTTTATTCTATGCCATAATCCATAGATTTCATTCTTTGAATCCATGTGATAAGAACCCAGAAAGAAAATCCATGTGACCTACATTCCCACATATATTTCATTTGACTACAGAAGCAGTAAACTGAGCCCTGTTCCCAAACTTCAATTTTATTCCCATGTGCAAAGAGTGACTATAAAGCAGAGTAGAGACCAGGTTCTTTTGCCCATTTCTCTATATACCAGGCAGCTTTCTTGATTTTTATTTTCAATCATCTTTGGTGTCCTACTATGCTTACACATTAGAGGCAGCACCTTTTGCATCCAACTTAGTTTTTGACTGTTAAGTTGTAGATGGATACAATACCTTTATTTTATTTCTTTATTTTTATGTGGTACTGAGAATCAAACCCAGTGCCTCTCTACCACTGAGCCACAATCCCAGCCCTATGGAGTCTACATTTTTTCAGGAGTCTACATAAAAGTGATTTTTTTTTAACAGTCACATTCTTCATGTGAGAAGTACTTTGAATTATAATTAGGATTTGCATTTCACTAATGATTGATGATGACATTTTTCCTGTGCATATGTTACAATGGTCCCTTTGCTTTCTGAATGTATCCCTCATTGCTCTAAGGCTTATTTTTTAGAAAATGTTTTTCTTTTTTCTTTTTTCTCTCTTTCCCTCTCTCTTCCCTAACAAGATTAGGGGGAGATAGTGTTTTATTTTCTTCCCCCAGTTAATTGCCCTTGAACACACCCACTACAGGAAGGAGATGCCTGCCTAGGATCTGAGAGGTGAACATCTCCCAAATTAACAAGTGAATCCTAGCAAGCCATCAGGGTGCCCTGGGGCCCCCTACCAGAGCACACCTGGAATGTAACCCTTGAAGGGTTTCTTTAAAACCCCCCTGTCCCTCTTGATCAGGAGAGTCACAGACTTTGGGACAGGAATCACCTGTTTCTCCTTCACCTGAGAAGTGATAACCCCCTCTTTTTTCCCCTTTTTCTCAATACTGTGTCCTCATTATTAAATTGGCATTGATTGGGACAGGGACTGAGCTTTCAGTTACATATATACTCCATTTTTATATCATTTTGGAAGTAATGTCTATTTAAATCTTGTGTCCATTTCTTCTTTTTTTTAAGGGGGGTGATTTTAGTTGTTCTTTTTTTTTAAAAAAATTTGAATATTAACTTCTTATGAGATACATAGTTTGCAAATATTTTCTCTCACTTCTTGGATTGCTTTTTCACCCTGCTGATTATATCTTTGACTTGTAAAAGTTTATAATTTCAGTGTTGCCCAGTTTAACTAATTTTTTTTCCTTTGGAACTTGTGATTGTGCTGTCATTTAAAAAAATAATTTTCACAACTAATATGATGAAAATTTCTATTTCCTTATAAGAACTTTGTAAGGTCAGGTACCAGTGATCAAAAGGAGGCAGATTAAAAGCTGCTGAAGAAGGTTTTATTGAGATTCTTTCCCGGGCAAGACCCTCCATGCCAACAGAGTGGGTCTGGGGGAATTGCACAGGGGCTCAGCCAGATTACAATTTTTATTGGGTTTAGGACAGGAAGGGTGGGCTTGGGACAGGAAAGGGGGGCAGGTTTAGAGTCTCTTGTCCTACTGGGGTTGGTCAGGGGAGCTTGCTGAGATCCAGAATCTGTCAGGAGACCCCGCTGATTGACAGATGGTTCTGTGGGTGCCTGATTGGTGGATCTTTCGCGCAAGAGGGTTGCCTGGTGCTTTGTTCTCTTAGCCACCTCAAACCGACCTAACAAACTTTATAGTATTTGTTCTGATGTCTATTTCTTTGATCCATTTAAAAATTGGTTTTTACAAGTTGTAAAGAATCAAACTTCACTCTTTGCATCCAGATATTCAGTTTCTCCAGAATTATTTCATGAAAAGACTAATTTCCCCATTGAAATATCCTGCTCAAAACTCATTTGTCCATATCAGTTAGGTTATGTTAATTAACTCTCTATTTCATTGGTATATATGAATTATCTTTATGCTAATACTATACTATTTTGATTATGTAGTTTAGGGATAAATGGATCCAAGCATACCACTGTAGCATAAAAAACGGTTTTATACTAATGATATTTTAAGTTCAATGGTTGGAAAAGATGATTTTTCAGAGCTTCCCTTAGCTAACTAGAGGCAAAAACTTCTAAGAGTAAGGTTTGCCTACATCCCCTCTTTAAAGGTATATTACCATCATAAAGGACATAGAATACTACTTATACCTTATAAACACATTATCATAAACTTTGTTTACTCCTATTTTTCCCTCTAATATGCCATTTCTCTTTCCTATAGAAACTAATCTTCCCACAAAACTAATTTACTCTATCTTCCTTTTCTCCTATTAATTTAGGCATATAAACCCATATTTCTAATTATTGAGTAAGCCACTCTGTGCACTCCCATATGGATTTGAGTAAATTGTTTTTTTCTCTTTTAAATCTGACTTCTTTTGATTTATTCACTGACCCTACAAAGATTAAAATCTAATTGGGTATAAGGACAGTTTTTTCTCACAAAGTTGGGAAATCAAGAGGTATGAGACTTCTGATTTTATCTTTTTTCAAGTTTCTTTTGTTACCTGAAATTTCTTAAGATGTCTTATGAGTTTTAAGATCAATGTTTCTATTGCTACAAAACTTATATTGGAATTTTGACATAAATTGAACTGAATCTATAGGTCACTTTGACAAGTATGAATGTCTTAACAATGTGATATCTTACAATCAGTAAACACATTATGTCTTTCCATTTATTGGTGACTCATTTGATTTTTTTTCCTGCAATGTTTTGTACTTTTCAGTTTATGAATATTTCACCTTTTTAAATTTAATCCAAATTATATTATTATCATCCCTATTTTTATTGTAATTGGGATTGTTGTCTTAGTTTTCTTTTTGTATTGTTCATTGTTAGTATGTAGAAATGCAACTGAATTTTATGGGTGAGTTTGTATCTTTCAACATTGCTGATTTTTTTTTCTGTTACCACTAACATATATCTTTTTTCCCTTTGGTGTGTATCTGCGTATAATCTTCAGATTTTTCTACATATATGATTATGTCATCAGCTAGCAGAGGTATTTAATTAATTTATTTATTTATTGTGATTTTCATGCGTTTTATTTTTCTTGCCTAATTCCTCCATGGATAGTACTATGTTGAATAAAAAGGGTCCTCAGCAAAATTTTTTTTTAGGTATTGAACCCAGGACCTTGTGCATGTGAGGCAAGCACTCTACTATATCCCCAGCCCACTCCTCAACAACTTTTAAAGAGCAAACTTGAAGACTTTTTAGAATCACATTTTTTAAGACAGTTGAAGAGGGGGAGGAAAAGACAGGGAAGGAGAAATCTTGTCCTTCTTCCCCCTCAACCACAATGATCTTTTCTTATACAATGTAAATATTTTTATTATTCTTTTAATTTCATTGTTTTACTTATTTCTTAAAACTTTCAACCTAACAGAATGTGGTTTCAAATTAGTTAACAAAGTTAAATGACAGATTTTTCTTTGCTTTATTCATGTATTAACAATGATTATTTAAAATTTCATATACTATGTACTTTAAGATACTGTTCATATCCAAATTATGCCTTAATGTATTGCCTGGCCCTCTGTCTTTCTCTCTCTCCTTTTTTTAGCTGTATTTTCCAGAAACAAACATTCCCTCTTCAAACTCCATGCATTTAACTGTTCCTCCTAAGAGAGCTTATCATATGTAATGTTGTTTAATGGCTTGTTTTTGAAAGCCTCAGCTATTTATTTGCCATGTACTTATTTTGTAGATCTCTATGCTGAAGGTCATAATATGCCTTGTGAAGCAAAATTAAAAGGGCATATTATCATAATAGCATGTTTTTACAAATATAGTACTCCTTTTGATGTTTTTCTTTTAAAATGGGGGCTTTTAGAGAAGTTATTTTATGGGGAGTCATGGCAACTGATGGACACTAAAGGTATCTACAAATTCACTTGAAAAATATATAGCCTAGCATTTTATACTGAAGGTATAGGGTAGCTATATGGTTGACCAGGATGATGTATGTTATAATCTACAGCTAAGCACAAAAATCTACCAGCATCATGACCTTAAATAGAATGTACCAGAGTGAAGAGCCACATGGAGAAAACATCAGTAATACTGACTGAAATACAAAGCTTTATTTTTTTCACCAATCTAACTGAATATGTGTTAGTGTGTTTTCAGTTTGATTCTATTTTTGTGAATTACTTTTACAACAGATCAATCATTTCTCAAAGCATGTTCCCACCAACTACAAAGAGGAAAGGATTTACATGATGTAGATATATTCAAGCTCTAATGCTTATATTTTAGGTATGTTCTTAGCTGAATCATCGATACTATTAATGCATTAACAGAGAAATTAAATAAGAACTATTTATAATCCATTATTACAATCAGGTATAGAAAAGGTGGATGACATTAGAGAAAATAAAATGTTTTAATATTTTCTTAAACTTAGAAATGAATAGAGGAGATTCCTGGGTATCTTTTGAGGAATGCAAGGCATTGCATTGCAAACCCTCTGGGGAGCTATTTAATTTAAGAGGAGTTTTAACTTGAAGTAATATTTCTATTCACTGGACAGTTTCCTACTTTGTAGGAATAAAAGTGATCTGTAGATGACTGATACCAATAGAAATATTTGTTTAAGTTATGCAAATGGATTTAATAAAATATAATTGCCATGTGTAGAAAAAATAACATTTAATGTATTAAATTTTAGTATCCTATAAAATATAAATGTGTTTTGCACATGTTAACAAGTTTATTTTGACATTTCTAGTAATTCTTTGTGTCTTTATTTTTTTCTTTGAATCAGACTTTACATATTGCTGGTTCTTTACATTAAATAATGCATTGAATGCAATTTTAACACGTTTATTTTATACTTGCATCTTAGTTGCTTTCAAATTTTTGAAAATTATACTTTGTCAGAAATGAAATATACACATGTATACACACACACACACACACACACACACACACACACACACGACTGAAAAAGACCTCATTCAGGTTCTATTCTGTATGAGGTCTGCTTACCTAATCTGACCATTGTTTCCATCAAAATCATTACTATAATTGAAAGTCATAGCCTCTCAGTGGTGATCTACTTGTAAATGAATAAATTTATCATTTTTTCTTGTTTATGTAAATTTCCCAAAGTATTATAAAACAATGTCTGAGCCCACAGCACATGAAAAAATTATATACAAATATTTAATATTTACTTTATTTAACAAAAAATATGCATAAGAGATTTTAAATAATATACTTTCCCATCTTCCTGATATGGTTAAACAAAAAAAGTTTGGTATTGGTTTAATGTGAATTCTCCTATTATTTTGAGATCTTGCTTTATCTTCTTCTTGGTCCTAAAATATTTCACGTTCTATGATATTAAAATGAACCTGACCTCCCATCTGGGCTTTTATATTATTTACAGAGAAACTTTAATATCTCTGCTTACAATTGTTTTAATTTCACCATGTATTACTGAATTCTGACTAATTCTATTCTAACATACCATGGTTGTATTTAGAGTGGAGAAAACAAAACAAACAAACTGAAAGATAAATGACTATCATAGAATTTCTGTGTTGGAGGAACCTATGTAGATATGAGATAGGTACTCTGATGGGAAGGAGACTAAGAAATTTTTCTTGCAACTGCATGTGGAGGAAAATCAAACTGTTTTTGAGACCACTTATTTGGAATAAACATAGATGTGTTGTTGGAATTAGGGAGTGAATACCCGCCAAATCAGTGCTTGGAAAGTCTATTAAATAAGACTTACAGTGCCCCCAAATGATGCATACCTGTTATTTATTAAGGTAAAAATCTTATACTGTAAAGAGTACTGGATTTATTATCACATGACTTAGATATTCATCCTGCATCAATCACTGGTATGACCTGAGTTAAATCAACAAACCTTAGTTTCCTGAATCTTACCCCAAAGCTTTATTATAACATAAAATATTTGTGATAACAAATTTGCATTTTTTTTACATATGTAAGTATTATAAAGAAACAGATCTGTTCAAAGAACTACTTTAAAAGGCATACAGAAAAAAATATGATTGATTTCTCTTTAGTAATTACCAGGTTCACTAGACTTATTTTAAAAACATGAATTTTCTTTTGGTTTACTTTGGGCTAAACCATGAGTGAATTTGGTCCTTCAATTGGGCCTTAAGATTTTTTTTCCTGGTGTGGGATTTTGCCTTTATCTCTTTAACACTCCCTAAGTTTTTGCTTCTAGATATGTATAAAAAAATTCCTCAATAGGTTTAAGACATCTTCAGAGATATTATTTTGCCATTATATCTGTGTTTAGTGAAGATGATTTCAATACAAGTTTGTAGACTATGCCAGAACACTTCATATCTCATCTTTAATCTCTCTTTAGTCTTCCTGTGATTAGAATAAAAGTGTTGCTGAAATGAGAAGGGGTTAACAGGAAGGAAAATTATGATGGTAGATAAACATACTGTAAGAGAACAAAATCTCTTTTCCTGAATATTTGAATTGGAAATATGTACTAATTGTCAAAACACTAGGACATTTTAAAATACAAAGCATTGACTTTTGAAATGACATATCTTCTGTAAATTGTATAACCAAATTTAGTGAATATAGGGTATCCAGTTAAATTTCCACCTCAGATAGTGAATGTTCTTAGTTTAAGTATACCCACCATCTTTCATAAGACCAAAAAGTTGCACATTATTTAAGTAGACTCTTAATCAGCTGTCCTGTAATTCATCTGATTGCTTTGTCTTGAATTACTCAGATGGTTAAGAATTTTCCAGAAGGGGGTAGTATTAAAAAACAATAATCAGCTCCCATTGGGTCTGGCATGTGCCAGTCAAATTTCATTATCCAATGAGAATGTGAGCCAAGCAGGAAACTTGCTAGAGTGTCGGTTCCTATTAGGCTGTGGTGGTTGAAAGACCATTCCGGCATTTGGTAAGAGGAGAGAGAGATTGAAAATATTATTAACTACTAGTTTAAGATATAGTCCTTCTTATCTTGGTAAAAGCTGATTATACCAGGTGAATGAACTTATAATTAATAAAGTGGTGAGATAAATATTTACCACTTATTCAGTATGACTCCTAAGCGACCAAGGAAGGGTAACGACTAGAGCTAGAAGAAGTCCCTGAAGATATCAGTGGGCATAAAAACATTAGGGAGGTTAAAACACTGTAAAAAAAAAAAAGAAACAACTTTCTCAATTTTAGTCTAGTGTGGTATCCTAGAGCCAAATTACAAGAGAAAATTCACCTAGATTCAAGAGACCATGTTAACTCACAAGGCAGTTACTTTGGAGGGTTCTTTCTTTCTTTCTTTCTTTCTTTCTTTCTTTCTTTCTTTCTTTCTTTCTTTCTTTCTTTCTTTCTTTCTTTCTTTCTTTCTTTCTTTCTTTCTTTCTTTTATTAGAAAGTAGACCTAGAAGATGAAAAAATAATTGGATTGTATATAAAATTTATAATCCACAATGCCTAAAACATGGCAGTACTTAGCAATAATATCAGGCAAGAAAAATGAGAGTAAAGTTACATTCCTCAGGGAGGAGAAAAATGTCATGAAAGTGTGACTGGATTTTTTACTCTTCTTCCCTCTAATTTACTATGTGGTGTTCTTAGAAAAATTTCCTTGAAAAAATAATGCATCAAGGAATTCCACAAAACCTCCTCTAGAGTTACCTTGAATAATGCCCAACCATTTATCAGCAGAAAAAATAGAGGTGAACAAATTTTGTGAAAAAATTATTTTGTGATATACTGAATGTTTTTATGTATAATATAATATTGCTATACCTAAAATTCTAAGCCTATTTTATACTGTTGTGACTATAAGTGACTTCAGTAGAAGAAAGAATATCACTCAGATTTCCATATATTGTTCTTATAAATGTAGAAAATTAGTTCTATTTTTTGACTCAAATAACGAAGCATGTCAATTAAAGTTTAAGAGTTCATATTTGTTTACTTTGTCTAAACATTTCATAAAATCAGGTAAAAGGGCCTGGGGATATAGCTCAGTTGGTAGAGTGCTTGCCTTGCATGCACAAGGCCCTGGGTTCCTTCCCCAGCATCACACACACATACACACACAAAAAAATCAGGTAAAAGTATTTATGATTAAGACAGCATTTCAAATGCAAATATGAACATTTGATCATGAGAATCTCTTTCTGAACCTTTTTTTGATTCTTTCTTTAACGATACTTATAAAATGCGTTTATAACATAAAATTTTTGATGAATCTCATTATTCCAGAGGCATTATACTCTATAGCATGAGAAAGAGAAATGCCAATGATTATTAGTTTTTCATGGTTGATTAACCGACTTGCTGGAGCCAATCCCACAAAATCAAAGGTAGAATGTTATCTCTTATGTGCGGAAGCTAGCACACAACAAGGGGGAAGGGGAGGAATAGAAGTTCAGTTTATCAGACAAAGATGAATGAAGGTAAGGGAGCAGGGATAGGAATAGGAAGGACAGTGGAATGAATTGGGCATAATTTTTCTATGTTCATATATTAATACAGCACCAGAGAAACTTCATATCATGTACAACCACAAGAATGGATCCTAATTAGAATAAGTTATACTTCATGTGTTTATATGTATTTTTTTAATTTGTTCTTTGTAGATATACATGACAGTAGAATGTACTTTTGACATACACACATGGAGTATAACTTGCCATTCTTGTGGTTACTCCATGTATGTATGTCAAAATATACCCTACTGTCATGTAAATCTGATCTGAAAAGAACAAATAAAAAAATGAAACTAACTCACAGATAGTATTGTGTGAAGAAAATTTTTATTACTGTTATTTTTGGTGTTTTTTATTAAACAATGTGAGAAGCTTACCAACAAAGGTGAAATATTGGGGCTGGGGATGTGGCTCAAGCGGTAGCGCGCTTGCCTGGCATGCATGCGGCCCAGGTTTGATCCTCAGCACCACATACCAAAAAAGATGTTGTGTCCGCCGAGAACTAAAAATAAATATTAAAAATTCTCTCTCTCTCTCTCCTGTCTCACTCTCTCTTTAAAAAAAAAAAAGGTGAAATATTTTCCATTTTAATAAATCCTGTTAGCAAGTCTTTCTACTTAGAAAACAAGTATTTTTAATTTTTATTTAATATTTATTTAGAAATATTAGAAAATTATGAACAATGTGTTATCGTTCCTTTGGATCTTCAGGCACATTTCCCATGTTGTTCTTTTGTCATTAGATTGACATTTGAATAAGCTAGATGAATCCGTTTAATCCCAAGGTTGGCCCTTTAAGAAAATGGAGAAAAGAAAGCCCTTCCTTTGGGGCTGAAAAGGAGGTAATGTAATCTCTGGACCTAAATATCATTTTTCTCTTTCTTTGGCCATGGCACTTGGCATACAGGTTAATGATAATATTTTTTTTTTATATTAAAAGAATAATATTCAACCATTCACAGAGTGGGAGTGGGTAGACAATAACTAACATCAGAATTTTAGAAGTAGGTGAATAAGAAGAGATCTACATATTTGTTAAAAGAGAACATGAAATTAAGGAGTATTCAAAATTGGTTTGGGAGTCTGTGAGCAAAAAAATAAAATTAGAACATAGTTTTACATCTTTTATACAGTAATTACAAGTGAATTAAAGACATAAAAATTATAATGTGATGAGAAAAAGAAAAAAAGTGTGTCACATTAGATTGGATAGAGAGAAATGATGGGAGGGGAGGGGAGGAGTAGGATGATTGCTGTATGTATATAGGTGACTCTATGACCAGTGTGATTCTGCAATCTGTACAATCAGAAAAATGAGAAATTATACCCCAATGATTCAAATATATGAATTGCCAAGATCATTGTAATGTCACATGTAGCTAATAAAAAATTATATAAAATATTTCAATGGATTATAATATTTGTAAATTCTTTGGAACCCCTCTTAAGCATAATGAGGATCCAAAAAGCCATGTATGAAGATAAAATTGATTTTATAAATATATTCATATGAAAAAACAACATCATTTAAATAAAAAGAAAATGACAGTCTGAAACATAATGATCATACACATAAAATAATTTTTCTTTGTACACATTTATTACAGTAAATAAATGAAAGGCATATTCAGCATATTATGGATAAAACAACCAATATTCTGGAAAATAAGCAGAATATACATAACCACTTTATGGTAAAAGAAATGCAGACCATATATTTATAAAATAACTCAGAGATATAATTTTGTTAACTGGCCTAGGATCACATAGCTCGAAAGTAATAGATGTACTGTTTAAACATATGTAATTTTGCTTGAGTCCACCCTCTTATAGTAATCATTTAACATTTTCACCAGTCTGATGGGGAAAAGAATATTTTATTGTCGCTTTAATTTTCTTGCTTCTTTATTATTGTAGCTGTTCAGTGTGTGTGTGTGTGTACATGTATGTGTGTGTGTGTGTATGTGTGTGCGCGCGCACGCATGCGCGATCCTAGGCCAGTTAACAAAATTTTATCTCTTGAGTTATTTTCTTCATCTATAAAAATGGAGATGATAATGGTTCTTATAGTAAGGAAACAGTTTCTGGCACATAGTAAATCTTCTGATATAAGTCCTATAAAACACGAACAAGTATCTACATTTGAAAATGTGCTTGAGTAAGGAAAAGAAAATATATAGAAGGGGAGGCATCAAGTTTTTATAATAATTACATTCAGGCAAAGAGGAGGGTAGGATGAAAAGGAACCTGCTAATTTCACATCATCATTATCATAATCATTTTAGTTTTTAACAATGTTAGGACATATATTTCTCAATATTATTCGAAAGTGAATCCAGCAGTATTTTTTTAAATCATAAATTTCCATCATCTTTGGGCCTTTGGTCTCATATTTTGGAATTTATATGAAGAACTAAAACTTACTCTGAGAAAGAGACTCCACCAAATTTATTTGTTTCTGTGTTGTTTGTGGCAAGTAGCAAAACTTCACATCACTTTAAGGTCTGTCAATAGAGAAATAATATGATGCAGCTACAGAAATGGAAATGTAAATTTTTATGTAAATACTTCAAAGAATGTCCATGATGTTTTGTTAAGTGAATTAAGCTGGTTATATAAAAATATATGGGATAGTGTGATCCCATGTTTTTACAAAATGCAAACAACTATTTACATGTGAATACACGTTTGTGTAAATAAAAGAAAAAATGTGGAAAGGGAGGCATCAAGCTTTTCACAATAATCAGAGGATGGTAAGTTAGGATGAAAGGGAGCCTTTGGATTTTACTTTAGGCACTTTCTGATTTTTTGGAGTTGAATATCAATTCCATGAGGACATAGCTTTATATGCTTTACTCCTGTTGTATTTGCAGTATCCAGAAATAAATATTTCAAATGAATAATGAATCAAGGAATAAATCATCATAAGTGTATGCAAACTTTTGTAAAATGAACTATGTCTCTGTATTTTTTTAAGACATTAGTAATGTAAAAGCACATGCTGCTATTGTAGACATGGCTCTCATCAAAAACATTAACCAATCTATGACTTCTGAGACTACTTCCTCATCTCTCACATGTCCTTTTTTACTCTATTCTGAGATAAAATATAAACACTTTTTCAAGTAAGGTTTTACTATATTTCCAATGAGAATTTAGTGATAAAATTATGCATAAATCATTTAATAAATGAACCACAACTATGGCAAATAAGCTACTAATTTTAAATTCATTCATAATTCTAATTAATAAAGGACAAACAGTTTAATGATCTTCCCCCCATATATATGTATGGGTGTGTGTGTGTGTGTGTGTGTATTTCATTTCATTATAGGAACCTGATATATCTTCTTATTCATTCTTCATTCTGTGGTAGTATTTCCTAATTTGGATCTCACATTAATTCCATCATCTTCCCACCCTTTATAGATAGAATAACTGAAATTCTATAAAGTAATGTGTTCAAAGTCTAACAGGTGTTACCTGTGCTTCAGAGCATTCTCAATAGTGTATTATAGAAGCTTATCAATAAGGCTATTGTAATTCTTCGTTTAGAGGTCAAGAAAGGATATGTGCTGTGTAGCATCATATGACTTAAAAATGCTATTTTAATTTTTATTTTGTTAAGATGATATACAATAAAACTAAAATAACAATTTAAATAGTTCGGGGTGGGGGACTAACCTGAAGTGTTGTTTTTTAATTCATAGAATGTGCAAATATACCAAATTGTTCAACTTGATATTTGATACAGTTCAATCATATTTAATGGAATTTAAAATATATTTTTACAAAAAATATGTTTATTATAGTAAGATAAAATTTTGTGAAACATATGCATTTTTTTGTTACAGTTATGGACTTAAGCTGTGAGAATTCACCTACTAAGAGTGGCATATATGAGAGATCTTTTTACATATATTCTGAAAGAAAACTTCTTAATATTTTGAAATATTCTTGAAGAAAAGAAGCATGATCTCTATACACTGAGATTGTAATATTTTTTAATTTGTGGAGGCCATTTTTGTTCTTATTACAGTATTTGCCTTTCCTGTTTTAGACAAAAGGAAGTCTGAAAGAAGCTTTTCTTTACTTTCTGACAATAAAACAATACCTGAGTAGTGTAGGTAGCAATTGGACACCAAATGCAACTCTTTCAAAAACTCTACTTTTCATCTAACACTGCATTCTATTTAAGGACAATGACTCTTCAGAATGTGAGGAAGCAATCCATTTACATAAATATTTGTAGATATTTGTAAATTAACATTCAAAATGGAACTAATGTTTAGGAATTACTAAAAACATTCACCCCCCCTCTCATACACACACACACACACACACACACCCCATGTAGAGAGAAATAGAGAAATTAGGAGAATTATATTTTAATACAGGGCTAAAGCTTAATGTTTTTAATATAAAAATAATAATATAACTCAGTTTAGAATCAACAATAAAGAACAATCTTGATTGTAAAATTAGTTAGCAATATTTCCATGATTGAAACTTAAATATGAGGCATTTAGGTCAAGGTAAATAACATTTTAAACATTCTGATACTTTCCCACTACAGAAATTACTCAATAATTGCTTTGAGAATTTAACAACTCAGACATTCCTTATGAACTTTTAAGTGCTAAATTATGAGTTTACAAAAACTTTATTTTTTTGATATCTTTCTTTTGGGTATGTACGATATTTATTTTTGAGTTGTTAATCCGTTTCATTTTTGTAGAGTGCATGAAGCAAGGTGTGAACATACATATATACATATATATGGCTTTAAAACTATTCAGATCACAAGTAGGAGAAACCTTGACTCTCTTAAACATCTGATTCATTGATTGTGGTTTTCTTCTAATATAGATTTTAGGAGGCATATGTATCTGCCTGTGGGGGATGTGTTTGTGTGTGTTTAAAGGGAGTTTGGGAGAGACAAAGATGGGTATTCACTTGTTTTTCTTTCCCTATTAGGACTCAGGGAAAAACGCATGTTTATTCCTGAAAGAAGAGTCCGAAGAGTGCTCTTGTAAGTTCAGGTATGTAAAGCCCTGAAGGGCTCTCTTCCAAACTGGAGGCTTATATCAAAATGTTATTTAAGGTTTTCATCTCAACCCCCTGTCTTATACTATTCCATTATCACATTGACAATTTCTCCATTATGGAAACCTGACCTTGATGAATGCTGAATGCTTGGTGTGACATTGTTCTGGGGTAACTTCACCAGAGCAATTAAATTTGCTAAGTTGTTCTGCTACAAGGGACTCAGTCTCTACTATCACAATATAGTGGTTAGACTATTTAATGAAATTCCAGTTTTATGCTAAACTTTTAAAGAAATTTTATTTTTTTATAGATGTGTTTTCACTATCATGAAAATCAGATGAATATTGTGAAATGAATATTGGACTAGGGGTCATATATATCCCAAGAGCAGGATTAAGTCATGATTTTGTCTTCTGAGGTGGGGTGTAGGGCAAGAACTACCTGATGCATGTCCGTCCTATCAGAGATCATCATAGTAGTAGCCAATTGGAGGCATTGGGGCAAAGCAGTTAATACTATGACTCCAGAGTCAGACTTTCTTAATTAAAATCCTGGTTATGCCACTTAAAAGTAGTTTAATCTTGAACAACTTACTTTACTTCTTTGTCCTTTGTTTCCTCACTGTAAAATGGAAATAACATTAGCACCACATAGGCAACAAGTTCTCCTGTGTACAAAGCCATCTTTTTGTCCACAACACCATACTTAGATACCCTGAAGTGAAAACTCATTGAAACTGACAAAGTAATATGAATTAAAAACTTCTGCAAAATGAGAAAAACTTTTAATGATCAGAGTAATAAATCAGTGTAAAAAGCATTTTGTAAAATGTATTTGCCAACTCTCTGAGGTAAGCTGGCTATTTCAAAGGAGATCTTGCTTTAAACTTATTTTTAAAACAAAAGAAAACAAAAATGTTGAGTATCTATCAAGCCACAGCAGGCAGGAAATGCCAAAGATGTTGACCTTCCTCTGGAAACATGTGACTTCCATTGTTGGCAGTGTAAATCTGGGAACCTGTATAGGAAGGACATGAGCAAATATTAGTTATCATGAAGCTCCATAAGTGTCCAGGCTTAAATCATGTGAGAGTTCATAGAGTTGTGTCATTAAGTTGTAGACATTATAAATTATCTTGTAGAGAAAAGATGTTTTCTTTAATTTTTAAAATCTACCCACCTACTGAAGCTAAGTTCTAGGGAGATCTAAGGTAAAATAAACAATAAAAATACTTGTGTTTCTCTAACCATAGTATGTCAGAAACCTCTGAATGATTCCATCAAATAAGAAAAGAAAATGTTAGTTTAAAAATTTAGAACAAAACAAAACTTAAACAGATTTTTGACTGATGAAACAGCTTAAGTGTATCTTTCAACTTTTTTTCCTTAGTGCTGGGGATTGAACCTAGGTTTTTGTGTATGTGAGGCAAACACTCTACCAACTGAGCTATCTATATTCCCAGCCCATCAACTTTTAAAACTGTGAGCATAGACTATCCTTATGAAATATTTTGATGATATCTTTTGGTCATGACAGGCCCCTCTCCTAGGTGACTGCATCTATTCTCTTAGTTTTAAGTGTTTACATGCTGAAGATATTCAGGTCTCTAGTTTCAGATCTAACTTATTATGACTTGTATGTACCTATCTATTAGGTGATTCGTAGTCATCTTAAATTTGTCTATGCTGGTACTTAATTTTTCCTATTTCTGATTTTCTTTCTCATTATAGCGAAAGGCACCAAAAATCAACCTTGTTGACCAAGATGGAAAACAAGAAGGCTTTCTTGATAACTTTTGTTTCTTCACTCTGCTGGTCACATATAATTCATCATAAAGCATTGTGGATTTTCCCTCTAAAATATATTCTTTATTCTGGCCACTAAGTTTTGTCTCTACTGCTTCCAGCATAAGCTTACCCACTATCATTTCTAGCCTGGCCTATTTATAGTCTCTTCTATGGTTTCTTGATTCTGTGCTTCTATTACTGACCTTCCCTGGTTCATTTTCTAAATAGTAGAGAGATATTTTAAAAGATTAAATCAGATCAATTCAGTACTCTAATTTTTTATATTGCAATTAGAAT
The DNA here is from genome assembly GCF_052094955.1 of Ictidomys tridecemlineatus. Lineage (NCBI taxonomy): Eukaryota > Metazoa > Chordata > Mammalia > Rodentia > Sciuridae > Ictidomys > Ictidomys tridecemlineatus. The sequence goes on from NC_135493.1 coordinate 44,460,028, forward strand.
AAAATTCAAACTCCTTATTGAGGCCTACAAAGTTGTGCTTAATGTGTTTTCTTCTTATTTGTTAACCTCATTTTATACCACTCCTCCTTTTTCTTCCCATGTCCTATCTTTCTTTCACTTCCCTGAATACATCAAGCTTACTCCTCCTTAGGGCCTTTGACAATGCCCTTTCTTTTATTTTCATCTGTTGCTGCTTCACAAGATACAATTAACTCTTTTGAAACTCTTGTCTCAGCTTACATTTTACTTCTTTAATGATGCCTTTGCTCACCATCCTATCTAAATTAACCTCTACTCATTATTTTCTATCCTGACATCTTGTTTACTTTCTTCATAGTATAACCTGTAGCCATCTTTAAGGAATTTGACATATCTTTCCTGTGCACATATATGAATACAACACAGAGACTCTCACAATTGTGTATATCTACAAGACTGGGGTCCTAATTAGAATAAGATATTTTCCATGCTTTTTAAATTATATCAAAATGGATTAGCCTGTTATATATAACTAAAAATAACCAATAAAATAAAAATCTCAAATTATTTATTTACTATTCATCTTCTCTACTACAATGTGACTTAAACATTTGAGAGCAGGGGATATGTCTGAATCACTGATGAGTCCCTAGTATTTAGTACAGTAGTTCATACAAGTAGACTATATTATAAATGATTATTTGTTGAGTGAATATATTGCAATTCATATCAGGTCTAAGCATTCCCAGAAGCTTCTTGGGAGAAAATTAACTGTCCCCAAATAATACACTGCTTTGGAGATGGAAATGATTACCTGTAACTGAATTGCATGGATTGCCAAAGTCACATAATTCACCAAAGATCTAGAAAAAGTTGTGAGGGATGACCTTGTGTCAACAGCTATACTGATATGCTACCACAATTTATGGGAGTGCATAATAAGCTTCAATTAATTAGTCTTTGCTTCTTTTGATTGGAATATACTTGAGGATATGCTTCTCTTCTCTAGAACCTATAAGTCACAGCCTTGTGCATTACAGATGCCCAGTAATGGTCAGTTATTATCCTTTGCCATTTGGCATCAGCTAAAATGAGGGATGGGAGAACTAAGAAGAATAAATGTTCAGCATGTATATGAATACTGTTATACTATTATTCCATGGAAAATAAACCCAAATGAAAGCCCCAGAGAACAGAGCATGTATAGGGAGACTGAATAATAATATTGGTGAAATATATATCTATATTTTGAACTTTCTTATTAAAGAACATTTCAAAGCCAACATGAAAAGAGTTGCAAGGAATATAATGTTCTCCATCTTCTGTCAGTTATCAAATTCATTCTTAGTGAAAATAAGAATTCAGTGACTGCAAAGTATAACTAGTCAAAGCAATATTTATATCTTCAGATAAGATGGAGTCAGAGCACATATTTTGCAAATAGCTCTATAGAGTGCAATCAAACCTTGGTATATGGACTAGGGCTAGTTACTCTCCTCCAGAAATCAAGTTAAAGTGAATAATAAGTACAGCTGAAGAAGTAGGACTAGTGGAATGAGTTGTGAATAGAGGAGATATGTTATGAACTGATTGATGGTAAATTTCAGAAGCTAGTGCTTATTTAAAAAATTTTAGGCAAATACTTTTTCTATTAATTTTTTTCCTCCACCATTGCCCAGTTATGTATTTTACCTTTTAAATACAAATTATCATTTCTGTCACCTATTACTGTGGACTTTTTAATACCAAAGTTTTTGTACTTTCCAAAGAATTTTCATATATACATATTCAGTCCTCAATGAGACTAAGAATTTGCCAGGACTGGTATCATTATTTCCACTTTACAGAAAAAAAAATGTTTAGAAAGGTTTAATGACTGTTTTAGAGTTATACAGCTAGGTAGCCCCTAAATGTATAGCTCAGATTGGAGTATTTTAAATTATTCCCATTGTGCACTTGCTCTTTCTTTCTCCCTCTCTTTTTCCTTTACCACACTCAGCTATTTTTATATGGTGAGATAATTGAATACTTCTAGGTGTTAAGGTACGACACTGAAAAAAAAATCAAACACCCTCTCTAGAAACTGTCACTGCATGTTGATCATTATGGTTCTTTCAGGTCTTATATTCTATCAATCTATGAACTTACCAAAGTCTTAATATGTACTGTATGTTTTGTGTATTCTGGAAGATTTGTCCCACATATATGTTCTATGATTAGAGATACAACTCATAGTTTAATGAAAGATTTTTAGCAAAGTTAATTTGGATTTTACTTTTTTAAATTTGATGACATTGGTATAAATATTGTGAAAATTGATGGTCTTTATAGTAGCTCAAAAGTAAATTTACTTATTATGATGAATTGATAGAGGCAGTTCAAATATTATAATGTATAAGATGAAATTTTAATTCATGTAGAGCTTCCTACTCTGAAGAATTAACACAGCCAAGTGTTTATATTTCCAAAATGATAGTTATTAAATTGATATATGTGCACAAACATATTAAAGTCTCTTGGTGGGAATTAAATCCAGATACCATATTTTACATTATGAGCAATGTCAATTTTGCTAGTAATATGGTATAGCAGTTTACTTATTATTGAAATCTGTATAGGTATTTTTGGCAGTTTAAACCCTATTATAATGCATTAGTATGATTTCAAATTATTAACATAGTTCCTTTTCACAATGTATATAGTCTGAACAGTTAGCTATAATTTTTATTAGTGTTATGCTATTGTTACCCTAGTCTATTTCTGTGTTAACTAATAAAGATAAAAAATTTGAGAACATCTAAAATGGCAATGAAAATTTTAGGGAGAATCAAATGATATTTCTTTTTTTAAAAAGATATTTATTTATTTTTTAGTTATTGGCGGACACAACATCTTTGTTTGTATGTGGTGCTGGAGGATCGAACCCGGGCCACACGCATGCCAGGTGAGTGCGCTACTGCTTGAGCCACATCCCCAGCCCAAATGATATTTCTTTTAAAGAATACATGGAGAGGGCTAGGTTGTGGCTCAGCGATAGAATACCTGCCTCGAATGTGTGGGGTCCTGAGTTCAATCCTCGGCACCACATAATAAATAAATAGATAAGTAAATAAATAATTAAATAAATAAATAAAGTTATTGTGTCCAACTAAAAATAAATATTAACAAAAAGAATACGTGGAGATAGGCTAAAGAAGGCTTCACTTTAAACTAGAAAAAATATAAAATATAAAACATATGTATACATGCATGTACATGTATAATAATGTATTAGTATATACACTTGCAAATGTTTTTGACAGAATTTTAGAAGTAGTTTATATACAAATATGGATAGTTCCCAGATTCTCACTAAATATATCAAGAAATTAAATGTGATAATTAATAATTTACCATTGTATCTCCTCAGAGATTCCAAGGTTATTTTATAAATATATACCAACTATTGTTAACTAAATAATTACTTTTGTTTTACTGTAAATTTTAATTCTTGAAATTGATAATTTTCCTTAAGATAAATATTAAATGTCTTTTGTTATTCCAGAATGAAAAAAGATAAATCACAGATAATAGGAGTGAACATTAAGGCTATGTTGACTTTTCCATTTTTCTTTGATTTGCTTGTTTTCTTTAGAAAAATACTTAAGTCGTGCCAAAGAGGCATTTTATAATTGTCATGATCCAGAGTTCTTCATATATGTCGGACCCCCTTAGTGCTTTTATGGTACTAATTCACTCATGGCATTTCTGGACAAGTCATTATAATCATCCTTTGCTTATAGTCTGAATGGTAAAATTGATGTAAAGTAAATCATGACTTTTAGATTGAATTTTGTAGTATAGTTTCACAACTCTACAGTCTGACACATTTTTTACATTTACATTTAAAATTAATATATACTGTATATAGCTTGTGTCTTTTCTAAGATGGTAAATGCTTTTTATCATGTTAGAAAATAGACATAATTAATCTCCTACCATGTATAAAGTACTGCATGGGATAGAAAATGGAATAAGATAAAATCTTTTTTATTAAGGACTTAGTTCAAGCTGTGCCAAACATTTTGATTTCTTATATATTCTTAATGAAAATGAGTTCTCCTCCAGAAAGTTATTTTTGACAAAAACATATATAGCTTACTGGATATATCAATTTCTAGTAAGATTGGAACCAAATATTCACCATAATAATAGGTTACTGTGGCACTTATCTCAAAGCTCCTCTTTTAATTATGAATCAAGTTCATCTGTTGAAAGTGAACAATAATAAGGGGAGGTGGTTGAAGAATTTAAAAAGTTGGGAGAGTAATATGATTAGAAAAACTGTGATACTGTCAGACAGTGCTCAAGGCTAATTGAAAATATATGATTTTGGTAGAGCAGAGGTCATTAGAGTGTAGAATGAAGGCTGAGTCATTCACGTGCACATTCATTCCACCCAGGTTGACTGGGTGCATACAGAGAAGAGACCATGTGAGGATATAGAAAATAGCCATCCTCTGGCTCATGAGAGAAGCTGCAGATAGAAAACAATCCTGATTGATTTCTAGCCTCTAGAACAGAGAGAAAATTAGTTTCTGATGTTAAAATCATACAGTGTATGATATTTTGTTATGTCATGTCTAGCAAACTAATACACATATCTTAAATGTCGATACAGTAATTGCTTTGTTCGTCAATCAGGAATCTATTTTCAAAATGCTACAGCAATTCTTTATCAGTTTCCTCCGTGAGAGCCTCTCTCTTTGCAGTAATTGACCATAAAAGCAAAGAACATTCATTCATCAGTAGCAGATATGAATTATGTGACTATGCATTAGAAATTACCAGACTGAAAAAAAGATTATATACTAAATTAATGTTTCTTAGGTGGTATTTTTCCTTGCCTCAATATAAATTGTTCTATATATTTATATACTAATACTTACTATTTATACCTAGAATAATGAGATAGGAAACCACTGCAAGCAATAAAACACATAGGTCTGTATACCAAAAGAGTATGGGTTATTTCTGGCAATATTTTTCCTCAAAAACATGCTTTCAGACATAATCTAAACTAACTCCCTACTGCCATGTCAGTGTAGGCTAAGAGATCATCAATTAATCTTAATTCTACTTTCTTAGTTTACATGGTTTGTTGAAGCAAAGATGTTGAAAACCATATATTGAAATGCAGTTTAAATTCAAGTTGATAGTTTTCAGTGCAATTTATGTCCAAGGGTACTGTGACTCAGAGTTGGTGCTTTTATTTTTTATTAGTTTATAGTTTTGTTCTGCAGATTGACTAGAATTAGCCAATATTAATGTTGTTATTGTTGTTATATTGTTCTTTCAGTAACAAGATATTATTTTGCTTAAGCCTTTCTCTTATTTTATCGTAAGTCTACTACTTGGCACATACTAGGCTTTCACTAAGAAATCATTATTAGTAGTAATAATATCAGTAGTTATTTCTGTTGCTGTTTTCTTATTTGTAACCCTTAATTATAATATAAATATTTTAACCTTTATCCATCTGATTTCAAAGTAGAAATATTTATTAACTACTTATTACTTCAAAATATTGTCATAACAGTTGGGAGAAAGCAGGTCTGACACTTTTCCAGTGCTATATTCTGAATTTGGTTTGTCTTCTACAAATTACACATTGAAATTTGGATGTCATCCTTGTGGTTTTGGGAGGTAGAGCCCTTAAGTGGTGATTAGTGCTGCTCTTAGCTACTGGATAAATTATTATGGATATGAGAATTTTAACCTCTAGGAGTAGCCCTCTCAGGACTGGATTGGTTACTGCAAAAGTGGAATGTTATAAATCAAGGTCACCCCTTATGATATTTTAAAAATACTTTTAGTTGTAGATGGCACAATACCTTTATTTTATTTATTTATATTTATGTGGTGCTGAGGATCGAACTCAGTGCCTCACAAATGCTAGACAAGTGCTCGACCACTGAGTTACAACTGCAGCCCCATGTTTTGTCTCTTCTGTACATGCCCACTTGCCCTTCTGCTTTTCAATCATGTTATGATGCAGTATGTGAGCATGTGACCCTCTCAGATGAAGCTAGACTTCCAACCTCTAGATCTGTAGGCCAAAATAAACTATTTTTCTTTGTAAATTTCCCAGTTTTTAGTATTTTGTTAAACAACAGAAAATGGAATAAGACCGGAAAGATCTAAGAGAAACTCCTTCTAATAATTTTTCCTCATGGTATTTATACCTTATGTGGTTTACTTCTGTATTGATAAGACTGACTCTATCGTTTATAGAAATGATAGTGTGTGAGTACTGAGGCTAACCTGTAGAACACATTATGGCTTCTGCTTGTTCTTTCTGTAATCACTTGCTACAATTCTTTAGTTTTATAGTTAAAAGGGCTTGTTCAGCCAGATAGACTTTACTGGTCTCATGATTTCATGTTTAGATCTCCTATAGTTCTCAATTCACTTCAGAATTCAGAGCTGATTTAGGTGGTATTCAGTTTTAAAACAAATATAAATAGAAAAACAGAAATACTGAAAATAAAAATATTAGAATATTTCAGTATTTTAAATTGTACTGAATTTAATTTGGAATTCAGTACATTCCAAAATGTACTGAAAGTTTAGGTATACATTTTTCACTGCTTATGAGGGAGTAGCAGTCCTTCCTCTTTCAATTTTCAAAAAGCATCGCCATGCCATAACTCTCTAGGCTATATTAGACTTTTTTAGAAGACATGAATTTCAATAGAAGATGATATGTGACATGATATCTGGATCAATGGATTTCTTTAAACATCATTATTTTTAGTGGTACTGTATAAACTTATAATTTCAGTGAACTGACTGTATTTTCCAAATGCTTAATGAAATTTGTCACTATCTAAACCCTGGGGATGCTCTCAACATTTATTAAATGTCATAGCACACATTCATTTTCTTTCCTTAATATAATATCTACCCTTCTACAAGTTATAAAACCAAATGAATTCTAAGTAAGAATTCAAGTGTCACAACTGACTTAAGACACTTAGGTATAAGAACCAATAGATACAAAGAGATCAAAGAGAATTTTAATCCTCAACATCAACAGCAGTGATTTTCAATAAAACTGGTTCAACTTACAAACTAAGGTGAGAGTAGACCACCTTTGGCAAAATTTATCCTACTTAAATTATCTGAGCCTTGTCATAACCTTCAATTAAACAATTTCCCAATTTTCCTGAAGTGTCATTCAGTTTTCTTAAACATTTTTATCTATTTCAGTGAAGCAATGTTATAAGTCATAAATCTTCTGTAACCATATGAGCCAGGTGCTTTCTATATGAAAAGTTACACTGAAAATTTATGTACCCTGTTTGAAAAACCCACTATCCCCATGGACCAAATTATTCTTGAGAAAGGGCTTAAAAAGAGAAATTGGACTTTTCAATTACAGTTGAAAATTCAAATCTGACAGAAGTCAACTATTTTAAGCGAGTTATAGCTAATAATAGGGCACACTTGGACTTAATGTGGGCTACAGTACCAGTCACTGAGTCCATTCTCTCCACACAAACTCCTTGGGTTCATTGGTTTTCAGTTGTTATAAAAGGGCTTTATTTTTAAGGTCTTTACCTTGGTTAACAACAAAGCAGTTATACAAGGAAAATCACATTTGTGGTAATTTAACAAAAAAGCTTCATTCATAGGCATAACATTTATAAACTATATGAGGTTTAAATTGGAAAGATTTATATTTTCTATCTGATATCCCTTTCCTTAAGCATTGCTTCTGACTATGCAGGCCTTTATGAGAAATGACTTGGATCCTGATTCTCATTAAAACCTTGGAAATTGGTTTATCTTTGTAACCTAGCCTTCTGTTTCTTTCGACTTTTCTGCATAAAATGATTCTTTTCCTGCTTTTCTTTCTTTGGATATTAGTCTCACTTCTGAATTTCTCTGCCTGGGAGAAATCTTTGTTACTGATATGTTACAGAATCATAAAATTGTAGAAAATTTGTCATTCTGGGAGGTAACTGGGAGTACTTATTGTTTGTTATAAGTATTTCATACATCAGTGTGTTACCTTAGAGGTTCTCTGCACACATTTTCTCAGGAAATAGCCATTAAAGGAAAATATACTTTTATTTCTTTTTCAAAATTTTAACTGATACATGAAAATCACATATATTTATAAGGTACCATGTGATATTTTGATGCATGTGAACATTGTGTGATATTAACTCAGTAAACATATCTCCTAAATTACAATTTATTTATGTCAAAATATTAAAAGTCATCGTTTTGTCTATTTATGTTACTGGGGAATGAACCTAGATCCACTCTACCAATGAACTACAGTCCCAGCCCCTTTTAAACTTTAAAAAAATATTTGAAATGGAGTCATGCTAAGTTTTCCAGGTTGGCCTTGAACTTGTGATCCTCCTACTTCAGCCTCCAGGATAACTTGGATTATAGGCATGTTCCATTGTTCCTGGCATCAAAATTATTTCTTATAGCTTTTTAAAAATATATTGAGTAAATTATCATGATCTATAGTCATCCTATGTGCAACAGAACAATAAAGCTTTTCTCTATTCAACTGGAACTTAGTAACTGTCAATCAGCCTTTCCCTAACTCTCTGTCTCCCCCTTCTCTTCCCAAGCCTCTGGTAACCACTATTCTACAATCAACTTCTATGAGCTTAATTTTTTTATATCTTACATATGAGTGAGATCATGTGCTACTTGTCTGTTTGTGCCTGACTTATTTTACTTGACATAGTAATCTTGAGTTCCATCCATGTAATCACAAATGAAATAATTTTATCCTTTTCATGACTGAATAATATTCCATTGTGTATATTTACCACATTTTCTTTATCCATTCATCAGTTGATGGGCACTTAGATAAAGCTTTAATTAAAATAATGCACACAAATAATCATAACAGGAAAGAGCATGGGATTTTCAGTAAGACAAGCCTAGCAAGCTCTAGTTCTCTACTTACTAGCACTGTCAATTTAGGCAAGTTAATCTCTAATAACTTTTATCCTCAGATTTTCATATAAGAATCAAGGATACTAATAGAACCCGGCACTTTGGTGGGTATTGTGAAGATTAAGTACAGAATGGTTGTCAAGTACTTAGCATAGTCTCTGCTGGCTCATAGTTAAAATCAGTTAAATGTAATCCAGGCCTTCATTCATGATACTCTGTGAAAAAGACTGTAAGAGAAATTATCAAAGAAAGCTTCATAAGTGCTTAAATGTATATTTAATGGACATTTACTTTTTTCCAACATTTTATCAGTGTATTATAATTGTACATATTGATGGGGTGTATTGTTACATATTTGTATATGCATACAATATAACAATATAAATTGGCAATATCCCTCCCCAGCATTTCTCCCTTTCTTCCCAGTCTTCCACCTGTTGGTCCCTTCCTGTACTCATCTCCCTCATGTATTTTGATGTTTTGTTTTAGGCACATACACATTAAGGACTGTTTTATTTGGTTGGAGAATTTACTATTCAATAATTGTGCAATATTCCTCTTCATCCCTGATATATTTTCTTGCTCTGAAGTTAGTGTTGTCTAATATTAATACAGCTACTCCTGCATTCTTTTAATTCATGTTGGCCTGGTATCTCTTTACCCTTTTTTTAACTTTTTTTTGTACTAGGGATTGAACTCAGGGTCACTCGACCACTGCACCACATCCCCATCCCTATATTGTATTTTTTAGAGACAGAGTCTTACTGAGTTGCTTAGAGCCTTGCTTTTACTGAGGCTGTCTGGCTTTGAATTCTTGATTCTCCTGCCTCATCCTCCAGAGCTACTGGGATTACAGGTGTGTGCCACCATGCCCAGCATATCCTTTTACTTTTGATACATATATATTTTTATATTTAAAGTGAATTTTTGATACACAAAATATGGTTAATTCTTCATTTTGATTCATTCTGACATGCGTTGTCTTTTCATTAATATATATACATATATATATGTGTGTGTATATATACACATTGTGTATATATGTATATGTATATATATATTTATAATATGTGATGTTAATAATATATATACATGTTTGTTTATCTATCTATCTAATCTATCTAATCTATCTATCTATCTATCTATCTATCTATCTATCTATCTATCTATAAAGTTGTTACTTATTTTCTTCCTGAAGAATTTCTTTCAGGAATTCTTACATATCTCGCAAGCCTTGCCCATTATGACCAATTCCCTAATTTTGATTTTTTGTCCTGAGAAAGTATATTTTTACTTTGGTTTTGAAGAAAAATCTCACTAAGTTTGTGGGGATTTTTTTCCATTGAGCACTTTACATATTTTTTTCCACTTTCTTCTTATTTGGTGGTTAACTATAATTCTCATCATTGCTCACATATATGTAAGGTGTCACTTTCTCCCTGACTTCTTCGATATTTTCTCTTTCTATTTGATTTTGTGCAGTTTGAATATAGTTTGCATAGATGTTGATACTACTTATATTTATCCTGATCTATGCTCTGAACATTTTGATCTATGGTTTGTTATCATTAATTTTGCAAAATTGTTGGTCAGTATTCCTTGACTATTTCTTTTTTTAAAATTTTATTTATTCTAATTAGTTATATATGACATCAGAATGCAATTCAATTCATATTACACAAATAGAGCACAATTTTTCATGTGTCTGGTTGAACACAAAGTAGAGTCACAGCATTCATGTTTTCATACATGTACTTAGGGTAATGATGTCTTGATTATTTATTATTCCTTTTCTTCTCTTCTTTTTCTTCTCTCTCCTTCTCTCTCTTTCTTCTATTCATTCTTTCTGGAGCTCCCATTATAATTAGGTTGTAGCTTTTAAATTCTCCCATTGTTATTGGGTATTCTATTTTTTCTCTTTGAATACCAGTATTTGAAGTTTTATTTACTTCACTCATTATTTTATCGGCCATGGCCTACTGACGAACTCATAAAAAAGCATTGTTCATTTATGTTGTATATAATTTTTGGGGGTGTTTGCTCTCTTTCCTTTTTTTTACTTTAGTCTTTATTTTATTTTATTTAAATACATGGCATCACTGGAAAACATTACAATACTTATTACACATGTAGAGCACAATTTTCATATCTCTGTATATAAAGTATGTTCATGCCAATGTATGCCTTTATACATGTACTTTGGTTTTTTTTTGCATTACAATTCTTAATACACAAATATACCACAATTTTTCATATTTCTGTTTGTATATAAAGTATGTTGACACCCAATTAAATTCTTCATAGATGTACTTTGTATAATGATGTCCATCACATTCCATCATCATCGCTAATCCCCTGCCCCCTCCCTTTCCCTCCCACCCCTCTTCTCTATCTAGAACTCATCTATTCCTCCCATGCTCTACCTCCTTGCACCACTATGAGTCAACCTTATTATATCTGAGAAAACATTAGGTATTTGTTTTTTGGGGATTGGCTGACTTCACTTAGCATTATCTTCTTCAGTGCCATCCATTTACTTGCAAATGCCATGATTTTGTTCTTATTTAATGCCCAGTAAAGTTCCATTGTGTATATATACCATATATTTTTTATCCATTCATCCACTGAAGGACATCTAGGTTGGCTCCACAGTTTAGTTATTGTAAATTGTGCTGCTATAAACATTGATGTGGCTGTGTCTCTGTAGTATGCTGCATTTAAATCCTTTGGGTATATTCCAAGGAGGGGAATAGCTGGATCAAATGGAGGTTCCATTCCCAGATTTCTAAGGAATCTCCATACTGCTTTCCAAATTGGCTGCACCAATTTGCAGTCCCACCAGCAATGTATGAGTGCATGTTTTCCCGCACATCCTTGCCAACACTTGTTTGTCTTCATAACAGCTGCCATTCTGACTGGAGTCAGATGATATCTTAGAAGAGTTTTGATTTGTATTTCTCTGATTGCTAGAGATGATGAGCTTTTTTTCATATATTTGTTGATTGATTGTATATGCTGTTCAGACAGAATCCCCACTAATAGCCACACCCACCAAAAAATGGCAACAAAAGTTTTTCCAAGATGGACTCCGTCTGCTTCCAGAGCAGGAGTGTCTAGTGAGGTGTGGGGAGCTGGGATGGCCTTGTGCTCTGCCTATATTGCAGCCCAGTGACCTGCATGGGAGTGAATCGTAGCTGATTAGGTGATTCTGCTATGCCCATGTTGTATTAATTTTGAAATTTAGAATCTCATTTTGTTATTTCTCAGTTTCCTTCTCTCTTCTTATATTTGTCCACCTGTTTTTGAACTTTATCTGCCTTCTCCATTAGAGACTTAAGTATATTAATCACAATTATCTTAATTCCTGGTCTGATAATCTCAACATCTTTGCCATATATGAACCTGGTTGTTATGTTTGCTATGTTTCTTAAACAGTTTTTTTTGTTTGTTTTTTAATGTATCTTGTAATTTCTTATTAAAACTTGAATGTAATGTATTGGATCTGAAGAACTGATGTAAATCAACCTTTACTGAGAGTTTTATTTACTGAATGGACAAATCTTAGGCTCTATTTATGGTTTGCTGTAGTAGGTGTCAGGGGCAAAATTTTCCTCTGGTGTCCTTGTCCTTGTTTTTGTCTCCCCTATTATCCTTGAGTGCCCCAAAGATTTATTCTAAAATAATGTCTGATATATGCAGTTTTTTCAGTTATCTTTCCCTATTATTGTTCAAGGATATTATTGCTGATGTTGTGGTAAGGTGTGTGTGGTGGGATGGAGAAGCCTTTTATTGGTTTATGTTTAGGTATCAACATTTTACTGCACAGTAATCTTCACCATTTTGTCTTGGGTAATCTCTCTCCTTAGGTAGGATGGGGAGTTTTGTGGGGGTTAGAGTTGGGTATTTATGTTCCTCCATGTATAGAATTCAGTTGGCATGTAAATTAGACTCTGGTAAAATCTGGATAGTTTAGGATCTTATAAGATAGTTTCCCTTGAGTGCAGGCTTTATATAACATAATCCTCTGAGAATCACTTCAAAATGTATACAATCTCCTTTCTCTTCAGGAAGCAGTGGGTGCAGATTTTCCTCTTATATTGACTGTCAAGACATGTTTACACTGAGCCTTTAGTATATTTTCAAGTTAAATTTAGGCTTTTCGACCTTGGTATTACTTCCTATTGGTATTTCTGCTCCTCAGCTTCAGTTCTGGCAGGCAGTGATTCTCTGTCCTCCTTTGTGTCCTTCAAGTTTGTGGGGAGAAGTAGTCTATAATATCAATTCTCTGATGGATCCAAGAAGAATTGTTGATTATTAATTTGTTTGACTTTTTTTATTGTAGGAATGGAAGTAAGGACTTCTAAAAGGACTTGACTGAAAACTGGAAGACATTTTATTTTGTTTTGTTTTTCTAATTATCAAAAGTATCTGAAAACATATCTGTAAATCTATATAATACCATTTATTTTTATTATTTTAATAAAAAACAATATAAATAATCAATACACCAGTATGTTTGTGTGCCATTTTTTCACAGTGTACAGAAGTACTTAGGTTCCTTTGATATCCCCTCCAGCTACTTTTCCCTCCTTTCTAATAACCACTCTTTACATTTTACTTTATTTTCATATCTTTGCCTATGATTCTGTGTTTCCATTGCTCTAGCCATACATTTATTTACTTTTAAATATATTCATGGTGAGGGGAGAAAAGTTGGCGGCGAAGGGAGTGCATCACTCCAGTGCGCTGCGTCACTGAGCGGGAGAAAGACGAGGTGAAATGGCTGAAGGCTATCTTGTTGGGAATTTCCAGTGAAATTGAAGTGCTCCAGAATCTAGTGGACGGATTTCCATGGCTGCAGGAGCTCGATTTCTTCGCACGGAGGGTCGCATAGCCTGATCGGTGATCGCCCCGTGGCTGGAGTCTGCGGCGTGCGCTGGGAAGGGGCGAGGTGCCGGAGCGGGGGTGCAGCGATACGGATTCGGGGGGCTCCCGCCAGTGGTACAATGGCCGCGCTTAGTGCTGAGTTCCGGCTTTGAGACAGAGGAGAGAAGCGGTCCAGTTCGGTTCCAGACACCGGTCGGACCACGGAGGAGGTCAGCAGCCGCCATCTCGGAGAGGTGACGTAATCATCCCCGTTTTCTACTGATCTCAGCTCATTCAGGTACGGAACAGGTGATTTCAGGCTGGTATTTGCCTGTGTCTCGCAGACAGATTTTTTGCTCAGGCTCGGGACTGGAGAACCTGTGGAGCTCCTGGGGGCTCGTTCCTGGCAAGGTGTGCGCCGGGCTCTGAGCTGCCAGATTCTGGTTCCCAGGGCTAACTTGGCCCAGAAAAAGAGGGAGAACTTCCAAATACATTCTACGAAGTCAACATCACCCTGATGCCTAAACCAGACAAAGACACTTCAAAGAAAGAAAACTACAGACCAATATCTCTAATGAACCTAGACGCAAAAATCCTCAATAAAATTCTGGCGAATCGGATTCAAATACATATCAAAAAAATTATACACCATGATCAAGTAGGATTCATCCCTGGGATGCAAGGCTGGTTCAATATACAGAAATCAATAAATATTATTCACCACATCAATAGACTTAAAAATAAGAACCATATGATCATCTCGATAGATGTAGAAAAAGCATTCGACAAAATACAGTATCCCTTTATGTTCAAAACTCTAGACAAATTAGGGATAACTGGATCATACCTCAACATTGTAAAAGCAATCTATGATAAGCCACAGGCCAGCATCATTCTGAATGGAGAAAAACTGAAGGCATTCCCTCTAAGATCTGGTACAAGACAGGGATGCCCTCTCTCACCACTTCTGTTCAACATAGTCCTCGAAACACTGGCCAGAGCAATTAGACAGACGAAAGAAATTAAAGGCATAAAAATAGGAAAAGAAGAACTTAAATTATCATTATTTGCAGATGATATGATTCTATACCTAGCAGACCTAAAAGGGTCTACAAAGAAGCTATTAGAGCTAATAAATGAATTCAGCAAAGTGGCAGGATATAATATCAACATGCATAAATCAAAGGCATTCCTGTATATCAGCTACAAATCCTCTGAAATGGAAATGAAGACAACTACTCCATTCACAATATCCCCCCCAAAAATAAAAAACTTGGGAATCAACCTAACAAAAGAGGTGAAAGACTTATACAATGAAAATTACAGAACCCTAAAGAGAGATATAGAAGAAGACCTTAGAAGATGGAAAAATATACCCTGTTCATGGATAGGCAGAACTAACATCATCAAAATGGCGATATTACCAAAAGTTCTCTATAAGTTCAATGCAATGCCAATCAAAATCCCAACAGCATTTCTTGTAGAAATAGATAAAAGAATCATGAAATTCATATGGAATAATAAAAGACCCAGAATAGCAAAAACAATTCTAAGCAGGAAGTGTGAATCAGGCGGTATAGCGATACCAGACTTCAAACTATACTACAGAGCAATAGTAACAAAAACAGCATGGTACTGGTACCAAAACAGGCGAGTGGACCAATGGTACAGAATAGAGGACACAGTAACCAATCCACAAAACTACAACTATCTTATATTTGATAAAGGGGCTAAAAGCATGCAATGGAGGAAGGATAGCATCTTCAACAAATGGTGCTGGGAAAACTGGAAATCCATTTGCATCAAAATGAATCTGAATCCCTATCTCTCACCATGCACAAAAGTTAACTCAAAATGGATCAAGGAGCTTGATATTAAATCAGAGACATGGCGTCTGATAGAAGAAAAAGTTGGTTATGATGTACATACTGTGGGGTCGGGCTCCGAATTCCTCAATAGGACACCCATAGCACAAGAGTTAACAACTAGAATCAACAAATGGGACTTACTCAAACTAAAAAGCTTTTTCTCAGCAAAAGAAACAATAAGAGAGATAAACAGGGAGCCTACATCCTGGGAACAAATCTTTAATCCACACACTTCAGATAGAGCCCTAATATCCAGAGTATACAAAGAACTCAAAAAATTAGACAATAAGAGAACAAATAACCCAATCAATAAATGGGCCAAGGACCTGAACAGAGCCTTCTCAGAGGAGGACATACAATCAATCAATAAGTACATGAAAAAATGCTCACCATCGCTAGCAGTCAGAGAAATGCAAATCAAAACCACCCTAAGATACCATCTCACTCCAGTAAGATTGGCAGCCATTATGAAGTCAAACAACAACAAGTGCTGGAGAGGATGCGGGGAAAAGGGCACACTTGTTCATTGTTGGTGGGACTGCAAATTGGTGCAGCCAATTTGTAAAGCAGTATGGAGATTTCTTGGAAAGCTGGGAATGGAACCACCATTTGACCCAGCTATTCCCCTTCTCGGTCTATTCCCTAAAGACCTAATAAGAGTATGCTACAGGGACACTGCTACATCGATGTTCATAGCAGCACAATTCACCATAGCAAGATTGTGGAACCAACCTAGATGCTCTTCAATAGATGAATGGATAAAAAAATGTGGCATTTATACACAATGGGGTATTACTCTGCATTAAAAAACGACAAAATCATAGAATTTGGAGGAAAATGGATGGCATTAGAGCAGATTATGCTAAGGGAAGCTAGTCAATCTTTAAAAAACAAATGCCAAATGACTCCTTTGATATAAGGGGAGTAAACAAGGACAGGGTAGGGACGAAGAGCTTGAGAAGAAGATTAACATAAACAGGGATGAGAGATGGGAGGGAAAGGGAGTGAGAAGGGAAATCACATGGAAATGGAAGGCGATTCTCAGGGTTATACAAAATGATATATAAGAGGAAAGGAGGGGTAAGACAAGATAATACAAATGGAAGAAATGATTTACAGTAGAAGGGGTAGAGAGAGAAAAGGGGAGGGGAGGGGAGGGGGGATAGTAGAGAATAGGACTGACAGCAGAATACATCAGACACTAGAAAGGCAATATGTCAATCAATGGAAGGGTAACTGATGTGATACAGCAATCTGTATACGGGGTAAAATTGGGAGTTCATAACCCACTTGAATCAAACTGTGAAGTATGATGTATTAAGAACTATGTAATGTTTTGAACGACCAACAATAAAAAAAATATATTCATATAAATAAGTATGTCATTCCTCAATAATTTAACATTATTTAAAAAAAATGTTGGCCATCTTGTGAAAACTAAAGTTGTTTGTGTTTTTATTATTTGTTTGTTTTAGTAAAACTTAATTTTTAATCAAACAAGTAGCTTTTGATTTTGTTGAAAAAAATTAAGTATTGTGAATTAAGTTTTTTCATTGCTTCATATGTTTTTTATTAATCTATTTCTTTTGGTTTTGAGGCGTTAATTTTGTGATTGTTTTTAAGAATTATTAACTCAAACACTTATTCATTCATGTTCTCTAATGTATTAATTTAAGGCTCTAAAAATCCCTCTTAATGTTATTTTGGATGCATTACAAAAATTGTAGTATGCATTTTTACTATGATTTATTTATAAACAATCTTCATTTAAGATTTCTTTTTTTAAAAAAATATATTTATTTTTTAGTTAGTAGTTGGACACAATACCTTTGTTTTGTTTATTTTTATGTGGTGCTGAGGATTGAACCAAGGGCCTTGCACATGCTAGGTGAGCACTCTACCACTGAGCCACAACCCCTGCCCCAGATTTTATTTCTTTTTTAATCCAAGAATTATTTATAAGAGTATGGATTGTTTGATTGGTATTTGGTTTTGATTTTCTACTGGATGGTTTATTTACCCTTTATTTTTGTTCCAGTTTTAGTTTTTTCAATGTCATTGTATGTTTTAATAAATTTCTATTTTTTTTTTTTTTTAGTATTGGGGATTGAACCAAAAGACGCTTAAACACTGAGTCACATCCCCAGCCTTTTTTATTGTTTATTTTGAAACAGGGTCTTGCTAAGTTACTTATGTCCCCTCTAAGCTGCTGAGGCTGACTTCAAACTTGTGATCCTCCTGCCTCAGACCTCCTGAGCCCCTGGGACTACAGGCAAGCACCACCGCACTCAACTTAAGCTTATTATTAAGACTCCATGTTTTTTGTAATTTATTTCTGGGACATAGAAATGATTCTATTGTCTAATGTTATGAGATCATGTTAGAATTAAGTTTAAAATAAATCTTGAAAACAGAAGATATATATTAGGAATTGCACAATGGCTATCACTTGTATTATAATGAAATGTTTTTGTTTCTGTGGTTCAACCCCAATATTTGTAAGTGGAAAAACATCAATCACAGAATGAAACAGAACAAAAAAAAAAACTTATGTGATTATCAATATACATAAAACATTGTGAAAAGCATTCAGTAAATAGACATTTAAAACTCAGTATCTTCTGCTAGGAAACTCTAAGTATAGAAATTCTGACTTTATGTTCTAACACTGAATAAAATATATATTTTTTCAATTGTGTGAATGGCCCAAACTATGTTGCTAAGAAGGAAAAACAAAAGTTCAAAGACCAACCCAGATGCCCTTCAATAAATGAATGTATAAAAAAAATGTGGCATTTATACATCATGGAATATTACGCAGCACTAAAAAATGACAAAATCATGGATTTTGCAGGGAAATGGTTGGCACTAGAGCAGATTATGCTTAGTGAAGCTAGCCAATCCCTAAAAAACAAATACCAAATGTCTTCTTTGATATAATGAAAACATCCAAGAACAGAGCAGGGAGGAAGAGCAGGAAGAAAAGATCAACATTAAACAGATACACTAGGTGGGAGGGAAAGGGAGAGAAAAGGGAAATTGCATGGTAATGGAGGGAGACCCTCATTGTTATACAAAATCACACATAAGAGGTTGTGAGGGGAACGGGTAAATAAACAAGGAGAGAAATGAAATACAGTAGATGGGGTAGAGAGAGAAGATGGGAGGGGACGGGAGGGGGGATAGTAGATGCCGAAGTCTGGCTTGGCACAAATCAGGAGCCACTTGTCAAAAAGAAACTAACTTTATTTTTAGAACTACAAACGCCAAACAAAACAGCTCCAGGGAAAAACCCTCAGAGCCCAACTGCCACCACCGGCTTCCACAAGCCTCTCTCCCCCACACCAGCCTCTCAACCTCCCACAATCCTCCTGCTCTTGAGGCCGATTGGCTGGGTTGCGTGGGCAGAGCCAAAGAAGTCACCCAATGAGCAGCTCCGTGGAGGAGCCAATCAGCTAGATGTTGCTGGAGCCGCTGTGAGCCAATCATCAGCCGGCAACTGGAAGTTTGCTGGCAGCTGGAAGTTTGCTGGGGCCCCTTTGGCTGTGGCTCTCAACATCTCCCCCTCTCTGTTTAAACAACAAGCATGTGGCTTATGGACCGTGCCTGCCTTAGGTTGTCCAATACATATGGTCCTTACCCGTTTTCGGATGAGCTGACCTCAGGGCGTCAGCCTCCTGTCTTAGGTTGGTACCATTGTAATTGGATCTTACCCGTCATTGACTACCGATCCAGTATACAGCCACACCTGTGGAGAGGTCTCAGCGGGGGGGGGGGGTGAGGTTCTTTGCCTCACCTCTGTTGACCCCCAAATTTTAGCTGAATGATCATGACAAGCAGAAGGGAGGAAGATATACCAAGTCAATTGACGGCTCCTTTTGGGAAAATTGTACCACCGATGATATCATCAGCAAAAATACCCCAACACTACCACAAGTCGCTGCACCAACAGATAGTTCACAATGCATACAAGTGACACATAGTTCTGTAAGCAGTTCAGTGCAAGTTCTGTAAGCAGTTCAGTGATGGCTATTGCAGAAACTGTAGATTAGTTTTATCTTTGTCTTCACCGGCACAGGGATGAAGATAGGAATTCTGGCAATAATGACTAAAGAAAAAATTAGGTAACATTCCAGAAGACACTAAAAGAAAACAATTTTCTTAACAATTTATATTATCTTCATCGGCACTGGGATGAAGATAGAAATTCTGGCAATAATGGCTAAAGAAAAAATTAGGTAACATTCCAGAAGACACTAAAAGAAAACAATTTTCTTAACAATTTATATTATCTTCATCTGAAGATAGAAATTCTGGCAATAATGGCTAAAGAAAAAATTAGGTAACATTCTAGAAGGCACTAAAAGAAAACAATTTTCTTAACAATTTACATTATAGTGAAGAGAATTATTAAATATAATGAAAACGAAAGGTGAGAGTAAACAAACAGATCTGTTAACCTCCTTTTTTGTTTACATATTAAAACAATTCTTAACAGTTATTTACCCAATTTAAATTAAACCATTTAAATCACGTGAATAAAAAAAAAAATTTGGATCCATCTTTTCATGAGCACTCATCATATATGATATATGGAAATACATACATTGGACATACGTACATTCAAACATATAACACAAAACACAAGTGTGCACACATAATATAATACATACAACACATAACATAATAGTAAAGGCCTTATAACTTTTTACAGGTAAAATCTCTATTGCAATGTTTAAAAACTCTATAGTCAAAAAAAAATAGAACTGATCAGCAAAACATTAACCTAGGTCTGTATGAGCTCAAAAAAATAAAATAGAACTTCATGATATGGGAAAGGGCAATAATAAAATAGATATTGAAAAAAGCATCCTGGTTCTGTCGCAGATGTAAGGATAGCCAAATTGGAGTTTTGGATATCAGCTATTATGGATTTGAGCTAAATCATCTTCTTTTTGGTCTGTAGAAATCGCTTTAGTTAATCTCTCTGGAATCCAAATCGGCTGCTGTTCTCCCTGTGGAAACACAAAAACAGCCCCCCAACTCCAGACAATCACTGGGTCAGGATTTTAGTTAATCTCTCCGGAATCCAAATCAGCTGCTGTTCTCCCTGTGGAAACACACAAACAGGCCCCCGACTCCAGACAATCACTGGGTCAGAACCTTGGTTAATCTCTCTGGAATCCAAATCGGCTGCTGTTCTTCCTGTGGAAACACACAAACAGACCCCCGATTCCAGACAATTACTGGGTCAGGACCTTTCCATTGTCCTGTTAGAATATCTTTCCAAAGTACCTTGGGCTTATGTACATTTTTTGGACACATATGCCTTTCTGCAGCACTAAGTCCTGATGAATCCAAATTTAAAAAGTTTAGAGTAAAAAGAGTTATTTTAAGTTTATCTTTGGGGAATATATACCCCTTCCCAATTCCGTCTTTTTGCTTTAATAAGTACATTTTAATAGTTTGATGAGCTCTTTCAACTATGCCTTGTCCCTGTGGATTGTATGGGATTCCTGTTATATGAGTAATGCCAAATGATGAGCAAAATTGTTTAAAAGAAGTAGACGTATAACCAGGGGCATTATCTGTTTTTAACTGTTTTGGAATGCCCACAGTGGCAAAATTTTGTAAGCAATGAGCTATAACATCTTTAGTTTTTTCGCCGGCATGAAGGGAGCCCATCAAAAATCCAGAAGAAGTATCAACTGTAACATGCAAATATTTTAATTTTCCAAATTCTGGCAAGTGTGTGACGTCCATCTGCCAAATATGGTTAGGCATCAATCCTCTAGGATTGACTCCAAGATTAACTTGTGGTAAAAAGGTCACACAATTTTGACATTGTTTTATTATTTGTCTAGCTTGTTCCTTAGTTATTTTAAAACGCTTTTGTAAAGTATTAGCATTGACATGGAATCTTTCATGAAAATTTATAGCTTCTTCTAGCATAGAGAAAATATGTATGTCACGTGTAGTTTTATCTGCTAAATCATTGCCCAAACTAAGGGCTCCAGGCAATCCTGTATGTGCCCTGATATGTCCTATAAAGAATGGATCTTTTCTGTCCCAGATTAAACTTTGTATAGTGGAAAACAAAGAGAAAACAGTAGAAGAAGGGGAAATTCTACCAGCATCTTCAAGGGATACTATAGCATTAACTATATACTGGCTATCAGAAAATAAATTAAATACAGAATCTTTAAACATCACAAAAGTTTGTAATACTGCATTAAGCTCTACCTTTTGAGCTGATTGTTTGGGTACTAAAAATGTAAAAGTTTGATCAGGTGTAACTATTGCTGCTGTACCATTATTTGACCCATCAGTGAATATATTTGGAGCATTCATGATAGGTGTTTTTCTTGTCATTTTTGGAAAAATTACAGGATGCAATGACCAAAAAGACAATAAAGGATTAGATGGTAAGTGGTTATCAAATGAAACATTAGATTTGCACATTATTATTGCCCAAGTATTTAACTCATTAGCTAATTCATCAATTTGATTCATAGTATATGGAGTAATAATTTTATGGGGAGAAATTCCAAACACTGCCTTTGCTGTTTTTATTCCTTTGAGTATTAATTGTCCTACAGCCTCAGGATATCTAGTAAGAATAGTGTTAGGAGAATAAGATAAATGTATCCATAATAATGGACCTTCTTGCCAAAATACTCCTGTAGGAATATTTTTTGTTGGTAGTACAATAAATAATAAAGGCAAACTTATATCAATTCTATCCAAATGCATATTTTCCATATATGTTTCAATGATTTTTAATGCCTTTCTTGCTTCAAGCATTAACATTTGGGGTGAATTTGGATCTGATGGACCTTTTAGGATATCAAATAAAGGTCCCAACTCTCCTGTTGGAATACCTAGATAAGGCCTTATCCAATTTATGTCTCCTAATAACTTTTGAAAGTCATTAAGTGATTTGAGTTGATCTACTCGTATTTGAATTTTTGGTGGACGGACCATGGTTGAGGATAATAGAACTCCTAAATAATTAATTGGAAAATTTAATTGTACTTTATCTATTGCTATCTCTAGATTATAATTTTTTAATAAGTTTGTAAGTATGGCATAACATTCTAGCAATGTGTTTTTAGCTTTGTGTGCTAATAATACATCATCCATATAATGAAATATTTGTAGTTCAGGATTTTGATTTCTAAGTGGCTGGATTACTTTGTTAACATAAATTTGACACATAGTTGGGCTGTTAGCCATCCCTTGAGGGAGTACTTTCCATTCATATCTCTGATCAGGACCTTCATGATTTAGTGCAGGGATAGTAAATGCAAAACGTGGACTATCCTCAGGATGAATTGGAATTGAAAAAAAACAATCTTTAATATCTATAACTAAAACATACCAAGTTTTTGGCAAAGCAGACAATTGAGGAATCTCCGATTGAGCAGGTCCCATAATGACCATTTCATTGTTAATGGCTCTTAAATCTTGCAGTAATCTCCATTTACCAGATTTCTTTTTGATGACAAAAATGGGAGTATTATGGGGAGATACAGAAGGTTGTATATGTCCTTCCGCTAATTGTTGTTTGACCAGATCATGGGCTACTTGTGTCTTTTCTTTAGTCAAGGGCCACTGAGGAACCCATACTGGTCTTTCTGATTTCCATGTAATTTTTATTGTCTCAGTGGCCCTTTGTGAAAATCCAACCCATGTCTGTCTGTTCCTTGATCTATTTGTATTGGTGCTGCTATACCTTGTTCTTGTTTTTCTAATCTTTTTCCTTTCCTAAAACCTTGTCTAGCCATAATAGTGGGTGCATTTTGATTGATATTATTTGTTAATGTCAAACCTAATTGATCTAAGACATCTCGTCCCCATAAATTTACGGGAAGATGATCCAATACATATGGCTGTATAGTTCCTTCACATCCTTCAGGATCCTTCCAATCTAATAGCATTGCACTTCTATCGGGATTAGTCGCCACTCCTAGGCCTCGAAGCGATTGAGTGGCTTGTTGTAATGGCCAATGTTTTGGCCATTCTTTTTTTTTTTTTTTTTTTTTTAAAGAGAGAGTGAGAGAGGAGAGAGAGAGAGAGAGAGAATTTTTAATATTTATTTTTTAGTTCTCGGCAGACACAACATCTTTGTTGGTATGTGGTGCTGAGGATCGAACCTGGGCCGCACGCATGCCAGGCGAGTGCGCTACCGCTTGAGCCACATCCCCAGCCCTGTTTTGGCCATTCTTGACGAGAGATGATGCTAAGGTCTGCACCTGTATCCAGTAGCTATTAAATTCATGTCCTTGAATATTTAGTTTTAGCATGGGGCGAGAATCTAAATTTAAAGAAAGCATAGCCCAATCTACACCTGTGGAGCCTAATCCCTTGGAACCTCTTTCTACAGCATGATTGGAAAATTTATCATGTAGGCTTGGTATTATTAGTAACTGTGCTATTCTATCTCCTGGTGAAATTACTGATATACCCTTTGGAGAACTGGCTATAATTTTTATTTCACCTTCATAATTGGAATCAATTACCCCAGGACTTATCAAAAGTCCTTTTAGAGTAGAAGAGCTGCGTCCCAATAATAAGCCTACTGTTCCTTTGGGAAGAGGTCCTTTTACCCCTGTGGGAATGATTTGAACTCCCATCTCTGGAGTTAGTACTGATTTGGTGGAGGCGCAGATGTCCAACCCTGCGCTCCCTCTGGTTTGTCTGATGAGGGATCTGATGTGCTGGGCACTACCCTGATGGGGTTGCTGGGGTTGCTGGGTTCCTCCAGTGCTCCGTATATTTGTGGTTTGGGGCCCCGGAGCATTGGGGCCCCCTGTCCATTTTTTGGCAACGGAGCCTGATGCCTTTGTCCACGATATTGTGGATAAACACCTTGTCCTTGTTCGTTTTTTGATAATGGAGTACCCTCTATGGTGGTTTGAGGACGGTATTCATTAGCCCAATATAATGGAGTACCATCTATGGTGGTTTGAGAACGGCATTCATTAGCCCAATGTCTCCCTCTACGGCATCGTGGGCAAATACCCGGTATTCTACTTGTTTGATACCTAGTTTTGTTAATCCCTCCTCCTATGGGGCAATTCCTTTTAAAATGTCCTGTTTGTTGACAATTGTAGCATGTTCTTGGCCTGGCATCTAAAGCCTGTTTTACTGCAGCTGCCACAATTTGCCCTTGTTCATTAATGTCTCTGGCATCTAAAACCTGTTTTACTGCAGCTGCCACAATTTGCCCTTGTTCATTAATGTCTCTGGCATCTAAAGCCTGTTTTACTGCAGCTGCCACAATTTGCCCTTGTTCATTAATGTCTCTGGCATCTAAAGCTTGTTTTACTGCAGCTGCCACAATTTGCCCTTGTTCATTAATGTCTCTACATAATTTAATATATGTGTTTAAATCTTCCTGTTTCCATGGTCTAATGATATCTCTACACCAACGATTCGCTTGGTCATAAGCCAGTTGTTTTATTAATGGCATTGCTTGTTCTGTATTCCCAAAAACTCTGGTAGCTGTTTGAATAAGCCTATCTACAAATTCAGCGTAAGGTTCATTAGCTCCTTGTATTATCTTAGATAATTGACCTTGTAAACCTCCATGTTCTTGTAAAGTCTTCCATGCCCTGACTGCATCTATAGCAATTTGTGAATATACACCAGGATCATATGCATTTTGTTGCTGCCGATCCTCATAAGGTCCCTTTCCTAACAACATATCTAGATTTCTCTGAGGATAACCAGCTGCTGCATTTCGACTAGCTGTCTCCTTGCAAAATTCCTCATTGGCAACCTTCCATAACAGGTATTGTCCTCCATTTAGCACAGCTTTACACATACTAGCCCAATCTGCTGGCGTCATGCTTAAGTTGGTAATGGATTCGACCAAGCTTACAGTGAAGGGTGCTTGAGGACCATAGGTTGTTACAGCCTCTTTTAGCTCCTTCACTGATTTGAAATTTAAACCCTGGTAAGTTCGCTGCCCTCCTACCTCAAATACAGGGCATACTTGAGATCCTGTCTCAGGATCCCAACTATCAACTGCGGGGGTTGGGAGTCTCTTAGCATATGGAGGTGGTGCTGTTGATTGGACACTTATGCCCTCTGGTGATAGAGTGCTGTTAGTAGCAGTCTCCTGTAGAGGTGGCGCTGTTGGTTGAACACTTACGCCCTCTGGTGATAGAATGCTGTTAGTAGCAGTCTCCTGTAGAGGCGGTGCTGTTGGTTGGACACTTACGCTCTCTAATAAAAGGGTCTTATTAGCAGTCTCCTGTTTTAACTTTTCCCCTGATAGATTTTTCTGCTCTAAACTTCCTTCCTCTGTCTCACTATCTCGAAAGACCTTCTCTTTTACTTGAATCTTTTCCTCTTTCTGACTAACTTGAGAGACTTCCTCTTCTACTTGAATCAATATGTCTTCTTCTTCCTCTACCTCTGTCTGAACTGAAGGCTTTGGACTAAGCAAACCAGATACGTTCGTCCACAATGGCAATGTGCCAACTGGCAGAGTCCCTGGGTTGTTCTTTTCTATTCTTTTTAAATCTTCACCATGATGGTTCCATTGTGATATATCTAACAGCTCCTCCTTAAAAAGCCATGGGCTATATTTTTGTATTATATCAACGTATGCCCTGACTGCTCTTGATTTTACTGGGAAGCCTCCTTCCTCTAACAATTTACTTAACAGTCTTTCGGTTTGTTTTTTACTAATTGCTGATCCCGTATTTCTACTATAATACAACCCAGCAAGATAACACCAAACCAAACCGAGACAGAATCCAATAAAGATGGAACCACACAAAATCATTATAACAGCCTTTCTATCCTCCTGACATATGCATCCGTCCTTTCTCCCTATCTGTTCCTCAGACGCAAATAGTTTTTCCTCAGATGTGAGTGGTTTTTCTTCCCTCTTACTCATCTCCAGGGACAGGAAAGTTAAAACAAAAACAAAGCAAAACAAAAGAGGACACTTAAAATGGCTACCCATCCTCTCGCCCTGCCCTCAGGGGCGAGCAGTTTACTTACCCTCAGTTGCTCCCCGTGCGAGCCACCAAATGCCGAAGTCTGGCTTGGCACAAATCAGGAGCCACTTGTCAAAAAGAAACTAACTTTATTTTTAGAACTACAAACGCCAAACAAAACAGCTCCAGGGAAAAACCCTCAGAGCCCAACTGCCACCACCGGCTTCCACAAGCCTCTCTCCCCCACACCAGCCTCTCAACCTCCCACAATCCTCCTGCTCTTGAGGCCGATTGGCTGGGTTGCATGGGCAGAGCCAAAGAAGTCACCCAATGAGCAGCTCCGTGGAGGAGCCAATCAGCTAGATGTTGCTGGGGCCGCTGTGAGCCAATCATCAGCTGGCAGTCTGAAGGGCAGGGAAACAGCCCAATGAACATCACCGCAGAGGAGCCAATCAGCTAGATGTTGCTGGGGCCGCTGTGAGCCAATCATCAGCCGGCAGCTGGAAGTTTGCTGGCAGCTGGAAGTTTGCTGGGGCCCCTTTGGCTGTGGCTCTCAACAAGTAGAGGATAGGAAAGGTAGCAGAATACAACAGTTACTAATAGGGCAATATGTAAAAATGTGGATGTGTAACAGATGTGATTCTGCAATCTGTATTTGGGGTAAAAATGGGAGTTCATAACCAACTTGAATCTAATGTATGAAACATAATATGTCAAGAGCTTTGTAATGTTTTGAAAAACCAATAAAAAAAATTGGAAATTAAAAAAAAAGTTCAAAGACTCAGGAAGATTACACAGTACAGCTATAGTTTCATTATATATGAAGTGATTTAATAGATATTGATCCTATGTATAGCACTAATTAGCTATGTGATCCTAAGGAAATCACATAGATTGTTTTATCCTATATCTATTTCAGTTATTAAGTTTTAATTAATATTTCTATATATTAATTTAGTTCATATATTATAAAATAAATGCCATCATCCAAACAGTATCTAATCAATAGCTCATGTAAATGAAAATGATTCCACAATCTCTTTTGGAATTATGAACAGTTGTATGTAATGTACAGGATACATTTGAGATAAACCATGTATTCAAACCATTGTTGGTGACAAAACACCTCAACCTTCCCTAAACACTGCCTGCCTTTCTGTGCCGTAAACCATAACAATGTGATCTAGCTCAAGAGTGACTCTCAGAGCATCACAGAAAGGTTTTCATACCAAGAAGAAAAAATATGTAACAATTTAAGATTTTAATTTACCTTGAATATTAGACTATTCTGTAAATCAGCTTTTATAACAAAGATGTAATTTGTATTCAGATTATGGAAGAAATTTGTATTTAGAAAATTACGGAAAACACGCTAAGCTATAAGAATGGGTTTCACTATATTGGAGTATGCAACCTACCATTTAAAATGTAGAGCTGTTTCTGTTGAATATTACCATAATCAAATGTGAATGAGATTGAAAATACTTTGGTATTTACTTAAAAAGAATTCTTGTTATGAAATCAGCTGCAATCTTCTTTCTATGCATAATCCATAAATTATATGTCATGTTAGTTATTTTTGTTTCTTAAGTATTCTAGTAAAATATCTTCTGAACAGGAAATAATAAATACTGGCATGTGGTGAATTAATAATATGTGAAAAAATGACAGTCTGTGTTGTCCTAGAAAGGAATGTGAAGGACCTTTCTACTTCCTTTGGCCATGACTGGAACAAACCTCCCTGCTTTTTCTCCCATTGTTATGTATATAGCTCTGCATGGACAAAAGTGCCTCTCATCATTTATTTAATTATTGAAGAGTTTGTCAATATTGTGTATTCTGACATCTTGCCTTAAAATCAATTGTCAATGAGTGTTTTATTTCTGGGCTCTTTATTCTGTTCAGTTCATCTGTGAGTATTTTTATGACATTATGATACTGATTTTTTTTTACTGTGAACTGAACCCAGGGATACTTTACCACTGTATTACATATGCAGCTGTTTTTATTTATTTTGAGACAGTGTTTCACTAAACTGTTGGGGCTAGTCTAAAAGTTATGATCCTCCTGCTTCAGCCTTCTGTGTCCCTGGGATTATAGTTGCATGCTACCACATCCAGTTACCATGCTGTTTTGATTATTATAGCTTAATAGGTTTTGAATCATGTAGAATGATACATATGGCTTTGCTCCTATTCCTGCAGTTTTCTTTGTGGTTCCATATAAATTTTAGTATTTTTTTTCTATTTCTTTGAAAAATTTCATTTGGATTTGGATAGTAATTTAATTTTATCTATAGATCATATTTGGAAGTATGAACTTTTTTGTTGTTGCCAGGGTTTGAACCCAGGGTTGCTTTACCACAGAGCCACATTTGTAGCCCGTTGTTATATTTTATTTAGAGACAGGTTCTTGCTGAGTTGCTAAGGGCCTCACTAAAATTGTTAAGGCTGGCTTTGAACTCAAGATCCTCCTGCCTCAGCCTCCCAAGCTACTGGGATTGCAATCATAATCCTGGTGGTGTCAACCAGTAGTAACATTTTAACATTATTCATTCTTATAATACATGAACACAGATACCCTTCCACTCATTTGTATTTTCTTTGTTTCTTCAATGTTTTATAGTTTCCATTTTTTAAGACTTTCACCTTCTTAGATAAGTCTATAATTTTTTGGTAGCTATTATGATCATAACTTTTAGACTAGCCTCAATTTTTTAAAAAATTTCATTGAATGGTTTGTTGTTAGCGTCAAGTTTATATTTTTTCCATATTAATCTCAAATCAGAATTCTACTGGGTCCCTGCATACTACTGTTTTCATTACCTCTTTCCACGTTCTTTGAGTTACTGTATTAGTATTTTCTCACTTCTTATGATGAGCATTTTGATCCATCAATTTTAGGCATTAATAATTTTGTAATATTTTAAGGCTACTAAATTTACTATAAATACCAATTTTGTTATGTCCTATGATTTTTATTAATGATATTTTCATTACCTTTCATTAATAAGCATTTAAATAATTTTTTCTTTGTGATATTTTTATCTAACTTACAAGTTATTTAGCAGAACATATTCTTTTTTAATTATTAGAGTGGGGAGTGTTTAAACCTTTATACTTTTGTCACTGATATCTAAATTAATTTGTTGTAGTCAGATTATAATATGTCTGATACCTATTCTGTGACATTTGTTGAGGTTTTCTTTCTGGTGTAGTATATGATCAATTTTTATAAATATCCCATGACTATGTGAAAAAGATCTAGAAATTCTGGGTTGCATAACTCTATATGCTGGTATAGATATTTGTTGCATGTATTTCACAGACTGTCCTATTTGCCCATCAATATTTAATAAGTACATATTGAAATCTTTCAATATGATAGATTTATCATTTTATGTTTACTTTTCTTACCATGTGCATGAGTAATGCATTTTTAGTATTTAATAACATTTTTCATAAATAGCAATGTTGTGTTGTGTTTAAGCTTATTCTGTTTTATATTCATGAAGATGTACTACTTTGTTTTGATTAGTAATTATCTGATATATCTTTTCCTTTCTTTAGCATTCAATAAATGAATACTAATATGTTTATATTTAGATTTTACCCTTATCTCTGTTTTAACTACTGTATATCAATAGTGTATAAAATTATAACTTCCTATAAAAGACCATATATGATTGTACTCAAGATAGAAATTTTATGTTATTTTTTTCCCTAGATTCATTAAGGCTTAATTGATACACAGAACACTGTACCTAATTAATGCATATGGTTCAATGAGTTGGAATATATGAATATGCTTGTGCCCCTGTCAGCATACCTATATAATAAGCAATCAATCACTGCCAAAAGTTTATGTTACTTTTTAAAAAAAATTTATTGTGGTAAAAATATTTAACATGAGATCTACCCTCTTGAAGTTTTAAGTACACAGTACCTTATTGTTAACTATAGGCACTGCACTATAATGTATAGAAGATTTCTGGAATTTATTCTCTTTGCATTCTCAGTGATCAGTAACTCTCATCTTCTTTTCCCTGTCCCCTGATAACCACCACTGTAGCATTCTTCTGTAAACTTGACTAATTTAGATGCTACATATAGAAAGAACCATACAGTATTTTCCTTTGTGACTGACTGACTTCACTTAGCAACTCTCAGGATCCATCCACAAGCTTATAAAAGATATGGTATATTCTCTTTTAAGTATTAATAATATCCTATTTTATTTTTATACTACATTTTTTATCCATTCATTACTGATGATGTTTGCAATATTTTATATTTTGCCTGTTGTGACTAATGCTCCCATAAACAAAGAAGGTCAGACATCTCTTAGATCCAAATTTCAGTATTTTAGGATAGATACACCAAAATGGGATTACTGGATTATATGGTATTTCCACACTGTTTTCTGTAGCAGCTGCCACATTTTACATTGCCAGTGACAAAGTATGCAGGCTCCAGATTTGTCTAAAACTTTATCAACAGTTGTTTTCAGGATTTTTGTTTTATTATTTTCAAGAGACTTACTAATAGATATGAAGCGATATTTCATTATGGTTTTGATAATGCATTCCTCTGGTGATCTGGGATGTTGAGTATCTTTTAATATACCTATGGGCCTTTTATATGTCATTTTTAGACAAATGACTAGTCTAGCTTTTCCCATTTTTAAGTTGGGTTATTTGGTTTTCTGCTATTGGGTTTTAGTTATATCTTTCAGAAATTAACTCCTTATCATATATTATATCTGGGAAATACTTTCTTCTAATTAGTAGATTGACTTTTCACTCTTGGATATTTTCTTTGATGTGCAGATCATCTTAGTTTGATATAGTTCACTTATGTGTGTGAGATTTTGTTGTCTCTGTTGCTGGTGTCTTATCCCAATCATTTTCAAGAACAACTTAAAATGTTTTCTCTGTATTTTTTCTGGGAGTCTTACTGTTTCAGATGCATTCAGATAGTTAATCCATATTGAGTTTTGGGGGGATTGTGTATGTTGCAAAATATCAGTCCAATATTATTCTTTTGGATGTGGATATCCAGTTTTCTCAGCACCATTTATTGGACACAATTTATTGAATAGTGTAAAAATGCCATTTATAATTTTTCATTGTGTATTCTTGGCATTAATTCTCAAATCTAGTTGACTATACATCCAGATTTACTTTTAAAGTCTATTATGTTACATTGGTCTGTGTGTTGGTCATTAAGCAATACTATATGGTTTCAGTAACTGTGACTTTGTAATATATTCTCAATTTTGGAAGTGTGATGCTTATAGTTTTTTTTTTTTTATTCTTCCTCAAGATGGTTTTGGCTATTTGGAGTCTTTCTGGTTTCATACGAATTTTAGGATATTTTAAAATTTCAATAAGAATAAGGATTTTGCTGCTATTACATTGAATCTGCAAATTAGTTTGTGCTGTATGGAAATTTTAACCATATTAATTCTTCCAGTATAAAACACAAAATATCTTTCTATTTATATATCTCTGCTTTAATTTCTTTTATCAGAGTCGTATAATTTTTGGTACATAATTCTTTCACTTCCTTGGATAGGTTTATTCCTAAGCATTTGATCTTTTATAGATATTTTAAATAAGATTTTTTTTTAATTTGTTGTTCAGACGGTTGGTTGTTAGTGTATAGAAACACTACTGATTTCTGAAAGCTGACTTTGTATCCTGCATCTTTAGCAAATTTTTAATAGTTCTAATATAATTTAAAGGATATGTTTTGGGTATTTTAAATATCATATCATATTATCTTTATATAGAGATAATTTAATTTTTTTTAAAAATTGCATGCATTTCTTTCTCTTGCCTAATTTCTTTGGATAGGTCCAAACAGAACTGAATAAAAGTGGGCATCCTTGTTTTATACCTGATGTCAGAGAAAAAGTTTGTTTTGATTTTTTCCTCAAGATATGTTAATTTTTATGCATTTGAGTGTATTCCTGAATTCCTTTTCTAACTGAGTTCTTTTATTACCTTGTGGTCAGAAGAGATACTTGGAATGATTTCAGTCTTTTTAAATTTTGTAAGAATTCCTTTGGAACTAGCATGTAATCTAATGCAGAGTATGTCGCATATGTTCCATGTGTACTTGCAAACAATGTGTTTTATGTTGCTGTTTGGAGGAATGTTCTCCAATGTCTTTTAAGGCCACTTGCATGCCAGGCTAACGCACTACCGCTTGAGCCACCTCCCCAGCCCCAATATAATGTTCTTTAAATTTTCTGTTTTCTTGTTAATTTTGTATCTGGATGGCATTATTGAAAGTTGTATTTTAAAGTCTACTGCTATTATTATATTGGTGTCCTTTTATTTCCTTGAGATCCACAATGTTTGATTTATATATGTCAGTGCTTTGATGTTGGGTACATATTGATTTATAATTTTGGTACCTCTTTTGTGAATTTAACTTTTATTATTATGTGATAACTTTTTTTGTCTCTGGTGAATTATTTTTTTATTTAAACTCATATAATGATATAAAAATAGTATTGCTTCTCTCTTTTGGTTACCATTTCCATGAAGTATATTTTTACATTCCTTCATTTTCAGCCTGTATGTATCCTTAACTTTAGGTGACTCTCTTTGAACAGAATGTGTTTTTCTCTTTATTTGTTCAGTAACTCTTTTTGACTGATAAGATTAATACATTAACATTTAAAGTGGTTATTAATAGGTATCATCACTGTTGCTAGTTTGCTAATCATTTTCTGAATATTTTGTAGTTCTTTTATTCCTCTGTTCTTCTCAAGATGTCTTTCGGCTTTGATGATTTTTTTTGTAGTGATATACTTTGATTCTTTTCTTGTTTCTTTTATCTACACCAGTAGTTCCTTCTTATTCATGGTCTTGCATTTCATAGTTTCAGTTGCCCATGATCAACTGTGATCCAAAAATATTAAACTGAATATTCCAAAAATAAAAGATTCATGAATTTCAAATTGTGTGTCACTCTGAACAGCATGATGAAATTTTGCACTTTCCCATTCCACCCCATCCAGAACATGAATTGTTATTTGTTTGGTGTATTTACACTGTATAATACCTAATTTATTAATCAAACTTTGTCATTGGTATCTATAGGGAATGTATAAGTGAATTGGCTATGTATGGGAAAAAACATATTTGATATAAGATTAGCTACTATTCAAAGTTTCAATCATCCACTAGGAGTTTTGAATATACTCCCTGTAGATAAGAAAGTGCTACCGTATAGTTTTTTTTTTAAAGTGTATATGTGTATATGTGTGTGTGTGTGTGTGTGTGTGTGTGTGTGTGTGTGTGTGGTTACCATGAGACTTGAAGTGACTCTCTTATAGTTTAATCTGTTTGAAGCTGCTAATAACATCAGTCACATAAAAAAGTCCTATACTTCTGCTCTCCCACACATACTTTACATTATTGTAAGAGTTTACTTTTTTATGATTTGTGTATACATTAATAAGACCTGGTGGCTATATTTATTTTAAAGTTGCCATTTAGACTGTTATACTAAAGTTAAAATTATTTTTGTGCCACTATTATAGTTGTTTTACACATTTACTTTTATCAGTGAAATTTACACTTTCATATAATTTTTTTGCTGTTTATTCATCTGGGCTACAAAGTCAGACGGGCTGCTTGCTAAGGTTCCTGGTAGGGTGGGGCTGCTAGCTAGCTGGGTTTTATTGTTAGCCTGGCCTGCTGGCTAAACTATAGTTTTAGTGGGTATGCTGGCTGGGCTCCACAGTCAAACACTACTAATTGGAGGGCCTCCAAGGTTAAGTGAGGTTAATGATGAGGGTGCTGGTCTGATGAAGTAGCTTGTAGGGTGCAGAGATACTATTGAGATCTATGTGCTGGATCATTTTTTATTTCTTTCTCTCCCCAGTGTTCTAGATGTATCAATATCCCATCCTATATCCCACTTGAAATAAAATAAATTTGGGTGTCTTGGAAATGACTGTAAATCACTGGATAAGTTGAAAATTCATTTTGTTCTCTCTTTCTTGCCCAAGGAGAAATTGTAGGTTGTGAGGACCCTTTCCGACATAGGAGTTTACTGGCTTGCGAAGGGGCAGTGTGAACAAAGTGAAACTGTTCTTTTTACCCTTGATAATGCAGTTTTTGTGCTCTACCAGGATGCTACAATCTCATCCCTATGCTCCAGAATTCACACAAAGGCATTCTTATCTGGGAATGGTAACTAAGTTAGTGTTTTTGTTAAACAGGGAACTTCATATTCCACTATCTTGCTGACTTCTTATTTCTGATTTTCCCAACATTTCCACCACCTAAATTACTTTGTGCTTATTTTTCATTGGATACAAATTGTTTGTTTTTGTAATTTTTCATACACAATTTTTCCTGCCCAATTCTCCAGCATTCATATGCCTTAAAATATAAATGAAAAAAATTAACCTAATTTTCCTATATAAAACCTTAGCCAATTGCAGCATCTTATTGATTAGTCTTTTAATGTGACTCTCCAAACTAACTTTATGTCATATTTGCATATTAATTAAAAATAATTCTATTCTTCTTTTCTCAAGATTCATTGTGTTTCCTAAGTAATTTTGTGATTGTGATGTCTGATTTTAATACTGGGACATGTAATTCTATTGGGATATGTGGGATGTGTTTGTGGAATTCCTTGAGGAAGTGTTAGATGGAAATGTTTTGAATGGCGTCAGTTTGAAAGATTCATAAAAATTAATTTTCTGTTAATAATAGGCTTAAGTAATAAAAATATAACTCACTAAAGAGTTCTATTAGCTGAGATGATGATTGCTTTATTGAAGCAAATCTAAAAAGTTGATCTAAAATATTTCAAAAGCTAAATTTTGCACTATTTTAGGTTTTTCATTATTGTAAAATATTGTGTAATTTTAGTGATCATATTCTTTATAATGGGCTTAATGAGCATTTACGATGATATACACACACAAGAGCAGTGTTACCATTTAATGCAAGTGGGTCCAAAGATCAATCAACTATGTCCTAAGCAAGTACTGTTGGTAAGGGACTTTGTGTTGTGCAGGAACCTAATAAGATACTTATGATCTAATTGAAATTATGAGAATAATACACTGTAACAGAACACTAGCAATGAAAGAGATCACAACTGTGCTAAAGAGAACCCTTTAGACAGTGGGTCTGGAACATTTTACCTAGTTTATAACTTTGAAAATGTCATCAAAGCTTTCTGAAGCACAGAAAATTGCTTACAGCTTTTACTCATGTCAGAATTTATCTCTTAGTTTACTGTATTTTGAGTTCAATTTGTCTCCTAATAAGAATGAGCGCGCTCGCCTGGAGTGTGTGTGGCCCAGGTTCGATCCTCAGCACCACATACCAACAAAGATGTTGTGTCCCCTGAAAACTTAAAAATAAATAAATAAAATTTAAAAAAAAGAATGAAATAAACCTCCTGAAACTCATTCATGAATCTTATAAGGATTAACAATCTGGATATAAGAAAAGGAGGGATCACTGAATATGGATTAGGTAGGATTTGAGTTGAGCCTTGAAAGATAAGTAGTCTGTGAATAATCAGAAAAGAAATGGGGCTTTTCAAATCATGGAGAATGGTGTGAGTAAAGGTAAAGAGGTAATAATGAACTGTTCAACAATTTCACTGAAATAAGCTGTCTCATTGGGGGAAATTGTAAACAATGTAAGTGGATTACTATGTTTAGAACATTAATGGCTTAATACACCAGGAAGTAAGATGACCAAAATAATCTTCACAATACCATTGGTCACATACTTCCTTCAAAACATTTACAGGCACTCTCGTTTTTCATTGATCAATGCCACTTTAAAAGTGAAGCAAGTACCATAAACTTTATGAATTGGAGAAGAACAATCCCAACTGGATACTATTTTCACTTTCATTACAAAAGAAGTTTCTTGTCCCACATTTCCACCCACTTAGGTCTAACTTTTTATAAGCAGGGCCTGAGCATTACTCTTTTATGGTGTACTGTGAAAGATAAATGAGATAATACACTTGGCATTCACAGAAATGACTCTTTTAGAAGCACAGAAAATTGCTCATGGTTTTTACTCATGTTAGAATTTACCTTTTAATTTACTGTGTTTTCAATTGATATTGGATAGTTACATTTTAGAGTGCATGCAAATGGACAGTTTGTTCTCTGGGAGAATTGAGAACTATAAACATATTGAATCACTATAATACCTGGAAATATAGTGGTCCTATTACACTGCATCAAGTAATTATAATAGAACTAAATAATAATTTCTTACATTAATTGAGAGGTGGGGTAGGTGGAAAACCTATGGTATATAATCTCAGAAATTACTTTGAGTTTGTTTCCACTATTGTCAGACATTGATGCAGGTTGATTCAGTTTCTTAAGAGATTCCCTCTCTTCCCCCAGTCCCAAACATACAGAGTGTGAGTGAGGGGATCCGAGAATTTTGATGAGTTAGTCTTTTGAATTACTTCCACTCTTCTTGCAGCAATATACCTCTTGCCTTTATTCCTTCTCTATAAACCCAGGCTCTGGGTTTTTAAACCCCTCACACAGTGTCAAAACCATATACATTGGTGTACT
Source organism: Ictidomys tridecemlineatus (assembly GCF_052094955.1). Classification (NCBI taxonomy): domain Eukaryota; kingdom Metazoa; phylum Chordata; class Mammalia; order Rodentia; family Sciuridae; genus Ictidomys; species Ictidomys tridecemlineatus. Next base: position 44,497,259 of record NC_135493.1, read on the forward strand.
TGTTTTCCCTGAATACCTATCTCTATTGCAGACCTTACAGCTCCATTTACCCACTGGGTACCACTAGTATATACTATACAAACCCCAAATTCCACTAATTTCCTCATCAAATCCTTTTTTCCCCCCTGTGGTTACAACTTGGTTGGTGAAACATCAAAAGATTAATAAAATAGGATTCTGTGAAGTAGGATATCTCCTCTCTTACATCACATATAAATTATAAGTGTTAAAATCTTATTATTTTAGAAATGTGTTAGGTATATTTTCCTCACCTTTCTTTTTATACTGCTACTACCCTAGTCCAGGACAATGTCATCTCTTAAAATGGTTAATCTTTTTCTACTATCTTTATCAGATAAAACAGTCCTCATTTATCAAATCTCAATTCAACTGAATCAATAAATCATTTTTGTATAATTTTGTAAGACTTTACAAAAATGTGTATGAATGGGGCTATGATTTTATCTCAGTAGTAGAGTGCTTGCCTAGCATTTGTGAGGCACTGGGTTCTATCCTCAGCACCACATTAAAAATAAATAAAATAAAGGTTTTGTGTCTATCTACAACTAAAAACATTTAAAACTATGTGTAAATATATTTGTGTTGCATTCTACTTGATTTCAAATCTTTTTTTTAATCTATAGTAGATTACAGGATCTCAAGAACCAGATGTCAAATATATATTTGATGAAATAAATTGAATTTCATTTGTCACCTATGTGAGATCATAATCTCATATTATAGCAGTTTATATATATGACTTGTTTACCCAATTAGACTACATTTTTAAAAGCATAATTTCGTTAAAATTAGGTTGAAAACTACACAATGGAACTTGTACTATTAAGAATGGACTATATGATAAAGGAAATAGGAAGTCATTGCAGGTTTTGAAGAAAGACTATGACATGTTTTAATCTGTGTTTTTGGAAGATAAATATGATAAAGAATGAAAGATGTATTAAAATAGTGAAGACTGAAGCTGAATATTAGATGGAAGGCTTTTACTGTAGCCCAGGCTTGGAATACATTATAGGTAAAAACATAAGAATGCTATAATTTTTCCTAACTTTGGGGTGACTGGTAACATTGCTATGTCAAAATAAATAAAGTTCTTTATGTTATATTCAATTTGTTTATATGAGTTTGTGTTATGAAACAATTACCAATTACTATTAATATTATTGAATTCTAGATTGATTTTTTCAGCCTTTAAATTCTTTAAATAACCCTTGTGTGTTCTTTAAAAAATTATCCTAAATTGGGGGTTATATATAAGAGTAGCATTCCTTGTTTGATTGTCTATCTGTGTGAAAATTTCAGAGGTGACTGGAAGGTCCTTTGTACATGTGAGTGTACACACATATATATATATACATGGGATTAAATCTTTCAATATAGTTGTTACTTATTGCTTTCATTCTGTCATTTTTATTTCAATTTTCATCTTCTATCCAGAAACAAATACTCTTAAAAGTAATAAAACTAGCTGTAAAACTTCCTGTTGATACAGAGAGAAGTGAAAAAAAAATGTGGACTCGGGCTGGGGATGTGGCTCAAGCAGTAGCGTGCTCGCCTGACATGCGTGCGGCCCAGGTTCGATCCTCAGCACCACATACCAACAAAGATGTTGTGTCCACTGAGAACTAAAAAATAAAAAAAAAAACATTAAAAATTCTCTCTCTCTCTCTCACTCTCTCTTTAAAAAAAAAATGTGGACTCTGATTAGTGCATGAGAAGAGTGGGAAGAGTTATTTGGAGACAATCTGGGTAATCTAGCTCACCATAAGAGAATGACACATATAAACTGATGACTAAAAAGCCAATGAAAAGAATGCACAAAAGACAAAAAATTGCCTACATCAAAATTCTCACTGGATCTATCTCTACTAAAGAGCATCTCTATATTTGCTAATTTTGAGAGCAATATCCATAACTCTCTTCCACCTTTTCTTGGGGGCCCAGACAAATACTTTTCCACCAAATAAGGGAGGAAAAATCATGTTTCAGGACAATACATGATACTTACCCTTAATTGTGGTTTACTATATATTTACTTGTTCTGAATTCAAACTTCGTACATTCCACAATGAACAAAAAAAACAAGATTTGGGTTGCTGATTGTATTTGAATTTTATAACCAAGCTTTTTGAGAGGATATGCACAAAGATAATTGTATTCTTTTTTTCAATTCAGATTGTAATGATCTGGAACTGACTTTCACTGTGAAAATTTGCAACTTTTTAGAGTCTAAAATTGAACCTATTGTATACAAAGTAAAAACCTTCTTGCAAAGTAACTTCAAGAAATCATTTATTTTCTGGAGTGAATTGCATCCTATAGCAACAGGTGGAAGCAAGAAGAGAAAATTTCAAAGATGACAAATACACATAGCACAGAATTTATATTTAGGAAAAATTAAAATATAAAGATTTATCTACCATCTTATAAAACCATTGGGTATAATTGATCTCTAATGCACTCAGATTACACAAGCAGAAATATGGCTCCTATGTATGGTGAGAGAATGGTCTTGAAACTTTTTAGATCATCATCAATCAGTAATTAATTTTAAACATGCACCCACAAAATATGTGTATATTTTTATGTAACCACAAAACATATACACATAGTTATATTCATAATTAAACCTCTAAGAACTAGAAGAAAATGAAATGAGAAATATTTTGGATGTCTTTACAGTTTAATGATTCCACATTTTTATTTTATTTCATGTATTTTTTTTTTGTACTGGGGATTTAGTCCAGGGGTGCTTTACCCCTGAACTTGTATTCCCAGCCATTTTTATTTATTTTTTTGTTTGTTTGTTTTGAGCCAGAGTCTTGCTAAGTTGCTGAAATTTGGCTGGAACTTGAGAACCTCCTGCCTCACCCTCCCAAGTTGCTGGGATTATAGAGTGGGTCATCCTACCTGACAAGTACACACTTTTAGCACATATGTTAAGTTATAATATACACTGAAGGCGAGGTTGATTGTTAATCATAGTTGGCATAAATTCATACTTAATATAGTCTTCATAATTTAAAATTTTTGGCTGATTTCCTGTTATATTGAAACAGATTAAAATTAAGGGCAACTTTCTCATACCGAGTGTAACAACTGAAGGGATGTCTATGTGTCTTCCTTCACCCCTCGCACCTGCCCCAGCCTAATGAGGGAAGCCACTGAAGCTAAGACTGACAAGTTTCTGATTCAAAGAGCCTGGCTAAAACTACATAAGTTATATTACCTGGCTTTTTTTTCTTTAATTTGTAACTGCTCCTGAGGGATTAGTGGGAAAAGTAATCTATCTCCATATGCCCAATTTGAACAAACTGCATAAAATTTTATTTTTAGTTTTTTCTATTGTTTGCCTATTTCTTATGGTGATGGGCTGTCAAATATACCAATGAAGTTACAGGCATAGTCCCTGGCTTAAGGTGTCAGTAACAATATCTGATTAGTTAGTCTTTTTTTTTTTCCTTAACCTTCTGATTTGGATATTCACATCTATGTTTTTGTGTTGTTTGCATTTGTAGTATTATTCTCATTGTCTCATTCTTCGATGTACATAAACTTTTGAAATGCATGTTTATATTTAGAGATGCCTTATTTAATATCTATTGTTGATTTATTAACACTAAATTCATGAACAACAACACTATAACTCATACACAAAGTAAGTTTATTTAAGACACATTTTCCTGTAAGATGATCACAATGTTCTTGCATTTATCAAAATTAGACAGTACTTCAGCACTATACTATTTGAGGTCATTTAAAAAAGTAAATTCTCAGCCAGCACGGTGGTGCATGCCTGTAATCTCAGTAGCACAGGAGGCTGAGGCAGGAGGATCATGAGCAACTCAGTGAGACCCTGTCTGTAAATAAAATATGAAATAGGGATGGGGATGTGGCTCAATGGTCAGGTGCCCCTGAATTCAATCCCCAGTACCAAAAAAAAAAAAAAACCGGTAAATTATCAATGAAAGAGCCAAAATGCAATACATAAAGCATTAAATAGACTGCAGAAAGGCATTCATTTAAAATATGAGAGCCAAAACAGGAAAGCAGAGCATGAACTTGTTTGAATTTAGCTGGGAATACATATATGCATTAAGCAACTATTTTTTCCATTCTGTACATGGTTGCAAATGATCATAAACACAAATATCAGTCTTGGTGTTACAAATAAAATTTGGATAGTAGACAAATGTGAAATTTGCTAGTGAGAAGAATCAACTGTGTTTGTATATATAAATATATATACATACCTGTATATATGTGCCTCAAATATGATTGATTTTTAAATCTTTTCCATGGTTAAATTCTGATTTTATCTGCAACACTTTTGACTCTGTCACATATATATTAATATATAATTTATACAAACACTATGTATAAAGTGTTACATGTACTATATATATTTTATACTGTATTCATTAATGTACAGATTTTCACCACAAAGGCATTGAAACACTATAACATTGTTACAGAAATATCAGAAGTGAAAAAACTTAGGTATTGTCAATTTTTCTGATCTTACTTTTAATGAAATGTATAAAGTCAAAATAACAGTTCCTGGTGTGAAACAAATGCATTTTGCCAAAATAACTTCTCTGAATGTGTTGAAAGTGTGACTTTATTTTGCACGCATGTATAACATTTTATTAAGTTAAAATAATTATTCTTGGTAATACAACATTCCTTAGGCTAGTAAAGTAGCATATTTTAAAAGTCCACAAGAGTATAAAATCTTGCTGTAAGTAAATGGAATTTTTTGTCCTCTTACTCACAAGCTTTCCATCTCTACTAGTCTTTATGATGCTCATAATCAGTTTTTATTTACAGTATTAAGTGTAGAGGTGAAAATTGTGTTACTGTAAACTCTGGGAAAAGAAGGGGATATATAGTAGATGGGAAGATGAAAACAGATGAAGTTTTTGTTGAGAGCCACAGACAAGTCAAGATGGCACCTGGCACTTTGCCAAGAGGAGTGGTTTAAGTAATGCTAGCGAGCCATTAAGATAATAGAGATTCCTTAATGTCTGACTGCTGTGTCTAGATTATGTCAATTAAGTTAAACTGTGTGTAATTAAGATGATGAGGATTCCTTATTGGTATACTGCTGTATCTACTTTGTTAATTAAGTTAAGCTGTGTATTCAGTTATGTATATATACCTTTGCTGTCCTACAATAAACGGCTCCCACTCCTGCTGTATAAATCTTCACAAGTTGCTCGTCAATCCCTCGGTTATTTTGCTACAGCCAGACTGCGGCAGTTTTTCTGAAGTGTTTCAACCTGAGGAAAAACAGCTTGTTTTTTAGATAGTTTACAATAGATACTAGATTTTAACTTCTGAAGAGATTTTAAAAAATGACATACATTTGAGAGACTGAAGTTGAAATTCATCATGATAAGACAAGGTGCCTCAAAGTGTTGAAGTACAGAGCAAATAATTTAACTTAGTGCTATGGTTTGTTATGGTCTGTCACCAAATTCAGTCCTCAATGTAACAGTGCTGAGAGATGGTGGGATTTTAAGAGGTGTTTGAGTTATAAAGATTTTACTCTCATGAAGATTTAATAGTGCTCTCATAAGACTAGATCAATTATCATGGGAATAAGTTCTCACTCTTGGGGTACTATATTAGTCACCATAAGAGTGAGTTTTTATAAAGATAGGTGGTCCTTTTTATTTTGGTCTCTTCCATACATGCCCCCTTGCTATTCTTCTATTTCATCATGTTATGAGGCAGTAGAGCAGCCCTCAGCAAAAGCTTACTTGGAAATAGACTAATATAAGAAATCACACAGACTTTGGGCTAGAGAGATCTGGTGCTTTGCCTCTTATTTCCACCATTTAATATATGAACCTTGTATAATTTAATTTTGATGATTGATAATCTCAATCATTAGAATGAAGATAACCATACTTGTTTTGAAAGACTATATTGAGTATTAAATTGTGTATATAAATTATTTAGCATCTTTAATACAGTCAGAAAAATATAATTCCTTATAGTGGGTTATCTTCCATGTATGAGAGAAAACATTGTACCTTTGGTTTTGGCCAGTCCCAAAAAACCAAAGGCCCAATATTTTCTGTCAAACATAGAAGCTAACCCACTATAAGGGTTGGGGGAAGAATAGAAGTTCAGTGTATTAGACAAAGGGAAATAAGGGGAAGGAAGGGGGAATAGGAAAAGGAAATCCAGTAGAATGAATCTTATATAACTTTCCTTATGTACATATATGAATATATAACAGTGAATCTCACCATTGTGTATATCCACAAGAAATTATTTTTTTTTTAAAAATAAAATATATAAATTAGAAAAAGATGAAAGACACTGTTCATTACCTTAAAGCTTGTGGTAGATAATAGATATCCAATGAAATATAACATTTGAAATTAGGAATGAAAAGAGTAACTGTTATGATTTGGATATGAGTTGTTCCTTAAAAGCTCACACGTGAGACAATGCAAGAAGCTTCAGAGGAGAAATGATTGGGTTGTGAGAGTCTTAACCATATCAGTTAATTAATCCCTAATGGGATTGACTAAGTGGTAACTGGAGGTAGGTGGGATGTAGCTGGAGGAAGTGGTTAATTAGGAGTGTGGCTATAGGGTATATATTTTGTATCTGGAGAGTGAACTCTTTCTCTCTGCTTCCTGATTGCAATGTGAGCTGCTTCCCTCTGCCACACTCTTCCCATAATGTCTTGCCTCACCTGGAGCCCCAAGAATGGAGCCATCCAACTATTGTATAGGACCTGTGAAACTGTGAGCCCTCAAATAAACTTTTCCTCCTCTACAGTTGTTCTGGTTGGATCTTTAAGTCACAGCAGTGAAATAGCTGACTAAAACAGTAATGTTGAGCATATGGCCTTCCTTTGTCAAGTCTCTGACATAGTTTTCATGGAAGACATCCATGACTGAAATAATCATGCTGTCCATGATAACATTTGTTCTCTTCTCTGCAGCTTAGTAACTATAATGTCCATTTAGTTAAATGACCTAAGTCCTCTATGCAATTATTCATAATATTGGTGGACAATACTGTAAATAATTACTGAATTTCTATAAGGTTTACATTATTTGAAATGACTTCTGTGACTTATTTTGCTTTTTTATGTTGTATGCATTAAAAAAAGTTACTGCTATAATTCAGCTACCATAAAACTAATGAATTTAAAGTGTATAATTCAATAATATTAGTATATTTAAAATATATATGATATCTTCCAAAGATAGTCAATATAATTTTTACTTCATTATATGTACATTTAATAGATAGCATAAGATGATAGAATACAACAATTTTGCTCTAAAATAAGAGTATGTAAAATTTTTGCTTTTATTAATACTTCCTTTCCTGGAGTATGTTTTTTTTAGCATCTTACCTTTTACTCCATGTATAGCATCTGTCAGACTGCTGAATATTTAGATTTAACTTTTACTTTGAGCATATTGGCAAATAAGGCTTTCCACCATGCTTTGCTTTGTTTCATATGTTGATATATTGTATAGTGAAATATTACCAGTTCATTTCAAAATGGATAATCAACATCTGTCATACATATAGAAACATATATTATAGTACACTCAAATTTGATTTGGATCAGTGACCTAGAGAAGCAATGGGGCCTACTACCAAGGGTGTGAATCATTTATGTTCCTATAGACAGATGTATACCCAAATCATGATGGATTGACTTATGAGACATTTTTTGACTTTACAGTTGTTCAAAAGTAATACCCAGGGCTGGGTTTGTGGCTCTGTGGTAGAGTGCTTGTCTGGCATGTGTGAGGAATTGGGTTCAATCCTCAGAACCACAAAAAATAAATAGATAAAATAAAGGCATTGTGTTAATCTAAAACTAAAAAATATTTAAAAAATGATACCCATTCTATGAAAAATATATTTTGAATTTTGAACTTTCACCATCTGAGTTTTATGTATGTATGATATACTCTTATGACAGGGGCAATGACAGTGAACCACAGCTTGCAGTCAGCCATGTGATCCCAAAGGTAAACAACCAATATACTACAGTATACTGTGTAGTTAAGCTATAATGTTCAGTAGATTAGATATTGGATACATTCTAAACTTCAAATATTTTCACATTATAATGGGTTTATTGGAATGTAACCCTACTGTAAGTCAAGGAGCATCTGTAGTTATGGTGTTTGGATAATAAGTTTATTTCTGAGCAACCTGTAATTTACTATTAATTCAGAAATTCCAACATTTTTGAAATTATCATGTCCTATATTTAATTCCTTAATGCTCACTGCCTCCTCCTAAGAAGTGCAATACAATATATGTGTTATTTTTAGGTGGAAGGAAATGCAAATTCACTTTATTTTGAGAACTTCAATATATTCCTTGAGAAAAAATCAGAAGCATAGGATTGTTCTATCCCCAGTAGCACACAAAAAAGGACAAATTAGGTTATGTCACTATTTATTACACAGAATGAGAAGGTTTATTTTTTATTTATAAAATTAAGTTCTTGAAGTCTATACTACATCTGAATGATATTTGTCCAGAGTTTGGCATCTTCTCAAAAATAAATACATACACACATATAACAAGCACATTTTAAAATTTTTTTGTCAGGACAGAAAAAAGTTCTAAATTAAAAAATGCTCTATGATGGGAGAAATTTCCACAAACATTCTGATGAGAGCACAGTGCAACAAAAGGATAAAGAATAATTCAGTCAAAACAATAGTGAGAGTCAAGTAGGCAGGAAGGAGAAGATAAGGGGAAGAGAGCAGAAGAACAAAGGAAGCCTATGACATTATCAAAAAGGCTGCATGCTTCACTTCTTGGGATACCAGGATACCTACCAACTATGGACCCCTTCTTCCTCCTGGGAGAAGTCTATGTTATCCCCTTTTAAGTAAACCCTGCTTTATATGCTAAAAAAGAAAACAAAACAATAGTGAGAAGAATATCTTATTTTTTAAAGGTACAATCTATAGTATAAGAGTAGTAAACAAAACAAGTTTCACCTAAAAGCTATTTCTAGTCCAAATATATAAACCAGAGTAAACAGGGAATGGTTTGTACTGAACCTTATGTTCAGTATAGAAACTTATTGCTAAAAAGTTATTTCATATACTGATATGCAAAAGCTATTATAGTAATTATGAATATGTGTATGCTTTTTGCTTGGGTATCTTTAAGAGAGCATTAGCTTTACTTTCATTTTCACACACATTATTACTTTCATTATTGTAATTTGATAATTTTCTTCATGAGGCTCTAATTCTTCAGTATTTAATGCTTTTGAAAGTAGTTTTACAAAGAACATTAAAGAAATGCCAATGATAGAGATGGTTCAGATTACCAAATGCACTGTTCAAGAATAACTATCTCTTGAAAGGTAGGGTAGAAAATGTCCTCTAAATAAATTAGGGTACTGAAAATTGTGAAAGATAGTTTAAAAAATTGGTGGTGATGATGAAAGGAGACTAAGAATAGAAGTGTGCCTTACTTTGTGGAATATTCTACAACAAAACCCCCAAATAGAATAAATGCTACTATTTAGTCAAAATGTGCTTTATAGGAGTGGGACTATAGCTCAGTGGTAGAGCACTTGCTTTGCATGTGTGAGGCATTGGGCTCCATCCTTAGCACCACATAAAAATAAATAAATAAATAAATATATTGTGTCCATCTACAAGAAATATTTTAAAAAATGTGTTTGATAACATTTATCACCCCTCCTCTTCTATGTCAAATATAAAAATAATTAACTCAATTTAGTATTATCTAGTCAATCATAATCCCTACTATTTAAGCAGTCACTTAGTATGAATAGATTTTTTTTGAGAAAACAATAATCCATAAATAGTTTTACTAATACTAAATATGTGTGTATACACACACATATGAGTGTGTGCATATATTTGAAATATTATGAAATTTGCTAAAATGAGACATAGAAATATGAGTTGAGCACCAGCCATTGGGAATATGTCTCCAATAGAATTACTTGACATAGAATTGCAACAAACATTCAGTTTGTTAAAAATGCAGTATCCGTGAAGTGTGATAAAGTGAAGTTCAGTAACACAACGTATGCCTATGTTCTCTATCCAAATGTGAACTTACTTAAAAAGAAAAACAATCTCTTCTTTGATCTAGTTTTTCTCACCTTCAAGATTATTGACATCTTGGGCTGGATTATTGTAGTGATTGTCCTGTGTATTTGTATGGTGCTTAGCAGAATATCTGATCTCAATCTTATAGTTGCCTTGTAGTTACCAGTACCAATCTCTTTTTATTTGTCTACAAAATATGTCTTCAGAAACTATCAAAATCTACTAGGTTGTCAAAGATACCCCAGTTGAGCATCATTTATTAGAGTAACCATTAGGAAGTGGGAAACTAGGTCAAGATGACTGGTGACACTGTATTAGAACTGGAACTATCATTTTAAATCAGCCATTCAACATACATTTATGTATTGCTTTTGATCCAGGAGGCATTTTAGTGAATTTTGGGGCTACAGTGATGAACAAATAAACAGGGCCACTGTTCACATAAAGTGGATGATACCATATTAAATAATTATAATATTATGTAGCAATGATTCCTGCTAAGTGCTATGAAGGAAGTACCATGTGGAGAAATATTTTAAAACTACCTCCCCTTTTCTCTGATGCTATAGATTGCTTCCCTGAGGAAGTTATATTGAAGGAGAGAACTGAAACATTGATGTGTATTAACTGAGAAGGTGGGTAGAATTTATTCTTGCCTTTAAAAAGGCATTTATATTGTTGGGACACTTTTCTTAGATCATTTAACATATATAGCATGAAGTTTCCAAATTAATGGGGAACCCAATTATTTCTCTTTAAATATTACATATTGTAACTTTGAGAGAGTTTAATTTTTCATAATGTATTATTTACTATTCATTTTGTTAGAATATTTTCTCTGGATATATATTTCTGTATTAATTTTTCTTTCTTAGTCAGCATTTCAAAGATGTTTTCCCACTGTCTTTGGTCCTTCATTGTTTTTCTAATGAGAGCTTAGTGATCAAGATTCTCTGTGTTTCCTTATCTTTCATTCTTTCTCTTGTTTTGGCAACTTAAGTTTGATAGGCCTGAGAATGGTTGTATTTGTATTTATTCTGCTTGGCATTACTGAACTTCTTGAATTTGTAACTTTATGTCTCTAGTCAAATTTAGAAAATGTTTGTGAATTGACCCTTCAAATATTTTTGTTGGCCTACTACCTTCTTCTATACCTTTGTAATTCTAATTATGCATATATTAGACATTTTCATATCATCACACAGATACACATACACAGCCCAGTGTAGTTTCAAAGTTTTTCTTTCTCACTGTTCTTCATATTGAATATTTTCTATGTTTCTCTTTTGAAATTACCTCTTTCTTCTCTTATCCCTTTTCATTGATAATCCCATCCAGGGAACTTTTATTTTAGATATTGTATTCTTTCCAACTCTAGACTTCCTTAGTTTGTTGTTGTTGTTTGTTTGAACCCAAGGGTGCTCTATCACTGAGATATATTCAATGACTTTTGTATTTTGATACAGGGTCTCACTAAGTAGCCCAGGCTGGCCTCAAACTTGCAATCCTCCTGCCTCAATCTCCTGAGTAGCTGAGATTACAGGCATACATTACCATTTCCAGACACTTTCCATTTAGTTCCATTTTACGGCTGCTTTTCTTCTAAGATTTCCCACATTTATTTACATCCTTGAAAATAATTACAATACCTGCTTTAAATTCTGATCTAATAATTCAAACATCTGGTTCATGTCTGCATTGATATTCCACAGAATATCTTTTCTGTTAAATATGTGTCATGTTTTTGTTTTTCATATGTCCAGTAAATTGAATTTTTATCTTGCACATTGTGATTATATATATATATATATATATATATATATGCATAGATTATGAATTTTTTATATTATTTTAAAAAGTATTGTTTTTTTCTTGTTTTTTGTAGGCTGAAATCAAACTTTGTCTCATTTCCAGCAGTAAAGAGCTTAAATTTTTGTCCAATTTCTTTAGTCTTAACTGGGCTGCTAGATTCAACACCACACATATATAGTTAAGCAAAATCTTTGGGTAGGATAAAATTTATATTTAGAATAATAGAGCATTCTTTATGTCAGCCTTATTGGGATTTTTCTCTACTTCTGGCCATATTATGTAGTTAATATATACCCTATTCTCAACTTCTTTAAGGCAGTAAGACTTATATACAAGTTGTATATAAGTAGATTTTATCCATTAAAGAAACTGTCTCATTGATTTTTTGTATTTTTTAAATTTTCAATTTCATTGATTTTAGCTCTAATTTTAATAGTTTCCTGTCTTCTTCTAATTTTGGTGTTGGTTTGTTCGTTTTTTTATATGGCCTTCATATTTAATGTTAGATTATTTATTTGTTATCTTTCTATTCTTTTGAAGTATGAATTCAATGGTATAAACTTTCCTCTTAGAACATCCTTCATAGAATCCTAGGGATTTTGATGTTGTATAAATATTTTCATTTACTTGTAAGATTTTTAAAATTCTGTCCTTCTTGTCTATTGAGTACTCATTACTAAAAACTATATTATTTAATCTCCAGATGTTAGAGTGGTTTCTGTTTTTTATCTTATCATTGATTTCTAATTTCATCCCATCATGATCTGGTAGAATGCAAGGTGTAATCTCTATTTTTTTTATTTGCTAAGATTTGCTTTGTGGCCTAAAACATGGTCTATTTTGGAAATATTCCATGTGCTTCTGAAAAGAAAGAGAATTCAGTTGTTGATGGATGAAATATTCTATAGATGTTGTTAGGTACATATTATTAATTATTTTTTTTAGTTCTATAGAATCTTTACTTTGTTGATACCTGCATGATTTAACTAGTGGTGATCAATTCACCCAGTATTATTATATTGTGGTCTATTGGATTCTTAAATTTGTAAAGGGTGTTTTTTATGTATGCTGATGCATCATTGTTTGAGGCACAAATATTTACAATAATTATATCTTGTTGATATATGATTTCCTTAAGCAATAAAAAGTGACCTTGTTGTCTCTTCTGATTAATATTGGCTTGAAGTTAACTTTTTCTTGTATGAGAATAGTAACCCCTGCTTGCTTACAATTCCAGTTTGCATGGTATGTCTTTTCTCATCTTTTCACCTTCAGTCAGTGAATGTACTTGCCTGTGAGGTGACTCTCTTGCACAGAGAATATTATTGTCTTGCTTTTTAATCCAATTTGCCAATTTGTGTCATTGGGTTGTAGAGATTAAACCATTTACATTCAATGTTTTTATGGAGGTAATTTTATTTTCTGCCATTTTTTATTTGTTTCTAATGATTAAGTTGGACTTCATTCTCCTTTAATTCACTATTCTTCTAATGTAATTCCTTTCCAAGCTGTTGTTTTCATTTCTTCTTCATAAAATATTGAGTATGTTTTATAATGTAGGCTTTCTACTTATGAATTCTTTTATCTTCTGTCTATCATGGAAGGCTTTTATTTCATTTTCAATCCTGAAGCATAATTTTGCTATGTACAGTATTCTTTGTTGGTACCCATTTTCTTTCAGAGCTTGATATATATTATTCCAAGTCCCAGCTTTTAGGATCTGGGTTGATGAGTCAGTGGAAATCCAGGTTGATTTACCTCTAAATTTGATAATCCATTTTTCTCTTATAGCATTTAAAACTTTATCCTCATTCGGTATTTTAGGCATTTTCATTATAATGTTTCTTAGAGTGGATCTATTATCATTTTGTATATTTAGAATATTATATGTATCTTGTTTTTGAATTTCAATCTCCTTCAGATTTGAAAATTTTTCTCATATTATTTTATTGAAAATATTGTGCATATTTTTTCTTGTATCTCAAAGCCTATATCTATTACAGTCATTCTTAAATTTGGCTTCTTGATGTTATATCTAAATTTATGGAATATGCTCCTCATGTTTTCTTAACTTTTCTTTATGGCCAACCTTATTTTTAAGATTATATACTTTGTCTTAAAGCCTGAAAATCTGTCTTCAAAGTGGTCTAATCTATCAGTGATGCTTTCTGTTGAATTTATAATTTTGTTTATTGACTCATTTCCAGGATTTCTGTTTGATTCTATTTCATAATCTCTACCTCTTTATTAAAGTGATCTTTCACTCCCTGTATTTTTTCTCTTATTTGACTTATTACATCTTCTTTTAGGTCATTGAACATTTTAACTATGAACATTCTAGATTCTTTCTCTTACATTTGCTTTACTGTGGTGTTGATGGATCTAGCAATTTAAGTACTATGGGCTCTTTGAGGTGATTTATTCCCTTGCATTTTCATATTGTTTGTATGTAAACCTATCTTTTGGGGTAGTCATCACTTCTTTTATGCAAAGGACTACTTTATGAGCTTAAGAACACTGTGGGTTGGGTGACTATTCAGATATTGATATTTTAAGTCAATATATGATCTCTGATATTCTCAGTATCAGCACCAATTTGAGAGATTCCACTGAACCCTATTTACTATAATCACTTCAGAGCCAAGCCACATCCTATTCAACCTTATGAGAAACAATAAGCTTCTTGATATTGTTCTCCAGAGTTCTTCAAATAAAGACATAAACTTGTAGAGTAGTTCTGGAACAGATAAAAAAAGTAGTTATTAAATTTAGTAAAATTGCTATAACCTTAAATAAGGAATAAAAGGGGAAAAGAAGAAATATTGGGCAAAAAGGAGAGGGAGAAAGAAAAAAGAAAAGAAAAACAAGCAAGCAAGAAAGACTGATGGATTGATTGACACCAAGGTAGAAAGGAGAAATGGATGGGAAGTATTTGAGGTAATAGCAGATAGTGCAAGAGGATGAGTAGGCAGTAAGAGGAGCAGGTATAAACTAGAGGAAAACAAAGATAGGAAGATTGATTCCGATTAATGCTTTAAACCATTAGATGCAATATATTCAAAAGGATTGAAGGCACAATTTTGGCTATTAGTGTAACAACTATCTATCATGTTAAAGAGTGATTTATATGATAAAAACTGACATTAGAATTATTTATAGTAAATCATGCTCAGGGGAAGAAAATTCTTGTTGAATTTTGGTTTGGATTTCATTAGGGTTTGGGACATTTATCAGATATCTATCCATCATTATTCTGCTGAGGATCCCTTCAGAGTTGCTGTGGCATAAGAGCCACTTCACTAGTTGCCATTGACCTACCACTGCCAGTTCTGGTTTGTCAGCACAGAGGCTTGAAACTCACTGCTTTGAAGATACAGGGTTGTGGCTTTGTTGTTTCTATTGTGTGCAGAAGTTCAGAATGCAGGCTCTGGAGTGTCTCATACTTGCTGTGGTCACTGTATACTTGTTCCTCTCTACAGGATCCTTTTAATGGTAACGTAGATCCTGGTGGTTGTCTGTGAGTACAGCATCTCTAGTTGTGGATTTTCTGAAGGTGTTTTGTTTTGCAGAATTGATAACTGCACTCTGAAGTACTGTAGCAGAGGAATTCAGGTAATTTACCTGGGTTCTAGTTTCCACTGCCCCACGTTGTGAATGGCAGACATTGATTCCCTCTGTTGATTATGACTGATACAAGGTCCAGCTATTGTCCAAACAATGCCCTTTCACTTGCCACTTGTAAGTACAAGGGAAGGCTGGGAGCAGTCACTTCCTATTGCCTTAGATCAAGCAATTTTCTGCCTTAACTGATCACATGCTGGCTGTTTGTGGATGCCTTCTGCTTCAGTTTCCTGGGTGTCTTCAGGAAATTTCACTTAACAGACTTCTGTCAGCAGCTGCTACCATCCAGGAACTGGATGTCTATGTCACTGCATATTCAGAGAACTTCCTTCCAGTATAACTCTATGATTGAGGGGACAGTCCCTGAGCTTCCCAAAGTGCCTCCCTCCAGTGTCAGTGGTCAGAGCTTGTACAGTCCTGATGGATCCACTTTCTCCTGTTTGGAGTCAAAGTTGCTTTACTGCTCTATGACTACTTGTCTTGTTTAAGCTGTCTGTTGCTTTCTGCCTTTGTAAGGGATATTCCACAGCCTGTATCCTGAACTCTTACACACAACAGGCTAAGCAAAGTGCTAGGTTAGGTGCACATTCCTGACAGATCCACTCTACTGCAATCTCTGTGCTTGTGGTGAGATGGGGGGAGGTTTTCAGAATTTTTTGGCAAGTATCGCACCCTCTAGAAGGTTATTTCTAGCTGGATTCTTAAGAGGTTCCAATTTAAGGGACTTCCCACTGGTTTAATTTGCAGCTCTCTGGATGTGGGAACATGCTATGTTGAATTAAGAGGTGACTGGTTGGGAGAGAGCTCCACAAAATGGCTGTGGATCCCCCAGCTCAGGTTTCCTGTCATGATTTGGTATTTAGCCGTTTGATCTACTTTGGAGACACTGCTATTCCTGCCATGCCGTCATGTGGGGTCTCTGACCCAGGAAACAAGGCTTGAAGATCCTGAAGTCAAAAGAACATGTGAAGCATGGTGGGAATACTGGCCATCCTTTATTTGGAGGTGGCCACAGCCATTAGCCAGCCTCCTGAGCTGTTTTCATAAGTCCTTTTTATATACAGTCCAAAGAAATCACATTGCCAACAGGTTACATAAGAGGAGGGGTGCATACTCACAAGTTAATGTTTATGACCTTGAGTCTATACACTGAATCAGAGTGTTTCTTGCCTTGACTAACCATAACGTAGCTAGTTACCAGCCTTGTCTGCACACTAAACACATAACAGCCCACTGGAAGTCTTGGTGAGGGAGCCTAACTACAGCCATTTGGGGGCCGTCCCCAACAATCCATTTATTTTAGGACTCCTCATCATACAATCTGGGCATCTGAAACTTTCCACAATATTCCCTTAGAGAGGAGGGCAAGTCTTGTATCCAAAGACCGGAACGATATAAGCTGCAACATCCTACAACCAGGAAGCAAGCACTACCACCTAATATTATCAGGAGCCCCCTCCATGTGGTGCTTAAACTAGCTTACCATTCCTGCAAAGGATCACCAGTCAACTCCTGTATGGCTTCTACTTCAGAAGTCATATATGCTAGAGCCATTCTAATATTTCTGCAGTGATCTGGAAGGTATAAACAGCATTCAGTACTAAGCATGGCACATACCCCTCCCTGAGATGCTGTTAACAAATCAAGTATCATATGATTTTGCAGCACAACTTTACATATTTGATACATTTTTTAAACAGAGACAGACTGTATTGTATGATTTATGTCTCAGGCTGTGTGCTCAGCCAAGGCAGTTATCTGCATCTCAGCCCCCAAAGACACCCCTTGTGGGAAGAACAAAGCCAAAAGATAATACCACCATAGCATCCAGAACAATCTGTAACTTGTTCTTATAGTCTCCCATTTAGTAGATCTCTGAGGCAATGTCTGGTGTATGGATGCTATGGGGTATGGATGACCCCATGTGCAGTGCCATAATTCAGTGGGAAGTATGGCCATCCATGAGTGCCACAAACCTACAAGGTGCCATGGGGCACTGGAATAACAATCATACCTGTTCTATGACATCAGATTGGATAGCCTGACAAAAGCCTCTAGGGATCCAATCCCTAGAAGATTCTGTACCTTTAATTTTCTCCAAACATTGGGGTACCAGGCTCCTTAATTCTACATTTTCAGCAGGGAGCCAGGCTATTCCATCCCAAATACAGTACCCCAACCATGGGAGGGAAGCATTAAGTTGTGTCCAGGCTGCTGTCATATGGTTGCCTTAGTTTCATCCAACATTGGAGCATTAGCAAAAGTCTTTTCCAGCCATGTCCATTTGTCTAGTGATATAGTCTGAATTTGCCAGGGCAGTCTACCAGCAGAACTAACAGGCACTTCAGTGCATACCCAGCAGGTAGAAGTGTTTGCTATTCTGATGTAGGTGTGTGCCCAGTCTACAATGGTATTGGAGGGAACACATCTAAGGATAAAAGGACAAGACAGTTACTGACACTAGCACAGGTAAATCATGTCTGTCTGAGATAATGCATCACAGCTTTGAATCTCTAGAAAGCATAATGACCACCTGTAGTGGCTTTCCTGGGTGGTGATACCACATTCATACAGGTTGTTCCTGAACCATGGGCTCAGTGTGCACCAGCACCAGGGAACTCAAAATTGGGCAAAAGGAAATAACAAATGTGCCCTTTAAAATCTGTGTCCCACTTGAGGGATCTGACCCAGTCATATGTACTCAGGAGGGCATTCACTAGTTACCCATGGCATTATAGGGAGATCACACTCCAAGCCTCTTTCCCATGGGTTAACGGGGCTACCCAATGAAGGCAGGGGACCTTTATTGTCCAGGGCCATGTCTAATCCAAAATTCACCCCTTATTTAATCTAGTGGGAGCGGCAAAAGAATCTTCCCTTGCTTTCCAGACCCAGGCTTAAGTATGACATCTTGTTGTCATCTGGAACTGTATTGGTGCTACTGTGCCATGCAGCAAATCTCTCACAGGAGTTGGAACCCCTTACCAGGTACTTTCATTTAGAGCTCTCACAACTGCCCATAGGTTCTGTGCCCACCCCTTCATAGAAGGTGGGTTGACTGCACTCCTAAGCCCTTGCTTAAGCAGGCCATCCTATCCCTGTATCATGCCTGCAGCCTGTGGGTGATATGGAACATGAAGCTTCCATTGAATCTGTAACTGATTTGTCCATAGCTGCATATCCTGACCTGTGAAATGGGTATCTGTGAAATGGCTGTACAGGTCCATCAACATGGTCAGGGCATGAATCATATAACACGCTGAGTTGCTTGACCACTAGGCCAGGCAAATAACAAGTCTGTAGCCATTTCAAGTGCTATCAAGGCAAACATGATCCCTTCTGACCTCAGTAAAGGGCCAGTGTAGTAAACCTGCCATCTTGTCAAAAGGATGCATTTCCGCATTGCCTGGCCATCTGTGGCTCCAAGGTTTTGGGGGTGTGGATATTCTTGAATGCAGACCAAAAATGCCTGGCAAGCCTCTACCAGGACATCCCAAATTAAACACAGACCCCACTGTTTCACTACATTCTACAGTCTTCACACCTGCATATTGTAGCCGGCAGTGCTACCAAGCTGCCAAGTTGGGGGGGGGGGCACCTTCTCTAACCGCCACACCCTAGCCAAAGCATCTACTTCATCATTCCTTGGGCTAGTCAGCAGTGGATGGCCAGTAACATTCCCTATATTACCTGTTCCTGGTGGCTTAGCTCCCAAAGCTCTTGCTACAAAACCTCTCCTATTACATAGAACAATTGTCAGTAGATATCACTATGGGGAATGCTTCATTTGCTATCAACATTCAGCTCAGTTAGCTAGCTTCCTTGTCTTACACATGTATCAAACCAGATAATGTCTGTTTCTGACTCCACAGCCACTGCCATCCACACAGGCAGCTGTCCACAACTGGAGTCATCAGTGCACCAAACACTAAACAGTATAGGAGCCTTTTTTCCAAGGTGTGGGCTTATTTCTTATTTACCTACATAGGTATTAGGCCCTAGCACTTCTCTCTTTTTAGGCCCCTGCTGGGTCTTAATACACTTGGGCTTTCTCCTGGCCTCAACCCAGACTCTAGCATATCTGAGTTCTCTTGGCCCTCACCGGCTTCTAGTACACTAGGCTTTCCTGGTCCCTCCTGGCCTCCATCATATCTGGGCTCTCTTGGCCCCTTGTGGATCTTAGCACACTTGGGCTCTCTCTTGTCCCTTGCTGGCTCCTAGCATACTTGAGTTCTCTTGGCCCCTACTAGCTCCTGGCACATCTGGACTTTCTGGTACTTGCCAGCTTCTAGTGTACTGGACTCTCTTGGCACTTACTGGCCTCCAGCACATGTAAGTCACAAGGTTATGAAGGATCAGTAACATAGAGCATATAGAGGGTCTTGCCTCTGTCAGTTAACAGTACCCCTAAATCTCACAGGCACAACAGAAAAGCAGACAGAGGTCTCTTGGCCTCTGTTCAAATTATTTTTTCAAGTCCTCCAACTTTCCTTGACAGGCAGAACATGGTGATCTTTGTTACCCGGGTGGGCCCTTCTGGCAGCTGCCCATTGGAATCAGCAGCTGCTACTGTTTCATTTTCTGTGTTACCACTGGCTGGGCTTGCAGGCATTAATCTTCTTCCTCCTCCTGGGACTTCATCTGCACTATCAGGGAGGCAAAGGTACAGAGATCCTCCTCCAGTGACTGTACTCTGGCTCTCAAGGCCTCTTCTTTGTAACTCCCTCATCTTGGCAGTCTCTGGTAAAGCTGCATCAGCTTTTACTCTCAGAGCTCTAAGAAATACTCATTCCATGTCCCCAGCAGCTATGTGTGCAGCTTCTCAGTCCATTTCTCTGTCTCATTAGCAACCCTGTTGCCATCTTGGTTGTTGGCTCCATGGTGGTGCATGGGCTTCCCTGCTAAGTTAACAATCTGCTCTGGCGGGTCCATGTTCACCACAGGGAAATCAGAGATCTTCTCTATGCTCGCAGGGCACCCATCCATCATATCCCAACTCTACACAGGCATTCATGCTAATAGGAGCTTGGCAAATGAGTGCTACATGCTGCTTGGTGGTCACAGGTCCCTCCCATTCACTAAGGTTAAGGCATCTCTCACCTGTGGAATATCCTGCCAACTACACCAACTGTAATGTGGGTACTCTGACCCAGGAAACAAGGCTTGAGGATCCAGCAGTTGAAAGGAGATGTGAGGCACAGTGGGAATATTGGTCATATTTTATTCAGAGGTGGCCATAGCCATTAGCCAACCCCTGAGTCTTTTTTATAGGCCCTTTTTTAAAAAATATATTTTTATAACTTTATTTTTTACTTTTTATGTGGTGCTGAGGATTGAACCCAGTGCCTCACATGTACAAGGTAAGTGTTCAACCACTGAGCTACAGCTTCAGTCCCTTCATAGGCCATTTTTAAATACAGTTCAAAAAAAATCACATTGCAAACAGGTTACATACGGGAGGGATGCATGCTCACAAGTTAATATTTGAGTCTATACACAATCAGAGTGAGTTTCTGGCCTTGAGTACCTATGTTACATTTTGGTCAGGTCTCCCCCTCCCAATGGATATCTAGTTGTTGTGGTTTTATTTTTTGAAAGGATTATCCTTTCTCCATTAGAATGATTTTTAATTTGTGTGTGTGCCTGTATTGCTGTGGATTGAACCTAGGGCCTTGTACATGCAAAGCAAGGACCCTGCTATCTGAGCTATATCCCCAGCCCTTAAAATTATTTAAATTTTTTGTTTTATTTTATTAAATGAACACAATTTTATTTATTTTTATGTGGTGCTGAGGGTCAAATCCAATTCCTCACACCTGCTAGCTAAGTGCTCTACCACTGAGCTACAACCCCTGCCCTATTTCCAAAAATTAGTTGAACATGCTTGTGTAGGTCAATTTCTAGGTTCCCTATATATGTATTTTTTTTTCATTGATACATTTGTAATCCTGGTTACTAGGATTACTTGATTTCTGTAGCTATATAGGAAGCCTTACTGTTAGAAATCAAGTAGCATGATTACTCTCACTGTGTTCTTATTTTCAATGATTCTTTTCATTCATTTTTAAAAATATTTTTTAGTTATCCATGGAAACAATACCTTTATTTTGTTTATTTATTTTTATGTGGTGCTGACGATCAAACCCAGTGCCTCACATGTGACAGGCAAGTGCTCTGCCACTGAGCCACAACCCCAGCCCTTTTTTATCTATTCTTTGGCCTGAGTTTTTCCTACAGAATTTAGAAAAAAGTTTGTCTAGAACTACAAAAATTTTTGTTGGAGTTTATAATGATTTCAATTAAACTATATAGCATTAGTGCATGTGTATATCCAAAATATATGTATATAATAAACATATTTCCTAATTATACACATGTGTCAATTATATACATATATATCCCAAGTGTACATATATACACATTTTTATATATTGGGTATGTGAAATTTAAATTTTATACACATATATACTAAATATATGTGTATACACACATATTTATTTCAATTTTCCTTGCTTAAACTATGCAGTCTTAAGATTTTGACTTACTATTTTACCATGTAGCTTTTAAATCTCCTTTGTGCTCTTCTTCTAACTGAAAGTAGGATATCATAAAGGAAAATTCCTTCCATATCCTTCCATAGTATTCTTTTTGTACACACTATCTTGTGACTGAACAAATACTTTATTCAACAGTTTTTCTTTTTTAAATTTTTTATTCTAATTAGTTATATATGGTAGTAGAATGTATTTTTACATATTATACATATATGAAATATAACTTTTCATTCCTCTGATTATACATTATGTAGAATTACACTGGTAGTGTAATTGTAAGCATATATGCAAATAGGAGACTAATGTCCACTTCAGCATTTTGCTTTTTAGATTTATCACCATGGTGTTTAATTTATTTCTAGTTAATTTCTAAATTTTATTTATAGCTATAATTTTATTTTATAATTATGTCAAGACATATTTTTGTATTCCCATTCTAAAAGTATTTTTTCTAGTTTAATTCAATTAAAAATAATTCTGCAGTAAATATTTTTGTGTGTATCATTTCATATGTAAGTGTGAAAATTTCTCATGGTCATATTATTTGTCAGTGAAATACCTAGTCATTGGGTATGTGCAATTTCAATTTTATTCCCTTTTCCCCAAATTTTCTTAATGTATACCTCTAGTATAAATGGGAGTAACTTCCTGTTACTCCCATGTATAAAAATCTATATTCTAGCCATGTTCCACATTTTAAAGCAATTTAATGTGTTTAGTTTAATGAACATGAAATTATATTTAGCTATTGTTTTTATTTTCATTTTTGATCACTCATGTTTTTTTTCATTTTATATTGGACATTCAGTTGTTATCTTCTGTGGATTATCTCTTCACATACATCACCCACGTTTCAAATGGTTCTTTAGTCTATATTTTGCAAAGCAATTGTAAATAGTGTAGATTACCAAAATAGAAAAAAAAACTGTGTATTTTTGTATGGGGAAGTAAGAGAGAGAGCAGATTTATTAGACCAAAGTTAACATTAAAATTAAGTTTAGTGAAAGTTTTGATAAAACAAATATTTTTTTCTAACAGAAAAATTCTAAGTATGAATTATAGTTCCAAGTATCAGAAATAAAATGCTATCCTTTCATGTTTATGACTATGAAAAACTAGCATTTTTTCCACAGCAGAAATACTGTACTTCTCTACATTTTTGTTACTTGCTTTGATCACTCTAAACTGGCAACCATGCTTATGAGATTAGTTAGAATAGATAAATGAACTTATTTCCCTGAACTCTTAACTCTAGGAAGAATATTTATCATATTTTTTGTAGAAGTGCAACAATTTTTAACTATTACAATTCTTAACAATCCTTCCAATTATCCCAATATTTCTGTTCATCCCATAATATAGTAATTTTGTTAACATAGTAGCCTGTGGATTTTCTTGGTTTGTCATCACAATTCATGAAACAAGGATGCATCAAAAGAAATCTTTCAAACAATAAAAAGCTCTGAAGTAATATTTTTGTAATGAGAAAATTTACTTCTACATTGTATATTTCTAGCTGGCTATAAAAACCCTATAAATTGTCTTTCTTCCCATCTCATAAACTAATTAATAGGCATTTATTTATCTTTATAAAAGGGAAATCTGAGGCACAAAACAGCTTTTATGACTTTTCTCATACTCGAAATCAGTAAGGGAACAGAGATAATAGGATCAGTTCAAAGATTTCCCTTTAGATGTCATTTTGGCTTAGATATGAGTTGCCCCCCCACCTCGCCAAATTCATATGAAACAATGCAAGAAAGTTTTGAAATGAGATGATTGGATTAGGATAGTTTTAACCTAATCAGTGCATTCCTGCCCAGATAGGGATTAACTGGGTGGTAACTGTAGGCCAGTGGAATATGACTGGAGGAGGTAGGTCCCTGAGGGTATCCCTTGGAAGTATATATTTTGTCCTTGTTGATTCCTTGTTGAGTGGAGTTGTCTGTCTGCTTCTTGATCATCACCTCTTGCTGCTTTCCTTGTCCACACACTTCTGCCATGATGTTCTGCCTTATATCAGGCCCCATTTATGGACTGAGACCCCTGGGTCCCTGGGGCATGCCTTCAGGGAATGTATGTTGGATTGAGCCTTCTTTCTGCTTCTTGGTGCCATATTCTCAGCTGTGTCCCTCTGCCACACGGTTTTACCTTGATATTCTGCCTCCCCCTCTAGTTAAGAGCAACAGTGTTGACTATCTATGGACTGAGACCTCTGAAACCCTAAGCCAGCCCCAAAATACATTTTCCCTACTCTAATTGTTCTTGTTGGGTCTTTTGGTCACAGCAGTGAAAAACTAGCAGAAGTCTAGGATTATTCTAATTCTAGAATTGATCCAGCAACCAGGTGCCCTAACGAACCTAGGCTGTTCTTTTCAAATATAATTTTATTCCAAATATCTCAAGTAGAATCTATAAGCCTTTCATGGGACTCATCATTTCTACATGACCAAGGGGTACTAATCAGATTTGAAAGAAATAAAATTGTAAATTTAGCTCTTAAATTACTTCAATATATACTTGTTCACTCAATTTTGCTATTAATTGAGATTTCAAGTTAACCTGTGGAAAGTGTCAGTTAAGCATATGTAGTTCTGTGAGCAGTTTCACCTGTTGTCACAATTCATATTTCCAGGACATCTAGAAATGCTGACTAATGCTTATCTTTTAAATTTCTTCATCTTGCACTCTGCATTAGTAAGTAATTAGTATAAAATGATTTGAGATATACTCTACCTGTAACTATTTAGATGAAACGATGTGATATCTAAGCAGATACTGAACAGAATAGTCTTTAAAGCCTCTGACCTGATAACCATGAGCTCAGTTCTGTCCTATATAGCATTATAATTTTAAATTATGCTAAAATTATTTTGAGTTTTATTATATTTAGTTCATCTAAGTTTTGGTGTAACAACTTTATTTTGTTGTGTTCTTAATTTTGTTTTCATTTAATAATATAACCTAAAAGCCTTTCCTTAACTCGTACCTCTCTGTACCTCAATTTTCTCTTTGCCCTGTTACAGCCAAGTCTATTTGAGCTGATCAATGATCAACTCATAAAGTTTTTTTATAAACTTTTATTTTGCTTTCAATTGACAGTATATATATATATATTACAATGTGTTGCTGTGATACATGTTTACATTGTAGAATGAGCAAATTAGGCTAATAAGCATATCCATAACTTCAACCATTTATCATTTATTTGTGAGGAGAACATTTACAATCTTCTTTTTTAACTATTTTGAAATATACAATGCATTATTTATAGCCACCATACCATGCAATAGAACACCAAGATTTATCCCTCTTATCTAACTGAATTTTTGTACCCAATGACCCATCTCCCCTTTCCCAGTTGACCCACTATTTTGAACCCCTGTTAGTCACTTTATTCTGTACCTCTATTAGTTCAACATTTATTGATTTCACATATGAGCCAATACTGTATTTGTCTCTCTTGCCTGACCAATTCCACTTAATATAACACCCTCTAGATTCATACATGTTGTCACAAATGGCAGAATTCTTGTTTTTTTTACATTTTTGATGACTGAATAGTATTCCATTGAGTATATATTCCACATTTTAAATTCAATTATCTACTGATAAATTTATAGGTTATTTACATATCTTGGCTATTGTGAATAATGCTACAATGAACATGGGAGTGCAGAGGTCCTTTCAACACTCTGATTTCAATTCTTTTGTGTATATTGCCAGTAGTAGGAGTGCTAGATACATGTGGTGCTGAGTTCAATTTTAATTTTTGAGGAATCTTTCTACTGGTTTCTGTAATGGATATACCAGTATATTCCTAACAACAGTGTTTAAAGGATCTTTTTTCTCCACATCCTAATCAACACTTGCTATCTTTTATTATTTTTATAAATAACAGGTTTGAAGTGATATAACATTGTGGTTTTTTTTTTTAAAGAGAGAGTGAGAGAGGAGAGAGAGAGAGAGAATTTTTAATATTTATTTTTTAGTTCTCGGCGGACACAACATCTTTGTTGGTATGTGGTGCTGAGGATCGAACCCGGGCTGCACGCATGCCAGGCGAGCGTGCTACCACTTGAGCCACATCCCCAGCCCAACATTGTGGTTTTAATTTCATTTCTCTGAAGATTGGAAATGTTGAACCTTTTCTCATATATCTGATTACAATGCTACATTGAAAATTCCCAAGTCTTCATCTCTAAACTTGATCTCAGTATTGAGATTTAGATATAAATTTGTAAAAACAAGCTTAACTTATCCGTGCTAGTATTTCATTATGATATCAAAACAAAACCTATTTCAAATTGAAATAATCATTACACCTCTACTCTTCCATTTAACCTGAAAATTTGTTCCTATTTTTCTGCTTCCCACTTCCTCATCAACCTTTCAGTTAAGTCCAGAGGTTAAATATTTATTTGTGATTCATGTCTTTGTGTCAGCATTCATGTTTAATTAGTCATCAGATTTTGTTCATGCTATCTCATGATTTCCTTCATGTTTTTCTCCAACTTCTTTTTCCATAAATTTGTCCCACGCCCCATGATCTCTTATCTACATTATTGCAGCAACCTCCTGATTTTCAGTTTTCCTCTCTTTTCTCTGTAATTCATCCTCTACATAATTGCTATTATATATCCTGCTAAAATTCAAATTCAAGCTTTTCTAAAATTTTATTCAAAGTTTTACTATAGTTCTTATTTCATCTTGCCTTCTATTACAGCTATTGTTCATGCTTGTTTTTGCATACAGATCATAAACTTTTTGAAGTAAATGAAGTATAAATGTCTGCCATTATGTAGCAATACTTTGTTCATAGTAGATAGGTAATATTTCCTGACTTGAATGATCTTTGCAATTCTATATGTAGTAACTTCTGAAAATTCATGGAATGGAAATATTTACATAGTGAATAGATTTATATTGAAAACTTTTTCTGAAGTTGTTTTTGGTAAACATTTATTCTTAATACAACTAGAAAATCTAAATCAAGTCATTATAGCCAGCATATATTTTGAGGAAGTACTTGCAAAAAACTGATTACCTACCAGAGAGAAGTGGCATATTAAGTTGCTTCTATGTGTATTCTTATAAGAATGTAGTGCATGTGCATATGTATATAAACATTCTTTTGAATAAATTTCTGGGCCAAAAACCAAAGTATGTTGCTCATCAGATAAGTGCAATTTTATAGTCTAATTTTCATGTTCATACAGTTGAGATTGATTTAATAGAAATTGTAGTGAGTTCTTTACTTTGTGAGACTTCTAACAATGTGAAATCAGTGTGTGTATCTGAGAATATATGCATGACCATCAGCATAGGAATGAGCTGTGTACCTCTGCCAGGTTCCATGTGCTTATCTGAGTACTATTGTATTGATGGGAAATGGACAAACTATCTTACTGCTTGAAGTTTTTAATTCTGTGAGACATGATTTAGTTCATGGTGTGTGTGTGTGTGTGTGTGTGTGTGTGTGTGTGTGTGTGTTAGAGTTCTCTAGAGGAACATAACCAACAGGAGTTGTGATTATAAAAATGGGATTTATTAGATTGGGGCTCACAACCAGAAGCTAGATAGTCCACAATGGCTGTCTGCAGGATAGAGAGCTGGAGGAAAACAATAACTGTGCAGTCCAAGATGCTGAAGCCTCAAGACAAGAAGGATAAATGATGCTCTCCCAGTCCAAGACCAAAAGCTTCTGGAAACTCCCTGGGGAATCACACAGTGAAAGAGTAAAGATGTGAGAATCAGAGAAACTAAGATGATCATAGCAGCAATCAAGAACCTGATAAAGAAGAATCAAGATGGCATCTGCTGCTGCTTCCTTGCTTTTCCAATTTTTATTCCATCCAAACCTCTGACCTACTGTATGGTGCCATCCATGTTTAGGGAGGGTCTCTAGTTTATTATCCCACATGACAGTCAGTCCTAGACACACCCACATTGACACACCCTCATTGACACACACAGAAGCCTCTTAATCTTCAGCATATCTTATTTCAATCAGGTTGACAGTTGAAATTAACCATTGCATGTCTACCTCTTGTCAACTTGATATCCAAACATGACTCCTTACATCATATTTAATATCCAAATAAACACAGTAACAAGGTCATAATTCCACCTCACGTAATTGTCCTTTGTACAACTGAAAACACAATGGTTCTTTCCCTAGAATATATATAAGGAAAACCAAAAACATTTTAGGCATCTCTCAATCCAATCAAGTCGAAAGTTCAAATTGACCATTGCCGCAGTCTGGCTGGGCACAATTCATGAGCCACTTGTCAAGCAGAAACGAACTTTATTTTTAGAACACACACGCTACACCACATGAGCTCTTCAGGAATTCCCTCAGAGCCCAACTGCCACCACCGCCTCTTCTGGCAAGCACCTCAATCAGCACTCTTCCCGCCCTTGAGGCCGATTGACTGGGTCGCATGGGCGGAGCCAAAAGAATCCCCCAATGAGCTGCTCCATGGTCTGAAAAGGCGTTAACATGCGGGGTGAATTTGGATCTGATGGACCTTTTAGGATATCAAATGAAGGTCCCAACTCTCCTGTTGGTATACCTAGATAAGGTCTTATCTAATTTATGTCTCCCAATAACTTTTGAAAGTCAAGTGATTTGAGTTGATCTACTCGTATTTGAATTTTTGGTGGATGGACCATGGTTGAGGATAAGAGAACTCCTAAATAATTGATTAGAAAATTTAATTGTACTTTATTTATTGCTATCTCTAGATTATAATTTTTTAATAAGTTTGTAAGTGTGACATAACATTCTAGCAATGTGTTTTTAGCTTTGTGTGCTAATAATACATCCATATAGTGAAATATTTGTAGTTCAGGATTTTGATTTCTAAGTGGCTGGATTACTTTGTTAAAATAAATTTGACATATAGTTGGGCTATTAGCCATCTCTTGAGGAAGTACTTTCCATTCATACCTCTGATCAGGACCTTCATGACTCAGTGCAGAGATAGTAAATGCAAAACGTGGACTATCCTCAGGATAAATTGGAATTGAAAAAAAAATCTTTAATATCTATAACTAAAACATACCAGGTTTTTGGCAAAGCAGACAATTGGGGAATCCCCGATTGAGCAGGTCCCATAATAACCATCTCATTATTAATATCTCTAAATCTTACAATAATCTCCATTTACCAGATTTCTTTTTGATGACAAAAATGGGAGTATTATGGGGAGATACAGAAGGTTGTATATGTCCCTCCGCTAATTGTTGTTTAACCAGGTCATGAACTGCTTGTATCTTTTCTTTAGTCAGGGGCCACTGAGGAACCCATACTGGTCTTTCTGATTTCCATGTAATTTTTATTGTCTCAGTGACCCCTTCTGAAAACCCAATCCATGTCTGTCTGTTCCTTGATCTATTTGTATTGGTGCAACTATACCTTGTTCTTGTTCTCCTAATCTTTTTCCTTTTCTAAAGCCTTGTCTAGACATAATAGTGGATGCATTTGAATTGATGCTATTTGTTAATGTTATTCCTAATTGATCTAGGACATCTCATCCCCATAAATTTACAGGAAGATGATCCAATACATAGGGCTGTATAGTTCCTTCACATCCTTCAGGATCCTTCCAATCTTATATGATTGCAGTTCTATGGGGATTAGTTGCCACTCCTAGGCCTCGAAGTGTTTGAGTGGCTTGTTGTAACGGCCAATGTTTTGGCCATTCTTGATGAGAGATGATGCTAAGTTCTGCACCTGTGTCCAGTAGACCATTAAATTCATGTCCTTGAATATTTAGTTTTAGCATGGGCAAGAATCTAAATTTAAAGAAAGCATAACCCAATCTACACCTGTGAAGCCTAATCCCCTGGAACCTCTTTCTACAGTACGACTGGAAAATTTTTCATGTAGGCTGGTATTATTAATAACTGTGCTATTCTATCTCCTGGTGAAATTACTGATATATCCCTTGGAGAACTGGCTATAATTTTTATTTCACCTTCATAATCAGGATCAATTACCCCAGGACTTATCATAAATCCTTTTAGAGTAGAAGAACTGTGTCCTAACAATAATCCTATTGTTCCTTGGGGAAGAGGTCCTTTTACTCCTCTGGGAATGATTTGAACTCCTATCTCTGGAGTTAGTACTGCTCTGGTGGAGGCACAGATGTCCAATCCTGCACTTCCTCTGGTTTGTCTAGTGAAGGATCTAATAGATAATGTAATGTGTCCTGGGCACTACCCTGATGGTGTTTCTGGGTTCCTCTAGTGCCCCATATATTCGTGGTCGTGGGCCCTGGAGCATTCGGCCCCCCTGTCAATTTTTTGGCAATGAAGCCCGATGCCTTTCTCCATGATATCGTGAGTAAACAAACACCTAGTCCTTGTATGTTTTTTGATAACGGATTAGCCTCTATGGTGGTTTGAGAACGGCATTCATTAGCCCAATGTCTCCCTCTATGGATTCGGGGGCAAATACCCGGTATTCTACTCCTTTGATACCTAGTTTTGTTAAACCCTCCTTCTATGGGGCAATTCCTTTTAAAATGTCCTGTTTGTTCACAATTGTAGCATGTTTTTGGCCTGGCATCTAAAGCCTGTTGTACTGCAGCTGCTAATACTTGCCCTTGTTCATTAATGTCTCTACATAATTTAATATATGTGTTTAAATCTTCATGTTTCCATGGTCTAATGACCTCTCTGCACCAATGATTTGCTTGCTCATAAGCCAGTTGTTTTATTAATGGCATTGCTTGTTCTATATTCCCAAAAACTCTGGTAGCTGTTTGAATAAGCCTATCTACAAATTCAGCATAAGGTTCATTAGCTCCTTGTATTACCTTAGATAATTGTCCTTGTAAACCTCCATGTCCTTGTAAAGTCTTCCATGCTCTAACCGCATCTACAACAATTTGTGAGTATATGGCAGGATCATATGCAATTTGTTGCTGCTGACCCTCATAAGGTCCCTTTCCTAACAACATATCTAGATTTCTCTGAGGATAACTGGCTGCTGCATTTTACCTAGCCGTCTCCGTGTAAAATTCCTCATTGGCAACCTTCCATAACAGGTATTGTCCTCCATTTAGCACAGCTTTACACATACTAGTCCAATCTGCTGGCATCATGCTCAAATTGGTAATGATTCGACCATGTTTACAGTAAAGGGTGCTTGAGGACTATAGGTTATTACAGCCTCTTTTAGCTGCTTCACTGTTTTGAAATCTAAAACATGGTGAATTCGCTGTCCTCCTGCCTGCTCAAATACAGGGCATGCTAATCTTTGAGGTCCTGTCTCAGGATCCCATCTATCAACTATGGGGGTTGGGGGCCTCCCAGCATATGGAGGTGGAGCTGTTGGTTGGATACTTATGCCCTCTGGTGATAGAAAGGTGTTAGTAGCAGTCTCCTGTTGTAACTTTTCCCCTGATGGCTTTTTCTGCTCTAAACTTTCTTCCTCAGTCTGACTAGCTTGAGAGACCTTCTCTTTTACTTGATCTAACATGTCTTCTACCACAGTCTGAAATGAAGGCTTTGGACTAGGCAAACAAAATCATATCATCATCCTCAATGGCAGTGTGCCAACTGGCAGAATTCTTGTTTTTTTTTTCTTTTTCCGCTCCCTTAAATCTTCACCATGATGATCCCATTGTGATATATTCAACAACTCCTCCTTAAAAAGCCATGGGCTACATTTTTGTATTGTATCGAAGTATGCCCTAACTGTTCTTGGTTTTACTGGGGTGCCTCCTTCATCTAACAATTTGCTTAACACTCTTTCGGTTTATATTTTACTAATTAATTTCTGATCCCATATTTCTTTTTTTTTTTTTAAAGATAGAGTGAGAGAGGAGAGAGAGAGAGAGAGAATTTTTAATATTTATTTTTTAGTTCTCGGCGGACACAACATCTTTGTTGGTATGTGGTGCTGAGGATCGAACCCGGGCCGCACGCATGCCAGGCGAGCGCGCTACCACTTGAGCCACATCCCCAGCCCCCCATATTTCTACTATAACACAACCCAACAAGATAACACCAAACAAAATTGTAACAGAATGAAACAAAAATTCATTATATCAGCCTCTCTATCCTACTGAAATGTCCATCTGTCCTTTCTCCCTATATGTTCCTCAGACCCAAATAGTTTTTCCTCAGATATGAGCGTTTTTTCTTCCTTCTCACCCATCTCCAGGGACAGACAACTTAAAACAAAAGTGAAACAAAATGAAAGAAGAATCTTAAAATGGCTACCCATCCTCTTGCCCTGCCCTTAGGGGCAAGCAGTTTACCTTATCATTTACCCTCAGTCGTTCCCCGTGCGGGCCACCAAATGCTGCAGTCTGGCTGGGCACAATTCATGAGCCACTTGTCAAGCAGAAATGTACTTTATTTTTAAAACACACATGCTGCACCACACGAGCTCTTCAGGAATTCCCTCAGATCCCAACTGCCTCCACCGGCTTCCAGCAAGCCTCTCAACCCCCACTCTTCCTGCTCTTGAGGCCGATTGGCTGGGTTACGTTGGCGGAGCCCAAAGAGTCCCTCAATGAGCAGCTCCATGGTCTGAAAGGGCGGGGAAACAGCCCAATGAGCATTACCACAGAGGAGCCAATAAGCTGGCAGCTTGAAATTTGCTGGGGCCGCGGTGAGCCAATCAGCTTGAAGTTTGCTGGGGCCACTTCGGCTGTGGCTCTCAACAGATAATTACACTCTCTCTCTGCATGTGTGTGTGTGTGTATGCGTGTATATATATATATATATATATATATATATATATATATATATATACACACACACACATATACTAAAATTTTAGAAATTAAATTTAATTAAAAATCCTCATGGAAATTAAATTTTTATATTGGTACCTATACACATAATATTATTGTTAATTCAGTCTAGCCTTTGCCTGCTTCTGTTAGATCACATCTTTTTTCTTCACCGTTAATGAAGTGTCTGATATTTGTAATTGAACTTCTAAATGGGGAAAGATCAGTCTCTAAGGGAAAGTGTTCTGTTGAAAATGTCATATGACCATAGACACAAACCAAGACTCTTCTGCTACTGTATTCTCTTTTTAAAGATTATCATTGTGAAGTGAGGAAATAGACTTCAGCTTAAAATGTTAACAGTTGCCAAAGTTTAATTCCCTATCATTGAATATAGTTTGAACAGTTAAATTTTTAATGAATTCATTCATGATGATAACTAATTTTGCATAATTTTGATATTCTTTCCTCCATAGTATATTGGGGAAGTCTAATAGTTCTGCATTCTGTTCTTGGTTTATAATGTCATTTGATCTTGCAAATGAATTTAAATAACTTAATATGAATTATTATCTCAGCAAATCAAAATTTTCACACTTTAGTTCCTTAAAACCAACTAAGAATGATTTTTGTCTATTTAATATTTAGGTATTTAGAAAGGTTAGAAATAAAGGATTAATTTTACGAAATTTTAGAACAATATATGAGCACATATACAAATATTTATGATATTGTAAATATTTATGTTGGTGAACATTAGCATGTCTTAATTTCATATAATTAAAGGTTAGTTTCAGTCAGGATCACTATGCTAAAAACAAAATAATTTTTAAAAACATTTTTTAGGGGTAATATCTTGATCCTCAAAACACTAAACCCAGTTTTGTTCAATTGAAAGAAAAAAATTTAACTTAGGGTAATCAGCTTGTAAAATAACCAACACTTTTTTCTCTTATACACTGCATAATGACAGAGATAAACACTTCTTTATATAGTAAGATTTTATAGGCAGCTGGAGATCTGGAACTGAAGTAGAATTGAGAGAATTTTGTAGGAGAAAGATTTAGAAATCACTGATGTACATATCACTGCTCAAACCTAGGAGCAAATAAAGTTTATATGAGAGCTAATATAAATGAACAAATGTAGTGAAACAAGACTGAAACCTGGTGCCTGCTCATATGTAGATGCCTGGCTGGAAAGGTGAGAGTGATGGATATAAAGGCATACTCAGGAAGAGAGAGATGGCAGATTATATTATATAAAGAGGAGACTTCAAAAAAGAATGGGATGGTTAAGAGTTTATAAAAGATATGATTTTGTGGGCAAAGAAATGCAATTTTGCATCCTCATAGCCTTCACATAGTAGGTACTCAATGTTTTTGTCATATAAATTAATGAAAAACTTGTCAAAAGAAGGTTATATTTAACACCAAGAAACACATCATTAGTTACTTAAAAACAGTTTCTTAAATTGTCTCTTGCCTGCCTGCAGTTGTCATTTAAAGGCAGATTTAAATGACAAACTGCTATTTGTCTCCAAACTGCTGAATTAGAAAATGCTTTTGTAATAAGTAACAGATGTAAATTATTGTCTCAGGGAAATTTGAGAACAGTTGCATTTGAATTTGTATAAAGGGTGAGTGATGGCAGTTACATGTATGGGGATTAAGGGGGGAATATATGCAGAGGATATATAAAATGCTTCTGTAGGTTGCCTTTAATTAGCTAATAGATAGAGGGAAGGAGAGACTAAAATTAAGTTGTGATCTTTCAAAGATGTGTATTAGCATACAAACTTGAAATCAGACATCACACATATTTTGATCATTTTAGTGCAGCCTAGTATATCTCACATCAAGTGAATAGTTCCATATTGGGACCATAATAGGTTGTTGACATGAAGCTTTTATTTCCTGGAAGTCTGTGACTATGTTATTTTTATTTAAGTTGTGTAATCAGTTAATTATGGGAAAGAAATCCAGTATTCCCAAGTACATTTGATTAATGTTAATTGTTCTGGTGTCTTGGGAACTAATTTCCTGAATAGGTTTGTTTTCAGAGTACTACAGCAAGACAGCTCATGGTTAAGTTGCCCAGAATAATCAACTGACTTGCAGTCTTATTTCTTCACCTCTATAATTAGTAATTATTTAGACAGGTATTTTTGCTCCCTGAATATCCCTGTACTAAATCACTGCACAGATCCTAACTCTGAGGATCTTTGCTTAGAATGCTATCTGCTAGATAGCAAGAAGATAATTCATGTTTACTTGCCAGTACTGATATGCCTTGAGTTTATCAAAATAACTATTTGATATTTTCTACAATTATTTAAATGCTGAATGCTGGTAATAAACCAAAGAGAGATGATGATACTAACACTGGAGTTAAGAAATTGGTTGGAATATAGATCAAAAAGGTAGAAAAGAAAATAACTTGTTGATAATTCACGTTAAACTGAAGTATGTATCTTATCAGTGTCTATTTAATAACTTCCAAGTATAAGAAAAAAAGAACAACTGTACAGAACCAAGAGGATGGCTGTGTGTTTGTGGAGAGAGAGAAAGCCAGAAAGGAAAAGAGAGAAGAAGGAAGCATTGGGGGGGGAGGGTGAGGGAGAAAGAGAAGGAGGGGAGAGAGAGGAGGAGGAGGAGGAGGAAGAGGAGGAGGAAGAAGAGGAAGAAGAAGGAGGTGGAGGAAGAAGAGGAAGAAGAAAAAGGAGGAGGAGGAGGAGGAGGAGGAGGAGGAGGAAGAAGAAAGAAGAAAAGGGAAGAGAGAGAAAAGAGGGAAAGATTTATTACAAGAAATTAATTCACAGGATTACAAAGGCTGGCAAACTTCAAAATCTGCTGTTGGCAAGCTAGAGACCCAGATGAGCCAATGGTATATAGTGCCAACCTAAATGCCATCAAACTTTAGACACACAAAAAGCCAATGTTTCAATTCAAGTTTGAATATGGGAAAATAGAATCCATGTTCCAGTTTAAAGGCAGTCAGCAAAAGAAGGAATAGTTTTACTCAGTGGAGAGTCAGTGATTTTTTCTATTTAGGTCTTCAGATCAGATGAGTCACATAATCATATGAATCCCACAAAATTAGAGAGAATATTCTACTTTTCTCAGTCTGTCAATTTAAATGCTTAACTCATCCAAAAACATCCTTACAGAAATAAATAAATTAATGTTTAATCAACTACCTGGACACCTCATATAACCCATACAAATTGACATATAAGTTAACCATCACATCTAAAAAACAAGAGGGGAAAAAAAGGGAAAGATATAGTTGGATTTATGAAAAACTCAAGGAAAAATGCCAGCCAAAAAGAAGAGTTCATTTCTCATTCTCTAAGTTCTTTTAAAATCTATTTTATGTAGGTGCTAGTGGAAATAACTAACACTGCACATCTTAGTGATTCTGATTCAGATTTCAATGCACTTTGACACACTATAGAGCAGTGCGGTGATATTGAATTAATGCAAAACATACCCTATTACATCCGTTCGTACAGGCTTCTGAACAAAGAAAATTAAACATTAGGGTTGCCTGTAAAAGTAAAGGATATGATAAGGAGGTGTTTACATAGGATGAAACCAGAATGGACTATTCATTTTTAACTTTTGGTCACTGAAAGAAAACATCTCTTTAATATAACCCATTTAGAAATGCACATGTAAGCTTAAAATTCCTACATCCCATAGTGGGGTGTGCATGAGTGTATAGGTGTTTATTTGTTTTTGTGTGTGTAGTAATGGGTAATCAACACTTTCTTAGGTTTCTATAATTGTTCAAAATTTCAAGTAAATGTTTATATAGAAACATTCACATTTTTCGATGAGCTTTGGCTATAACTACAGATCTGCCTGAGGGGATTTGTGACATGATGCTTTTCCTTAATGAACTACTTTCAAAATTTTCACAAGAGGAATCCAAAATAGATTATAATTAATTCCCCTGTCACATATTCTCCTAGGATAAAGTGACATATTTTCAGAAGTGGGCTACCCAAAAATTAGTCTGGCAGGGGGATGGGTGAGGAAATACCGAAGGAAGTGTGTTTTAAATACTTTGCTGTAATTCACTTGCTTATGTTTAGGCTGCAGCTACTGGGCTTTGGTAGGAAAGAAGCTGGGCTAGACATTTGCAAGTCCAGACAGAGGGCTTGTGAGCTTGAAAATCTAGCAGCTGGGGTGTGTTGTGGTAGCTGCTTTCCTGTGCTAAGCTGATTTACTTGTTTAAGGTCTGACCTCATCATCCTGTCAGTATGGGTTCCCACCTACACTGTTAGCAGCAGCTTTCTGCTTCAGCTAGAAGGCTAGAAGTATTCACAGTGTATCACAGGCAGAGGGGGAGGGGAGAGAAAGCAAGAAAGACTACTCTCTTGTGCTTTTGTTAGTTTTGCAGAAGAGGCAGAGAAACAAGAGATAACAAAGGCTCGGTTTCCTTTCTGTTAGAGAAGGCTTTGTCTTTCCTTTTGCAACAATGTCTGTGTCCGGCAAGAAAGAATTTGATGTGAAACAAATCTTAAGGCTGCGCTGGAGGTGGTTCAGTCACCCTTCTCAAGGTTCGCCTAACACTGGAAGCTGCCTTCAGCAGGAAGGATATGAGCATAGAGGGACCCCGGTTCAGGGCAGGTTGAAGAACCACTCTCGGGACAGAAACGGACTGAAGAAAGGCAACAGTCCTGTCCACTACAATATACCGACACCAGTGTCGGGACCGGCTGCTGCTCATCAAAGAGCCCTTCAGAATTGGCACCAGCAAAACCTAATAGAACACCTTCAATCAAATAAAAATAGTCCTAAAGGAGGATCAGAGGAGAATTTGCTCAAAGAAGATTGTGATAAACATTCACAAATTTTGAAGATGAAACCTGATAACCACAAAGAAGATTCTAAAGCAAGGTAGGAGTTTTGGGTTATATAAGTGAAAGTCATAGACTATTTTAACTTAGTCTCTAAAACTTTCAGGTTTAAATAGAAGGTGTTATAATAATCTCTTGAGTTTTTATGCAGCCAATCAAGGTCTCCAAGAAACTCCCTCCTCTAAGTTTATAAAGGAAAACTGTAATAATGCATCTATTTTGATAATTAATGAAATTAATTTTAGGGTAGTGAGTTTATTTCTCCTGTTCCATCCCCACTCCATTAAGAATTGTTCCAGTTATAAGAGATATTTTTATAATTTTTAATTTTTAAAAAATACCTCTGTGGTTCAGATGTTCAAATAGTTGTGGTTCTTTGAGCAAGTGTGATAAATTATAAGAATTTTTCCTGATTTTGTGAGTTAGACTAACTTGGACAAAATAAAGGCTCTGGCTGCTCAGCATATCCTTATCTATTGCTTAATACACAGTTATAATAAGGACTTACAAAATTATGTTATTGTATATGAGGATATGAAAACTTTCTTTGGCATTTGACATTCAAGTTATGCTACTTTCACAACTAGTTTGCAATCATGAAAGTATTCTGCATAAAGCAAGTAACAAGATGTTGTTTACAGGGCTGAGGCTGTAGCTCAGTGGCAGAGTGTCTCCCTCGTACTTATGAGGTACTGGGTTTGATCCTCAGCACCACATAAAAAATAAATAAAGATAGTGTGTCTACCTACAACTAAAAAAAATTAAAAAACAAGATGTTGCTTACAACAATGAGATCTTAAAGTAGGAAATGGAATATGTCAGCTATTTAGGACATTAAAACAAAGAAGAAATAATATATTGTGTTTGGGTACAGTCCAGAAACAAATTGATTTTATGTTACTTTTGTGTCCATTGGTCCTATTTGAGTTGAAAAAATATATATTGTGCCCTCTAATATTGTCAAATATAATATAGTGAATTTTTATGTGTCTACTTCTTCTCTTATTCATTATCAGAAATTTTTATATTCTCAATATATTTTAGACACAGATGAAGACCCTTGCAATGTAATTAAGTTTTGAAAATGCTATAGAGCAAGACATATTTTGATCTGCTTAAAGTAACAGTTCAGTTCAGGACTAGGGTTGTGACTCAGTGGTAGAATGCTTACCTAGCATGTTTGAGGCACTGGGTTAAATTCTCAGCACCACATAAAAATAAATAAAGGTCCACCAACAACTAATAAAATATTTAAAAAAATAACAGTTTAACAAAAAGCTATGAAATTTTACTTGGAAATCTGGAAACTTGGCATACTGTGTCTCTGTGGAGGATGCAGAGTTACTCCTTGATAAAAGTTGTCCCAAATGTGTTTTAAGAACACTATCTTGCTCCCATAAATTGAAAAGAGAAACTCTAAAAATAACGTAACATTATGACAAAAGACAAATCAAATGTGCCAACTGACACTTTTATAAGAACTAAGTTTTGTTGAAATGGAAACACATAGAAGATTTTTTGAAATGACTTTAGTTTATTGTGATATAGGCTTCTTAAGAAATGAAGCGTGCATGTGTGTATTTTCTAATGTATTTTGTGTTTACCCGAGGAAATGGTATGTAAATACTGAGATTGAAAGTTGCATTTGGTACACCTAATAGGACTTTCACAATAATATAAAGCCTATATTATTAGACTCAGCAGTTTCTCAAATTATGTCTCTTTATTGTGAACAACATTTTTAAAAATGTTGAATTTGGAGATTAATGAAAGCATTTAACACACAGTAGACAAACTGAAATTGTTCACTGTGCTCCCCTGACAAAATTCTCTGAGTACTCATGAATTGATTTTACCTCATGGAAATGTTTACAAAAAATTAGATGCTAGAAGAAAATGCTGGCTAAGGTGTTGAATGCAAAGTATCACCATGTGATATATTTTAAAAAATAGTCTCTTTTGATTTTTTTGACTGATGATTTTTTTTATATTTTAAAAATTATTCTGTTGGGGCTGGGGTTGTGGCTCAGTGGCAGAGTGCTTGCCTCATACATGTGGGTTACCACATAAAAATAAATAAACAAAGTAAAGATATGTCCATGTGTAACTAAAAACAAATTAAAAATTATTCTGTTAATTATCCAGTGGTTTCAGAGGAAAACAAATATTTTCTTAAAAGAAGAAGTGGTTTTATAAATATGCTAAGTATATCTTAGGCAGAAGGGAAGGACTAAGTTAAATGAAATATGATGCTTTATTACTCTCTCATTACCCAATTTGAATCTCTATGTCTTGCCCCAGGAAAGACTAAGAAGCAGTTGTCTGATGTCTTGACTCTAATGCCTTTCTTCTTCAGCAAGATTGGGGAGCAGGATAAAAAGCTTGTGGCAGTAACCTGTATCCCCACAATATAACACCTCTGGTTTTAAAAAGAAAACAGTAATAAGTATGCAGAATTATCACATTAGTTTGAGATGAGTTCTGACACTAATGCAAAGTAAGGATCTTTAACTATTCTACTTTCTATAAGTATTACAGAGAATGAATAAAGAATGGGATAAGTTTGAAATACACAATATAACATAATAACCCACAGTTAGTATCTCAAGAGGTTTAAAATCTAACATATTAAAAACTATATATTGTTTTTGAAATTTAAAAATTCAGGTACATTTCTGTAGCATTGTATTATAAGTATGTAGTATATCTGAGAAAAGCTCTACATCCTGATTCAACATTGTTAAGTATGCACATACCAATATGCTTTCCTATTAGAGACCTAGGTTCAATTATCATTTTCTTTTTGTCCTAATTATCTACAGACTCTGCATCTTTTCTTCTCTGAAACTACCTTCCTCAAGTGTTCTTTTTTTTAGTTTAACTATAACTTCCAACAAAACATTTTAGTAGTACATTATGATTATACTTTCTGTGACACAATATATGGTTATGAATCCATATATTTATATATATATATATTTATTTTTTTCATTTTTTGAAGTTTTTAATAAATAAACAATTGCATAAGTACTCAGGTAGATGCCACAATGTTACACTATGCAACATTTTTCAAAACTGAATTGGCTAAGTCAAATGTTTGATGATATTGACTAAAATGCAACTGACCTAGTTATGGTCCAAGAACATGTCTTAGTACAAAATTTGAGGTTCTCAAAACTGCTTATTTGAAAAGAATTGGCAGAAATGGGGATCATGATCTCATTCTATCTGTTAAGGATTCAGGCTTTTGCATACCCTGCCAACTCTACTGATATATTAGTTTGTATATCTTT
Organism: Ictidomys tridecemlineatus; assembly: GCF_052094955.1. NCBI lineage: Eukaryota > Metazoa > Chordata > Mammalia > Rodentia > Sciuridae > Ictidomys > Ictidomys tridecemlineatus. The sequence continues at coordinate 44,538,287 of NC_135493.1, forward strand.
GCCAGTGCTGCATTGTTAGAAAAGACTCCAAATTCCCTCTCCACTTGAGCTCTTTTGAATTTTCAAGTGAAGATTTCCTAGAAAAAAGAGCAAGTATCACTGTTTATGTGGATATACCAAAGAAAGGAGGATTAGATGATACCCCAAAGGAAGGTGGCAAGATATAGAATTCATTGGTAATTCATTCCACATCTATTGAGCACCCAATGTGTCAGGTACTCTTCTAGTTTCCAGGAATAAAATCAGATTAAATCAGTTGTTTTCATGGAATGAACATTTTAATTGAGAGGGGCATTAACATAACCAAAAATATAATATGTAAGTTGTAATAAATAGAATGAAGAAAAATTAACTAGAGGGAAGAGAGTGAATGGGTTATGCTCCTTTGGATATGGAAGGCTTTTCTGATGAGGAGATATATGAGCAGAATTATATGAAATGATGGAAGAAGCCAAGATGGCTGACTCAAGAATTTGAAGCAAATGAGAGGTTACTGCATCTATTCTGCAAAAAAGTTCGTAACTACCATACATCTTTTTCTACACAAATCTTTGCCAATTGTCCCCCACACAATCTATTAATTAATGCCTAAAATATACCTTAATTTACTTAATAAAAGTTTTTCATTTCTGCATTTGCAAACAAGAATAAAATATGCCCTGTCCTTTTGTTCATTAGTGATTTTAGGATCATGTGTATGGCCCCTGGCCTCAGAGGTAACTTTTCAGTCATCCTTTAATAATGCTGCCATTTTTTCTGAGGGCATCTTTGTATTCAACCAACAGATCATATGTTTCATTTACAGAGGCTTATGCCCTTTGTGAAACATTACCACATGGTAGTTTACTTCCTTTTTTATGAAATATTTTCAGATAGAGACAAATCCATTATGTATCTTCATCCTTCACAGAAACCCATCTGTGACATGGAATCTGGGAAATATTTATGCATGAGGGAAATCCTGAATTGAAAATAGTGAAACTTACTATAAGATTCTTTTCTCATAAAATAAAAATGAGCTTTGTTGCTACTTGAAGGAAGAGTTTTCCAGGAAGAATGAACAGCAATTTCCATGACCTTGATATGGGACTGTGCATGTTATGTTCAAATGCAAGAAAGTCAGTGCATCTGGAATAGAGGGTTCAATAGAAAGAATGGTAGACAATGAATTTGGAAAGATAACAATAATAAAGCAATAATAATGGAGCAACAAAAATTAAAGGTATCATTTATCAACATTTACTATGTGCCAGGCTCAAAGTACTTTACATGTCTTTTCTCATGCTTTTAAGAAAAAAATTTTGAAGGCGAAGATGGTGATCACATCTATGATTTATCACATGACAATGTCAGAATAAATCTCTTGGAATTATTTTGTTGTTGTTGCTAGTCTTCATACAAGGCAAAAATAATTTGTGATTTTTTTCAGATTTAGGCCTACTTTATACTGAATTATTTCATAGAGACTATTTCAGAAAAAGAGAGAAGGAACAAACTACAATTTTATTGTTTATAGAAAGATTGAGGTTAAATTTTCTTGCCTGTGCATTAGAACATGTTGAACAAAGTTGTATAAGTAGTTAAATTATTTTACTAAATTTGTAACATTTCAACAAAAAGTTTGAATTTAATGCAGTGGTTTCTAATGTTTGTTTAGGAATGGAACTTCATTTAGTTGATCTTAAATTCTCATTAATTGTAGCTTGTGTCTTTGGAGTGAAATACTCTGGTCCTCCTCTCTCATTTGGGGCACACAATTTAAGTTAGGATTTCGTAACATATATTTATTATATTTGAAAAATTTAGGACTCCCTTCCATTTAAGAATCTGATAATATTTTGTGGCCATGTTTCTTTAAATATTATGATTAAACACCTGTAGTCATTATTTCTGATATTTGAAATGAAAGTTTTTCATTTCTGCATTTGCAAACAAGAATAAAATATACAGAATATTTTATACTATTTAATATGTGATTCAAGAGCAATTTATCACATTGTCCTGTTGCAAATTGCAGAAGTATTTAGTTACCATAGTACTTTAGTTTGAAGTTTATTTCTTAAACTTTCATGTCTTCTTTGTGACTCGTCTAAAATGTCTGCCCCTTGATGCTATTTTTTTTTATACCAGGGATTGAACCCAGGAACACTTAACCACTGAGCCACATACCTAGCACATTTTATATTTTATTCAGAGACAGGGCCTTACTGAGTGGCTTAGGGCCTGACTAATTTGCTGAGGCTGGCTTTGAATTTGCTATCCTCCTGAATCAGCCTCCTAAGCTGCTGGGATTACAAGAGTCTACCATGCCTGGCTCTTAATGCTAATTTTGTTGATTTATTTCTTTTGATATTCTAAGCAAAAATAGTCGCATGTTGTGTGTGTGTATATATATATATGCATATATACATGTGTATATATATTAATGTACATCTTTATCAGTATCACATTATTTTATCTAAAGAAAATGTAAACTGACATCAAGGGGGAGGATTAGAGAGCACTGGATCCTCAATAAATATACTTAATTCAAAACATAATATTCTGCAGGATGAACCTGGAATACCTTGCTGTTTCAGAAAATAAGAAGTGCTGAAAAATAATAATGGATATGTGTCAAATGAATACAGGAATGACTTAAAGAGCCTCCCCCAATAGATAAAACTGGAACAATATGAAAAGCAATATAGAGTAGCATTAGTTTATGAACCAAAGTATAAAACAAACATTCATGAGTCCATAGGGATATAAATAAATGGTTGAATAATTAGAGAGATAAAGATAGGTCTCTTGAAGTGTAATTCCAAATAATTTACTTAGAAACTCTGCTCCCTAGGAGGTGAGGCAGAATACTTAGCTTTAAGGGTGAGTTGCACATATTGACTTCATTTCAAAGAATGATTACTGAGTTGAAAAGGGACAGGAAAAAATACATTTAAATTGTTAATGGTAGAGCACTTGCCTAGCATGTGTGAGGCACTAGGTTCCATCCTTAGCACCAAATAAATGAATAAAATAAAGACATTGTGTTCATCTACAGTCAAGCAATATCTATTTAAAAATTGTCAATGGAGAAAAAAAGAAACATTACATTAATTGTATAATCAAGGTTAATATTAAAACTGTTCAATTACATCAAATATACATAAAATGTACGTAGTGATGAGAATGATATTTTATCTGTCTTCCTCCTCCTCTAAACCTATCACCCCAATTTAATTATGAAAAAAAATCAGACAAATCCAAATAGGAGGACATTCTACAAAATACCCACTTATTTATCCTGTTGTCTTGTAATCAAGAGAAAAAAAAGCCTGAAATACACTCATGACCAAGGGAAGCTTAAGAAGAAATGCCAATTATATTCCTAGTTTTTTTGAGGAATCTCTATACTGGTTTCCAGAGTGGTTAAACCAATATGCAGTCCCCCCAGCAATGTATGAGTGTACTTTTTCCCCAACATCCTTGCCACCATTTACTGTTGCTTTTATTTTTTTGGTGGGGGGGGATGTATTGGGGATTGAACTCAGGGGCACTTGGTCACCGAGCCACATCCCCAGCACTGTTTTGTATTTTATTTGGAGATAGGGTCTCAGTGAATTGCTTAGCACCTTACTTTTGCTGAGACTGGCTTTGAACCCACCATTCTCCTGTCTCAGCCTCCTGAGCCGCAAGGATTAAGGCATGCACCACTACACCTGACTTGCTTGTATGTTTGATTGTTGCCACTCTGACTGGAGTGAGATGAAATCTCAGTGTAGTTTTCATTTGCACTTCTCTAATTGCTAGAAATGTTGAACATTTTTTTTCATATATTTGTTGATCATTTGTATTTCTTCTTTTGTTAAGCATCTGTTCAGTTCCTTTGTCCATTTATTGATTGGGTTACCTGATTTTTTGGTGTTAAGTGTTTTGATTCTTTATATATCCTAGAGATTAATGCTCTATCTGATGTTCAGGTGGCAAAGACTTTCTCTTATTCTGTGGGTTCTTTCTGCATGCTCATTTCCTTTGTTGCGAAGAAGATTTTTTGATAGCATCCTATTTATTAATTCTTGATTATACTTATTGTGCTTTAAGAGACTCATTGAGGAATTTTGTTCCTAAACTGACATTTTGGGCCTACTTTTTCTTTTAGTAGGTCCAGGGTCTCTGGTCTAATTAATATCTAGCTCCTTGATCCATTTTGAGTTGAATTTGTACAGGGTGAGAGATAGGATATAAATTTCATTCTGCTATGTATGAATTTTCAGTTTTCCCAGCACCATTTGATGAAGAGGCTATCTTTTCTTCAGTGTATGTTTATGCCATCTTTGTCTTATTTATGTGGGTTTGTCTCTGTGTATTTTCCAATGTACATATATGGATACACCACAGTGAATCATCATATCATGTACATCCACAAGACTGGATCCTAACTAGAATAAGACATAATTCATGTTTATATGTATATGTCAAAATATATTCTATTGTCATGTATAATTAGAATGCATAAAATAAAATACAAAGGAAAAGAAGATATTCTGAATATGTATAATGTGAAACAAAAAAAGGAACCTTTGGTAAAAACTTGTAAATCTGAATGAAGATAGACTTTATTTATTAATAAAATATCAACATTGGTTGCTTAACTATAAAATTTTTATTATACTAATATAAGAAATAGGAAACTGGGTGGAAGTATATGGGGACACACTGTAGTATAACTAAGCTGTAATTTCACCATTTTAGCAAGTGCTATCTTAGCAAAGAAATTTCCTAAATAAACACTAGTGGACCATCCAATTGTGAAAACATGGTGTTTTCTTTTTTGTTTTTTGTTTTTCTTGTGCTTTTTGGAAACTGATTAAAAGGATACCTGCAATATTAAGTCTTATCCAGATGACATTATCTGTGGCTGTCAGTTGGTGTACTAACTTTAAGAGCCTAATGACTGATAAGGTCAAAGTAAAGTAACTCCTTTTGATGCCATCTAAAACAAAAATTATTTTTATTCACTGATAATATGGATACCAATGAAGTGACTTATATTTATTTCAAATAAAAGTGGCCTGCCACTTTAAAAAAATAATTAGTTGCAATCCTATTTCTGTTTTATCTTTGAGGAAGAAAACAGTGTAACATATAAGATAGGCTTTCTTATATAAAAATGTTTATTTTCTTATGCAAACTGATACATATATCCATTGAGTATATTTCATTTTTTGTGAATCTTTTTCATGCTCACCTAGTGACATAGCAAGAATATTTTCTAAGTAGACTGAAAACTACCTAAGAAAAGATAACTAGAAGTGAGAAAATGCAAAACAAATTGTTTTAAGTCATATGAAGACTTAGGATAGAAGAGATACTTTTTAACAAAAAGAATTATAGAAGGTTTACTTTGTAAACACTGTTAAACAATTATTTCTTAACTAAATACATAAATATGATACTTATACATCACTATAATTTCCATTTGAAAATGCCATGTGGATGGTAATGTTTATTGCAGGTAGCAAGTGAATCTATAAGTTTTTTTTATTAATCCTGGTAAATTTTCTCATATTTCTCCATTACTCACAGTGATTTATCACTTACATACTTTCAAATGTATTGTACGGAATGTACCTCTTACCCTATTTACTCCCTGTCTACTCCTGTTGCTTCCTTAGTACCTATACTAAACATCCTACAATGTTTTCCAACAGTTCTTTAACCTAAGTTATTTGTACTTAATCATGCTACTGCTAGGTTAGTAAATGGAAGCTGTCTGCTAAATCTCTTTCCTAATTTTTCCTTGGCTTACTAGACTGCTGACAGCACAATTAGACTTAGGTGTACTTTTCTGGGTAATGTTATTTACAGTACTTGTTAAAAGACCTAATAAACAACTGTATGGATAACAGAGTTTTACATAAAAATTTAAGCAACACAACTATGCATATAGTCTGAAGTCTGCTTTAGCACTGAACAAGCCAGTTGCTCAACTGAGATTTGGCATTATTTATTATCTTATATTTTTTTCTTCCATTCAAGAAATAAGCCTTACACATTAAAAGGCAAAACCAAAAAAACAAACAAACAAACAAACAACAACAACAACAACAACAACAAAAAACCCTTCTAGCCAGAGAAACCTTGGAACACTTCACAGAAGAGATATGATTTGAAATAAACTTTGAGGAACAGGTAGCATCTTGATACAGATGTTGGATCCTTTATTATTTTTGCCTACAAATTGCATCAGCAAATGAACTGTAAAATCAGAACATACTATAATTAATGAATTCAAGCTTCTTTTAGAATTTATTTGGTTAATAAAACATCTTTATATTGAAACATCTTAGTTACTTATTCTTGCTAGTGATGTTAGTGTGTTTTTCCCCCAGAAGGTTTACTTTGATGCTCTTGTGTGATCAAAAGAAATAAAACACAGAGAATTTATCATATCCAGTAGAGTAATCTGTCTCCTCCTTCTTACCTCTATCATTCTGAAAAGAAGATAGTTCTGAGATTTACAATAATAGTACTTACATAAGTAACAAACTGGCTATGTTTAAGTTTCCATATACCATGCTTGAAAAAAATAAAGTACATTTAAAAGTAAAAGAGTAAACTAAATATATCTCAATATTTCCCTGGTATTTTTCCTTCAGTTAACATGTGAGAACCAAGAAATTGTTGATTTGGAGTAAATTATCCTTTAAAAACATATGTATTTGACTGCATCAAGATATGGTAAAACACAGATGATTTTTATTTTAGAACACTTATATGAATTCTAAAGAATGTTTTCTCCATATATTTGTCTTTATATTAGTGTTTCAATGTTATATGTTTTTGTAGTTTTTCAACTTTAACTGCAATACAAAATGACACTATGATTTTATCTCAAGCTCCATGATACCATACAACTAATTCTATAGATATATAAATATAGATATACACACATATATACATTTTACTATAAAAGGTCAAACTTTCAAAACCTGTGTATTGTTTCTAAAGTGTAACTAACTAAATATGTTTTGTTTTCCAGAAGAAATGCTTAAACAAACCTTGACTAGAGTAAATATCAAGGCATCTTAATTTTAAAATTTTACTTCAGTTTTTTTCCTACTTTCTTGTTTTTAAATTATTTATGCCAGTAGCTATATTCTTGTTCCCATTTAATGAAAAGTAACAACGTGTAGTTAGAAGAGGGGGGACATGTTAAACAATATTTTGATTTGGTCCTTATATTTAATGTCAGCTATTCTAAAACTGACTAGAAGACAACTTCAAACCATTTATTTGGTATTTCATTAAGAAATGTTTATGAGGGCACACATTAACTGAAGATGAGTCTGGGCTTCAACAATACTAAACAACTTGTTTTTACGTTTATTTTTCCATTTTTTGCAGTTTGAGATTATTATTGTATGCATGCAACTTTTTTCACATTATGTGACTATGATGTTAAGTCATAGTCCTGTACTTAACATCAAAACATAATATAGGGATTAAAAGGATGAGAATCTCGCTTCCGATTCCATTTTATGCCAGGTACAAATGGTGTTTAAGTTCCCATTATTTTCTTTTTAATTTCCCTTCATTTTTATCTTCATCTTTTTCTTAACTCTCTATTCTTTTTTATTATTTAATTCCTTTCCAAAGAGTGGATACACAGAAATAAGAATTGATTTATGGAGGAACATCTCGACTATAGTTTTTGTCCAAAAGAGTGACTTTATGATGCAGCAGAAGTCAACATCATTGACTTGAGAATGATAAAGGAGAGTGTTAATCTGTGCTCCATTTGTGTTAGTGTTGACTGTATCATAAATTCAAGGTTGCATTAGAAACTATGTTCTAACAATCATTTCTATGTAGCTGGATGTATAGTATGAGGATGATTAAGATTATTAATATTTCTTTTTGGAAGCTACCAAATTTATACTAATGAATTTTGCTAGTTGGGTTAATTTTATTAGCAGAGGAAAATCATAATTTAAAGTGAGATAATTGGCCTTGAAAAGATGACAAGCTTTTTAAAAATACCTTCATTTTATTTATTTATTTTTATGTGGTGCTGAGAATCATGCTAGGCAAGTGCTTTACCACTGAGCTACAACTCAAGCCTAAGATGACAAACTTTTTAGAAATATATTACTATAGTTAGAACATCTAATATATGCAAAAATGTTCTTTTGAAGTTTCTGTTTGATAAATCCCGCTTAGAATCATACTGGGAAACCTCAACTGGGTCACTTTGTTATTTATTTTTTATTTTCTATTTTTAAGTTGCAGATGACACAATCTATCTTTCTTATTTATTTATTTATTTATTTATTTGTTTTTATGTGGTGTTGAGGATCAAACCCAGTGCCTCATGCATGCAAGGCAAGTGCTCAACCACTCTGCTACAACCTCAGCCCCACTTTGTTAGTTTTTTAAAGGAAGAGCTTTATTTTGATGTAGCTAGTGTAATACCATGGTGAAATATAAGGAAAATTCCCAAATTCTGCTATTGTATATCATTCATGAAATTTCAAGCATTAGCTTCACCTAGCTCTGTAACTTTTACCTCAATTCCTTTGCCCTTCTTCACTTAAATTTTAAGTATTTACTGTAAGAAAACTTGGAAAGGACAGAGAACACCATGGACCTCATGTTACACCTAATCATGTATTGGAGTTATTTTGCTCACTGGACATTTTTGCTAAAACCTTTAGACTTTTTTGTATTTTATTTATATTATAGACCATCTAAATATGACATAAAGCAAACCACATGAGAATAACTTCATTTTCGTATTTTACGAATCTTTATAGCTGTAAAAGTCATTAGCATTTGGAAAGAAAGTTACACATGAGGTGCAATAATTTGTAATTTTCTGAGATTAGCGATTTTAAATACTCAAGAATATACAAATTTTATTATCTATATTATAAATAGAGAAAAATAATTAATATTAGATATGTATGTATGTATGGTAATAAGATTTTGAGTCATTCTGAGTTTAGGCTATTACCATGCTAGTGTCTGTGGAATTGTCCAGTTCAGAGACTTCTCATTATCATGTAGTATCTGCTGCATTTCATGGACTGCAGTAAGGAGGACATAAAACTAATTTTTCTCCATTCAATCTTCCTGTCATTTTTTAAATGTAAAAGGTAGTCCAGGTTTTTTTCTTGGAGAATCCAAGTCTTTTAATATGTCCTCAATATCTGGAAAGTAAGTTCATCTCTTCTACTAAAAGATCATGTTCTTCATAATTTCTTTATCATTTTTCAGCTTAACATAGTGGACTTTTAGGCTTAATGTTTTTCCTGGGCTTCAACAATACTAAACAACTTGTTTTTATGTTTATTTTTCCATTTTTTGCAGTTTTGAGATTATTATTTTATGCATGCAACTTTTTTCACATAGAAAATTCACATTGTGACAGGATGTTCTATAGAAGTTGTTAATTGCTGTAAATTTCCTCACATACAGCATTGAAAATATACTAAAATTCTTGTAATCTCCACCCATATTTCAGTCATTCAAGAGACATTTTCTTTTTGCTAAACACTCAACTTTGGTTTCCAGGACATGAGTAGTAACTATGAGTTGGCTGGTAATTCAAGCTAAACTTGACCAGTGTTTTTAGAGAAGAGACTAGAAAAAAAAATGTAAGTAAATACATTCATGTTCTTTCAAAAAATTATATATATATATATATATATATATATATATATATATATATATATATATTGAACCCAGTGCCTCACATATGCCTCTACCACTGAGCTACAACCCCAGCCCCTGCATTCATGTTCTTGAAGTTTACCAGTACAGTTAAGGAAATGAATCTCATAGTTTGGCTCAATGTAATCTAAAAAATATTACTTTACGATTACTTAATGAAACTTTATACTATACAGTCAGTTACAAATACTCTTTCTTCATTTGCTAAACTGAATTTGTGGAGTAGTAATGTTCAAAAGCTAACACTTTCTCATAGTTGAAACTATGGATGGAATAAGAGAAATTTACAAAAAATATTTAAAATCCATCTAATACATCATTGCTTTATTTGGATTGTGTAAATCAGTATAACAAAATGTAGGAAATAGGATGATAAAAACTTTTTAAGTCTTTGCTGGATATTCTAGAAGCATATTGTGAGGCATGAATGTGATGACTGTTTTAGAATAAGGGTAGGTGAGTCCCTTTATTTTCAATAAAGGGACTCAGAGTAAATATTAAGATTGTGTAGGCCATATGTTCTCTATTACAACTACTTAACTTTGACATTAGCTTGGAAGCAACCATAATATGTACATGAATGAGTGTGACAGTGTTCTAATAAAACCAAATTTATGGACATTGAATTTTGAATTTATATTTTTGAATTCCTCTTTTTATTTTAACCATTAAAAAAGTAAAATGTAGTCCTAATTCAAAGGCATACAAAATTGATGGATGACCCACACGCTATAGTTTGTCAATCTCTTTTATAGAAGCACTCTGTAAGATATGAAATGAATGCTTTCTACAAGCAAAAACCATGAGAGTGTTTTCATTTTGACCAGCCTTAGTTGAGAAACTTATAGCTTTGAAGCATGTCACTAACGGATTCTTGCTTATTTTTCAGAAGTGTTTTGATTTTGCACTCTATTTAGACTCAGTTTTATATGTCACGATGCTAACACAACTGTTAAAGAAGCTAAAGTAAATCTGACTGCAAGTTTTTTACACTGACACAAAACAAAATAAGAAACAAGAGAAATAGTATAAATTTCTCTCATATCTAGAAAGCAAAAATCCTATGAAAGTAGAAATTTTCCCCAAACTATACTTCCAGTTTTAAGTTCAGTTGACATTTAGAATAAATATAATAAATGCAAGGCACTTTGAAATAGAGAAAGATGTATAAAACAACTGCTTTCAATTGCTTATATAAGAGAATATAGACTATTTATACTAATAACTGTAATGCAGTATAGAATGTAACAAGTAATATAATAGTAGTATAGCCAATAATCCATAAATCATGTAATTTTAAAGTGAATTAGAAAAAGACCTTTACACAAACCTTTCCCTTTATTTCAATATATTAACTACTGATGTATAGTGTGTTTATATGTGGGAGATTTACTTATTCCTTTGGGCAATAATAGGTTCATATATAGCTAGCTCTTTCTCTGTACATACAGGGGAAATATTTATTTTAAGGTAAGGTCCGGATACCTAAAGGGAGATAGAATTTATTTGTAAAGCCCTTTAACAATGATATTTCACTCTTGCTTTAAGACTCCTTAAGGTGTATCCCTTAAGTAGGCAGAATGAAATTGAAGGAATACTAGAAAAAATAAACACCTCATGGTCCAAATATGTTTTTCTTATACGTTTTGCCAATTTCCTCATTTATTTTTGGAGATTACATCCTCTTTTTCAAGGATGCCATTGTCCTTTGTTTAACCATAAATAGCCATGGCCTCTCTGCTATTGCTTTGAATAAGGACACGTTCATTTTCAGGCCTCTAATAAAATTTTCCACATAAACTTGGTTTATTTTTAATTTTAGTGTGGAAAGAATTTTGAAAGAGAGACCTGCCTTCTTAACAATTACACCTAGAATAATGTCTTTCAGGTTCATTCATGTTCCTGCATATACAGTTTGTTTGTTTTCTAAGACTAAATAGTATTTAATTGTATGTATGTACCACAATTTGTTTATCCATTCAACTGTACTTGGTGATTTAAGTGTTTACTCCAAAATGATGAGAGCTGGTGAGCTTTTTTTACATATACGTATTAGACATTTATATAACTTCAAAAAAGAAAAGTCTATTCAAGTCATTTACCTATTTTAATTATTTTAATATATATTGGTATAATAACTCTCTTTTAGATATATGGCTTGCAAATTTTTTCTCTCATTTTACAGGCTATCCTAGTATTCTATTGATTGTTTCCTTTGTGGGAAGAAAACTTATAGTTTAATATATTACCACTTGTCTACTTGCTTTTGGTGTCATATCTAAGAAAACATTTGCTGGATCATGGGACAAGATTTTGTCCTTTATTTTTTCTTTATTGCCTCCTAGGGAACTCAAGTGTTATATTTAAATAATTGATCAATTTGAATTAAATTTTGTGTTATGTGTAAGATATTCAGTTTCATTTTTTTGCATGTGGGTATCCACTTTTCTCAATACATTTATTGAAGGGACTATCCTTTGTTATTGTGTATTCTTGGCTCCCTGTGGAAGATCAGTAGATCCCATATGTATGGGTTTATTTCTGATCTGCCTTTTCTGTTCCGAGGTCTATGTAAATGGTTTTATGCTAGAAACATATCAGTTCTTAAACTATATTGTTATTTATGTATTTTTTTCATGTGGTGCTAAGGATTGAACCCAGTGCCTCACATGTGCTAGGCAAGCACTCCTCTATTGAGCACCAATCCCAGCCCCAACATGCTGTTTTAATTACTATCACTTTATTTTAAAACCAAGAAACATGCCTGTGTCACCTTTTTTTCCATTAAGATTCCTTGGATATAATCTTGAATATTTTCTAAATCTATATGAATTTTGATTTTTTTCTATGATTATAACAGTGCCACTGAGATTTCAATGGACTTGGCAGTTAATCTACATATGGCTTTGGATATTATTGACCTTTCAAAATATTAAGACTTGAAATCCATAAGTACAGGTTTCTTTCCATTGCTTTGTGTTTTCTAGAATTTCTTTCATCTATATTATGTGGCTTTTAATATACAAGCATTTCATCTCCTCGCTTTAGTTAATTCCCAAATATTTGATTCCTACTTATGCTATTCAGAAAAAAGAATTATTTCATTTCTTGGTAGTTCATTGTTAGTTGCATGCTGATTATATATCTTGTAACATTATTGAATATGTTCATTCTATCAGTTTTTGTGGCTTTACTAGAGTTTTCAACATGTAATATTATGCTATCTGCAAATAGAAATGATTTTGCATCTTCTTTTCCTGAATTAAATGATGTTTATTTATTTTTCTTGCCAATTTCTCCAATTTAGGGTTCCAGTGTGATGTCAAATAAAATAGGGAAAAATTTTGATTTTTAACCCTGGGGTATTATGTTACTTATGGACTTTCATATAAGTCCTTAATGATGCTGAGGCAAATTCCTTCTCTGCTTAGTTTAGTAAGAATTTTTATCATGGAGGAATGTTGAATTTTTTAAGTACTGTTTGACATATGATAATATTATCTTATTCTTTATTTTAAATTTGTTGTATCACAGTAATTGCATGTCACAGAACAGCCTTGCAACTCAATGATAAATACCATTCATATTTGATATTTTAATGTGATGTTAAATTTGGTTCCTCTAGTGTTTTGATGAAGATTTTTTCATCTACTAATAGGAATGTTGGTCTTTAGTTTTCTTTATTTATGATGTGTTTATTTGGCTTTGCATATTAGTGTAATACCTCAGAAAGTGAGTTTGTAAATGTTCCCTCTTCATCAATTCTTTGAAAAGTTTTAAGAAGATTCATGTTAATCATTCTTGAATGTTTGGGATAATGAACCATTAAAGCTATCTGGTCATGAGATTTTTTTTAGTTAGATAGGTTTTGATTGCTGAATAAAACTTCTTTTTAATTATTATCTGCTCAGATTATCTATTTCTCCAGAAAATAAATCTTGCCAGGATTTATTCCTAGTTTTTGTAGGCCATTCAGTTTATTTGCATTCACTTGTTTGTGGTAGTGTTTGATGAACTTTTTGTACATCTATGATATAAGTACAAATATCTCATTTTTCATTTTAGATTTTATGTGAATCTTCTTTCCTTTTTCTTAGTTTAATTAAGAGTTTATCAATTTTATGTTTTTTTAAAAAGCCACTTCTTATTTTTATTATTTCTCATTGTTTTCTACACTAAATTATATTCGTTTCTGCTCTAATTTTATTGTTTCCTTTCTTATGCTAACTACGTGTTTTGTAATGTTTCCATTTTAACTAATCTTGAGATATTTAAAATATTACCATTCCAAAAAACCCCTATGTAAATGAAGTAAGGTTATTTGAATTTAATTCTGAGATAGGGATACTCTGGAAATACAATTCAAACAGAAAAAAAAAAACAGGAAAGAAGCATTATCAAAAAGATTAATTTCCAGAAATTACCATTACATTTTTTTAAAAAATTTATTTATAGTTATAAATGGACAGAATGCCTTTATTTTATTAGTTTATTTTTAGGAAGATTGAACCTAGTGCCTCACCCATGCTAGACAAGCCCTCTGCTGCTGAGCTACGGCCCCAGCCCTTACCATTACATTTTGAATATTAAAAGCACTTAAAATTGTGATGTAATTGAAATACAGATACTGTGCATAGGTACTCTATCAAAATTATCATTAAGTTTCACTGCATTGGCAATCAAATGACAGACATAAATATTACCATTTTATAGGATATTTCAAATATAACTTTTATAATCATATTATAAAGGTCTGTTGAGTTCTTGATTAAGACCCTTGATTGTGTAATATAAGTGCTATTATAGTGTTCACTTGTTGAAAACACAGCCTTATTTTTGTTTTAAAAAAGTAATGAAAGAAGAAACTTTTAAGATATTTAAGCTAGGAGAAGAAAGGCAGTTGTAAAATGTGGTAAAGCATAACTATTATTTGAAAACAGCTGGAGTTATTTATTATACTGTTTTAACAAGATAATTTTAAGTGTGTTCAATATTGTAGCCTAATATGAATGTTTTAGCATTTTTCACATATGCCTACCTATATTTTGAAATCTGATGCAGTATAGTATACTTAGCCATTAAACTCTAACTCTAAATAAGATGACATTGAAAAGCGTATCCCTATCTCAGAATTAAATTTGTAGGAAAAAACAAACATCTCTCAATAATAATAGTGAATATAAGTTGCAGAAGCTAGGCTCAAGCTTGTGATCCTCCTGCCTCAGCTTCCTGAGTCACTGGAATTACACTACATGGTACCACACCTAGTGCTGAGGATTACATTTAGTACATCTCCCTTTCAATCTAATACATGTTGCATGTTTGGAAAATAAATGATATAGTTAACCATATTTCACTTCTCTAAGTTCCATGAGCCTACTGTGTTCAATTAGGGCCTTATGACTCTTTGTTTCCAGAATGTTTGTTCCCATCATCCCCACTAAGCTTCAGGAGTAGATGAAGTCACTCTTCTATATTCAGAGAGCCAACTATATTATTTTTCATAGTATGTCATATTTGTTAATGTTTAATTAACATCATTAGACTTCCAAGACAGAATGTCAGCTAGAGAGATATCTCTTGTACTTACTAATGTATTATTAGAAGGTAGCATCCTACCTTTTTTACAACAGGAAGCAGTCTACACATATTTATTGACTGATTGATCACATATATACCTGATATATGCCTACAAATTGATTAGTACATTTTTGAGGGTCATGTAACTGTTACCTCCTTTTTTTCCTTTTGTGCCAAGTATTGAACATAGGGGCACTTAAACACTTAGCCATTTATTTATATTTTATTTAGAGACAGAGTCTCCCTGAGTTGCTTAGGACCTCACTAAGTTGCTGAGGCTGGCTTTGAACTCACAATCCTCCTGCCTCAGCCTCCTGAGCCACTGGGCTTTACCTCCTTATTGAAGAATTTCCCAGTAATTCTAATTTGTACATGATATCTTTTTCCTCTGAAACCTATCTGTTTTGTTTGTACATTTTAAATATTTTTTTAAACTTATCTTACCTTAAGATTAAATAAATTTCTTTAGGAAAGTGACAATGTCTCAGCCTGTTCTCCTTTGCAATGTATTTAGCAGGATAATTAAGCATAACAAATGAGAATAGTGAAAATTTCTTATTCATATTAGATTAACTCAAAAATACAACAACAACATATGATTGACAATTTTAACCACTTAATAGTGTAAAATTCAAGAGTATTTAAGACAGTCACACTCATCAGTAAATGTCACCAGGTAGGGTATGGCTGAATAAGGAAGGTTACTAGGAGCATGACTTTAGGGTTTATATTTTGTCTCTGGTAAGTAAGACCTCTCTATCTCTGCTTTCCAATGGCCATGTCCTGAGCTGCTTTCCTTCATACTTTCCTTCCATAATATTCTACCTCATGTTAGACCCAGAAGAATGGATCTGGCCATCTATGGACTGAGACCTCAGGAATCAGGGGAAAAAAGAAATTTTTTCTTCCTCTAAAATTATCGTAGCCAGGATTTTTAATCTCAGTGATGGAATAGCTGACTAATAATATTCAGAGGAATTCCAAAACAAACCTGAAATCTCTCAAATAGGTGAAGCTCACAAACTCAACTACTTAAATGAGAGTCAGGACAGAAAAACAGACATCTCTAAATAATAATAGTGAATATAATTTTTATCAACTCCCCAATTGAAAGACACAGATTAGGGGCTAGGGCTGGGGCTTAGTGGTAGCACACTTGCCTGGCATGTGTGAGGCACTGGGTTTGATTCTCAGCACTGCATATAAATAAATGGAATGAGCATCTATCAACAACTAAAAAAAATTTTAAAAAAGAAAGACACAGATTAGCAGAATGTATTAAAAGTAAGATCCAAATAAATGATATTTTCAAAAGACTTATCTTATAAGCAAAGTTTTCTATAAGCTGAAAGTAAAAGAATGAAGAGAGACATTCCATGCAAATGGATTACAAATACTATTCTCATCCCTGAAAAAACATATTTCAAGCAAAAATTATGCAGAAAAATCAAAGAAGGCCACTACATATTGGTTAAGGGAACAATCCAACAAGAGGTTATAATGATAGTAAATATATATGTACCAAACAGCAGTGCCTGTAATTACATTAAAAATAGTTTTTGACATTAAATCCCAGATGGACCCCAGTATGACAATACTGGATGATTTTAACACATCCTTGTTCTGAATAGACAGGTAATCAAAATGTAAATTCAAAAAATATATTTCACATGTAAGTAATACTATAAATCAAATGGACCAAATATACAGATACAGATTTTTTTCATCCTCAAATACCAGAATTTACTTTCTTCTTAGCAGCTCATTTAACCTTTTCCAATATAGACAGTATTCTAGGTCCCAATGTATATGTTAGTATATACAAAAAATAGATATAATCCTGTGCATTCTAACAGATCATAATGGAACAAAACTGAAAACCTACATCAGTAAAAGTAATAGCAATAAGGGCTGGAGTTGTGGCTCAGTGGTATAGTGCTTGCCTAGCATGCATACATGAGGCACTGGGTTCAATCCCTGGCACCATATAAACACAAAAACATATAAAATAAAGGTGTTGTGTCCATCTACACTAAAAAAATTAAAAAGGAATATATATATATGTATATTATAGACTTTGATCCTTATAAATCAAACATAAGGAGATTGAAATGTATATATATACACACAGAGAGACATATATATATATATATATATATATATATATATATATATATATATATATATACACACACACACACACACACACACACGTGTGTGTGTGTGTGTGTGTGTGTGTGTGTGTATTTTGGTGCTGGGAAGTAAGCCCTGGGGTGCTTTACTACTGAGTTACATACCCATCCCCTTTCTTTTTTTCTTTTTTTTTTTTTGATACTGTCTTGCCTAGTTGCTGAAGGTAGCCTTGAATCTGTGATACTTTTATCTTAGCCTCACATGTTACTTAGATTATAGGCACGTGCCACAATTCCCAGATTGAAAAATACCATTTTATATGAAGAATGCCATCATAGAAGAAATGAGAGAAGAAATCAATAAATTCTTAGAAACAAATGTGAACAGAGGTACAACATATCAAAATATTTGGTACACTATGAAACCAGTTCTAAGAAAAAAAGGTACAGCATTCAGTGCCTACATGTAAAAAAAAAAAAAACAAACAGATCTCAAGTAAATAAGCTTATGCCTCACCTCGAGGCCTTAAAAATGGAAGAGTGGATTAGTTCCCAAATAAGTAGAAAACAGGAAATAATCAAAACCAGAAGGCCAAATTAATGAAATAGAGAATTAAAAAACAAAGGATCAAAGCAGCAAAGAGTTGGTACTTCCAAAAGATAAATAAGATTGATAATCCCTTAGTGAAAGTAATCACGAGAGAGAGAAGATGCAAATCAACAAAATTAGAGGTGAAAAATGAAAAATCATCAGAGACACTTCTAAAATTCAGAGTATCATTAGAAATCATTTTGAAAATTTATATTCTGAAAAACTGGAAATTCTAGAATATATTAACAGATTTCTAGACACACATGGCCTGCCCACATTGAATCAGGCAAATATAGAAAACCTAAACAGATTAATATCATGCAATGAAATTTAAATAACAATTGAAAGCCTTACAACAAAGAAAAGACCAGGACCAGATATATTACCAGATGAGCCCTAACAAACATTTAAAGAACTAGCACAAGTTTTCCTCAAATTATTCCATGAAACTTAAGGGGAAGGAACACTCCTAAATTCATTTTATGAATTTAGCCAGTTGTGATCTGATACCAAAATGAGACAAAGAAATAAAAAAGAAAAACTATAGACAAATGTCCCCCCAGTGAACATATGTGCCAAATGCCTTACTGACATATTAGCAAACTGCATTCAAATACACATCAAGAAGGTAATACTTCATAACCAAGCGGATGTGATCTCAGGGATATACTAGTCCCTTCATATCTTTTCTTTCTCAATCCAATGTCTTTGTACTATATTTACCGTGGGTGCCATGGAAAGAGAAATATACCTACTTCTACTCTACTGGTATTCCCTACATCTTTATTATGTCCAACCCCCATTTTTACCTTTTTTTCCAGTTCCCGCATATGAGAGAAAATATCCAAACCTTAATTTTATGAATTGCTTTTTGGTAGATAGAGTAAGGGGAGGAACCAGATCTGATGTGGTATAAATCAAACTCCATGAATGTATGATTTTGTGAAAATGAAAAAGTTAATTTTATATAACTATAAATACTCTGATAAAAAATGTGTTAGTCCATCAAATGGACTAAGCTATTAATGAGGTCAGATCCCTCATGGTCTAATCATGGCCTAAATGCTCCATTTCTGAACCTTGCTACATTGGGGATCATGTTTGTAGCACATGAGTTTTGTGGGACATTCTATGTCCAAGCCTTAACGCCAGCTGGGGGGAGATGACCTGGGCTCCAATTGCTGGTTCTGAGCTGCCAATGTCACCAAAGCTTTCTTCAGTTTGTCAGAGCTAAACTATTCTGACAGAAACTCCTTTTTCAGTTTGTCTGTGCCAAACTATTCTGACAGTTTCAGACACTGCAATCAACAGATTTTGGTTGTATCTGATGTAGCTTGATAAGATATCAGGCTCTGATCTAGTGCAGCCCCTGCAATACAGCAAATGGGCCTGCTTTGAATAATCACAAGACTATCTGTACAGGGCTTGTCTCTTTGTCGGCTACATCAAATTCCTGTATACAAAGCACAAGTCTTCAATAAAATCTATACCCAGGACCCAAAGCACTGAATCTGGGGGGCATGAGCTGCAGAGCTTGCTATAACAGCCATCTAGGCCAGCCCAGAACACTCCCATTAAAAAATAGTTCTGTGGCACGTAGTAGACTTAGAACCTCACTACTGCCCTAAACTAGAACTTTTCAATGATCCCCAAATGAAATCTATACTCAATAAGAAAGCCCCATTTCCTCCTCTTATCAGTACCAAAAAAAATTACCTTTATAAAGTAAAAAATAAAGCACAATTTCCTCCTCCTTTTAGTCCCTTTATACTCTCAATTACTATAATTTTGACTTTTCTAAGTACCTTATATAAATGGAATAATAGAATGAGATCCCTTTTGTCTGGCTTATTTTAATTAATGTAATGTCTTCAAGATTCATCTGTGTTGTAAGATTTTTCAGAATTTCAGGCATTTTTAAGGCTTCATAACATTTCATTTTATGTTTAAATTAACTATTCTTTATAAAGTTCATCAGTTGGTGGATGTGTTTTTCTACTTTTTGTTTATTGTGACTAATTCTTCTGAGATTATTTTTGTACAAATATAAAAACATTACTTTCACTTGTTTAGGTATATACCCAGAATTATAATTACTAAAACATACAGAAATTCTTTGTAAATTATTTGAGGAGCTGCCATAGTGTTTTCCACAAAGGAATTGGTTTACCTATTTACCAGTAATTCACAGGAGTACTAATGTCTCCACATCCCCACCAACACTTATTATTTCTTTTTTGCTTATTTTCTTGAGTTTTCTTCTGTTGTAATAACCACTGTTAATGGGCACAAAGTGATATCTCATTGTGTTTTCATTCGTATTTAAGTATAATGCTGCCTGTTGTTTCTCACAAATCCCCTTTATCAAGTTTGTACTCCTGGTTTATTTTAATCATTATTTTAGCAAATTCTTTTCTGCATCAAGATTGTCATATGTGTTCTTCTTCCTTATTACATTAATGTAGTTTGCCACAGTGGCTGAATTTTGAATATTGAATCATTTTTCCAAGATAAATATCACTTAGTCTTTTTGTGTAATCTTTTAATATGTTACTGGATTTGGATTTGTAGTGTTTTGTTGATGATTTTTATATTCATGATGAATTTTTAAATTTTTTTCTTTTTTTTGTCAACATAGTGGTATAACCCCATAGAATAATTGTGAAGTGTTGTCCCCTATTTTTTAGATAAAACTGAGAAGGATTAATATAAATTTTTAATGTTTTGGTAGAATTTGCCAGTAAAGCCATGTGATCCTGGCTTTTTCTTTTTCTTTTTAATTGATTTTATTTTTTAAAATACATGACAGCAGAATGCATTACAATTCTCATTACACATACAGAGCACAATTTTTCATATCTTTGTATATAAAGTATGTTCGTACCAATTCATGTCTTATACATGTACTTTTTTGTTGCATTACAATTCTTATTACATATGTATACCACAGTTTTTAATATCTCTCTATATAAAGTAAGTTGACACCCAATTTGTGTCTTCATATATGTAATTTGGATAATGAAGTCCATCACATTCCACCATCCTTGCTAATTCCCTGCCCCCTCCCTTTCTCTTCCACCCCTCTTCCCTATCTAGAATTCATCTATTCCTCCCATGCTCCCCCTCCCTACCCCACTATGAGTCAATCCTGGATTCTTCTTTGTGGGGAAATATTAATATTCAACTTTTTATTACAGGGCTGTCAAGATTTTTTTTTTTTTATTTCCTATTGGGTCTGCTTGAAAATTTGATATTTCTGCAGATTTGTACTTTTTATCTAGGGAATCAAATTTGTTGGCATACAGTTGTTCATAGTCTAATAATCACTTATATTTTATATGATAAATGGTAATACCATGTTTAATTTCTGAATTTAATGAAGTTTAATTTTCTTCTTCAGTCTGTCTAGCCAAATGTTTGTAAATTTTATTGATCTTTCCAAAGAACCAACTCTTTTTTCTATTGTTTACCATTATTTATTGTGTTTCCTGCTCTTACTGGATTTGTATTCACATTGCTTTTTCTTTTCTATTCAAAGTGTAAAGTTTTTCTTTTATAATGTATGTGTTTATGACTATATAATCTCACAAAGTCACTGCTTTCCCTACATCACATAAATTTAAGTATGTCATCTTTTTAAAATTAATCTAAAAGTATTTTCTAATTTCTCCTGTGATTACTTTTATTTATTGGTTAAGTGTGTATTCTTTAATTTCTACATATTGGTGGATCTGACTCTTAATTTTATTATTTATTTCTGATTTATTTCAATGTGTTCTGAGAACAAGCTTACTGTATTGTCATTTAAATTCATCAGGTCTTCTTTTTTGGCATAAGATACGATATTTTCTGGAGAATGTTCTATGTACATTTGAGATGAGTGAGTATTTTCCAATTTATGGGTAGAGAATTCTGTGTAGATATGTTAGATATTGTCAGTTTATAGAGTTTTTCATGTTACTTAGATTTGTTTTGTTTTATTGTTCTCTCATTGAAAGTTGATGGTGAAATCTCAAGCTATTAATATTAAATTGTCTACATCTGTTCAATTCTGTTAGTTTTGCTTCTGATGATTTGTTGTTATGTTGATAGGTATGTATATATTTATAATGTTATGTCTTCTTGATAATGTCCTTTGTCCTTGTAACAATATTTTTACTTAGGTATATTTGTTTGATATACTAGTCTCTTCATATCTGTTGTTTCTCTTTTCATGGAACCCATGGTAAATATTGTACCAAAACATTGGATTGAAAATTCCAGAAGCAATTTATAAGTTCTAAATTGTGTTTCATTCAGAGTACTATGATAAAATTTGGACTTCCCTACTCTGCCCCAGCTGGAAAGTGAATCATCCTTTTTCCAGCACATCCAGTCTGTATACCCTGCCCTTCCATTAGTTAGTTACCAGATCAGATATTGTGATTTTTGCAGTGCTTGTTTTACATAGTAGTATTATGTTATATTGTGATGCCTATATCATTCTTATTCTCATCATAGAAAACATTATATCATCTCATATAATCATGATCAAAAGAATGTGTGGACTACAGAAAGATATTTTGATAAGGGAAGAGGAAGACTACATTTACACAATTTATTACACTATATTGTTATATTTGTTCAATTTTATTATTAATTATTATTTATCTCTAATGTGCCTAATTCATAAGTTTAACTTCATCATATGCATGTGTGTATATATAGGAAAACATGTTATGTACACACACACACACACACACACACACACGCACACATATATATATATATATATATATATATATATATATATATATAAATGATTCTCTGTTGCCTACTGTTTCTGCTACCCATTTTGTGTATTGGAATGTATCCCCCATGGATAAGGAGGTATTTATAACTATAACCATGCCCGTGATTCTAGTTGAATTTTTTTTTCTATTCACTTTCAAACTGGTTGTATCTTTGCATCTAAACTGTAAGGATTCTGACCATGGAAATGTGTAAGGAAGCATTCCCCTGGTGAGCAAACTCCTGGGGGGTAACAGACAGGAGTTTGTAGTCTCTCTTAGAATCTAATAATATAGCTAATATATGTGCAATATCTAGCTGGTATGGCAGTGCCCAGAGATACCTCTGTGTTAGAGCCTCATCAAGCCTCGACCTTAATTCCAGGCACATAGCTCCTGGGAATAGAAGAACTTGTTTAGTAGATAACTACAATGTTTCACCAAGCTCTGGTGCCCCTGGATCTGCCCACCTATCAGTAACTTCAGACAATGGACTTTCTTGAGAATTGCACAAAGCTCCTAATATTGCATATTGTAACTATGAAATGTAACTGCAGAATAAGCAACTTTACTGATACTCTAAACAATAATGTTGTTATAGTACTAATGACCTAATGTAACCTATGGTATAAATACACTTGGCCAGTTGGACAAGGAGCCACTCTGACACTTACCCTGCCTCAGCACCTTGTCTCTGTCTCCTCTTTATTATTATTTCCTTACACTAAATTGTGCCTTTTTTAGAAAAAAAAAGTATATAGCTTTTAAAAAAATCCATGCTATAATCTCTGCCATTTAATAGGAGATATTATTCCATTCACATTTAAAGTAATGTTCCCATTTTGCTAATTTTCTATATGCATTATATCATTTTATTTTCAATTTCTCAATTACATTTTTCATTTGTGTTTTATTTTCTCAAGTATGCCATCTAGATTTCCTTCTCATTTCTTTTCCTGTATTCTTTTCTCATTTTATTATAAGTTACCCTGGTGATTATATTTGACATCTGAAAATACATAACAATCTAATTTTAATAGCATTTTACATTCAGTAGTATAAAAAACACTATTTGTATACATATCCCTCTTTATAATATTGTCATCACAAATCATCTTTATGTGTAGTGCTTTCACTAATATAGGCTTAAAATTATTTCATGAACTTAACTTTTAAATTATATAGATATAAATAAGAATTAAAAACTAAGAATACAATAAAACCATATACATTTAATCTTGATAATTACCTTTACCAGGGTTTTTATTCCTTTGTATATCTTCAGGTTATTATCTAGGGTTCTTACAATTCAGACTGAATAATATCCATGTGGAATTGTTGTACATCAGGATTACTAGTGACTAATTCTATTCACTTTTTTGTTCTGGAAATGTCTTAATTTCCTCCTTCTTCTTAAAGAATGATTTCAAAAGTAGAGAATTCTTGTTCAATTATTTTTCTTTCAGAATTTTAAGTATATCATTCCACTGTCATTTGTCTCCAGCCATTTCTAAAGAAAAGTTTGCAAGTAATCATTTTTAGGAATACTTGCATGTTATGAGTTAAGTCTCTCTCAGTGCTTCCAAGATTCTCTATTTGTTTGCAATTTTTGGCATTTTAGTATTATATCATAGAATCTTAGATAATCCTACTGGGAATTTGTTGAGTTCCTTATATGTGTAGATTCAGATCTCTAATCAACTTTTGAAATTGTTTTAATGAATACTTTTACTAATATCTTGTCTGTCTAACCACGTAAGCCTTTTTTGGATTTAAATTATTCACTTTTAGTATGCTTAGGGATACTCTTAAATTAAATGTTCATATTTCTTAATTATTTTAACTTTCTGCTCTCAGAATAGATCATCTCAATTCAGATTCAGTTTTTTTTTTCTTCTTGCTATTACCATTAAACCAATGTAGTAAATTTTTCATTTTTGTTATGCTTTCAGCTACAAAATTTCACTGGAATCTCATTAGAATTTATTTGAATCCATTTTATAAGCTCTATCACTGTATTCATATTTTGTATTTGGTAGACTATTTCCCCTAGCTTCCTTTAATTCTTTGAATGTATGTAAAGCAGTTGACTTAAAGTCTTTGTCCAATGTCTAGTCTTAATTCCAATGTCTGGGCTTCCTTAGACAATCTACCAACAACATAAGTGGATCATACTTTCTTGTTTCCTTGTTTGCCTCATAATATTTTGTTAGAAAATGTCACTTTAAGTTTTAAAATGTGACAACTCTGAAAATCAAATCACCCCTCTCCAGTGTTTCTTTTTTGCTGTTTTTTTGTGGGTTATTTTTCTTAGTGAATTTCTTAACTCAATTTTAACTTATAGTTCATGCATGGTCACTGAAGTCTGTATTCTGTTTGCTTTGTGGTTAGTTAGTAATTTAACAGAGATCCTTAAACTTCTGGAAAAAAATGAATTCTATTCCATTGCTCTTTGCAGATTAGCTTTGGGTTGATATCCTCTTTCACCAGTTAGCAAGTCCATTTACAACTTTGTTTTATCCTACATTGCCTGCTTTTACAGAGCCCCTGTGTCACCCACAGTTGAAAGCTTAAGGTTTTCTGACACCTTTTCTGAGTAGGTATTCAGCCCAGACTTTGTGAGATGTGTGCTATATTTCTAAGTATATATACAAAGTCCTTTTTATGTGTCTTCTTTTCTTGCCTCTTCATTCTTACACTGTTTGTATTTTATGCTGCTTGTGCTCTTATCTTTTGCCACAGGAAAATACTGCTAGTGTATTTTCCCTTTAAATGACTTAAATAATCAATAACCAAGTGACTGACCCATTCCTAAAAACCCATTGAGATAGGCATAACAAAGATAAGCCCCCGAGCCCATGGTATTAGGAGCCATCAGAGAGGTCCATATCTACAACCACAATTCTCAGAGATCAATGTCCATATTGTCCCTTGTGTTACCAGCACTTCCCACCAAGAATGTGCGCCATCATCTTCATATCCATCATCTTGGGAGAGAGTTAGAAGCTGTTTTAAAATAATGCCAATTGTCTAGGTTTCATAAAATTATATCTCAAGGCATATGGACAATGCATTCATTCACTTAAATATTAGAAACACTTGGTTTTCAAAATATATTTTACCTGTTTAATAATTATAAAACTAAAATATCCATTAAAATAAATATTTTATTGGTTATATAACCAATGAGATCCTGCAATCTGTACATGTGGAAAAATGAGAATTCATACCCTATTTGAATCAAATGTATGATATGTTAAGATCATTGTATTGTCTTGAGCAACTAATAAAAAAATGAAGGTGAACCTATATATATATATATATATATATATATATATATATATATATATATATACACACACACACACACATACACACACACATATATATATACATATATATATATTATTTCTCTGAAAATGAGAGAGTGGTAGAATGTAAATGGTATATTTAATCTCTCTGTGTAGCTGAAGGAATTGTTATTGTTTCAGTATGAAGTATTTCATAAAATCTCATGTGAGATAGTGCAAGAATTTTCAGATTTCCAATGATTAGACTATAAGTAGTGTAGCCTGGTCAGTAGATTAAAAGTGATTAACTGGGCAGTAACTATAGGTAGGTAGAGTGGCACTGGTAGAAGTAGGTCAGGTGAAATGTGCCTTTAGGTTTATATGTTTTTCCTGTGAGCAGAAGTCCCAGCTTCTTGTCATATTTGGATCTGCTTTTCTTCCCCATGTCCTTTGGCCATGATATTCTCCCTTACCTTAGGCCCACAGCTAAGGAGTTGGCCAATCATGGGCTGAACCTCTGAAACTGTGAATCAAAATAAACATTTCCTCCTTTTTATTGTTCTTGTTGGATTTTCTGATCACAATGATGAAAAGCTAACTAAAAAGAATTATGACACCTTTATGTGATCTACATCATTCTGGATACTTGTGAACAGAATGCATTTGTCCAAGTAGTTAAGCAAACTTTTCCAGTTTGAATTATTTACATTACATCTTCACATATAAGGAGATGCAGAGTTTTGCATGCTATTTTATAGAGTGTTTATAAAGGAAATATTAGTAGGAAAATTTAATGATGATCTTATTACTATATATTCACTTTCAAAGGCCACTGCATGAAGTTGAATTTATAATGAAATTATTATCTAGTCTCAATGCACCTGTGAATGATCCAGTGAGGCAACTTCCAAATCAGGCTGGCATTGTTTTATTTTTTTCCTCTTATGAATTCAACAGTATTTTATGGAGCCTTTCATTTCATTTCTACTCATTTCATTTCTACTCATTTCCAAGAGACTACATAAGACTAATCTCTTTCAACACAGTCAACTAAAAAGGTCCATCCCTTTATTTTACCACCTTCATTGTGGGATGTCACAAACAAGTTTGTGTGATCTGCAATCCTACTTCCTTCTATCAGAGACTACATGTTGTTGTTGCAGTAGAAATCCATTAGAATCAATTGATATTGATTCTATCCAGGTTATTCCATTATCATTTTTTCTTATTAGATTTCAAAACCACCAGAAAAATCTCTTCTGGTGGGACCTAGCTCTCTTGTCCCACCTGTAAGTAAAATAAACAGAGACACAGAGACAAGGTGCAGAGGTAGGAAAATGGCTGCTAATCCAAGTGGCCACATTTATTTATACCAATAGTTTACATTAGGGCATTAATGCAACAACTACATTATTGCTTATAGTATCAGTAATGTTGCTTATTCTTCAGTTACATTCTGCAGTTACAATATGCAATGTTAGGAGCTTTGTGCAGTTATCAAGAAAGTCCATTGTCTGAAGTTACTGTTAGGTGGGCAGATCTGGGAACATGGGAGCTTGATGAAACATTGTAGTTATGTAGCAAGCAAGTTCCTTTACAACCAGGAACTATGTGCCTGTAATCAAGGTCGAGGCTGATGAGTCTCCAGCACAATGGCTTCTCAAGCAGGTCATTGCACATATATTTAGTTATTTTACTAGAGCCTAGGAGAGATTGCAGGGCATTCTAAGGGTGGGAGACAGAGCACCTGTTACTCCACCCCCCCCCAAGAGTTTACTCATGAGGGGAATGCTTCCCCATACATTTCCATGATCAGAAGAAATTTTCTTGGTTCATGCTTAAAAAATTTCCACATGATTTTCTAGGAACCTCCGGGCTTTTAAATATTTTATTCAGAACAAGGAGTGAAAACCTCTATATTGCACAATGTCATATTATGAGAGTAAGCTATGTTCCAGTGTCCAGTAAAATGTTATCATACATTTTATCTCCACCTCTCCTTTCTTTCAACTTCTCTTTAGGTGATCTTTAGTGCTAAATTCTCAACTTAGCTTAAGAGGGTCTCAAACATTCTTCAAAAGTGTTTATTTGGAGAGATTCACTTAGGCATTTCGACTTATACCTTCTGAAACACTCTACCCCTATACCGTAGTATGTGTGTATAGTCTTTGTGATTATGGAGCAGAGTTTAAATAAGCCCAAAATTTCCGCCTATATATAGTTAATTGAAAATTGTTAGTGCAAGGATAAATTCTATCCTAGTCTGAATTCTTAGGAGTGTCATACATTATTTTATTTGAGATGCATCATACCCATAAATATAGTCACACTTTCTCCACCTCCTTTTTCTGGAAGACAGAAATCCTTCATTTTTCATCAGGTCCTGTCCAGTACATTCTGTGTACTTGTTTCCATGTTTACAGTATCAGAAATTATAAAAATACATCCAAAATACTACCCAATTAGATTTCTGTGGAGTAAGTTTAATCTATTGCAAACTAATAAAACTAAATACATATATGTAAACTTTAATGTACATAATATTTTATTTTTTAAATGTACATATATGTAAATTACATTCTGAAATTGTTCACTGGTTATTCACAAAAATATGAATTTTTGTGTCACTTAATTTTATATGGGGCACAATATTTTGTCACATAAAACCATGGATGAAGACCTTATTTATATATATTCCTTCATTTTTTGTGTATATTCAATAAATATTTGTTAAAGGCATGAATACATTTCTACATTTGGTTTAGAAAATAATTATAAGTTAGAGCCTAGTTTATTTTCAAATACAGTATGGTATGGATTCGTTATCACTTCTTTGCAATTGACTTAAAATTTGGCTACAGGAAGGCAAGATACAACTGGTAGGACTTTTAAAATTTGACTTTTTGTGTATTGTTGAAATTATAATTTTTAATGTCTCTGTAAGAGTCTCTTTAGCAACCTAAAAAGTTCTGAGGTAGCTGAAAGACTCTTGCATGTGCTAGCTATTACATTTATTTAGATCCTGGAAAAATTTGAAATATTTTTAGTCATTATTGATTTGCATTTAATCTCCAAACCCACCAAGATAAAGGCAAATTAGAGAACAAATTCTAGAAAGACAAGTGTTATTTATCTTTTTTTTTTTAGTTATTAGGACTCTGGCCCTCTAGAGAGACTACCTAAATTCAAATCCCAATTGTGACTTTGAGTGGCTTTTCCACCTTTCAGCAAGTTACATATTTACTATGCATAGCTTATTTCTGCATCAATAAAATTAGTATGATGATGTAGTTAGTTGTTGAGAGAGTTGAATGAGGAACTTTATATCAACTATTCTGAAAAGTAACTGTCATATAGCAATCGATTGAACTCTTGAAATGACAATTATTATTGATATTCAGACACTATAGTTCATTCTAGAACAGAAACATTGCTTGCTATGGTTTGAATATAGATTGCATCCCCAAACATTCATGTAGCTTGGTCCTTCCTCAGTATGGTGATATTAAGGAGTTGTGGGATCTTTAAGAAGTGGGACTTAGCCAGCATGGTGGTACATGGCTGTAATCCCTATGGCTTGGGAGGCTGAGGCAGTAGGATTGCAAGTTCAAAGCAAGCCTCAGCAATGGTGAGGCACTAAGGAACTCAGTGAGACCCTTTCTCTAAATAAAATACAAAATAGGGCTGGGGATGTGGCTGAGTGGTCAAGTGCCCCTGAGTTCATTTCTCAGTACCAAAAAAAAAAAAAAAAAAAAAAAGGAGTGGGACGTAGAGGAGGTCATTAGGTCATTGATAGCATATCATTGGAAGGGATTAATGTAGCCCTCATGGGACCAGAGTCTTTCTGTGATTCTCTAGCAACATAGGTCCCTTTCTTCCTCTCACATGTGCTTCCACAGTGACACCCTCTGCCATGATGTCAAAGAGGCCCTCACCAGAGTTAGTGCTGTTTGGATTTTCAGTCTTCCAAACTGTGAACTAAATCAACTTCTTTTTTTCATAAAGTGTCCAGCCTTGAGTTTGTTTTTTGTTTTGTTTTAAAAAGGAATGGAAAATTGTCTAATACATTGTCTTAACACAAGGAATTGACATTCTTATTTCTGCACCTCACCTTACTTTCTTTAGGAAGAAAAATACCATCTAGATTTGTCCAGAAGTCTCTGCTTATATTTCCAGTTGGCCCATGTATTAACACAGAATTTTCTGCTATAAAACTTCTTTAAATGTGCCATTTCAATTCTAGGCTTTAACTTTATCTAACTTTGTTAATCTTGTATTTGTTACTAATATTAAAAATGTTTTAATTGAAGTTCAGTGAGGAAAAATTTTGGTGAGTTTAAGGCTTATAAATTATAGAAATGGGCATAATACAGTACTTACTTCAAGATATCAGTATTCCCTTTGGTTTATATTTGTTTTAGTATATGCATAAACTGAAGATAATATTATTTCTTAGGAATCTGACTACAGAAAGTGATGGGCTGTTCACATATATCATGGTACATTGTGTGTCAGTACAGTGTTTTGTGTATACTGGCTATTGAATATTTGCTGAATTGAGTAGGACAGTATTTTAGCTCTTGTTTTCTACTAGTATTTATAAAGTAACATCTTTCTACCAATTGTTATTTTGTGCAGAGGTATCATCCCCATACACTTTATAATGTTTTTCAAGAATAGAAAAAGTCTGTTCAGGTTTGATTCTTTTCATTAATTAGCCTTAGATGGTAAAACAATGTAGTAAAGGAATTATGATTTCTTTTGAAAAGAAAGGAAATTACATTAAATGCATGTTTTCTACTAGGAATATTAATTTAACATCTAGTCTAGTGTTCTTTTTTAATTAGTATATCGCAACCTAAACTATTGTCTGTTGATACAAGTATTACATTTTTGTTAATGTAAATTAACATTCCTAATGTCCATTTAAGCATTGTTTTCTCTTTATTTGGAGTTTTCCTTTCCCTTACTTAATTTCTTTAGTAAACTTTTTTCAACATTAACAATATACCACCTATTTCAAGTATTACAAAATCTGAATTAGTGTACATCAAATTAATGAATTTTAACAGGATAATAATAATAGTTAATCTGCTTATATAATCAGAATATACAATGTATAGATACTTTTGACAGTCTGTTTTAGTAAAAGCAAATGGTGATACACACTTTTTAGTGCCAACATAAATAAAGTAGAACAATTCAACATTCTAATGGAAATGAGATAATAAAATTTTCTTATTTATATACATAAATTAATTTTTGGTAAAGAGATTGAAAGAGGATTATATACCAGTCTATGGAAGAAATAGAAGATAGTTAAATCACTAAGCAATGCCAGGCATGGTGGTGTAAACCTGTAAACTCAGCAGTTTGGGAGGCTGAGACAGGAGGATCACAAGTTCAAAACCAGCAAAGTGCATTGATAAGAAAAATATGTTATTATTATTTTTGGTAGTGATGAAGATTGAACCCAGGGGTTGTACATAGTAGACAAGCACACTACCACCAAGCTATATCCCCAATCCACAAAATAGATTATTTTGAGAACTGTTGAAACTCTCAGATTAGCTTTTGACTGAATCAAAAAATGAGACCCTTAATTTAAATCCTCACAATGATGTTGAATTTTTAAAAAATATATTAAATTAATATATTCTGATAGTTTAATTTAATTTATTTTTTTTGCATTTGAAACTAGGAAATTAGAAAATCACTCTTTTCCTTGTCTTTCCATAAAGTTCTGTCTGCTTTATTCTTTTTTTTTTTTATTGTTGGTCGTTCAAAACATTACACAGTTCTTAATACATCATATTTCACAGTTTGATTCAAGCGGGTTATGAACTCCCAACTTTACCCCGTATACAGATTGCTGTATCACATCAGTTACCCTTCCATTGATTGACATATTGTCTTTCTAGTGTCTGATGTATTCTGCTGTCAGTCCTATTCTCTACTATCCCCCCTCCCCTCCCCTCCCCTTTTCTCTCTCTACCCCTTCTACTGTAAATCATTTCTTCCATTTGTATTATCTTGTCTTACCCCTCCATTACATAGTTCTTGATATATCATATTTCACATTTTGATTCAAGTGGGTTATGAACTCCCATTTTACCCCGTATACAGCTTGCAGAATCACATCAGTTACACTTCCATTGATTGACATATTGTCTTTCTAGTGTCTGATGTATTCTGCTGTCAGTCCTATTCTCTACTATCCCCCCTCCCCTCCCCTCCCCTCCCCTTTTCTCTCTCTACCGCTTCTACTGTAAATCATTTCTTCCATTTGTATTATCTTGTCTTACCTCTCCTTTCCTCTTATATATCATTTTGTATAACCCTGAGGATCGCCTTCCATTTCCATGCGATTTCCCTTCTCACTCCCTTTCCCTCCCACCTCTCATCCCTGTTTAATGTAAATCTTCTTCTCAAGCTCTTCGTCCCTACCCTGTCCTTGTTTACTCCCCTTATATCAAAGGGGTCATTTGGTATTTGTTTTTTAACGATTGACTAGCTTCACTTAGCATAATCTACTCTAATGCCATCCATTTCCCTCCAAATTCTATGATTTTGTCATTTTTTAATGCAGAGTAATACTCCATTGTGTATAAATGCCACATTTTTTTTATCCATTCATCTATTGAAGGGCATATAGGCTGATTCCACCATCTTGCTATCGTGAATTGTGCTGCTATGAACATTGATGTAGCAGTGTCCCTGTAGCATGCTCTTATTAGGTCTTTAGGGAATAGACCCAGAAGGGGAATAGCTGGGTCAAATGGTGGTTCCATTCCCAGCTTTCCAAGAAATCTCCATACTGCTTTCCAAATTGGCTGCACCAATTTGCAGTCCCACCAGCAATGAACAAGAGTGCCCTTTTCCCCGCATCCTCTCCAGCACTTATTGTTGTTTGACTTCCTAATGGCTGCTAATCTTACTGGAGTGAGATGGTATCTTAGGGTAGTTTTGATTTGCATTTCTCTGACTGCTAGAGATGGTGAGCATTTTTTCATGTACTTATTGATTGATTGTATGTCCTCCTCTGAGAAGTGTCTGTTCAGGTCCTTGGCCCATTTATTGATTGTGTTATTTGTTATCTTATTGTCTAATTTTTTGAGTTCTTTGTATATTCTGGTTATTAGGGCTCTATCTGAAGTGTGTGGATTAAAGATTTGTTCCCAGGATGTAGGCTCCCTGTTTATCTCTCTTATTGTTTCTTTTGCTGAGAAAAAACTTTTTAGTTTGAGTAAGTACCATTTGTTGATTTTAGTTGTTAACTCTTGCGTTATGGGTGTCCTATTGAGGAATTTGGGGCCCGATCCCACAGTATGTAGATCATAACCAACTTTTTCTTCTATCAGATGCCGTGTCTCTGATTTAATATCAAGCTCCTTGATTCATTTTGAGTTAACTTTTGTGCATGGCAAGAGATAGGGATTCAGATTCATTTTGATGCAAATGGATTTCCAGTTTTCCCAGCACCATTTGTTGAAGATGCTATCCTTCCTCCATTGCATGCTTTTAGCCCCTTTATCATATATAAGATAGTTGTAGTTTTGTGGATTGGTTACTGTGTCCTCTATTCTGTACCATTGGTCCACCCGCCTGTTTTGGTACCAGTACCATGCTGTTTTTGTTACTATTGTTCTGTAGTATAGTTTGAAGTCTGGTATCGCTATACCGCCTGATTCACACTTCCTGCTTAGAATTGCTTTTGCTATTCTGGGTCTTTTATTATTCCATATGAATTTCATGATTCTTTTATCTATTTCTACAAGAAATGCTGTTGGGATTTTGATTGGTATTGCATTGAACTTATAGAGAACTTTTGGTAATATCGCCATTTTGATGATGTTAGTTCTGCCTATCCATGAGCAGGGTATATTTTTCCATCTTCTAAGGTCTTCTTCTATATCTTTCTTTAGGGTTCTGTAATTTTCATTATATAAATCTTTCACCTCTTTTGTTAGGTTGATTCCCAAGTATTTTATTTTTGGGGGAGATATTGTGAATGGAGTAGTTGTCCTCATTTCCGTTTCAGAGGATTTATCGCTGATATACAGGAATGCCTTTGATTTATGCGTGTTGATATTATATCCTGCCACTTTGCTGAATTCATTTATTAGCTCTAATAGCTTCTTTGTAGACCCTTTTGGGTCTGCTAGGTATAGGATCATATCATCTGCAAATAGTGATAATTTAAGTTCTTCTTTTCCTATTTTTATGCCTTTAATTTCTTTCGTCTGTCTAATTGCTCTGGCCAGTGTTTCGAGGACTATGTTGAACAGAAGTGGTGAGAGAGGGCATCCCTGTCTTGTACCAGATCTTAGAGGGAATGCCTTCAATATTTCTCCATTCAGAATGATGCTGGCCTGTGGCTTATCATAGATTGCTTTTACAATGTTGAGGTATGTTCCAGTTATCCCTAATTTTTCTAGAGTTTTGAACATAAAGGGATGCTGAACTTTGTGGAATGCTTTTTCTGCATCTATTGAGATGATCATATGGTTCTTATTTTTAAGTCTATTGATATGGTGAATAACATTTATTGATTTCCGTATATTGAACCAGCCTTGCATCCCGGGGATGAATCCTACTTGGTCATGGTGTATAATTTTTTTGATATGTATTTGAATCCGATTCGCCAGAATTTTATTGAGGATTTTTGCGTCAAGGTTTTTTAGAGATATTGGTCTGTAGTTTTCTTTCTTTGAAGTGTCTTTGTCTGGTTTCGGAATCAGTGTGATGTTGGCCTCGTAGAATGAATTTGGAAGTTCTCCCTCTTTTTCTATTTCCTGAAATAGCTTGAAAAGTATTGGTGTTAGTTCCTCTTTAAAGGTTTTGTAAAACTCTGCTGTATACCCATCCGGTCCTGGGCTTTTCTTAGTTGGTAATCTTTTGATGGTTTCTTCTATTTCCTCTATTGTTATTGGTCTGTTTAGGTTGTCTATATCCTCCTGACTCAATCTGGGCAGATCATAAGACTTAAGGAATTTATCTATGCCTTCACTATCTTCTATTTCCTTGGAGTATAAGGATTCAAAATAATTTCTGATTATCTTCTGTATTTCTGAAGTGTCTGTTCTGATATTGCCTTTTTCATCCCGTATGTTAGTAATTTGAGTTCTCTCTCTTCTTCTCTTTGTTAGCATCGCTAAGGGTCTGTCAATTTTATTTATTTTTTCAAAGAACCAACTTTCAGTTTTGTGAATTTTTTCAATTGTTTCTTTTGTTTCAATTTCATTAATTTCAGCTCTGATTTTAATTATTTCTTGCCTTCTACTTCTTTTGCTGTTGTTTTGCTCTTCTTTTTCTAGGATTTTTGAGATGAAGTATGAGATCATTTATTTGTTAGTTTTTTCTTTTTTTAAGGAATGAACTCCAAGCAATGAATTTTCCTCTTAGAACTGCTTTCAATGTGTCCCATAGATTCCGATATGTTGTGTCTGTGTTTTCATTTAACTCTAGGAAGTTTTTAATTTCCTCCTTGATGTCTTCTAAAACCCATTGATCATTCAGCAACCTATTGTTCATTCTCCAAGTGATGCTTGATTTTTCCTTTCTTCTTTTATCATTGATTTTCAGTTTTATTCCATTATGATCAGATAAGATGCATGGTATTATCTCTACCCCTTTATATTGTCTAAGAGTTGCCCTGTGACATAATATATGGTCTATTTTTGAGAAGGTTCCATGTGCTGCTGAAAAAAAAGTGTAACTACTTGATGTTGGGTGGTATAGTCTATATATGTCAATTAAGTCTAGGTTGTTAATTGTGTTATTGAGTTCTATAGTTTCCTTATTTAACTTTTGTTTGGAAGATCTGTCCAGTGGTGAGAGAGGTGTGTTGAAGTCTCCCATGATTATTGTATGGTGGTCTATTAGACTCTTGAACTTGAGAAGAGTTTGCTTGATGAACACAGCTGCACCATTATTTGGGGCATATATATTTATGATTGTTATATCTTGTTGGTGTATGTTTCCCTTGAGCAGTATGAAGTGTCCTTCTTTATCCCTTTTGATTAACTTTGGCTTGAAATCTATTTTATTAGATATGAGTATGGACACTCCTGCTTGTTTCCGCAGTCCATATGAGTGGTATGATTTTTCCCAACCTTTCACCTTCAGTCTATGAATATCTTTTCCTATCAGATGCGTCTCCTCTAGGCAGCATATTGTTGGGTCTTGTTTTGTGATCCATTCTACTAGCCTGTGTCTCTTAATTGGTGAGTTTAAGCCATTAACATTTAGGGTTATTATTGAGATATGGTTTGTTCTTCTAACCATATTTGTTTATTGATGTTACTAAACCTGATTTGTTATCCTCTTTGACTACTTTCCCCCCTTTACTGTCCTACCTCCCATTGTTGGTTTTCAATGTTATTTTCCATTTCCTCTTCCTGTAATGTTTTGCCAAGAGTTTTTTGAAGAGATGGTTTTCTAGCTGCGAATTCTTTTAACTTTTGTTTATCATGGAAGGTTTTAATTTCATCTTCTATCCTGAAGCTTAATTTCGCCGGATACATGATTCTTGGTTGGAACCCATTTTCTTTCAGTGTTTGAAATATGTTATTCCAGGATCTTCTAGCTTTCAGAGTCTGTGTTGAGAGATCAGCTGTTATCCTGATTGGTTTGCCCCTAAATGTAATCTGCTTTCTTTCTCTTGCAGCTTTTAAAATTCTCTCCTTATTCTGTATGTTGGACATCTTCATTATAATGTGTCTAGGTGTGGATCTCTTATGATTTTGCACATTCGGCGTCCTGTAGGCTTCTAGGATTTGGGATTCTGTCTCATTCTTCAAGTCTGGGAAGTTTTCTCGTATTATTTCACTGAATAGATTGTTTATTTCTTTGGTATGGAGCTCTGTGCCTTCCTGTATCCCAATGATTCTTCAGTTTGGTCTTTTGATATTGTCCCATAATTCTTGAATATTCTGCTCATGGTTTCTTAGCAGACTTGTTGAGCTGTCTATGTTCTTTTCCAGTTGAAATACTTTGTCTTCATTGTCTGATGTTCTCTCTTCTAAGTGATCTACTCTGCTGGTAGTATTCTCAATTGAGTTTTTAAGTTGGTTTATTGCTTCCTGCATTTCTAGGATTTCTATTTGTTTGTTTTTTATTACCTCTATCTCCCTGTGAAATTGATCTTTTACTTCCTGGATTTGTTTGTCAATGTGATCTTTCATTGTCTGATTTTGCTGTCTCATGTCTTCCTTGAGACTCCAGATCATCTGAAGCATATATATCCTGAACTCTTTATCTGACATTCAATCTGTTGCAGCTATTACCTCTTCTAAAGTTGAGTTGACCTGCATTGCTTGTGGTCCTTTCTTTCCTTGTCTTTTCATGCTGCTCACGTTTCTTTCTGCTTGGTGAAACTGTTGTGTTTATGAGATTTTCCCCCTAATTATTTATATTGCTCTTGTATAGTTGAAAAATCTCCCTTGCAGGGCGGGTAGTGGCTGTGCTCCTCCTCTAGTTGGGGTGATCTCACTACTGTGCTGGCGGGCCGCTAGGCCTGCTCTGCCGGTTGTTCACAGGTCTCCCCACCCTGCGGGTGCAGGTGGCGGCTCTGCTCAGCCCCCCCTCCAATTTTGTCGATATGACTACCACCCCCTCGGGTCGTTGCGCCTGATCCGGATGCAGGCGGCTGCTCTGCTCTGCCCCTACTCCAATTGGAGTGACGTGTCTACCATGCTGGCAGGCTTCTAGGCCAG
The DNA here is from genome assembly GCF_052094955.1 of Ictidomys tridecemlineatus. Lineage (NCBI taxonomy): Eukaryota > Metazoa > Chordata > Mammalia > Rodentia > Sciuridae > Ictidomys > Ictidomys tridecemlineatus. The sequence continues at coordinate 44,576,081 of NC_135493.1, forward strand.
TTCCGCTGGTGGGTCTCAGGTCTGCCTGACACTGGCAGTAGGGGGAGTTGGGGGTCGAGAGTCCTTTGGTCCTTGTAGTCACGCCCATGGAGAGATTTTGAAGTTTCCCGGTTGTTCGCCAGGTTGGCGGGGCTGTTAGCAGAGCCCCAAGGGCATGGCCATGTGCTGGGCCATGTGGGGACCCTTCTAGCTGAGTCGGGCCACCGGGAGCCACCTGAAGAGCGGGCAGCTGTGTCTGTGTGGCTCAGATCCAGGCGGGTGGTTTGGCTGTTCGCAGAGCGAGAGCAGGGCCTCCCGGGAGAGCCGGTATGGCGGGGGCGTCTGCTAGTTTGGGCTGCCACTCCGCTCTGGGCCGCTGCCGCTTTCAGAAGCTGCTGGTGGCTGCGGGATTGGACCTCTGCGCCCGCCGGAGGGGGGCCACCTGTAGAGCCGGGTAGCTGTGACTGCGTGGTTAGGAACCGGGCAGGTGAGGCGGCTGCTCCCAGAGCGAGCACTAGGCCTCCCAGGGGAGCCCTGCTGGCGGAGGACGACTGCCGGTTCGGGCGGGGCGGGCCAAGCCGCTCCGGGTGTCCGCCGCTTGCAAAAGCGGCTGCTGGCTGCAGGACTTGACTTCTGCACCCGCCGCGGGGCTACCTGTAGAGCCGGGTAGCTGTGGCCGCGTGGTTAGGAACCGGGCGGGTGAGGCAGCTGCTCCCAGAGCGAGAGCTAGGCCTCCCGGGGGAGCTGCTTGCCGGAGTGGCTGATGGCTGCGGGACTAGACCTATGTGCCCGCGTGGCCATCCAAGATCCACTTCTCTGGGACAAACTGTCACTTCCAATAAACCTACCAGTTCACGGCAGCTCTCCTCTTAAGGGAATTATGCTAGAAGTTCCTCCGTAGGTAGGCTGCCTCTGTTCCGATGGGTCTTTCTTATCCCGTTAAAGTGGAGACGTTGGAATCGCTGCTTCCTCGCCAGCTGCCATGTTGGATCCACCTGCTTTATTCTTATCTATCTTCCTAGATAACTGACCCTGTTGTTTCTAAGATTTACATTTAACATGTTCTCCTGAGGTTCCTACTGCCTAACTAGATTGTGCTGTATTGTCTTAACTAGATATTGAAGTGCCAAATTCAGAAATACTATGAAAGGAAAAATACTCAAGAAATACTCAAATCAAAATATAGCCTGCTAATGTATTTTGCTTTACTATATTCATATTCAATCCACCACTGAGAACATAAATAATGCATTATTATGATTTTGCAAAAACATATGTACCATGTATGAATTACATTTGCCTTTTATTCTATATAGAAAATATTTCTGAAAAAATACTATTTGTGTTTCTTTACTACAGTTATAGATTCTGAGTATTTTTAACATCTGAAGTAAACATATTATCAGAAACACTTGATTCTGTAAATGGTTTGTAAATCTGAGAAGCAGAAGTAGCAAACAAAACAATGATGTGATTCTTAAAAGATTGCCAACCACAGACTTGAGGATTATACCACTTGTGCTGCTTTTAATAGAACATTTTCATGTCACTGAGAAAATGTGATTATTTTAGCTCAGCTTGTCTACTTCTGTTACTTCCCCATTAGAGGCTCTACTTTGGATTTGGCAATTGCCCTACCACTTGAAAAAAGAATTGAGGCAAGTGTATGTGGTACAAGTGCCCAAATAAACCATATATGGAGATGTAATAATTCTATCCCTCTTAGAATATGAGTTGGCCCATTATTTTGCTTTTGTTTCTTCTTATTATTCCTACTTTACAAGTAAACTACAAATCAAAGGCTTAACACAGGAGTCTAAAAATAGAAATGAAAATTAAAAATCCTCATCATTAATATGAAAATATTATTTCAATGAAAAACACTATTTCTTCTTTTCATGTGTCTCTTCTAAAATCTGATACTGAAGAATACATTATTTTTCTTTAAAATATCAATAGAAAGGATTAGATTAATTCTAGATAAGAAAGAGGGCTAAGAGGGAAAGGGAGGAGGAAGGCGATTAGCAAGGATGGTGGAAATTGATGGTCATCATTATACAAAGTACATGTATGAAGACTTGAATTGGGTGTCAACACACCTTATATACAAACAGAGATATGAAAAACTATGGTATATATGTGTATTAAGAATTATAATGCAAAAAAGTACATGTATAATGACATAAATTGATGTGAACATACTTTATATACAGAGATATGAAAAATTGTGCTCTATATGTGTAATAAGGATTGTAATGCATTCCACTGTTGTTGTGTATTTAAAAAAATAATAAATTCAATTAAAAAAGGATACAATATTTCAGTTAGAAGGAATAGGTTCTGGTGATGTGATGTACAGAATAGTGAATATAGTTAATGATAATATATTGTATGTTTCAAAACAACTAAAAAGAGAGGAATTTCAAAGTTCTCACTACAAAGAAATGATATTTGAAGCTATTGATACACTGATTAAACTGGTTTGATCATTTCACAATCTTATCAATATATACATGTATCAAAGGACACATTGTAACCCATAAATACGTACAAATATTTTTGCTAATTACAAAGATAAGTAGTGTTAAGATAAATAGGTGAAAGTAAAACTATTCAAAATTATGATTTTTTTTAGAAAATAGCTTCAAAAGATCCCTCTCCCTAAACCAACTTTTAAATGTAAAATTCTAAAATGCTAAAATTATTAGGTCAGTAAAGGAAACTAGTATATTTCTCAAATGACTTCTAAGCCAAGTGATCCTTAAAACCCTTGTCTTCCTACCTACAATTATATTGAGATAAAAATATGATTTCCGGTCACTAACTTATAATGTTTATATTTTGTCATTGTAATAAGCAATTTAAGCAGCTTTCATAAATTCATATAATTTATCAGTTTTTCTAATTAAAGTTTTTCTAAGGTTTTCTTTTAAGTAAGTATGCATTTATCAGTAACAACATAACTTAGATCTGTTTAGAAGACAGTACAAAGATTCAAAAATACTATTAATTAAATGAGCAACTTAATATAAGTATTTAAATAGTAGTGTTAAATAATGCAAAGTCCACAGCCTTAGGATTAGACAGACCTTGATTCAAAACCCAATGTATTTACCAGCTCTCTAATATTGGGCAGGTTTATATCTTGCTGAGCCTAAGTTTCCATACATGAGAAGTGGTGATAAAATTTAACTCAAAGCCTGAAGATTAAATGTATTAATACCTAAGAAATTATGCATATTGCCTGGCTTCTAAGTGAAATTCAATAGCCTATTATTATTAAATTAGTAATATAGAAGGATGAGTAAGTCTGTCTTTCTTGACAACTGCAAACAAAAGTAAAAGATTGTATTATATTTTTATTAGAATGTTTTTTTAAATTTATTTTTTAGTTGTAGCTGGACACAATACATTTATTTTATTTAATTTTTTTTATTTTTATGTGGTGCTGAGGATCGAACCCAGGGCCTCGCACATGCTAGGTGAGCGCTCTACCACTGAGCCACAACCCCAGCCCCAGAATGTTTTTGATAACTGAAGTAAGTTATAAAGTATACAGTTAATTATAGAATGGATTTATACAGACTGCTATTAAATTATATCTCCTAAATCATAGCAACTCTGAAAAATATGAAGCCATGAGAGAGATATGCCATAAGGAAAACGTGAGTTATATCAGCCCCCAATCCAGCCTTATGATGGGGTATTTATTTGATTATAATGGCCAAAGTTCTTTATATAAACATAATTTTTAATTTACCCATAATTCATTTAGGCATATAAAATGAATCAAAAATCTTCAACTGTGTCCCAGAATGAAAATAGAGGGGTCACAAGTGCAAGACGAAAAACAAGACTTTAAGAACCAACATTTTTTATAGTATTTTATTATTAAAATGCACTATCAATAGTTTTCCTTCCTTACTTTCCTTATTTTTCTCTTAGATTAAGTATTATTTCAGAGCTAACAAAGACAATAGCATAAAGCAAGTTGTATTTAGAAAACAAGCCAAATTGAAGATTTACTTTGATTAGGTGATAGTACTTATGTTTCCACATTCTCCTTAGAAAATTTTAAAAATATTATATTTTTGTCTTTATTTGATGACTTGTGAGGCCTTAGTGTTGTTTACCCCAAATATGGCTTTATTGAATTTTCCATCTAATCTTTGACTTAATCTAGATGTAGATTGCTAATAATTGGTATTATGTTTTAACTTAATATAAACAGAACTGTGATGTAAGCATCTGTATACACATCAACACAAAGGTCAAATCATTTTCATAATGTAACATTAAGTTTATACTAAAAAAGTATGGGAAAAGAGATGTTAATGAATTCTTTTACGTAATGGATATGAAAAATGACCTGCATCTTAAGATATCAACAAAGAAAATAATTACATGCACACATGGGAGATTCATAAACATATTTGAAACAAGAATAATTCTTCAAATTTGAAAGACTTTAATATGTTCTATTTTCAGTTCTAAAAACTTTTGTGGTTAATGTGACATTGAATACTTGATAGACTTTATAGATCTACTATATTACAGGAACTGTGGAAAATATGTTTCAATTATAAGAATGTATCCAAAATGAATTTTGTACATTCATGTAGTGATATTTAGTGATTTTTTCTTATAACATAAATTATTATATTAGATTTTATAAATTATTAATCAGTACTACTTAATTGTCATTTTGTCAGTAATTTAAAATTGTTATTTTGGGTAGAAATACACTCATATATAATTGTAATGGTTTGGATGTGAGGTGTCCCCCAAAAGCTCTTGTGTGAGATAATGAAAGAAGGTTCAGTGGAGAAATGATTGGGTTATAAGAGCCTTAACCCAATCAGTGAATTAATTCCTCTGTAGGGATTAACTGAGAGGTAATTAAAGTGGTAGGGTGTGGCTGGAGGAGGTGGGAATTGGATCTTTGGGGTATATATTTGGATATCTGGATAGTGGACTCTTTCTCTCTGCTTCCTGATTGCAATGTGAGCTGCTTTCCTCTGCCACACTCTTTCACCATGATATCCTGCCTCACCTTGCATCCCATGGAATGGATCTGGCCTTCTATGGACTAAGACCTCTGAAACTCTGAGCCCTCAAATAAACTTTTCTTCTCATAAAATTGTTCTTTAATCTGTTCATTTAGTCACAGTAGCAAAACAGCTGACTAAAACATTAATATAATCTTGGGTAGAAGTATAGATGTAATTTCTGTAAACAAAATTGATGTATTAAGATTTGGTCAGTCAAAATAAATTAGGGCTTTTAAAAAGTCCTATTAAAGGAATTTTGTTTTTCTTTTTTTTTTTTTTTTTTTTTTATGCTGGGCGGTGGTTTACCAGGCATTGAACTCAAGGGCACTCAACTAGAGCCACATCCTCAGTCCTATTTTTGTATTTTATTTAGAGACAAGGCCTCAATGAGTTGCTTAACACTTCACTTTTGCTGAGGCTGGCTTTTAACTTGTGATCCTACTATCCCAGATCCTTTGGGATTACAGGCACGTGCCACCATGTCCCGCTTTTTTTTTTTTTCTTTCTTTCTTTCTGTTTTTTTTTTTTTTTTCTGGGGATCAAACCCAGACTCTCTTGCATGTTAGTCATGTACCTCACCACCGAGTTAAATCCTCAGCCCAGAAATCCTAGTTTTAATGTAGAAAATTGGCATCTCTTTTAAAGGAAAAGCAGTCACAAATTTCTTGAATTTTATAAAATAGATGAAAAATGATAGCATTAAAACATTCTCAGCAGTATTTAGAAAACCAGTAAGTGTGTTTTATTTAAAATGTTGTCACATTAAACAATAAGTAAGAAAACATTTTAACAGTACTTTAAATCTGGTTGGAGAATTGCAGCTTCCTTTTACTTCTACCACTGTAAGACCCAAAGCTTTACAAATTGCTACAGTAGACTTTCAGAAACTTCAGCCAGGTTAATGAATCCATCTTCATATTTAAGGGGCTGTTATTTATGTATAGATTGTGTGAAATTTGATCTTTTGGATTCAATAACCTTGTTTCAGATACTTTTGTCCCAACAAAGTGTAATCAAAAATTCATGAGGTTCCCTGCAGTTAAAATTCTCCCAAATTAACAACAAACAAAAAATGGTTGCATGATTTTTATTGACCCTTCATCTGTTTAAATCACAAATTTGTCATCTTCTTTCTCATTAAATCTAATGCTTGATTATTATTTGTTGCTCTCATTTTTGTGACACACAAAAAGTATATAAAATTGATAAAATGCTGGTGCTAAACCTACTGTACACATTTTTTTTTCTTCCAGGCATCTGGTTCATAATTGTCTAATTTTACTCAGGGATGACCTTCAGCCCACTGAAGGCAAGTGCAAACTACTTTCACTCTCTTTCTTTCATAGTCAAATTCCTGTCAGCTTTAATTTCAAAGACCCCTCAGAATAACTAATTCTGAGCATCCCTTCTTGTTGGCTCAATTCCTCATCCCAGATTTTGTGGTTATTTTCTTTCTTTTTTTTTTCTGTTGTCACTTGTCCATAAATGTTTGCTAAGTGGCCTATGATTTTCCTGTGTTTAGCTTTGTTAATAATCTACTTTTGACTCTGCTACTTGCAAGTTTCTTGTATCATCTATAAGTAGCCTAGCTGGAACAAATACCAACACCATTTAAAATAGTTACACATTCGTTCACCCTGTTAAACACTTCATTCCTTACATATTTTTCTCACACTGTACTGTTAATGCAGCTACACATGTTCTTTAAGACTAAACTTATCTGTTTTTTTTTTTTCTTCATCCTTCTAAGGATACTTGGTAGTTTATCTTTGCTTTCACAATTAATGCCAGCTCTGGTGATGATGGTATGATGATGATATCTCATATTTAAGGAGTGCTTTTTGTTTCATTAAAGAAATTCATATCTGGAAACTAAAAATGCCAAAGTCATGGAAACAGAGAGTTATAATGGTGGTTACCAGAAGCTAAGGACAAAGGATCAGGGATCATGAAAGGGAAAGGGGTGATGGTGGGCAAAGTTCAGTTTCATTTCAGAAGAAATAGATTCCAGTGATCATATTCCAGTGATTATATAGCATAGTGTTTATAGTTAATAGTGATACATTTTCTATTTTAAAGGAGCTAAAAGAATGGTCTTTAAGAGGCTGTGGTTGTGGCTCAGTGGTAGAGCACTCACCTAGTTCTTGCAAGGCATTAGGTTTGATCCTCAGCACCACATAAAAATAAATAAATAAAATAAAGGTAATGTGTCCAAATACAACTAAGAATTTTTTTTAAAAAAATAATGTTCTTTAAATGTTCTTACCTCGAAGGAAAAAAAAGTATTTGAGGTTATAAATATGATAATTAGCCCGATTTGTTTATTCCATAATGTATACTTGCATCAAAACATTACACTGTACCCCATAATACATGAAAAATTATTTCTCAACTAAATATAAAATAAAACTTTAAAAATCCCCCTTGACACTTTTTTAGAGATGGAAGGAGTTGATAATAAGGGAAATGAACTTCTTAGTCACTTAATTTACATGTTGGAACTAAAGTTAATTATCTGAATCCGAACCTAAGCTCACAACAACTATACCATACTGCCTCCTCTTGAATTTTACTTTTATTTTACAATACAATTAAGGTAACATTTAATATTTTTTTACATCTCTTGTGATATTACAGTATATTTTTATTAAGTACATATATTTACTTTCAGTAAGTAGTTATAAGCTAATGGGAAAATTTACCTTGAAAAAAATACATATGAAAGTTTTCCCTCTCAAGATACAAGGAATAGAATGAAACATGTTGCCAAACTCCTGGTCTGTCGTGAGCTACCTAAAGGACTGGTTTCAATATTGCCTGACTTACAGTTCAGAAGAAAACAGCAGCATAATTTAAATCTCTCATTGAAAATCACAGTAGGAAATAATGGGAGTGTCACTTAAGTGAAAACTGCTGAGGAACTACTAACTCTTGGTAAATTAGGGCTAGAGATTATAGGTAAAACAATACAATGGACTATCTCAGGCACCTAGTAGAAACAGAATTGAGATTTAGGAAAATTGATACATTTGAAAGAAACCTGTATATTGTATAAAAACCTGTATATTGCATAAAAGCATACACATAGGTTCACAGAAGTTGCATAAACCTAAAAGTCCTGGAAACATATAAAGCCTTCTTGTTAGTAAGATAAGTAAAATGCTTTTCCCACATATAGCCATTGTCCCAAGGCTGGAAGATGAATTTTTTCCCCCTAAGGAAAATTTTCAATGAAACAGATAATAAAACCAAAATAGAAGAATGAAGCATGTTTTATTAAAAGGGGCAAAATAAATATCCACAAATAGACCCTAAAGAAGCACAAGATTCAGATTTACTAGACAAAGAATTTGTTTAGAAATCTTTCACAAATATGCTCAAAGAGCTAATGGAAAACAGAAAACATTAAAGGAAATCAGAGAAGCAATATATGAACAAAATTTAAATATCAAAGAGGAGATGACAAGTACAAAAAGAACAAATCAGAACTTCTGGGGCGTAAAATTACAATAACCTAAATGAAAAATACACTACAGGGTTCAACAGTAAAGTTTTAAGTAGTGCAAGAAAGTCTATGATCTTAAGAATATGCATATTAAGCAGACCAGTGTTCATACAACTGGAATCTCCAAAGGAGAAATGAGAAAGGGTCACAGAGCTTTTTTAAAGTAATGGCAGAGAGTTTCTCAAATTTGGAGAAAGACATATATTGACAAATACAATCAATTAATAGAACTCCAAGTTAGATAAAGCAAAATGATTCAGTTACAACCCCATCATAGTTAAATTGTTGAAAGTCTGATATGATAAAGAGATCATCCTAAAAGCAGCAATATGACCCATAATGTAAAAAGAATCCTCAATAAAATTATTAGTATATTTTTCAGAAGAAACTTAGCAGAATAGAAAGCAGTGAGATGATATATTTAAAGTGCTGAAAAATTTTTAATCAACCATGAATTCTCTGTGAAAGAACATTGTCATTCTAAATTGAAGGATCTTTTGAAAACAGAACAGTAGCCAGGTGTGGAGGTGCACATCTATATTCCCAGTAGCTGAGGAAGCTGAGACTGGAAGCTTGCAAGTTCAAAGCCAGCCTCAGCAACTTAGTAAGGCCCCAAACAACTTAGCAAGACATTCTCTCAAAATAAAAAAAAATAAAATAAAAAGGGCTTGGAATGTGGCTCAGTGGTTAAGCATCCCTGTGTTTGATCCCTGTTATCAAAATTCTAAAAAAGTATTAATAAAACAATTGGAGATGTAGCTAAGTGATTGAGCACCCCTTGTTTCAATCCCTATTACATAAAAGAATATGGTAATGAGTATACAATATATAAAAAGGAAATTTTATGTCCCTAACATTATGGGAGGGGCATAGTTATAAAATGAGTATAATTTTGCATATAAATAAAAGTTAAATCAGAATTAGAGTACAATGAATTTTTATAATGTCATGATATTATAAGGAATTTCTTGGTAACTACCAAGAAAATATATATTGTGGCTCAGTGGTAGAGTGCTTGCCCAGCATGTGTAAGGCACTGGGTTCAATCCCCAGCACCACATAGAAAACTAAATAAACAAATAAAGGTATTGTGTCTATCTATACCTAAAAATATAAAAAAAGAAAATATATACATAGTATTCACAAATGAAAATGAGATGAGATTCTATATACTGCATAACAAAGATTTGAAAAAAGAAGAAGACTGATGAAGTGAATGAAAGACAAATATATATATAAAACATTCAGGAAATAATACAATGAAAATGACAAATACTAATAAGTGTAAGTATAAATAGGTTAATCTCTTCAATCCCAAAGACATGAATTGGCCAAGTTCTTTAGGGAAAAAAATCCAAATATATCTTTGCTAAAATAAAGTCTATTCAGTATAATTTCTATGTAAATACATGGTATATAATAACAAATAGTGACATAGTGACCTGGGTTAATATACTCTTATACTTTAATCAAACAATATATTTTTTTGTTTGTTTTTTGGTACCAAGGATTGAACCCAGGAGTACTTAACCACTGAACCACATCCCCAGACCATTTTTTTAAATTTTAATACAGAGTCTTACTAAGTTGCCTTGAACTTGTGATCTTCCTGCCTCAGCCTCCCAAACCAATGGGACAAGATACATTTTAATGAAAACACACCCACAAGAGACAGGAAGTGATATACTGATTAAAGGGTCATTTCACAAATAAAACAATTATGAAAGAAATATGCACAGCACCATAGCTCCTAAAGAAAGTAAACAATTATTGACAGAATTTAAGGAGACTTAGATGGCTTTACTCTACTTTCAGAAGATTTAAATATCCCAATACACATAATCTACAGGAAAATCAGTTATAAGATCAATAATTTAATTATAGCCTTAGACAACATTATAATCAAGTGGACCTAAAAGATAAATACAGAACCATATACCCTGAAACTTTGCCAGCATAATGAGGGACTATATGAAAATATCTCAACTAACATCATATTGAAGGTTTTTCTTATGCTATTAGGAACAAGACAAGGATGCCTACTTTCACCATATTTTAGTCAGCTTTTTGGCTACTATGACTAAAAGACCCAACAAAAACAATTTTAGAGGAGAATAAGTTTATTTGGGGACTCATGGTTTCAGCAGTTTTAATTTGTAGACCGTGGGCTCCATTACTCTGGGCCTGAGGTGATGCACAACATCCTGGAAGACGGGTATGACAGAGGAAAGCAACACAGGACATTACACCAGAAAGGAGAGAGAGAGAGAGAGAGAGAGAGAGAGAGAGAGAGAGAGAGAGAGAGAGAGAGAGAGAGAGAGATCCACTCAACAAGCACAAAATGTACACTCCAGAGCCAATTCCCCAGGGATCCTCCTCTAGCCACATTATCTGCCTATATAGTTACCACCACTTAATTCCCAAGAGGAGATTAATGCACTAATAAGGTTCAGCTTCTCATAAACTAATTATTTCACCTTTAAAATTTCTCTTATTATCTCAAACATGAACATTTGAGGGACACCTAATATTTAAATCATAGCATTCAATCCTGGCCTCCAAAAAGCTCATGCTTATCTCATAATGCAAAATACATTTAGTCTGTTTTCAAGAGTTCCCATATTATCAAAAATCCAAGCATTGCTCAAAAGTCCACGTTCAAAGTCTCCTCTGAGACTGAAGGCAAAATCTCAGTGTGAGCCTTTGTAAAACTCAAAAGCAAGTTTCATGTATCCAATATATAAAAGCACATAGTAACATTTCCATTCCAAAATGGAGAAATAAGGGCATAGAAAGAAGGGATGGGACCAATGTAAGACTAAAACCCAGCTGGGCAAGTAAATACTGTAGTTCTGGGTCCAGGTTCTGGGGCACATAAAATCATGACAGTCTCTCCAAAGGGCTTATATCTCCACTCTATGGTTTTCCTGATTGCAGCCCACATGACTCCTCTCTTGGCTTGTCCTTGCTCAATTCTTGCAGCTTTACTCAGCAGAAATTTCATGGTATTGGCATTTTTTGATTTTGGGGAATCTCCACTGCAGTTTCTGTTTCCTTCTCACATCTTTGTGCTTAATGGCCTGCTCGGGGGCTGCCCACAAGAAATAGAACCCTACTGTCCTTTGCCTGACCTCCCAGGCCTTCCTTTGAAACCACAGGAGACGCCTCCATGACCAGCATCCTTCATTTCTACATGCAGTACTGGTACTACATAGTTGGTGCTAAGGTCTGCCACCACTTTGAGCACTAGCCAAGCCTCTATAGATCGTGACTGAAGCAAACTGTGAGTGCCTGGGTGGCTGAGTATGGTGAAATAACTTCCTAGCACCCCCTGCCCACATAGCATGTTCTACTCCTTTCTTCTCAAAAAAAATTGTTGGTACCCTTGAGCCTGAGATATGTGTGTCCTTGCAAATTTCTGAGATGCCCACAGCCATCTTTCCTATTGTTTCTGTGTAAAGTATTTAGCAGCATATCTTTAGTGGTTGTTTTATCTTTAGTGGTTGTTTTATCTTTAATTACAACAACTTCCTTAGTTCCAGTTTTATTCACCATTTACTGGGCAAATTTCAAGTTTTTCAAGTCTATTTGCTTTGCTTTCTGCTCCTGATTATCACAATAATCTTGGCTACAAACTGCCAGCAATACTCATGCCACCCCTGAAGGCTCTGCTGTCTTGAAATTTCTTCTACAAGTTTAGAAGTCTGTCAAGTTTAAATTCAGGCTTACAGAAAGTCTCAGGACATGAGCAAAATGTAGACAATTTTGCCAAACCATAATATGAGTAGTGTTTATTCCAATTTCAATTGCAATAGAGTCTTCCTTCTCTGTTGAAACCCCATGAGCCCACTTTTTATGACCTAGAGTCATATCAGCATTCTGCTATTATGAACTCTCATGAGAATCATCCACTCAGGTCAGCCTATGACATTCTAAAGCTTTTGTAGCTTGTATTTCTAAATTTTCCAAAATTCCTCCCACAAATTCCAAAAAGATCAAAAAGCTTTTGAATCACATGGTTAGGTTAGTCACAGCAATGTCCCCACTTCTTGGTACCAATTTCTGTCCTAGTAAGCTTTTTTGCTACTGTAACTATAAGACCTGACAAGACACATTTTAGAGGAGAACAAGTTTATTTGGGGCCTCAAAGTTTCAGAAGTCCTACTTCATAGATGGCTGGCTCTGTTGCTCTGTGCATGAGAGGATGTAGAACATCATGGAAGAAGGCCATGACAGAGGAAAGCAACACAGGACATCACACCAGAAGGCAGAGAGAGAGAGAGAGAGAGAGAGAGAGAGAGAGAGAGAGAGAGAGAGAGAGAGAGACCCAATAAACAAGCACAAAATGTATATTCCAGAGGCAATTCCCCAGGGACCCACCTTCTTTAGCCATACCATCTACCTATATAGTTACCACCAACTTAACCTCTATCAGGTCATTGATTAATGCACTAATAAGATTCAGCTTCTCATAACCCAATCATTTCATCTCTAAATTTTATTTAATTGTCTCACCCATGAGCTTTTCGGGGACACCTAAATCCAAAACATAACACTCCTGTTCTTTTTAAAATTTTCCTGGAAGTCTTTCCATAGTAGTTAGACCAATAAATAATCAAACATGTTTTATCTAATTGAAGAAGAAGAAAGATATATTTACTAATGAACTTAAACAGAAGTCTATTTAAAACCATTTAGGAAATGCAAATCCAAAAAACGAATATATCAGTTTGCATACACTAGGATGGCTATTATTAACAAAAGGGGAAAAAAGCCTAAAAAATAACATTTTTATTGAGCAGGTCTAGAAATGTAATTTTTTAAGTTGGTGGGAATAAAATATTGTGTAGCCATGGTGGAAAACAATATGGCAAGTCTTAAAAAATAGAATAGTACATTTACTCTATGATCCAGCAATTTCATTTCCAGGTATATTTACAGAATTGAAAGCAAGGATGTGAATAGATACTTGAAAATGCATGGTCATAGTGGCATTATTCATAATAGCCAAAATATGGAAACATCTGAAGGGTCCAACAATTGATGATTGAATAAACAAATCTGATATTCAGTCTTAAAAAGAAAGGAATTTTGACACATGCTACAATGAGGATTGACCATGTAGCCATTATGGTAGGAAAAGTATCCAATCACAAAACACAAATACTGAATGATTTCACTTATATGAGGCACTTAGAGTATTCAAATTCACAGAGGCAGAAAGTAGAATTGTGTTTGCTAGAGGAATGGAAAATGAGAGTGGGCTGTTTAATGATTATAGAGTTTCAGTTTCACAAGAAGAAAAAATCTCTAGAGATTTGTTGCAAAATAATGTGTACATAATACCACTGACTGTTCATTCAAAATAATTAAAATGTTTTATAAGTATTTTACAATTTTTTAAGTTGAAGAAGACTAGGTGTCAGAGTAATGTGATATGAAAGTCTCACAAAATTGCTAGGGTTGAATACAGGAGGGGAACATAAGCATCTAACTCTAGATCCTTCTGAAAGTAATGTAGCTCTGCCAATACCTTTGGTTTAAATCAGTGAAATGCATTTCAGACTTTTGTCTTCCAAGAACTATAAGAAAATGAGTTATTTTAAGCTAAATAAACAACAACAAAAAGATTAAACATAGAACTAATCTATTAGCCTGCAGATCAAGAGATCAAGTTTTAGGTATATTTAAAAATAATTAAAAGCCAAAATCTGAACAGATAATTGTGCATTGATATTTATAGCATTGTTAGTTAAAAAATCTACATGTAGAAAGAACCAAAATGACCATTGACATGTTCATGGGTAAACAGATTTTGGTATATTCACATAAATAACTCTTACTTGGCCATAAAAAGGAAGACCATGAATGAAATTTAAAAATATTATGTTTTATGAACTAAAACCATCACAAATTGGTAAATACTATATTGTACACTTAAATGAGATACCTACAGTGATCACATTCATAGAGACAGAAAATAAAATTGAGGTTGCCAGAAGCTGGGGGGAGAAGGGAATGGTGAGTTATTATTAAATGAGTACAGAGTTCTGAATAATAAAAAATATATATTATGGACATGGATGTTAGTATTGGTTGCAAAACAATATGAATGTAATTAATGCCACTGAACCATATACTTACAATGGTGAATATGATAAATTTTAGGTTATGTACATTTTGCTACACATTTAAAAAATCAGGAATAACATAATACAAATCCATTCTCAAGTAATACTTACAATCTATGTCAGGAAACTGAACTGATTGTGTTTTTAAAATGGTTAGGAGTTTGTAGATTCTTACCTGCATTCTGAGATTATTAAAGAAGAAACCAAATAACTGGCTTTAGGCATACCAGCATTCTGGGCTGTGACAGTGAATGAAGCACAAAAGTTTTCCATATTAATTTTATAGAATCTGATATTTAATTGTTATTTAGTATGTTTCTTGGATAAATGCATGGATAAATCCAAATTACCTTTTTAAATTAATTTTTTTAGTTGTAGTTGGACACAAAACCTTTATTTTATTTACTTATTTTTATGTAGTGCTTAGGATTGAACCCAGTGTCTCGCATGTACTAGGCGAGCACTCTACCACTGAGCCATGACCCCAGCCCCGCAAATTAACTTTTTTATATTACTATTCACTTGTATATTTCTTTATGTTCCTAAACTTTAGTATTAGTTGATTGAGGACAGATACTTTGACTGTTTTAGTTATTTCTATAGAAGGTAAATGTAAAAAGAGTAATACAAATCATTATAAATTTTCAAATGAAGAGGAATATTACATATTTGTACGATTTGAGGCAGAAGAAACTGCCTCAGTAAATAAATATGGAGTGAGAAATTGCATAGAGAAAAAAATGTAATCAGCAATGTAAAGAGATAAAGTGCAAGGGATAGTCAAAGAATTAGTAGAAGATAGCATACACTATGTAAAGGAAGATGTGATAGGGAGTATAAATTGAGGCCATGTTACAGTTGTAAGGTAAGAAGTTTGTACTTAACCTGGTTAATAATTGTGAACTATTTAATTGTTTTGAAAATGAAATGGATTCATGGAGGTATGTTTTACTAACAGTAATCCAGCAATATCTTACAGATCATTTAGAGAACAGAAAGTCATAAGTATGAATATTAATTGAAAAGCTGTAGAAAGGAATCAGAGCTTACATCAGGCTTACAGTAATTCATAGAAAAAAGGAATTAGAGAAAGTAAACTAAAATTTTTGGTTGTCATTTACTTTTATATACTTTCATAAATATTTATAACAAATCTGGAAAGTAAATTAATTATTGTTAGTTTTATAAAGAAAAAGATTTGGTGGCTGGGGATATGGCTCAGTTGGTAGAAGTTGGTAGAGTGCTTTGTTCACAGGCACAAGGCCCTGGGTTCAATCCCTAGCACCATGAAAGAAAGAAAGAAAGAAAGAAAGAAAGAAAGAAAGAAAGAAAGAAAGAAAGAAAGAAAGAAAGAAAGGAAGGAAGGAAGGAAGGAAGGAAGGAAGGAAGGAAGGAAGGAAGGAAGGAAGGAAGGAAGGAAGAAAGGAAGAAAGGAAGAAAGGAAGAAAGGAAGAAAGGAAGAAAGAAAGAAAGAAAGAAAGAAAGAAAGAGAAAGAAAGATTGATTCCACGGGATCAATTAATTTGCTTAAACTCTCAGACAAGGCCCTGGGTTCAATCCCTAGCACCATGAAAGAAAGAAAGAAAGAAAGAAAGAAAGGAAGGAAGGAAGGAAGGAAGGAAGGAAGGAAGGAAGGAAGGAAGGAAGAAAGGAAGAAAGGAAGAAAGAGAAAGAAAGATTGATTCCACGGGATCAATTAATTTGCTTAAACTCTCAGACCTAGTAGTAGCAGAGGTATGGTACAAGCCTAATATTTTGTAATAAAATGCATAATCTTTTCACCATACCATACTTCATGAACCACAGTATAAAAAATTTGAATAATTTATTATGGGTCAAATAGGAGAATGAAGTGTATCATATTACTCTTAACTTTGGAAGGAAAAGATGGAGCTATTGTTTGACATACTAAGTTTGACATACTAAGTTAAATCTTCCTATAGAAGTGTCAGACTGGCCATTGGAAATGTCTTTAGTTTAACAGAGAGGATTTTTATAAAGATTAGAATTCATAGGCATTTGATTAATAGTTGGTCATGACAGTAGATTAAATTCAAAGAGGAAAGAGAGAGCTAAAAATACAATCTTCAGGATCTGGACATTTAGGAAATTGGGAGAGAAAGAGAGGCTGGTAGAAAATATATATATATATCATAGAAACCAGAGAGGAGACAGATTCAAATAAGAGGGCATTGAAAATAATATTAAGACAATGGGATCTGATTACAGGAAGAGGGACTCTAATACACATTTTCATATAGAATTTTAACTGGGATTTCAACATGTACTCAGAGATGTGGTTTTAACATTTTTCCAAAGATTTTCATTAGCCTTAATTTTAATGTGTGGGACTATTACATAAACATGTTTATAATAAGCTTTGAACTGTATCTGAAAGTGCTTAAAGCAATATTTCTAACAATGATCTTTGGACTCTTATCTCTCACAAGCCCATTTAAATACAGAGCATTTCCTTAGAGGAATGTGGTCTTTAAATTTTACAACACATTTTTTTGTTTGGTACTGGGAATTTAATCTAGAGTCTCTTAACCATGGAGACACATCCATTTTTACTTTTTATCTTTAGAGAAGGTCTCAATAAGTTGTTTAGGGCCTCACTAAGTTTCTGAGGCTGGATTTGAATTTGTGATCCTCCTGCCTCAATTTCCCTAGTTGCTGGAATTATAGGCATGCACTACAACCTCCGGTACACTGTGAATTTTTTAAGGATATGTTATTTTATTTTTCATTGACATCTATACCAAGAGCACTATAGAATAATTGTATTTTGGCCATCAAGTTTTGCCATATTTCAATTTTTACTTGTTTTAAAAATCTCATTGCAGTTCAATTATAGTACCATCCTGAGTTTAAACTCCAAGGAGAAAATAGTTTTTATTTAAGTTGGTGATGATCTTGTTAAGTGCTGCCTAAGAACAAAACATTATAAATACCTAGTGCACTAAAGTAATAATTGAATTTTAATATTAAAACTCAAGTTATTAGTTTAGTGCATATACATGTATTCTCTTACTCTGATGAGACCCTAGAAGCAGTCATACCTAATAAATTAAGCACAACTAGTACCCAGATGTTGATTTCTAATATAATTAACCAATGAAGAGAACTTAGGATCCTTGCTGAAATGTCTGATTATACTTAAAAAAAGTAAGCTTATGGCAACTTCTAGTGTCAGACAGTAAGGGAAATCTAACAATAATTCTGTGATAATAAAATATGTCAAAGGGACAGATGAGCCAGTTGTAAGAGCTGCTAATGTTCAAACCTTGAATGATTTAAGCAACAGAATGAATGAAGCAGTATTAGTTTTTAAACCAAATTATAGAGGAAAAGTCCATGAGCTGATATTTATATAAATACATCATACATTTATATATATGTACATAAATATGTTTATATTATGTAATTTTATTACTGTTCCAGAGAAAAATGTATATTAACTTATAAAAATTCAATGTAAGAATTTTTAAAACATTACATATTTATGTAAGTAAATCTTGTCAGTTAACTTAAGACTTAACTTTGTACATAAATCTTTCATTTCCATTATTTCATTTGGTTCTTGGAAGAGTCTTGTACCATAAACATAATTGCTGGTAGTCTTAATATTAATTTCATCCCCATTTTGTAGGATAAAGTTAATAATTAACAAAGATAATGTGACTTGGCTAAGATCACTCATCAAGTATATAGCAAATACTGGACTTAAATTTAAATTTAAGTATTCCACCTTCAGATCATAGGATCTTTACATTCCATCATCTGCCTCTCATGTTATATCCTGTAGTTACTATACAATAAGACAATGGGACAAATATTCTCTAATGCAGTGGTTTCCATTATAACCTCTGACTTGACATTATGGTATCTAAACTGGAGACAAAAGAACTATACTTTATGAGCTCTAGGTAATTACTAAAATTAGGTAGGTAAGTATCAATGTACTAGCTTTCCTGGTAGTGATCATTACATTCTCCTTAGCTAATAACCGAGAGTAGATTATATTTTTTTGCTTTATTTTGTATCTTTAGATTAATATATTTGCTGTATTTTGAATGCTAGTATTTTGATTTACTCATATCTCTGAGCACTGATTTCTTATTTTTTAAATATTTTTAATTGTAGATGGACACAGTACCTTTATTTCCTTTATTTATTTTTTATGTAGTTACTGAGGATTGAACCCAGTTTTTCACAAATGCTAAGCAAGCACTCTACCACTGAGCTACATTTTCAGCCTTGATTTCTTATTTCTTGATTTGACAGAAGAGTTGTGTCTGTATTTTGAAGCATAAGGAACTTATGTGTGGTTCATATTTATTGGATTTTTAGATTCTTAAAAACCTGCATTTTGATTATGAAATACATTTCAGATATAGAATAATTTCATTGTGTCCAAATAACAGATGTGATTCTGCAATCTGTATTTGGGGTAAAAATGGGAGTTCATAACCAACTTGAATCTAATGTATGAAACATGATATGTCAAAAGCTTTGTAATGTTTTGAACAACCAATAAAAAAAAACAAATAAGAGCATCCTAAACTAGTTTTAATCCTTGTCCAAGTTAGGCTGATTAAAAAAAAAATAAGAAAATAAAATTGTTCCCTTACCAAAACTTGCCAAACATACCTCTTCTTTAGAAAGTTTCACATAATTGCTGTATACATGATGGTAACTAAGATAATAAAACACTGAATGCTTGATTGACAAAATTAATGTGAATTTAACAATTACAATTGCAGAGGAAATATTAAAAAATATGAATTAAATATAACCTGAATGTTTTCCTTTCAGTGGTTCCAAGGGATTTTTCCTTTCTATAATTAGTAAAGAAGATTGCCTCTATCAGGAAAATATAGGAAATTATTAGGCTATCCATATCATATGTTAAAGAAAAAATAGTTAAATTTAGAAATGTTTATTTGAGAAAAAAAAGGTTGTAGAACAGATTAAATTCTATATGAAGATGATTTAGAATGTCATACCTCCAATGTGGTAAGCTATATTTATAGGCAGAAAACCAGGAAAGAGCATAGAGAAGTTATCTGATTGGTGTAGTTCAGCCCATTCACCTCATTTGATCATAATTTTCCAGTCTTTTTCCTGAGATTGCCTGAAGGTCCATCCTGATATATTTGGATAGGTCTCAGTCACTTGATTACAAGGTTACTATTTATTTGCATAGCAAGCTATGGTTCAGTTCTCTATGAATGGAGGCCACTGTTGGGACAAAATTTATCATCAAAGTATGGAGATTGGTTTAATCCAATCTTAATTTAACACATGGTACCCTGGTTGTTAATACATTATTGTAACTTAAAAATTCTTTAAAGTCAAGAAGATTCAGAGAGGAATCATTTATTTGAGTTATATATAGAGAGAGTAATATCACCGTGGACCAGTTTTCTGTAAAACAACCTAGGCTGTGTTAGAGTTGGGAAATTTAAAGCTAATCCTAATTGTTGGTTGGAATATGATGCCTGGAAACAAGAAAGGTAATGAGCAATATATTTAATTCTGTTCATTCAACAATCAAATTTATAAAACTCTACCAATTATAAGACTGTGTGTGTTTCTATAGGCATTTAGATTACTCCACTGTGTGAAATTCAAAATACACTAGTACAGCTTTCATTATTATAAATACCACAGTGATGACATTTTCCTAAATATTAAGCCCCCAATAAATAGTGGAAATACATCAAGTTTTCTCATAAGATTGACATATTGTAAAGAAAGTTACAAGGACTCTCAGGGCTAAAAAATCTTCAAGAAATATTTCTGATGGTTAATGTGTAGCTCATAGACAAAAGTGGAATAAAAAAATTTTTAATTATTTTGAAGAATGTCTAAAGGTTATGTGTCCTGTGACATAAATTTGATACACATTTAGATTCAAAGAACAGTGGTATTTTCATGATTATATTTGTGCATATAATAGTTTTTACTAGGGTAAAGCATTCATGATTATGATTACATTCCAAATATAAATACTAACCATGACTTTTCACTTTAATGGAGAGTGAGACAGTAATCATATAAACATATTTAAGATTATAGAGCTAATTTTAATTTTACTTTAATCCAAAATATTGTTTTCTGAAGATTACGTGCCTAAATTTCTACTGGTGTTGCAGGATTCTCTCACAGAGAGATAGGAAACTGGTTTTTTAGTCCCAGCACTGGCACAGTGGATTTATATCCAGAGGCTGAACCCTATGCACAGCCAGGGATTGCCTTACATATCCCCTTTACATGTTAGCTGCTTTTTCTTCCCTATATGGCAACATACATTCTTATTAAGTATTCTATACTATAGAATTAGAACAGAATTGGACAGTGTCACCTATAACAGAGTTGCAACAGAGTTGTGGCAGTGTTACCACAGAGTTAGAGCAGAGTTGCACATGCACACTGAATATACCATGTTGCTTTCTCTTTGTTTTTGGAATATATGCACATAACTACTGAGTGTGTCAAGTTGCTTTCTCTTTGTTCTGAGAGAGCCCTTACCACACTAGATATGTGCATCTCTCTAGGAGAAAAAAATGCAATTCTTATAAAATGTTATGATAAACTATATTTTCATTCTTTCTTACCTTTCAGACTGTATTCACAGTATACTGAAGAAATGAATACCACCAGGTCTGAGGAGCAATACCACGCTAAAAACCATGCAGAGCAAACTCTCTGTAAAATGGAGAACTACTTGAAAGAGAAACAACTGTGTGATGTACTACTCATTGCTGGACACCTCAGAATCCCAGCACATCGGTAAGTATACTTATGCAGACAGAACATATGGACAGTAGGGCCAATCTGAATGAGGGAGAATAAGCAAATTGCTCATAAATTGGAACACTGGACAAATAGATTTATTTTCCCACATTGAAAAAAAAACATTATATGATCTAATTCTTCATGCAATGTTTAGAAGAACCAAAGTTCTGAGAGATTGTTGAAGGAAACAACACAAACTCTCTGAAAGAAGACCAGTTTACTTATCTGGCCTTTTTAACTTCATTACATTTTATGGAATTATGAAAGATCTATGCAAATTCCAAACTGACCAGATTTACAAACTTATTGAGTGAATTTCATCTTTTTGGTGAGATTATCAATTTGATTTCAGTTCTTATGAAACATTACTATTTATAGGTTGGTTCTCAGTGCAGTGTCTGATTATTTTGCTGCCATGTTCACTAATGATGTGCTTGAAGCCAAACAAGAAGAGGTCAGAATGGAAGGAGTAGATCCAAATGCACTTAACTCCTTGGTGCAATACGCTTATACAGGTAAGTTCTGACATGAATTAACTCATTATAATTGTGCATTATATAAACTGTATTATTATTATTTTCAATCTACTGAGGATAGATGAGTTAAGTAACCTTTCTAAGGTAGTAAGAAGGGAGCCTATGAGTATTGAATCATAACAGAAAACAACAAAAGGTAAATAACATGCAGTAAAGTATTTTACCATGATAGTAGAGAATTATTTTAGCCCCCAATATAAGAAGATGTCCCTCTTGAATAAAGTTAACAAATTCTTGTTTTCAAAAGAAAAGTGGAAGTAAATTCTGACTAATTCTCTACTATAAAATTATGTTCTAATTTTATAATAGAGAATTAGTCTCTTCCTTTGGGATTATAAATTCATATTTACTCAAATTCTAAAACATGACTCTGTGGGCCAACAAAGTATTTTGATCTTTTCTCCATAATGATTTTTTTTCATCTTTAGGATCTCCTACTATTTAAATACCTTTATGTAATTATATATTCATAGATTCTTCTAAAGGCTATACGTGTGCATCTTGGCTTTCTCCAGGAGAATTGTTTTCAAACAATTTTGTTTACATTGTGCCTAAAATAAATTTGAAAAACAAAAAAAATCCCCTTAAATTTTTCATTAATGACTAAAAGTTTTTGTAATTTTAAATAGTTGTAAGGTGCAAAACTCATAATATGTTGTAAATATTGATATCTTTCAAAAGTAACTATTACACTTGCATTTTAAATGCATCTGGTGATATCTCCACACTTTATCAATTTAGTACCAGTAACCATTCACTTGAAAGTATATGTGTAGGGAAATTTCTCAAAAATTAAACATATTGTACTTACAACTCAGAGATTCCACTTTTAAATATATGTCCAAGAGAAATGAAAATATATGCACCCCAAAATGTGCACACAAATGTTTATAACAGCATTATTCATAAAAATAAAAAATAGAAACAACCAAGCTGTTTATAAAATCTGAATTGATACACCAAACTTTGTAAGTGCATAATATGTATATTAATAGGCAATACAAAAGGAATGATGTTCTGATAGATGGTACAAGAAGAATGTAACTTTGAAAACATCATACCACACAAAAGACCACTTATTGTATTATTCCATCTGTTTTAGGTATCCAAAATAGGGAAAGTCATAGAGAAAATGCATAGTGTTTGCCAGAGTATAGGCAAAATTGGGAGTGAACATTTGCAGATATAGTTAATACTTTTTGCATCTCATGAGATATTGTCTGGGTTTTCTTTTCAAACTTCAAGAAAAGAAATAACACAAGAAAATGTACAAATGGACCAGACTACTTTACAACATATTTCACAGACTAAATTAAATATAGAACTTGTCACAAAATACTTATGGTTGTGCAGTCATATTGGATACATATTAAGTTGTTTTTAGAAAGAAAACTTAAAGAAATAGTCACTTTGGCTAAAACATTAAAAGTGGGGGTATATCTTAAAAATAACAATGTTTGCAATAAATTATCAATAATGCTTGCTCTAAAAATTTTAGATATATCATGATAAAGGAAATAATATAAATTACTTCTGATCCCATTTTTAGAAATCATTACAGATATTTTTAAACAAAGTCTATTTTTTTATAAAAGCAAATACTTATATAAGCAGTTATTTATATGTAGAACCTGTGCAACATTCTTTTCCTTTTGAGTCACTTGTAGGACTCAAGTCCATGAATAATATTTGGGCAAAGATATCTTTACCAAATAATAGATGCATATACAAAAATTTGGATATAAAGGGCTCTTCTCATTTACCAAGATCTTTAGCTTCTCACAAATGACAGTTAATGTGTATGGTCAGTGGTATGATCTCTGTACAAACTGACATAATGTGCCTTGACTCATAATGTAGACAGTTTTTCCAGCTTTATTTAGGTATGATTGACCATTAAAAATAATATATTTAAGGTGATGTTCTTATGAATACATTAATAATAAAAGACTGAGATAAGTTTTAAATTCAGACTTAAGAAAAACAATTTGTAGTTTTTGTAATGTTAATATTCACTGTTCATTTACCATAATACTTTTGATATTCTACTTTGGCTCCCTTCAGTCCTATTAGTGTTTACACTCAGTCTCCCTTATGTATATCAGGCTCAAAACATATTCCTAGAGTATAACTACAGTATAGGAAAAAAAAAACATAGCCTTAATTTGGAGGGAAATGGAAAATTCAACTAACTAGCACATTTTTGCCATTCTTTATAGGAAACATAATCATTGTTTACTTTTTCAAATAATTTAGGTGTCCTTCTATTAAAAGAAGATACCATTGAAAGTCTGCTGGCTGCAGCTTGTCTCCTGCAACTGACGCAGGTTGTTGAAGTCTGCTCCAGTTTCCTCATAAAGCAGCTCCATCCTTCAAATTGCTTAGGAATTCGATCATTTGGAGATGCCCAGGGCTGTACAGAGCTCCTCAACGTGGCACATAAGTACACCATGGTAAAGTCAATTGTTTCAAAATAACTTGTACAAGTACTATGTAAATATTGGAATAAAATTAAAAGCAATATATAAACATAATTTACAGGTGACTTACACATAATAGATAAAAATATTTGTCTAGTTGAGCAGTACTCAATTAAATTTTGTTAATCTTTGGAACCAAAAAGTTTTATTAAATCTCAAAACTTGGAGAAATGAAAATAATGCCAAAATTGAATTGTGCACGTATATATTGCAAATCAGATCTATATTATTAAGAAAAAATATTAATTTGCTGATGCTTTTGCATAATTATTTAATTTCTAAAATTGACATGTTATGATTTATAATGAAAGATAAATATCACTCAATAAGAAAATGCTAATATTAATAGATTAATTGAAAGAGCTTAAGAATTACCAAAATTAATAACTCAGACAATTTTTTGGAGCTCTTACTTAAAATGTGCTAGGCACTGGGTTTATACTCAGCACCACAGAAAAGCAAACCAAAACCCTCTACAATTCTACTATTAATTATGAATTAAATGAAAGTGTCAGAATGCTAAAGAAGTGCTCTATCACTGAGCTCTGTCCCCAGCCCTATCAGTTTGTGATAATTATTTAAAATTTCCATAGAATGAAATGATCTTTATTTAGTCAGGTGACAATCACATGAAATATGTGTTGTAAAGAGGCAAGGAAAACTGGACAGAGAATATAAAATAAGCCTTAGCATTAACGTTAATACCATCCTGATGCAAAGAAGAAAACGAACTTTTTTAACCTCTGAGAGTACTGACCGACATAAGACATGGATCTATCTATGAAACCTAATAAAGAATATTTTATACAAGAAATGTTTCAGTTATTTAAGTTTTAAAAAAATGAAAGGCATGTGCTTACAAGTGAAAAAAGAGAATGACATGTAAAATTGATTAGTAAATGTAACATTATTTTAGTGTAAAGACCATATATATATTTTCTACAGTTTTACCTGATCATAAAATTTTCAAATTTCTAAAATTTGCATTCTCTAAAAATTTCTTGTAAATTTTTCTTCTTCCTTCTTCCCATTCCAAATCATTCCTAAACATTTGAAATTGCAAATGTATTCTTTAACAGTATCATTGTGTGGTAATCACATTATAATGGATTTGCATTTTAAAATGTGTAATTTAATTATGCTATTTGTATTCATGTGTCCTAAATACACATGACACAGAATCTAAAGGAACAGCAGTTATATAGTTCAAAGGTTAATCTTACCCACAAAAGCCAAACATGAAAACTTCCTGTTAAATTACTTAAATTCTTGAACTAAGTATTAACAGTTTCCTGCCTGGTATCTTACTCTTGCAGACAAAATAAGTTCTGATAAACTGCATGAATTATTTTTGTTACACAAAATGAACTTGTCTTCCTTTTCCTATTATGTGTCCCAAACTGAGTGTTAAAGCAGGATGTGTATAAAAATACAATGGTGTTGTCTCCCTTAATCCTCCTTTAGTATTATGTTAGTATCTATTGTGAGTACAATAAAATAGGTAAAGGGCTTGCTATAATAGTGCTTTTGTAATACTGCAAATAATTTTAGACCATATAATAATGCAAAAAAATTTTTAATATTCATTTTTAGTTGATGTACCTTTATTTTTTATTTATTTATATGCGGTGCTGAGGATCAAAATAAGTGCCTCACACATGACAGGCAGGTGCGCTGCTACTGAGCCCCAGCCCCAGCCCAAATAATTTTGATATCTAAGGATAATGTTAAACAATTTAGAGATACAATTACAATCAGGTGAACTGCTATATTGAATAAGCAGATTGTCCTCTATAATGTGGATGGGCTTCATCCAGAAATACCCTTAGGGCGAAACCCAGAAAAATATTTGGTCAAATATCTGGGCACTCTGTGACCTAAACAAGTTCACACAAAATTAACCATTTCAATCATGTAAATAGTTGTCTGTACCAATGAATCATTCAGCAAGCATGCTATATTCTTTTGTTAAATTTTATAGCAATTTAAATGTAGATCTGGAAAAGAGTTTCATAGTGAATACAAGACACAAAAGAAGATTTTTGGGATAGTACATAGAAGAAAAATGTGTTTACCTTAAACAAGGAGCAAAATAATTTCAAAACCAAAAATTTAAAATCAGACTTTAGGGCTGGGGTTGTGGCTCAGTGGTAGATTGCTTGCCTCACATGTGTGAGTCACTGGGTTCAATTCTCAGCACCATATATAAATAAATGAAAAAAATAAAGGTTTATCAACACTAAAAAATATGTTTTAAAAATCAGATTTATGCATTACTAATTATTTGTCTACATGTACTGAATATTTCAGGGTCATATGTTGATAATTTAAAATAATACATTTTGTCTACAATATTGAATACTTCAGGGTCATATATTGCTAATTTAAAATAATACATATATTTGTTATTTAGACTTATCCAGATTGCCCAGCAATTTTCAATAGTCTTATAAGATAGCAACTCGAAGTCATACAAAATTCTATCAGAAAATCAAATTTCTGATTGTATGT
Source organism: Ictidomys tridecemlineatus (assembly GCF_052094955.1). Lineage (NCBI taxonomy): Eukaryota > Metazoa > Chordata > Mammalia > Rodentia > Sciuridae > Ictidomys > Ictidomys tridecemlineatus. The sequence goes on from NC_135493.1 coordinate 44,603,078, forward strand.
GGTATGAACACCAAGTAAACCATTTCTACTATTTTCTTTACTCCCTCAAATGTATAATCAAATTTAATAGACCGTAATCCACCTTTTCCATTGAGTAGGCATCTCTTTCCTTTCTTTGTTCCTTTTGTGTCATTGTAAAATAGACACAAAGGAGAATGAAACAGTGTTTTCCATTATTTACCATAGTTTCAGAGTTTATGTAAATGCTGGCTATTGGTAACCCTAAATTTTACAGTGTTTTATGTTTTATTAACTCTTTAATAAAAATATTCTATCTCTTACCAAAAAGTTTTAGCATTTTAAAAATGCAATAGATGTTATGTTAGAGGGTTACATCTAAGTCCAGATTTTGTAGCTTAATAGATCAAATAATATGTATTGCTGGCTTTCTCATCAGAGTAATTTCACTTCCTCGTAAGAACATATTTTGAATGGTTTAATGCTTGTGAAATATTTTATTAAAGTGTGAAATGCTGTATAAATGAGATATATTAGTAACACTATTGTCATCATTTTCTATGAGTGAGAGGATTTTCAATTTTTTTTAATAGATGAGTTAGTTTGAAACTTTATGATATCAGAGCTTCCTTAGGGGTCTATCAACCTTGAGAATGCTGTATGTATAATTTTGTTATTAGGCTAACTCAGTTCTATAATGACTAATGTATGAGTAGAGGTGAGGGATTGATTTGATTCATCCAGAGTCCCCAGTTTTTCAGTCTTACTCTACTCTCAGAATATCTGTTTGCTGTGTAACATAAATTACCAGGTGCACATGTTTATGTATATTTCAGAAGCATATTTTATAGCATTCATTGTGAAAAATATTGTAGATTAAAATATTTAAGAAATATGTAATATTTATAAACTAGAAAATATGGTGGTATTTTGATTAAAAAAATGGAAACACAGCTGTTTAAAATTTGATACTTGCCAAAATACATGAGAAAACATTTATAGAAAGGACATTGGAGATATAACAGAAATGGAAATATAGCCCTACTCTTGTCTCAAGGAACATTTCCTAACACCTTTCAGACTGTCGAATCTGTTGACTGTGATGCATTAGAGAAGGATACATTTCCCTTGGTCAATAGTAGATCATTCTCTTCCATAAGAGGAAATACTTTTTCATTTATCTCCTTTTATCATCTCAAAAAAGTACAATCAGTTGCTGCCTCAAATACATAGCTGCCTCAAATACATAGGTCTCTCCCAGACCTTCAGGATTGCTTCCACCTCAAAACTTTTCAGCCTTTCTCTTTGGGGCTTTTTACTAAAGATCAACTAGGAAGTCAGTTCTGGAGTCAAAAACTCTTTTTGTCATGTAAACAGCTGGAAGAAAAAGCAGTATTCTCAGCTCTGACATTCTTCATTCTTCCCATGTGGCCTGTGAAGTTAAAGACTTTCCTTGTGTTCACTAAATAATTCCTAGTGGAAGTACTTGGACCCTAAGCTTCAGAAGGCTCCAATACTCCTGTCAGATAGCAATAGCAACTATTGCTAGAAATGGATATATATATCTGACATTTTTAAAGATTAAAAAAGTGAAATCCTTTGATATGCTTGTTTCCTTAAGAAAATTCTAAAATACAAAATTTCAGTAGATGACCTTTCTTTTCTAGGAACACTTCATTGAGGTAATAAAAAACCAAGAATTCCTCCTGCTTCCAGCTAATGAAATTTCAAAACTTCTGTGCAGTGATGATATTAATGTGCCTGATGAAGAAACCATTTTCCATGCTCTAATGCAGTGGGTAGGTCATGATGTTCAGACTAGGCAACAAGACCTGGCAACGCTGCTTTCTTACATCCGACTGCCATTACTTCCAGCACAGGTATGGAAATTTCCCCAGGTAATGTATATTAGAGTTCTAAACTACCTCTAGGCACCAATCCATTCTTTTTTAAATTGTTTTTTTTTAGTTATAGGTGAACACAATGCCTTTATTTTTATTTATTTATTTTTATTTGGTGCTGAGGATTGAACCCAGTCCCTCACCCATGCTAGGTGAGCACTCTACCATTGAGCCACAACCCAAGGCCACCAATCCATTCTTTAATTGCCTATTTATTCAGGGAATATTCAATTTAGTGCACTCAGTATTTATTTCACAGAAATTCATATTCAACCTTTAATTAGAAATATTAATATGGAAAGAGGAAACATGGATAAAAATACAGATAATCCCTACACATCATTATATTAATTAGTTTCAGTTTCCTCTCTTGCATAGCACTTGTACCAAGCAGAGAAAATAACTAGTCTGACGCTTTTTCTTTTACTGCTCACCTTCTAGGCAAGGTGTTTATAATAAGTATAAGAGCCTCCCACAAGAATGTCTAGAAAAGAATCTGATTCTGGATAATATCTACCACCATGAGTAATTATCTGCCATGATTGAAAGCATATTTTCAGATGCACTAGAGCATCATTATAATGGCATCCTCATCATGCTTGCCAAACTGAAGGAATATAGCAAGGATGCTTCTAAGCAAACAACATTGATTTAGGCCCAAGGTTGACTTATCTCTTACTGAATCTTAATATTTGCATTTTAGTGAGATTGCAGTGCAGTACCACTGCATAATTCCATCATTGATGGTAAGCACAATTTTTTTCTTTAAAAATTGATCAAAATGGATATTATTTATACTAAATATAAAAGTATATTACCCATATGTATTTCATATTTATTGGTTCTGTTAAAGTCCTCAAACAGCATCCACATCAGAAAGAGAAGTCTTGCCTAGACTTTAGATAGCTTGTGATAGTTTCATAAATATTAAAATTAACATTAATATTAGTCCATTTTCAACAAAATTGTTAACTGAATATTAATACTGAAAAAAGATTGTTAATACACTGATAGTTTCTCCATATATTACTTTTAGCTGTTAATTAAATCCCATGAAACTACATACTTGCTTTTAAGACTCCATACATGTGCAATACAATAACATTGATCACCCTTCTAACTATAGCAAATTTATCCAAAGGACAAGGCAATGGTAACACCTAAAAAAGAAACATTAACATATATATGTAATTTTAGACCCACAATTCTAAATCTAGAATCGATAGATTAACTTCATAAACTATAGAAATTTTATGTTTATGTGAATATATGTATGCTTATTGGTGTTATTCTCAAGTGATTTATTAGATTCTCTTAGAGAGCACCATTTAAAATGTTATTGTCCCAGAGGAGGGAGGAGGGAAGTGAAAGGGGAAATACTAGGAATGATACTGGCCAAATTATATTGTTATATTATGTGCATATACCAATATGTTACAATGAAGCCTAGGATTATTTACAACTATTTTATACTAATAAAAATATGGAAGAAAAATATGTTCCTGTCCTAGCAATATGGCATTACCTAGGTGCTTATTAGAAACAATTTCTCAGGCCCATTTAAGCAATATTTGGGGGTCACGTTGAGAAATTCACATTTTTTAAATCTCACCAGATGAATTTTAGACATGGAATTTTAAGATGCACTGGTGGGTATAATATATCAGAAGTCTTTAATTTTACATTCCTTTAAGTCTATTTGACTTTTTTAGCAAAGTAATTTAGTTTGAAGTTATTTTATTGGCATGAAGGGAAATTTCCAGCTCAAACATGCAACCAGTAGTCTTTTGTACTCTTATCTCTTAGTGTGTTCTGTACCTATAATATGGATTATTTAAACAATAATAGTAACAATAATAATTTTATAAGTTTTTTTTATATTCCTTCAGATGATATGATATATGTACAAATCAAATGGAACAAAGTTGCAATAGATCATTGATACTACTATGAAACTTCTAGTCATTTACATGATAAGTGAAAATAAAAATATCTTACTAATAAGAAACTTAAACTAAAAAATAACAAAAAATATACACTTGAATTAGCTTCAGTTATCTTCAAATTTATATAAACTTAAATATTTTCTTTGTAATGGTAGACTGTTCAATTATATGCCATGCATCATTACTTTTCAGTTACTGGCAGATCTAGAAAATAGTTCCATGTTTGCTGGTGATCTTGAGTGTCAGAAGTTACTCATGGAAGCTATGAAGTATCATCTCTTACCTGAGAGAAGACCCATGATGCAAAGCCCTAGAACAAAGCCTAGAAAATCAACTGTGGGGTCTCTTTATGCTGTGGGAGGCATGGATGCAATGAAAGGTAAAAGAGAGAAATAAAAAGTGCCTTCATTCCAGAAAGAAAAGATATAGTAAACATTCTCCAAATCAGGAAGGTGGTACTAAAGCCATGTTAAATGAGTGTATGTATATATGTGTATATATATATACATTTTCATAAATAAGTTATTTAATGTAATTTTTGAGAGAGAGAGAGAGAGAATTTTTTAATATTTATTTTTTAGTTTTTTCAGCGGACACAACATCTTTCTTTGTATGTGGTGCTGAGGATTGAACTAAACTCCTAATAGACACTTTCAATGTATGCAAGGAATTTTCAATTTGAATATTCATATTGCTATATGAAATATTTTCAAGGACCACTTATTTGATGTTGGTCATAAAGGAAAAGGACAAGGACCTTCAGATTTATTTTTTGAGAGAAAGAGTAGTTTCTTTCCTGTTCTCAAATTCTTATTAGATAGATACTCAAAGACTAGTTATAAATAATCATGAAATTCTGGAATTCAAACCTGAAAATAATGATTTTTTATAAGAATTTCATTAAATGTTATAGGGGACAGTTCCTGAAGCCATTATATCTACCCAAACCCTTTTCAGAACTTGTTTTCTATAGTTCTGCCTCTTTATACTTGATTTCTCAGTCTTTCAATCCATATTGCTGTAATAGAAAAAATATTTTAAATTGAATTGGTTGCATATAAAATAAAACCATCAATCTACTTAAAGATAAAATTTATTAGCAAATCATACATAGAATGGCTATGTTGTAGAAAATAATACAAAACTAAAAGTTTTATACTACTGGAAACATTTTTTTCCTCTGATAAGTGTAACTGGAAATTGGAACAGTACACAGGAAATATTCTGATTAATTGTAACCTTGTTGTTTAGTTTCCTGTTATATGTATGGGAATAAGTTGGATAATTTTAAAAAAAACAGAGTTTATTTAGTTGGAGACTGGAAGGCCAACCTGTTAGAAAAGTAAAAGGGCAAAGCACGTACATGTAGAAGAGAAAAACATAATGGAACCTTTGTAATGAAGTGCTATCATGGTAACTATTCCAGTCAAGTAAGAACAGCATTAATCTATTCATAAGAAAGTGACTCATGGCCCTGACTCCTTTTTGATGTCCACCTACCTCTCAATATTACCACCCTGGGGACTAATTTTTCAACAAATATATTTCAGAGAATATATTAAAACCTCAGAATCTATTTAAAAACAGGAGGCTGAAAACACAATTATTTTCAATGTTAAAGGATTATTTTACAGGTGTTTGTGCTTCAGAATTTACCAAATTACAATGGGATCCTATCATAAGTTTTAAGCCTGGCAACTGTGTATTTTCTTGCATTTTGTTGAATAGAATGAATTTAATAGCATGTTAGAAGTTTTTTGTTATTTAAATTGAAAGGTAATAAATACAAAATTCAAATGTGGTTATCTTTAGTTTCTGATATTATTAATGGACTCATATTTAATATGAGAATGGAAACTTTTATGTTTATTTTTGTTTGTATTTCTTATTTTTCAGGTTCTTCTTATATTATTCTTGTATAAATGAATGTTTTTAGATAATAGTTATAAGTATCTATAACTCCTTTTCAGTTTCTCTACTTTATATAAGGAAAATTTAATGAAATAGAGCACAAATTAAAAATCAGTACACTTATAAAATTAAATAAATACAATATTTTGGGAAGCCTAATAAAATAGTTGTCTGATGTATCAGATTAAGGAACATGTTAGTAAAATAACCTAATTAATTGTGGTTTGGGTAGAATTAGCCTAAGAATTTTTATCACACAAAAATATGGGGAACTTTCTGTAATCATCAGTATTCCCCAGAGAAACAAAACCAAATGGATTTGGTTCATGTGGAATTGAGTTATGTGTTGTGGAGAGTTGGCACATCCATGCACATATAGGCTAGCAGGAAAGAATTTCAATTAGTTTGAATCCAAGGGCAGCATGCAGACAAAACTCTTTCTTCTTGGGGAGATCGAACTTTTATTTCCATTGATGTCTTCACTAATTGAAGGAGGCCTCTGTATATTATTTAGGATAATCATATTTACTGAGTCTACTGTTCTGTTAATCTCATTTTTAAAAATACTTTCACAAAAGTATCTGGAAGAATGAATGTTTGATCAAACATCTGGTTGCTTTGTATTAGCCAATTTGAAACATAAAATAGTCCATCACAACTTCAGGCCCTGTCAATTTGGCACCCATACACATCTCCTAAAACCATATTTAATTTCCAAATTACCAAGGTCATACTTCCACCTAACATGATACAAATATATGCTGCAGACAATGCACTAGAAGAGAATATGGAATCACTGGGTGGTATTTACTCTTTTTCTTGATATCCTTTGATGTCTAATTGATGACTTAAATATTAAAATGTAAAATAAACAATGTTATAATATTGTGATATAAAATCAATTTATCCTATAACAGGAAAAATGGATAATAGAAGAAAAAAGAAAATTACAATACTCATTTATCTAACTCTTCTTGTGTTTGTAGCTGGTGTTTTTAATGATCTTCTTCTACTACCCATTCTTTTGTTTTCTTTCTCCTCAATAAGCATTTCAGCTGGGCATAGTTGGTTTTTTTTTTTTTTTTTGAAGGATAGCAAGGATTGAATTCATGAGCACTTGACCACTGAGCCACATCCCCAGTTCTATTTTGTATTTTATTTAGAAACAGGGTCTCACTGAGTTGCTTAGCACCTCACTTTTGCTGACACTGGCTTTGAACTCACAATCATCCTCTCTCAGGCTCCTCTGCTGCTAGGATTACAGTTGTGCATCACAGTGCCCAGCAGCTTCTTTTTTAAATTAGTTCATTATAGTCATGAATGATATTGTGGGTATTTTGACCTACTCATAAATGCATAGAACATAACTTGCACCAATTCAATCCCCAGTACTTCCCCTTTCCTACTTCTCTTCCCTCCTACTGATTCACTTGCTCTACTATTTTTCCATTTATTTGTTGTTTTTATACTTGGTGCATTATAGTTATAAATAAAGTGGAATTCATTCATTATAATGTATTCATACATGCACATAACATGTATTCATTTTAACTCCATAGTTACTCCCCTTTCACATTTTTCCTCCTTCCTCTTCAATCTCTTTCCTCTACCCCACTGTTCTCCCTTCTATTTTCATGACCTTCCTCATTTTTTTCCTTATGTCTATCTAGCTTCAGCAGATGAGAGAAAACATTAAATTCTTGACATTCTAAGTCTGGCTTATTTCACTTAGCATGATCCTCTCCAGCTTCACCCATTTTATCAGCAAATGACATAATTTATTTTTCTTTATTGCTGAGTAAAACTCCTTTGATTGTATGTATATATCACAATCACTTTATACATTTATCTGTTTATGGGTACCTATTCTGGTTCCATGACTTGGCTATTGTGAATTACACTGCTATTAATATTGGTATGTATGTATCATTATAAATGCTTATTCTAGTTATTGTGGATAAATACCAAGGAGTGCAATACTTGGATCATTTAGTAGTGATATTCCTAGTCTTTTGAAGGATCTCCATAATTGCTTTCCAAAGTGGTTGTACTAATTTGCAGTCCCACCAAAAATGCATGAGTGTACTTTTCCCCCCACATCTTCACCAGCTATTATTTTATTCTTGATGATTGCTGTTCTAACTGTAGTGAGGTAAAATTTTAGTGTTATTTTTAGTTGTATTTCCCTCATGGATGTCAAAATGTTTTCATATATTTGTAGATCGCATGCATTTATTTATTTTTTGAGAAGTGTCTATTTAGTCCATATGCACATTTATTGATTGGGGTTTTTTCTTTAAGTTTTTTAATTTTTTATATATGCAGGTTATTAATTCCCCAATGAAATAGTATCTGCTAAAGATTTTCTTCCATTCTGTAGGCTCTGTCTTCACACATTTATTTCCTTTAGTGTGCAGAAGCTTTTTAATTTGATGCCATTCCACTTATTGATTCTAGGTCTTATTTCTTGAAATTCAGGAGTCTTAGTCTTTAGGAACTTGGTCCCTGTGCCAGTATGTTGGAGTGTTGACCTATGTTTTCTTCTAGCAGTTGCTTTTTTGTTGTCTAATTCCTAGGTGTTAGGTCTACTTTGTATTGATTTTTGTGCAGGGTGAGGTATAAATATCTAGTTTCTTCATTCTACGTATAGATAGCCAGTTTTTCCAGCAGTGTTTATTAAAAAGGCTACCCTTTCTCCAAGGTATGTTTTTGGCACCTTTGTCAAGGTTAAGATGACTGTTAATACGCGAGTTTTTCTGTGTCTTTCATTCAATTCCACTGATCTCCATGCCTGTTTTTATGTCAATACCATGCTCTTTTGTTATTTTATCTCTGTAGTAAAATTTGAAATTTGATATTGTCATGCCTCCAGCATCACTCTTATAGCTTAGTATTGCTTTGATTATTCTGGGTCTTTTATTTTTCCAAATGAATTTTAGAATTGTTTCTTCTAGTTCTGTGCCAAATGTCATTGGCATTTTTATGGCAATCACTTTGAATCTATAGATCACTTTTGGTAATATCGCCACTTTAACAATACTAATTCTGCCTATACAAAAATATGGGAGGTATTTCCACCTTCTGAGACCTACAATTTCTTTTTCCCGTTGTTCCATAGTTTTTATTGTAGAGGTACTTCACATCCTTGGTTAGATTTGGTATCAAGTGTGTTATACACTTCTTAGAATAAATTTGGGAGTGTCCCCTCCCTTTCTATTGTATTTCTTGTATTGAGACTATTGTGAATGTAATTATTTTCCTAATTTCTCTCTCAGCAGAATCATTGTTGGGGTACAGGGAAGTCATTGACTTATTTATTTTGATCTTCAATCCTTCTATTTTACTGAATTTGTTTATTGGTCTGTATATCTTCTGGTGTTTTTGTAGTCTCTACATATATTATCATGTAATTAGCAAACAGATATTCCTACTTATTTTTTTCTATATGTAATTCTTTTATTTTAGTCTGTTCCCTGAATTCTCTAAAGTTTCAAGAAATATATTGAATAGAATTGATGAGAGTGGACATCTTTGTCTTGTTCCTGATTTTAGGGGATATTCTTTTAGTTTCTGTCCATTCATTATGATGTTTGCATTGGCTTTAGATTTGTTGTATATAGTTTTTATGATGTTCAGGTAAGTTCTTTGTATTCCTAGTTTCTTCAGTATTTTTAGCAAGAATGTGTCCTGGACTTTGTTGACTTTTCTGCATCTATTGATAAGACCATGTGTTTTTTGTCTAATTCTATTTATGTGGTGAATTACATTTATTGATTTGTATATGTTTGACCAACTATGCATCTCTTCAATGAAATGAGCCTCATTATTATGTACAATCATTAATATGATTTTTAAGAGAGAGAGAGAATTTTTTAATAGTTATTTTTTAGTTTTTGGTGGACACAACACGTTTATTTTGCTTTTATGTGGTGCTGAGGATCGAACCCAGTGCCCCACGCATGCCAGGCAAGCGCACTACCGCTTGAGCCACATTCCCAGCCCCATTAATATGTTTTTAAATGTAGAATGCTAATATTTTATTAAGAATTTTTATATCTAAGTTCATCAGGGATATTTGTCTGTAGTTTTTTTTCCTTGATATTTCTTAATATGGTTTTGGTATCAAGTGTGTTACACACTTCTTAGAATAAATTTGGGAGTGTCCCTTCCCTTTCTATTGCATGGAATAATTTGAGGGTTATTGGTATTAGTTCTTCTTTACAGATTTGCTAGAACACAGCTGAGAATCCACCTGGTTATGGAGTTTTCTTAATTGGAAGGCTTCTAATTATTGAGTCAATCTCATTTCTTGATATTGGTGTGCTTATGTTTTCTATATCCTCCTGGTTCAGTTTGGGTAAGACATATGTAACTATCAATACCCTCTAGATTTTCCAGTTTATTGGAGTGTAAATTTTCAAAATTGTCCCTAATATTCCTCTTGATTTCACAAATGTTTATGATATCTTCTTTTACATTTCTACATTTATTGATTGGGTTCTGCCTTTTTCTTTTAGATAGTTTGGCTAAGTATTTATCAATCTTGTTTATCTTTTCAAAGAACCAATACTTTCTTTCATTGATCCTTTGTATTTTTTATTCTCAATTTCATTACTTTTGACTATTAATTATATCCTGTCTTCTGTTGGTCTCAGAATTAGTTTGTTCTTGCTTTTCTAGGGCTTTGAGATTTAACATTAGGTTGTTTATTTGAGGTCTTTCTCTTTTTTTTATGTAGACAATCAGTATTATAAACTTTCCTCTTAAAACTGCTTCATAATGTCCTGGAGATTATGTTTTATCTCTATTTTTGTTTCTAATAATTGGTTTGGTTTCCCTCCTGATTTCTACTATGAACCATTTCTCCTTCAAAAGTACAATATTCAAATTCCATGTATTAAAATGATTTCTTTTTATTTTGTAATTGATTTCTAATTTTATTTCATTATTTTCTGACAATATGAAAAATTATCTCTATTTTTTATATGTTAAGTCTAGCTTTGTGTCCTAAAATATGGTATATTTTGGAGAAGATTCCATATGTATCTGAAAAGAAGGTGACCTCTGTTGGAGATGGATGAAATATTATATAAATGACTGATAGGTCTGTTTATTTAATATTATTTTGTAGGTCTGGAGAAACTTTTTTTTTTTTAAATGTGGATTAGCTATCTATTGGTGAAAGAAGTCTGTTGAAACAACCCAGTAGTATTGTATTTGGGGATAACTGAGTCATCATATATTGAGTAGGGTTTGCTTTATGTTAGTAAGTGTGCTAATATTTGAGGCAGAAATATTCACAATCATTATTCTTGCTGAATAGTTCCTTCACCAGTATACTATGGTAAAGACTTTTTATAATGTATATAAAAGAATGATGACAATGAATAGAATGTTCTAAGCAGGATCAAGGTTGAAATTTAAAAATGGTAAAATGATAAACTTTGTTTATCTTGTACATACAAGCTATCATTAATGTTTTATTTATTAAAATAATGAATTATCTGTCTTTTATTATTAATTTTTATTCTAAGACAGATTTGTGAGTTATGAGAATAGCTATCCTTGTTTGTCTTTGTACTATGTTTGCATTATATATCTTTTATAATCCTTTCATCTTTAGTCTATGGCTCTCTTTGCCTGTAAGGTGAGTCTTCTGTAAACAATACATGGGTACATCTTGTTTTCTAGTTCATTCTGCCAGTCTATATCTTGTAATTTAAGATTTGAGACCATTTTCATTCAGTGTTATTATAAAGAGATGATTACCATATTATGCTATTTTAATTTACTTCTAATATCTAATTCTTTTATTTGGCTATACTTGTAATATTCATCCATTTGCTGGCTCTAACATTTGTTTTTCATTATATCTACATGTAATATTTAATTGAATATTCTGAATAGTACTTAATTTGTAGTCAAAATTCTTTTAGTTTCTGCCTATATTAGAGGGTTTTTTCTAATTTTCAATTCTGAAGGATAGCTTTGCTTGATATAGAAATCCTGGTTGGCAAGCATTACCTCTCAGGACTTGGTATATACTGTTCTAATCCCTCCTGGCTTTTAGAGACTGAACTGAATATGAGGAGTATTTTGTATTTACCTCTAAATATGACCTGCCATTTTTCTCTTGTGGATTTAAAATTTTGTCCTTTTTCTGTGTAATAGGTATTTTAATGTGTCATGAAGAGAATAATTTCTGATCTTATTTATTTGGGATTCTAAAGGGTTCACATATTTGGACTTCCCTCTCATTCCCAAGCTTTGAAAATTATTTTGATATTATTTCACTGAAAGTATGATAAATTCCCTTAGTTTGTATCTCAGTATCTTTTTCTAAGCTAATATTCTAAGATTTGGTTTCTTAATACTATCTCATTTTTCTTGAACACTCTGGCCCTAGTCACTTATCATCTTTTCTTTTTTGTTTACTGGGTTTCAAGATTATATTCTTCATTTGATGCCTGAAAATCTGTGTTATACATAGTCTAATCTCTTGGTTATACTTTCAAATAAAATTTTTAATTTGATTTATTGAATATTTCATTTTCAGTATTTCCACTTAGTTCTTCTCCATAACCTCCATCTGTTTATTGCAGTGTTTTTTTCACTTTCTGTATTTTCTTAGTTCATTCTTTAGATTATTTTTAGTTCATTGATCATTTTAATTATCAACTCAATTTCGTAAAATGGTAGCCTATAATCCCTAGTCTCTATTACCACAGTTTGTTATGGAAAGTAGAGAGCATTATTTTGAGACCCTTTGAGTTCCTACTATGTGGAGACACTGTAAATGTCTCTATGGGATGTGCAGATTGCTAGAAGAATACTTAAATTTCTAACTTTTGAGTACCCAATCCTTGATTGTCATTTTCAAACATTATTACTAAACCTTACAACCGTACTGCAAGAGAGGTTTCATTACTTCTAATTTGCACATATTAATATTAGTTAGCCAACCCAAGGACAAACATGGAGAAAGTCTAGAAATTGAATTCTGACTCAAATTCTGTGTGTGTCTTTTTATACTACCACTATTCTAAAAGTAAGAACAATAGCAAAACACCCTCTTTCTTATATGCCTTAGAATCTATTGAAAAATAAAACGTGGGGTAAAGAAAGAAATATAACAAAGAACATTAAAGTGTAACATATATTTATATAAATCAATATTATATTGAAAAAATATGTCAATTACCATTCTTTCATAAAACTATAAAAATATTGTCTATAATTAGAGCTCTTATTGTGTGTTATTTCAGTTATTTTTTAAAGATATATATTTTGGAGCTTTCACCTTTTGATGTCTATTAAATATAGTACTTCCTCTGTTTTTAATTTCCTCTCTGACTCATGCAATAAACTCAGAATTAATTGCTAAATATAGATACCACACAAATGACTAGGGTTAATAATAACTTTTAGAATGTATCTGAAAGAATAATCAGAAAAGTTCTAAGTGTGAACAAGGTTGAAATTTTACAATGGTCCAATGATAAACTTTGTACATACAAACTATTTAGTAATGATTTATTCATTAAAAACAATGAATTCTGAGAGAGAATACCACAGATGACAAAGGAAATGTTATTATAGTCACTTTTAGTTCATTTTAAAAATAAATAAAGGAAATCATTAATTCATATATATTTGCAACTGCAGGAAATATTGTGTTCCCATTAGTATTACAAAGTTTAATGGGATTTGTTCATTCTTGCTAAGATTATAATTAACAATTGAGCTTCAAAATGACCTGAGAAACAGTATTTGTAACATTCTCAGCAAAAGGATGATCTCCACAGAAAAAATACAAAAAAAGCCAAAATATAATTTATGATTTTTTTCCATGAAATGTGGAGCTATCATAATAAACTAGCTAGAGAATTTACATCTTAATTAGTTGGCACATTAGTAGGTATAGGCAAATGGGATAGGGAATTCTCCCGAATTCAAGATACCAAACTACTGGTTCATAAACATTCATGATGGCAATAGAGAAGTGAGAGATAAACTTATTTAACAGTTAATATAATTCCTGGAAATATTAACCTGGCATAAGACAAATGTCTGCAACTTTTAGTGTAAACCTTCTGTATACAGATAATTAATGTAGCTTTGTACAGTTTCCTGCCTAATTACTTCAACATGAATATCACCATGATATCAATAATTAATGCAGCCTAGTTTTTGTGTCCTAATCTAAATTGGCTAGCTTGTAAAGTCCACTAATGGAAAGAGTTAGAAGTAAAGAAGTTAACATATACAAATGTATTCATGTATATGTATGTATGTATGTATGTATATGTATGCATATATGTACATATACAATATATGGAGAAAGATTTTAGAAAATTGGAATAAGGAAATATAAAAATATGAAAACATTCAGAGAAAACTAGTTGAAAGCAACAGGAGTGAAACTATATGTGTTTGTAGATATTCAAGTTTGAACAGTGTCATCTGAATATGTTTGGTGCAGAAATGATAATCTAATAAAAAACGTAACCCAACAAATTATTCATATTTAACAAAATATCTAATATGTTCTATGATCAAATTTTGACTTGATGTTACCCCATACCATAGCCTTATAACTGCCATAGAATAAACTTCAGATATTAATTTTATTTCCATAATAACTGATGTATTTTTTTCTCCACAAATCTCTCAGTAAAGGGACAATTAGAAAATGTAATTTTCATATCTCTGTTCTTGGCTTTGTGCGATTGGTATGAAAATTCCTAAGCTTTCCACATAGTATATTAGGAACACTATTGGTTTGAATAATAATTTTAGCATTTTCCATCATAGTACTGAAAGAAGGCTCTATATTGTGCAAAATCTTCTTTTACTGTATCAGCAGCAATTATGAGTGAATCAAGAATTGTCTGCAGAAATTACAATTTATTATTACTTACAATGATAGTAGTGATAATTTCCCATGGCCATAAACATATTTTAGTAATAGAGTAAAAATGAAATTTTATTAAAATCTAAAGTAATACCTCAGATTTCTATATTCTTAACCATGATTTGTGATACTACCATGAAACATTGTGTGTATCAGTTCCTTGTTCTTTAGTCATTTGTCTTTTAAAACACACACGCACACACCTTACAACCTGAACAATGGAGCAGAAATCAACATACCCAATGCTCATACATAACTAAAACTGTAAAAGACGTGCAAATGTTGAATAACAGAACCCAAGGTATGTTTTATAAAATATAATATTTCATACATGTATTAGTACTACCAATAGCACAATATTGCCAAATGAGGTGTAAATATATAATATATGTGCCATATGTATTATTTTATTCTGACTTTTCCATTTTGACCCAAAAGTGGTAAGTAAATATTTTACCCTTTGCTTTATCTGTCATGCTGTAGTGCCATCTGGGCTACTTAGTGCAATGTGAGCTGCAATCCCTGATAATTTACTAAAAGTTGTGGATATAAAAATATAATGTGAATTATGTCAACTTAAAATTTTTAATATAAATGATTTTTACCATTGTCAAATATCCCTTTAACAGGTACCACTACAATTGAAAAATATGACCTCAGGACCAACAATTGGCTGCATATTGGCACCATGAGTGGCCGTAGGCTTCAGTTTGGTGTTGCAGTTATTGATAATAAGCTTTATGTTGTGGGAGGAAGAGATGGTCTAAAAACTTTGAATACAGTTGAATGTTTTAATCCTGTTGCCAAAATCTGGATTGTCATGCCTCCCATGTCAACACACAGGCATGGCTTAGGTAAGAATTAATGCTATATAATTCATTAAGAATGTATAGTAAATATTTAAAAAAATGAACCATAGTTGTACATTTTTGGACTTTAGTCAAACTCTAGGTCAAAATGATTCTAAATGCTGAAAAGCTTAAGCAAATAGTAAAAATTCATGAAACTCTTTAAATGTAATAGATTACATATTTGTTAATCCTGCTTCCTTTATACCATTTTTAAAAGAGGATTCCATTTTAACAAAGATAGCAACTTTAGGTAGGTTATATTATTGAGGAACCTAAAATTACAACAGGAAGTTTTTTCCTAAGCTCAATATAGAGAGGAGACCATTTGATGATAAATATTGTTTCTAGTTAGATGAATTATGTATCTCCCCACAAGAATCAAATCTATATTTCTTCAAAACTCTTAGGATGCAGGTCCAAGGTAAAGTTGTTTCAGAGAAACCCTTTGGTTGAAAACAATTTTAACTTATACATTGCCCAGCAGTTTCCAAGAAGTTTAAGATAAATGAAGTAAGGACTTATGGAATAGTGGGAAATATTTATTCTCCTGAATATCTGTCAGGATACATCTTTCTTCATACTAGGTTCCATATGTTTGAGATGTCATAATGATGATTAAAAAACACCACAAGAATTGGATTTTTTAATAATGAACTTTTTATAGCTGAAATATGGCAGATCCAGGACTGGTATCACCCCTACCAATTATCCAGATAAATTGTTTCTGTCACATATGCACTATGTGATTATTAAGATTGGTTATGTCAGTATAGTTCTTACAGATAAGAAATCATGTCCTGTAGAAAAAAATCAGAGCAAGTTTATTTTCAATATAATTAATGTTATTAAAGAGGTAGGAAAGAAGATGAAGATACATCACTGAAAGGTGGATTGAGATGATGAATAAAGTGTAGAAAAACTCAATGATACGATTTCTCAGAACAGATAGGAAGCAGAGAACAAACTACTAACTAAATCTTAAAACTCAATGTCTGGTTAATTATCTCACAGTACTCTTTTATATATATATATTAAATAACAAGAGTTAAAGAGATATGGTACATTCAGTCTAGAATTCCAATTCCAGGTTTTTCTAAGATTGAATATTTTATCTACCTTTTGCATTAAAATAACACATTGACTTTATGCCAGAAAGAAAACAGTTTCCCATTTTTTTATTGCATACCTAGAAATGGTGCATTCTGTGACTTCTTTGACTTCAGTAGCAACAATAAATTTCTATGGTTAAGTAGCTATAACTAAAAGTTTTCTAGGGTAAGAAGACTATATTTAGCCTGGGATCAAATTGAGTAAATTATTTGCATGAAGGCAAAACCATTTGAGAATATAGCAATTTTTGAGTATTAGGTTGCTTGTGAAATGAAACAGTGCATATTGTGAATGACACTTAGTTGAATCCTAATACTATATTTATCTTATAGGTGTAGCCACACTTGAAGGACCAATGTATGCTGTAGGTGGTCATGATGGGTGGAGTTATCTAAATACTGTAGAAAGATGGGATCCTGAGGGACGCCAGTGGAATTATGTGGCCAGTATGTCTACTCCTAGAAGCACAGTTGGTGTTGTTGCATTAAACAATAAGTAAGTCCAGACATACATATTCTTTGTTCCCAAGTCATGTAATACAGAACTTCATAAACATGATCCATCAATAAATAAGCCTTTTAAGTGTTCAGAATATGTTTGTTATCTATCATAAAAGCATTTTGTTATAACTTTCCAGTCATTAAAATTAAAGTATTTGTTTAAAATACATATGTGATAAAATATTCTGTAGACCCTTGCTATTCAGAGTGTGGTCCTAGGACAGGCAACATCAGCATTCCTTGAGGTCCATTCAGTAATGCTGAATCTTTGCGTCAGAATCTATATTAAAACAAGATCCTCAGTAGAGGTATAGGAACATAAATCTGACACTCACTTTTGCAGCAATCAGGTCTATTTTTACTCTTAAGAAGCTAACACTTTTATATTAATATTTACTCTTTTAAAAAATATTTTTATTTGTAGATGGAAACAATCAATACCTTTATTTTATGTGGTGCTGAGAATCAAATCCAGTTCCTCAGATGTGCTAGGCAAGAGCTCTACCAATGGGCTACAACTCCAGCCTTAATATTTACTCTTGATTTATCAAAATTTTATCTGCCTCTATTTGTACAAAAGTATTTTTGTAGTTGCTTTGTTTCTTTGGGTTTTTTTTTTTTTTTTTTGGTTCTACAGTTGCTTTCCTGAGTGTTTAGGGTTTCCAACTATGGAATCCCACCTAGTCTTACTCTTCCTCAATATTTGACTTTGCTTGATCACTTCCCCAAGAGAGCAAGCCAATATACTAAAACTGATAATGTTAAAGGTTTTCAAGTGATTGAATTGTTACCAGATAGTTACAGGCTTTTTGAGATGGAACCTTTGGAGACAAATGATAAGCATATAGAAAGGGTTTGCATGATAATGTGTAATAAGCATTGTAATGCAAAAAAAGTACATGTATAAAGACATGAATTGGCATGAACACACTTTATATACAAAGATATGAAAAATTGTGTTCTGTGTGTATAATAAGAATTATAATGCATTCCACTGTTGTGTATTTTAAAAAATAAAATCAGTTAA
The DNA here is from genome assembly GCF_052094955.1 of Ictidomys tridecemlineatus. NCBI lineage: Eukaryota > Metazoa > Chordata > Mammalia > Rodentia > Sciuridae > Ictidomys > Ictidomys tridecemlineatus. Next base: position 44,621,196 of record NC_135493.1, read on the forward strand.
ATTTTAAAACATAAAATTTGAAAATATTAAAAAAAAGAATTTCAAACAATAGGTTGGATCAGTGGCAAGAAAAAGCCTTGTCTCTCTGTACTAATTATTTATAAAGCCAATACCTCAACATATAAATGATTTCAATGAAATTTCAACACAAATGGATTTTAAAATATTGCACAAAAAGACACAGGAAAGTTTTATATGTTAAAGGAGATCCATATTTACAATGTTTTAGAGCTTAAATTACATCTAAATCTATCTCTGGTATGACCCAAATGATGTCAGGTGATTCAGTAATACGATCTTCTATAGAGAACAGGTTGAAATTATCAACTTTGATTCATTTAATTTTGTTTTGATGAGTTGTTGTTATTTAAAACTCATTATGAAGGGTATTTATAGACATATGGTTCTATAAATGTTTATCATCTTTATTGTTATAAGAATAAATTAGATTAAAAATACTGTTCATCAAAAGAATTGGCATTTTAAAGTTAATGGGAGAAATACTATAGTCTAGTTCTTTTCCAAGCTAGAAAAATCCAGCTTATGCGTTCTATCCTTTTAATTATTTATTAAGTTAATAACTTCTTAGTGATAGATATTTTCATAATAAATAAAATGCTTCATGACAGGGATTCTGATACTGAGCAATTGGACCTAACTAAAATTGCAAGTTTACTAAGGTTGGTCTTTGGAATCATTTTCCCAAAACTTTTGGTATCTCCCTCCCTTTTCTGTTAATTTCCCATGGGTTCTTTTATCTATTTGTTAAAGTTATTTTGATGAAAATGGTGAAGGGGAGAGGATTAGGGTAGGATAGACCTTTACAGTTGCCCCCAGAAACTCTGTTACAAAATATTTAGGGACTTTAGAATATGAAAGCAGAAATGTCAGAAAATTGAATTACTTTATATGAGGTTATTTTGCTTTCATTTCTAGGCATGCACTTTGTTTATACACACACACACACACACACACACACACACACGTACAATTATATTTTTTCTAGGTTATATGCTATTGGTGGACGTGATGGAAGTTCCTGCCTCAAATCAATGGAATATTTTGACCCACATACTAACAAGTGGAGTCTGTGTTCTCCAATGTCCAAAAGACGAGGAGGTGTGGGAGTTGCAACATACAATGGATTCTTATATGTTGTAGGGGGTCATGATGCCCCTGCTTCTAACCATTGCTCCAGGCTTTCTGACTGTGTGGAAAGGTAAATTGTTTCTGTTTATTTTTCTGTGGGATCATTTGGTTATTCATTGTTTCAGAAACAAAACGATTTTTAAACTATAAGAAAGTAATCTTCCAAATAATTGTTAATCTTTTTTTTTTCAGTGGATTAGTCCTTTTTCGGCACTGGGGATTGAACCCAGGGGCACTTAACTACTAAACCACATCCCCAGCCCTTTTTAAATATTTTATTTAGAGACAGGGTCTCACTGTGTTGCTTAGGGTCTTGCTAAATTGCTGAGGCTAGCTTTAAACTAACCATCCTTCTGACTCAGTGTCCCGAGACACTTGGATTACAGGCATGTGCCACTCTGGCTGGCTTCTACTTGCTCTTACACTCAAAATATTTTGGAAAAAATCCTCCTTATACATTTTGTAGTCAGCATAAAACCTTAAAAGTATGATATCTTACTGTGTGATAATCACACAAAATAGAGACAAAAGTGATGAAAGAATAAGGAAATTTTATCCTAAGCTACGTTAGTCAATTCATTTACCAGAATCAAATGAAATTAAGTTTATAATTTCTAAAATCAGATCAATCATCAAAAGTATAAAGACTTTACTTCCTCAAAATATACAGGGAAAACTCCAATAGAATAGTTTTAGGAATGTTAACTCTATTGTTAATAGTTTTAGGAATGTTAACTCTATTGCAATAAGTATTTCCTTTCCCATAGGTAAGTTCTTTGAATGGGAGACATTCAGTGTGGTATATTGCTGAAAATAACCTGTACTTTGTAGTTCTATCAAAGTAGGTGGGAATTTCTGTCTAGAAAAAGGCCAAGGAGGTAAAATTTGGAGAAAGCTTTGTAAATGAGAGCATAAAGTTTGGGTTGAAATATAATTTGAGAAGGCAATTTGTTAATAGCAGATTGTCATATGACCTAAAATAACAAAGTAGACATTTTGGGACTTGATCTTGTAGACAAAGGAATATTTAAATGTGAGGGAATTGAAATATCATAAAGAAAGCAGTTTGGATGAAATTTATCCAACTATAGTAATAGTTGAATCATAAACTGTAGTAAGAAAAGACTTAAGGAAGAAAACTAATATTTTACTTGTGGGAAGCATTAATATTGAATCATAATAAGTAATTATATCTAATAGTTTCTTACTTACATATTATTAATAGTTTTTTACTTACATATTATTTATTAAACAACAGCCATCCCAATGGTTGTGAAGCATCGTCTCATTGTGGTTGTAATTTCTATTTTCCTAAGGATTATTGGTTTTGAGCATCTTATTGGATGCTATTAGACTTTGGAGTATCTTTTTTAGAGTAATGTCTGTTGAAGTGCTTTGCAATTTTAAAAATAAGGATGTTTATTTTTGTTATTCAGGTAAAAGGATTCTTTACATATTATGGAAATTAATTGCCTGTCTTATATGTGATTTTCAAATAATTTCTCCATTGTATTTCCTTTTCACCATATTGATAATGTTTGTGATGCAAAACATTTTAAATTTTGATGGAATCCTATTTATCTATTTGTATTCTTTTAAACTATATTTTTGGTGCCATATCTAAGAATTGCTTGCCAAATACAATGTCAGTAAGCTTTTCATCTATGTTTTCCTCTTAGAATTTTATAGTTTTGGCTCTTTGATCCATTTGAGCTAATTTTCATGTGCAGAATAGAGATCCAACTTTATTTTTGCATTCTGATATCCTGTTTTCCCATCAGAATTTCCTGAAAAATCTCCCCTGCCTCATTAGATGGTATTGGCTCTATTTCCCAAAATTATTTAACTATGAATGTGGGGATTGTTTTCTGAGATCTCCATTCTCTTCCACTGGTCTTTTATGTATTTATAGCAACACCACACTGACTGCATTAGTGTAACTTTACAGAGAATTTTGAAATCATAATGTGTGAGATTTCCAACTTTGTTTTTCGATATTATGAATCATCCCTTGTTACCTCATGTGGAGTTATGATGCATTATTATATTTCTGCAAAAAAATGTCATTCATCATTTGTAAGGGATTGTAATTGATCTGTAGATCAAATATTAATATTAACTCCTCCAATCCATAAGCATGAGGTATCTTTTCATTCATTAGTAATTTCTTATTTTCCAGTTTGGATGCCTTTTCTCCTTCTCCTCCCCTTCCCCCTCCCCCTCCACTTCCCCCTCCCCCTCCCCATTCTCCTCCTCCTTCTCCTTCTTCTCCTTCTCCTGCTCTGGCTAGAATTTCCAGAAATGTAGTGAACAGAACTGTTGAAAATGAGCACCTTTTCTTGTTCCTGACCATATAAGAAATTCATTTTATAATTAAATACAATATTAGCTCTGGGTTTTATATATAGTCTTTATTATATTGTGGTGTATTTCTTCTGGTTTTATTAGTATGTTATCATGAAAATATGATTAATTTTGACCCATACATTTTTCTACATCAATTGAGATGATCATGTATATATTTTTCTTCATTTTGTTATACTGGGAGTATTTTGTATAATAAAACATCCTGAAGTCCAGAAATAAATTTCACTTGTTTACAGTTATTCAATAGGTTGTATAATTTGGTTTCCTAGTATCATGTTGAAAATTTTACATCAATATTTATTAGAGATATTGTTCTGTAGTTTTCTTTCCTTGTAGGGTATTTTTGATTTTATAAAACTTATGAAGAACTGATAGAGTTTAGAATTATTACTTTTTATTCAGTTTTGGGGGCATTTGAGGATTAATGTTAATTTCCTTTAAATTTTAAGAAAGCAATATAATCCTAGAGATTTCTTTGTTGAAAAATTTTTGATTATTGGCTGAGTCTCATTTTGTTGTTAATCTATTTATATTTTCTACTTCTTCATGATGCAATTTCAGTGGGTTGTATTTTTCTAGGAATTTTCCCATTTCATCTAATTTATCCAAATTATTGGAGTAAAAACATTCATACTAATTTCATTTATTAATGTATTTTTGTATTTATCAATGGACCTTTATTTTATTTATTTATATGTGGTGCTGAGAATAGAACCCAGTTCCTCACACATGCTAAGCAAGCACTCTATTACTGAGCCATAACCCCAGCCCCTCCTAGTAATTTTTTATTATTTCTTTTTTCTGAAAAATTAGTATTTATGTCACTTATTTCACTGATTCTAGTGAATATTTTCTCTATTTGCTTATTATAAAAGAATTAAAATTTATAAACATTTTTATCATTTCAATGAACCAACACTTGCCAAGCATGGATCTGTAATCTCACTTACTCAGGAGGCAGAGGCAGGAGGATTTCAAAGATGAGGCTAGCTTTAGCAACTTAGTGAGACCCTGACTCAAAATAAAAAGGACTGCGGATGGAGACCAGTGATAACACACTCCTAAGTTGGATCCTTAGTGCCAAAAAGGAAAAATAATAATAAAAAAAACAACTTTTGGTTTCATTCATTATTAATATTCTTTAGTTTTTCTGTTGACTATATTATTTATTTCTGCTCTATATTATTTCCTTACTTCTGTGCTTTGGATTTAGTTTGCTTACTTTTTTCTAGTTTTTAAATGTAAAGTTTGTTGATTTGCAAACTTTGGTTTAAATACAGCATTTTTAGTTATAAATTTTCCACATAGCACTGTTTTCATTGCATCACATAGGATTTGTATATCATGTTTTCCTTTTCATTTCTATTAAAGTATTTTATAGTTCTTCTTGTGATTACTTTGTTTTATGGCACTGGGGATTGAATCCAGTGGTTCTTTATCACTGAGTAACATCTCCAGTACTTTTTATTGTTTATTTTGAGACATGTTTGTTTACAGCCATGCTAAATTGGTGAAGCTGAGCTGGCTTTGAACTTGTGATCTTCCTTGCCTCAATCTCCCAAACCACAGGTATTACAGGTGTGCACCACCACACCTAGCTCTTTGTGACTTTTGGTTTGACTCATTTGTTCCACAGGTTCATGGATTTTTCAGTTTTATTTTTTAATTTGCAGTTTATTTTCTTTGTGACCAGAAAAGAATATCTTGGAAATTTTTAATGTTTCAACTTATTAATATCTACTTTGTCTCCTAAAACATACTCTATTCTTTATGATATTCCATAGTCACTTACATGTTCTGCTATTGTTGGCTGGATTGTGGTACATAGATGATAGATAGATAGATTTCCTACTGAATTACTGACATCAATTTTAATAATATATTGACAAGACAAAAATTACAAAAATGTCACATTGGATTTTCTTTATATTTAAGAATGAGGCTTATGTCTGTGTTCATTGTTTATATCCATCAGCAACAACACTGGAATTATTATAGTTTCAAGTGGAAAAGACCTTTAAGATCTAGTTTATCCCTATCACTTTACAGATGTAGAAGCTGAGGCTTCTCTTGTTAAATAAAAAACAGTAGCAGAAGGATTTTTCTTATATGTGGAGTTTGTAAATGTATGAAACTAATCATATTTGACTTTCCATTTTGGTGTAAAATCAAATTTGTTATGTTACATTAGGACATTTGGCAGAATTCAAGTCAATAATTTCTTCTTTTATTCATAAAGAATTTCATGATAAAATTATCCAATTTTAGGAATTGTGTGTATGCATTGTGTGTGTGTGGCTAGAAGGAATCATGGTCTCCTTTTAGAAAGACTCAAAATATGTAGTAGATACAGTTGTTAAAAGAATATTGAAATAAATTAAAAGAAGTGTAGAAATTTTAAATTACCTAGATAATTTATGGATTCCTTTTGTAAACCTCAAAAAGTTAAATGCATCTACAATTCATAATTTCTGCCTGTCAGAAAATTTACATATACATATTTATAATATATGTATATATGAAAAATACATATACAAACTTGTCATAAAATATATATCTCTAGTTTTTTTATTTTAGCTGTACTGAGGAATTGAATTATATTTTTATGTAAAATATGATTCTGTAACTAAGAACCATGTGTCTTCAAATTTTTAAAGTATTTTTTAGTTGTAGATGGATACAATACCTATATTTATTTATTTATTTTTATGTGGTGCTGAGAATCTAAATCCAGTGCCTCACATGTGCTAGGCAAGCACTCTATCACTGAGGTACAACTCTAGCCCTCTATAGTCTTTTTATGAGTTACTTGATTGTAGACAACACTAAAACATCTATAATATAAACATAATATTAATATAATATTAGGGAAAACATTGATCCAAAGTACAAATGAATCCATGGAAAATTATTGTTATTTTAAAATTTTATTTGTGCTTAAAAAGTATGGTGAAATGTGTTTTAAGCAATATCCAGATAATAATAACATGAGGAAGATTTGGGTTATTATTTATAAACATGCAGAAAACTCTTGGGTTATTGGATGCAAATCTGTAAGGAATTCCTTTAGTGACTTCTGGTTCACCATTCCTACATGTTTTTACATTGAATGTTACTGAATGCAGCCTCAGTTAATAATAGCTGGTGTTTTGAAGATCCACATAGCTAGAGCAAATAACTATAGATATTCTGGTTGTGGGTCATCTTATATCAGAAATCAAGTTGATATACTACATAACAATAAATTTTAATGGGTATTGAAGTTGCTTAGTTACTTACTGTTTTCAAATAGTATCAAGTATATTCTTGGATATGAGGTCAACTTCAGATAGAAACTGATATCAGATGATTTAAAATATAATTAAAGGTGCAGGGCATGGTAGTGCACATCCCAGTGACTCCAGAGACTAGGCAGGGGGATTGTAAGTTCAAAGCCAGACTCAGTAAATTAGTGAGGCCCTAAACAACTTAGTGAAACCCTGTCTCAAAACATAAAAAATAAAATAAAAAAATAAAAATAGCTGTGGATGTAGCTCAGCAATCCTCTCAGAATGGCAATTGTTAAGAATACAAGTAACAATAAATATTGGTGAGCATGTGGGGGAAAAAGGTTCACTCATATATTGCTGGTGGGACTGCAAATTGGTGCAACCAATCTGGAAAGCAGTATAGAGATTCCTTAGAAAACTTGGAATGGAACACCATTTGACCCAGTTATTCAACTCCTCCGTCTATACCCAAAGGACTTAAAAATAGCATACTACAGTGATTCAGCCACATCAATGTTTATAGCAGCTCAACTCACAATAACCAAACAATGGAAACATCAAACATCAATGGATGAATGGATGAAGAAAATGTGGTATTTGTCCACAATGTAGTATTGCTCAGCCATAAAGAAGAATGAAATTATGGTATTTGCCAGTGAAAGGATGGAACTGGAAACTATCATGCTAAGTGAAATATATCTAATTTTAAACAAAGGCCAAATGTTCTCTAATTTGTGGATACTAACCCCAAACAGGGGAGGTTGGGGAGAAGGATAACAGTAAAACATTGGATTAAACAAAAGAAAATGTAGATAAAGGTGGGGGAGGGGATTAGGAAACACTAAATTAATAGGTAATAACTTTCCTAGACTTGTATTTGAATACATGACCCGGGTAACTCCACATCATGTGCAACCGCAAGAGTCTGATCCTAAATAGAATAAATTATACACTGTTTATGTACAATCTGTCAAAATGCATTCTATTGTCATGCATAACTAAAAATAACAAATAAAAATTAAAACAAACATAAAAATATAAATAAAAAGGGCATGGTATATAGCTCTCTCTCTCTCTCTCTCTCTCTCTCTCTCTCTCTCTATATATATATATATATATATATATATATGATATTAAAAGAGGAGACAATATGAATATATAAATACATTAGTAGATGATAAATGAAAGTTAAGTTTATAAAATAAACCATAAATAAATCTTTCATTGGGCCTTTATAACTAGGTCAACATAAAATTAGAGAATTCCCAAGTATAGTTTTGTGAATTTTCTTAATTTTTATCCCTTTTAAGTCTCAGTATTATGTGTGTTTTAAACAGGCTTTAAAGTTTAAGAAACAGTTCCTAGAAAGTATTTTAATTAATATTACTTACTGAATTCTTGTTTGCATACTGAAAATGTTTTGATATAGCAGTTAGACTAAAATAGAAGCAAACAAACAAGCAAAAAAGCTCCTAGACTCCTGTATAGTTGAATAAGTACCCTCAGAAGAAAAAAAAAACAGGATAAAATTATACTCATTCTAAGTGTAAATAATATTAAAAGCAAGGTACTACATTTTATTCAGCACAAATAAAATTTTTAAAAAACAACAATTGTCTTTAGGTTTACTTTCAAATGTGAGCTTTCATGTAATTAGGATTAGGCTTCCCAAGAATAATTTTCATGAACAAAGAATATGAAATTAAATACCTCCCCAACCAAAACACTAAATGAGAGAGTGGACAATTTTTATATGTGCTATGATTCCAATATGTGAATTTTCTTCAAAGATAATCTGAGTATAAAGAAATTCATGGTATTTAGGAAACACTTCTTTGATATGCTTTGAGAGACCTCTGGTGGCTGATGAGAATTCTGTTATATATGTATCCTTAACACTATTAGCCAACTAACACTTGATATTTATAATGTGTTTTTAATTTTGTGTATCTTTAACACTATTAGCCAACTAACACTTGATATTTATAATGTGTTTTTAATTTAGTGTTTTAGATAAATGTGTATTTTATTAATGCCCATTATTTTATATTTTAACAATATTGCATTTTCTCTCTGAATTGTCTTCCTAAATCTCTTTAAGATATGATCCAAAACATGATTCATGGTCAACAGTGGCACCTCTGAGTGTTCCTCGAGATGCTGTTGCTGTCTGTCCCCTTGGAGACAAACTGTATGTGGTTGGAGGATATGATGGACACACTTATTTGAACACTGTTGAGTCATATGATGCTCAGAAAAATGAATGGACAGAGGTACTCTCATAAAATATTCAAATTAGTATGTTTCAATTTTAGTAAATTATTTTAAAATTTGTTTTTGGAATTAATTTCATTCTTTTCCTTTCTAGGACCTAACCTGGCCTTTTGTTGAGATTGATAGTATGTGTTTTATCTATGTCTTAGAGAACTTATAGTTGATTTAGAGAATTGTTAGTTGCTTTAGCAGGTCATTACTAGGATACAGCAGCACTTATATGAAAGAGAAAAGGCTTGACTCAACAGGAGCATTACTCTCACAGATAGGAAGTGAATCAGCTGGGCACAGTGGTACATGCCTGTAATCCCAGTGGCTCTGGAGGCTGAGACAAGAGGATCACAAGTTCAAAGACAGCATCAGCAATTTAGCAAGGCCCTAAGCAACTTCGACTCTGTCTCTAAATAAGATATGAAAAAGGACTAGGGATGTGGCTCAGTGGCTAAGCATCCCTGGCTTCAGTCCCTGGTACTGGGGGAAAAAATAAAATAAGGCAGTGAATCAGATTGAATAATTCAAGAGCTTCACTCTGGTTAACCTTTTATGTTTGTATTTTAAGTTGAGAAACAATGATCAATATCTTATTCCACAATGCCTGCCCTAATAAGACAGTTGGTGACTAGAAGAAAAGCCTTCAATCTTCTCCTCATAGAGACTGTGTAAATGGCAATACTCCTAACTTCAGTCATTCAAGGAATTTAGTACACAGCAAGAGACCAGAATTAAACTCCTCAAAAGAGCTAAGGATCTAATAGAACAAATTCCAAGGATGCAAAAAAGAAAACTGAAAGTACATCTTGGAGATTGTAAAGAAAAATGTGACTCTTTTGACCATTTTGCCAGTGACTAGCCCTAAATTGATCCCAAAATATATATATATATATATATATATATATATATATATATTTATTCTGCTAAGTAAATTGTGGGTTGATAAAAATTATATAGGATTAACTCTTTACCATCAATGCAAACTGGCAAATCTCCTATTTAGAACTCAACTTTACCTTGCATGAAACTGACTTCATGCCACATTGCATTTTGTTGTGCTTTAAATAAATATTTATTAATATAATGACAACTGATAATGGGTTTTCTTCTCCTTCCTCCAAAAATTTGAAGAGTCTCACACCCTACCATGTAGGTAACTTCTTATTTTAGCAAAGCTTGGTACCAATCAGAGATGGAAAATAAGTAGCAAATAAGGTTTTAGCTCAAATACAATAATCAAAATGTTTGACTAAACTTATGGAATTGAATTTCCTGAAGATAATAGACCAGTAGCTAAGAGAACCCCATTCTGTTTCTGGTTGTCACTGTTATATTGTGTGACAATGAAAATAGGGAAATAAATACCAGGGAGTAGATTTACAAGTATATAGGATAAATTATTTTCATTAATAATTTTATTAACCCTTCAAAAACATTGAAGTGTTAGTGTTATTCTCAGCAAGTTTTCAAGTATGAAAATTATCAGAGAGGTGAAACTTACCCAAGATCACTTAATCCACAAACTCAGGTTTATGCCATCTAAAATCTATTTTTTTTCCCTACACTACACTGTTGTCTGGTCTATAGTTTCTCTTATCTTTCTGTATGGTGAAAGTTGGATCAAAATAATCGCTTTTCTCAGTCCCAACATTCTATGTCATGCTAAAGACAGAATTCAAACCTTATTTCTTTTCATGTTTTTGTTTTAGGAGGTGCCTGTTAATATTGGAAGAGCTGGTGCATGTGTTGTGGTGGTGAAGCTACCCTAAAGCTATCTTTATCAAATAGAATGAAACTGGATAACTGCAAGAAGCATAGTAGAAAAAAGGGAGAAAGAAGTAATATGTTCTTTTCTAAAATTAATAAGCAAACTCGAAATTTGTTTTGTCATTCTAATATATACTTAGAATTGCTCTCATTTTTGAAGCCGACATAAGTTTTAAATATGAATTGTAGACAAATATTAAGTGCATATTTTGTCATAGTTAATAATATAGAGAAATCCAATAGGCTAGGTTTAACCTCATTAGTATAAAATGGTAAAATACTTAATGAAAATTGTTAGTGATCAAAGTGTGAAGATAATATAAGCATTAAGAATTTTCAAATTAAGAGTCTGACAAATGAAAAACACTTTATTTTTTAAAAAGGTACTCTATTATCCAAAATATAACAATATAAAATAATGCCTGAAGCTTAAAATATAGAATATGATTTTCATCAAGACACTATAGTCTTATTCAAACCGCACCGAAATAATGATATTATATCTTACATTTCTCAAGATGAAAATATTTCCTGTGTCAAGTCTAAAAAATGGTGCACTGTTATAATTTGTTATGCTGATCACAGTATGTCAAAATTTTCACAAGCTTCATTACTCTTTTCAGTAACTATTTACCAGAAAATGCATTCAGATTTGATAGTTCTTACCATACCGTTACATTAATTTAGTTACCAGTAAAATATTATTGTGGTGTTACATATATAATCTACATCGTAAAACAGTGAATGTTTATCATATTGATACCAACTGTGACATTAGCTTCAGTATATCAGGTCCTCCCTTACAAGAAAAGTATTATTGTCATCAAACATTTATGTAAACTCAGTATATACATACCATTAAGTTAAATGGGTTTCAAAACCAACAATTTTAAGTGCATTAAAATTGAGAAAATGTTATTCAATATTCACACATGGAAACATCAAATGTTTTATATGCATAGTCCATGGTCCATTTTGTAGCTATCTTTTATGCACCAACACATGCTTTTCTGTTAACATTATATTTATCCAACTGAAAAAAGGATAATTGTAGTAAAACACTTTTCAAATTAATATAGAGTAACAAAAATAGCTATTTGAATAGTATTTTAGATTTAAATTTTTATTTCCAATTAGTCCATTTAAATATAAAGCTATTAAGGGAAATTTTAGAAAAACTCTTTATGAAACCAACTTTTCAGGTAAATGTTCAATTTTAGAATTTCCGCAATATGTTCTTTTAAAATGGCTTTGTATTGTAGATTATGAAAGCAGCAAATAAAAATCCAGAGAAATACTTATAAAATGTACTACTACCTATTAAATTTTTAAAAACAACAACATAAGTTGTACAAAAGTATTTGTACTTTGACAAGTTGAATTTAAATAAAACAAATTTCCTCTGGTTATAGAGTGTGCCTTTAGAATATGTCAATGTGTCCTAAATATTCCTTTGATGTTATATTGCCACAGTAGCTGAAATATTTAAATACAAAAATAAAATCCCCTTCCTTTGCTTCTCACACTTACCATGGTCTCTAATCTAAATACAGGATTGTAGACTTTTCCAGTTCTGGAGGGGAAGATGGAGACATAAAGAAGCCTTAAAGCACATATGCAGCCCGTTGGATCTTCTGAATTAACATTTTACCCAAACCAATACTAGAGTAAAGTTAAACATTTATACATAGCACACTAGTTGGCCTATCAAGTTAAATGAGTTCAGTAAGTAAGGGACAGAACAAAAGACCTATTACAGCCTGGTTGTAATAGGTCCAGAAACAGTTATGTGGCACCAATATGCATACTGTGCCATGCCTGGTTAAGCAAACTGAGATTGAATATCATCTTCTTGATGGTCGAGATGGGCTTGCTTCAGCTTAAGCATATTGACTTGTAGGAGACAAACATATGTTACCCAGGGCTACCACTAAACAGCTGCATTTGAAAGTCACATTCAGGCTATTGAGGTCTACAGTGAGATTCCAAAATCTGAGATTTTTGAGCAAAAGGAATGGAGAGTTGCAGAGGCCCAGGGCACTAAAGCATAACTGTACTTGTGTTAGTCAAGGTTAATTGGTAAAAGGAGGAATAGGGACAAGGCACTTGCTACCATGCCTTTAGATGATAGTTTAATCACACAAATATAGGAAATGGAGTTATTAATTTATATATTTTTTCAACAAGTATAAGGGTTGACACATTTAGAAACTATGATTAGAAAATGCTGTTTCTTGATTTAATCACTATGACCATGTTCAGAATCCCCTGGACATCATCTGATCAACAACATAATTAATATCTATTTCTACAGAGTATACAGGAACTTCTAAATACCTTATATACCATACAGCTGTGGCACTAAACTTATACCTTGTTATACCTTGCATAACTATGCTATCCATCAAGTGGATAGATGTGGCTCAAATGTGGCTTCTTCCTTGTTTTATGTGGAGGGAACACTAAAGGCAATTTCTTCTGAAGTCACAAATGCAGTTGTAATATTGTAAAATATATGTTGTGTTTGTCTCCATTTCCTTACATACCAATCCTAAAATCCTTTGAATCTCCAGAGTGATGAGTGATGACTGTTTTCTTGTGTGATAATAAGGTAACTGATGGCTGGAAGCCTCCAGGAAACTTCGGGATGGATCCTGTCACAAAGACCAAAGCATCAGAAGGTTGAGAATTTTCAGCCCCATCTCCAGCAAGTAGTGGAGAGTCTAAAGTTTATCACCAATGGTCAATTATTTAATCAATTATAACTGTACACACACACACAAAAAAAAAAAAACACACACACACACACAAAACACCAAAGACGGATTTGGGGATACTTGTTGACTTCTGATCACATGGAGGTTCCTGGATGGTGCTTGCTCAGAGAGGGCCTAGGAGTTCCATACTTCTTCTTCCATATCTTACCCTACCTATCTCTTCATCTGATATTCATCAGTATCCTTTGTCATATCCTTTATAATAACCTAGTGAATGTAAGTAACAATTTCCCTGAGTTCCATGAGTCATATAGAAAATTAATGGAACTTGAGGAGACACTAATAGGAATTCTAATTTACTGCCCGCAGCCAGCGCCGGCAGCTAAACTAAGAGGTCATTCCAGTGAATTTCCTAAGGTATCAAATAAAACACAGACACACAATTTACCTTTAAGTTCAAGTCCCAGGATGGCTTCTCTGCGCTCGGCCTCAAGCTCCCCAAATGGGAGAGCAAGGAATGTCACAAGAGGCTGGTGAGAGAGAGCTAGCACATTTTGGAGTAGTCTTTTATTGGGGGGACTCTGGTTCTTAGAAATTTCCATCCAGAAAAGGTCAAGAGGGGCAAGGTTACAAGGATAGATAAGGTAACTCAATCTCTGGGGATGTAGGAAGGCACGCCCACATATGAAGACATATTTGTCTGCATTTTTACTACTCTCAAGATTGGAGCCACCATCTACAGCCACTTGAAAGTGGCAGACCACTGGAAGTGACCAACAGGGCCTCAACCAATCAGGAAAACGCTGGTCACATGACGTGGAGGCCTCCCACACTAATTTATATCCAGTGGATCAGAAACATGAGTGAAACAACTTAGGGCTTGTAATTGATTTCTAAAAGTGGGGACAGAGTACTGAGAACAGAGACCTCCAATTGTAAGAGTTGATGCTGTCAACTGTGAGATGCTATCAAAATTGAATTGAATTAGAGGACTTGCTTGGTTTCTTTAGGGGGAAACCCTCCACATTTGATAGCAGCAGCATTTTGTGTTGTGAGAGTACAGTGGGGAGAAACTAAGTTTTTTTTCTTTCTATATCCACAGAGTGATTTATCCAAAAACCCATGGATTTTAGATTTGCTCTTGTTTTAGTCATTTCTTTTTTCTGTGCTATGACTAAGAGGACCCAACCAGAAAAATTACAGAAGAGAAAAGTTTATTTGAGGGCTCACAGTTTCAGAGGTCTCAATCCATAGACAACAGCCTCCATTCCTCAGAGCTCAAGGTGAGGCAGAACATCACAGCAGAGGGAAGCAACAGAGAGAAGTGGCTCACAAAAGATCAGAAAGCAGGGAGAGACTCCATTTGCCAGATACAAATATGTATCCAAAGCCATGCCTCAAGTCCCACCTCCTCCAACTTTGTCTTACCACTTCAGTTACCAATCAGTTAATCCCTATCAGGGGGATTAATGCACTGATTGGGCTAAGACTCTTACAACCCAATCATTTCTCCTCTGAACCTTCTTGCATTGTATCACATGTGAGCTTTTGAGGAACACCCCATGTCCAAACCATAACATTTCTTGAGTTCTCAAATAAGACTTGGACCCTATGATTTTATTCCAGGGAAAGAAAAAGACTATGAAACATGTTTTCTCAGCAGTCACCATTATTTGTCCACTTTTTCTTGCCACGTTCATCTGAGGTGAAAGGGACAGGTTTTCTAATTAATTTTCTGGACTGTCCAGGACTCTTCTATGAACTCAGATGGATTTCCAAGCCTAATTGACTCTTTTTTTAGCCTCTTTCAGATTTGACAAAACTGACATAAGTCTAAGTGAATTTATGAAGGTATATATTTCAAAGAGCTCTGTCTGATTTTATCCCTCCAGGCCTGTTTTAAAATAATGTGAAGTGTGCTCTGATGACTAGAATTTCTGTTATCACTAATTAATATTGTGGTATATTAATTGATACCAAAATAAGAATGTAAAAATGTAAAACCTGTACAATACTTACATTGAAAAACCCAGAAATGTTCTCTTTCTTATTGTTTTGGAAATCTTAGCCAAAATCCCTAAATGCTGAGGCCCTTTCTCACTAACCTGACTTGTTAACTCAAAAATCTATTCCACTCACTAATTTTGTTAGAAAGGAAATACCTTTACTGCTACTTGTGTGCCAGTGTAATGAACTGACATTTGAGATGGGGTTTTCCTTACTTCTGAGTTTACTCTTATCCTGTAACCATTTCCACTTTAGGCCATTATAGTTCCATTCAAAAGTTCTAAAACTAAAATCTTAAAAATTTTGAAGATTGTAAGCCTAAAAATGTTTCAATAAAATATTTTATTGAAAATGTATATTAAGTTAAAAGCAGGTGTTTATGCTTCCCTACTAAATATACATAAAGATACCATGGGCTTGGAAGACATGTGCCTTGGGAAGAAGATTGTTGACAAAGCAAGATAGACAAGAATGTATGTGGGGCATAGGAAGAATTGTCATATCCCCATCTTCATTGACTATGTGCTAGATGCAAATAAATCTCCTGGTAAATTTCCCAGAAATTTTCTAACATAAAATCTAGGGTGACAGCAAGCCTTATTTTTTAAGATCAAAACTAAGGTGACAGCAAACTTTAGCACTATGTAGAAGTAGATGTAAAATAAAAATAATTGTGTAGCATGTGTAGGTGAAAATTGGCTGAAAATCACCTCTGAGTTTCTTGTGGTCATAAATGGGGTAGAGGAAAGTCCAGGAATTTAACCGGCCCCCTAAATAGGTGTAAATATACCTATAGACCTGCAGAGTGGTCTTGTAGCTGGAACAATAGTTTTCCTGATACAGAGTATATGGAATGGAACAACAAAAAATGACAATTAGAAAAAGAGGACTTTATATTTATGTACATATGACAGAATAGTAACACAGAGAAGCCCAGATGGACAGAGAGTTTCTCAAAATGATTGAGATCATATGATTCATTTCTGTAAACTTTAAAAAATCATTATATGCATATGTGAAAATACAAAACAATGAACTGCAAGGATATACACGAACCTCATAGTAATGGCTGATTCATACACACACACACACACACACACACACACACACTCCTCCAAACACACACAAAGACTGGAAGTAACTATGGCAAAATTATCAGAATTATGCTGATATCAGAATTCAGTATCTTGTAGTGTTTCATTCAGAAAGAGGAGTGGGGCCAACCCTTTAATTTTTGCAGGAATCAAATAATATGTTTTGTTATGAATTGCAAAATCTCAAATAAGTAATTACATATGTGTTATAGTTATGACTTTGCATTCATAAAGTCAGAAGGCATGTTTGTTTTTTTAAATTAAATCAATGGATACAAAATTGGGATATTTATTTTCCTGGCTCTCTTTCTGCCATGATACATTTTGGCATTGGAGTGTTTTATAGAAAGCTAAAGCTTTTGATAAGCATCCCTTTCTCATAACTACATATTTATTTGAATTTCAGTAACTATTTCTTCCTCTTATCTTTCAGGTTTAGGGATAATTCAGACTACCTACCATTACCAGTTCTTGGATCCTTCGTTAAACATTTTTTTTTCCTAAATATCGTGTCTATCTTTCATTTGAGCTGCCTTCCATACAAAATAGACTTTGGATGGATTCATCTGCATCAGATGCTTCTTAGAATAGCATTTTTTCTATCATTATGTTAGAATAAGGCAGAGTTTGGACCAAGGTCAAAATCATGAAATACACTGGGTACAGAAAGTGGTACAGAATATCCTCTTCTACACTGAGTTGACAGCTAAATTGTAGTAAATGCATACTATTTTCTAGGTATTACATTAAATAATCTCTGTGCATTACTTCATTTTAATCCCATTACATCACTAGAGAGATTGATTTTAGTCACATCTTACAGATGAGATAACTGAAATTTGGATATTAAATGACTAGAGAACTACTAAGCATCAGAGCCCTGTTTGGCTCTTAAGAACATGAAAATGATATTATTAAGTACCTTAGAGATCTATTATCTGGAAATGATAGTTGAGAGGCTAAAAATATCAATAAGATAGAAATAGATGGCCATATATGAATAACCCACATAAAATATTATACTCAATGGTGAAATACTAAAAGCTTCCTATGGTCTGAGTTCAAAACCAAGATACAAATGCATGATTCTATTCAACATAGTACTGGAACACTGGACTACAATTCAGTGGGGGAAGTGTTTCCCTATATGTACAAGGCCCAGAGTTTAAACTCCATCAGAGAAAAACCAAATCAAATGAACAAAAATATAGCACTAAAAGTCCTAACCAGAGTAATTATGCAAAACAAAAATAATAAATAAATAAAATAAAAGCTACACAAATTGTAATGAAAGAAGTAAAATTGTCTTTGTGTGGAAAAAAAAAAAAGGCGATCTTATATGTAGATATCCCTAAAACTTTCCAATACTACAGGGACACAGCCACATCAATGTTTACAACAGCACAATTCACAATAGTTAAACTGTGGAGGCAACCTAGATGCCCTTCAGTGGATGAATGGAAAAAAAATTGTGGCATATTCACAATAGAATTTTACTCAGCAATAAAAGAGAATAAAATCATGGCATTTGCAGGTAAATGGATGGAGTTAGAGAAGATAATGCTAAGTGAAGTTAGCCAATCCCTAAAAACAAATGCAGAATGTTTTCTCTGATGTAAGGAGGCTGACTCATAGTGGGGTAGGAATAGATGAAGGAGGAGGGGGAGCATGGGAAGAATAGATGAATTCTAGATAGGGAAGAGGGGTGGGAGGGCAAGGAAGGGGGCAGGGGATTAGCAAGGATGGTGGAATGTAATGGAAATCATTATACAAAGTACATGTATGAAGACATGAATTGGGTATCAACATACTTTATATGCAAACAGATATATGAAAAATTGTGGCATATAAGTGTAATAAGAATTATAATGCATTCCGCTGTCATATTTAAAAAAAATAAAATCAATTAAAAAAATAACTGGTATAACTAATGCACAAATATAGCAAAGTTGTAGAACACAAAAACCAGTATCACTTCTATACACTAATAATGAACAATACGGAATGAAATTTTGTAAAGTTGTTATATTTGCAATACCATCAAATGAATAAAATACTTGGAAATGAATTTAAGCAAGTAGGTGAATCATTTATATGCTAAAAACTATAAAATATTGTTGAATGAAACTATATGAGACTCAATAAATGAAAAAATATTCCAGGCACATGGAACTGAAAACCAAATATTGTTAAGATATCAATAATACTTAAAGCAATCTCCAACTTATATGAGATCGCTATCAAAATCCCAATGATTTTTTGTTGCAGAAATAACAAAATTCATAACCATTCAAATGACCCTGAATAGCAAAAGCAGTTTTCAGCAAAAGCAAAGCTGGAGATAATAAATTCCTGACTTCAAACTTCCATAAATATAAAGTAATAAAAATAATGTGGTACTAGCCTAAATGCATCCATATAGGTCAATACAATGGATTAAAGTCCACAAATAAGACTTCACTTATTTATATGGAAACATATTTTTATATGAATTCCAAGTCTATGCAATGGGAAAGGACAGTCCTTTCAATGAGTAGTGCTGGGAAAATGGGATATTTACATTGAAAGAATAAAATTAAATGTACATCTTAATCCTTACATAAAAAATAACCTAAATGTTGACTAAAAACTCAATGTAAGTGCTAAAACTATGAAAGGTTTGTTAAAAATATAGAAGAAAAGCTTCATGGAATTAAATTTCAAAAGGTTTGTTTTGGATATGATGTATAAAAAAACTATTAGTGTGAAATCTAGAGAACATGTGGAAAAAGATGATAAGATTGTGGCTGAAGAAACAATGTTGAATCAGGCTAAATTTATTGGTATGACCTCACTAAACAGATATTCTATATTTGATACTAACGAATGATGTGTTAGAAAAGGCTTTAGTAGTTGATTTAGTTGGTTGACTCAAACGTGGACCAAAAGATGGCCCTGCATAAACAAATTCTTTCATTGTTGTAGATTTTCAAATTAAGTGATTCACATTCCCATTGTAATGCTTGACCTGAAAAGAAGACCAGTAAGAAGAATGCTATGGTTCCTCTTAAAAATTTATTTATCAAAATTAATAAATTTTGTGTCTTTTGGAGCCTTCTAATTTGGGAAAAAGTCTTAAATGACAAACCAGTTTGAAATCCCAACCTCCTTAAGCTTTTGGATCCCTTCCTCAACATTAAGCCAAGAGAGGTCAAGCAATACCAATTTTCCTATGTGATTTTGGAGGCTGGGAAGTTCCATGATCTTCCATTTTCAAGATAAAGATTTAAAGATATCAGTAGTGAGGGTCCTGTCCAAGTCTGAGGGCCTGAAAACCAAAAAGCCAATGGTATAAATATAAGACTAAGGACAGGGGAAGACCGAGTTCTCAGATCAAGCAGTTAGGAAAAAGGTGTGAACTCTCCCTTCCTATGCCTTTTGTTCTATATAAACCCTCAGTGGATTTTATGATGCCCACCTACATTGGCAGGAAAACCCTTTTACTGAGCTCACTGATGCAAATGCAAATTTCACCCAGAGCACCCTTGCAGACACACTCCAAAATAATGTTTAACCAAATATCTGGGTACTCTTAAATATGACAAAAATAGCAGATAAAATTACACATCACAAATATATGCCAAATAATGATATGAGGTAATAATTTCAAACAAATATGTAATGTTTTGGTAAAAATACATCACACAGTACTTGAAACATAAGTATAATGAAAAAAATGCATTGTCTATCTGAAATTCAAATCTAATTTTTAGCAAATGGAACTTTAGCCCTCAAGGACAGTCATATATTGACTTTTATGCTGCCTTAGTCTCTTCTTACTAGTTTCTGGCTTCAATTCACAGGGCATTATCATTCCACTCATTCTCTATGGTATCTTCTTACACTTTCTGACCATATAGCATCAAGGAATATATTAATACAAATATGTGGTTCTTATTCTAACTGGTCTAGTGACAATTGTTCCCCTTACAACCATTGTCCATTGGCACAATTTTAAAAAGATTTACATAGTTGTCTAATTTTAGAAATTTTTTTCCAAGATCTATATTGCCAAGAAATGCAGGCCTGGATACAAGGTCATCTGGAAAACCATGTTCCAAATTTCAGGAGAAGAGCAAGAAGAAGGACTGAAATAAGAATGGCTTCTATAGGTTCAGCTGCACAGGGTGAATATGTATATATACCCCAGATGCCTGACTCCTGGACTCCTGTTCTTTCCTGAATAGGAGAATTAACAACTGGTGTTCAACAATTTTTCCTTTCCAAAGACATGCAGAATTGTGGCAATGACTTACATTAGATGGCTCCACTTCTGCTTATTTATTTAGAGAAATAAAGATTTTCTTCAAATTTTGAAAAATGTTCCATGCTTTTATTGTTTTTATTTCTAGGTCAGATGAATCATTTGTGAAAGTCTCATTAAGTTTTATTGGTCATCATCACAGTGACAGATGAAACATAACATTTCATGTTACATAGTTGTATAGTAATGGGGGTCAAAAGTAATATCAGGATGAAAAGCTACTCTTCTTAATCAGGAGATTTTGAGAGATGTTTCAGTAATGAAATGAAACAAGTTTAAAAACAGCACTGACTTTGACATCTAATTAGGAGTTAGGAATATAAGTATTAGGGATAATAGCAGAAATTTGTCATCTATGCATATTTGAAGCTCTGGAATGTCAGATAACAGTATACTGAAATGATCTCCATTCAAATTTACAAGCATTCCATAAGGCAGTGTGATATTATTCAGTGTTAGAAAAGTAACACTTTTGGTCATATCATTTTCTCACCACTGGCTTTTTTTTTTTTTTTTTTTGTTTTAGAGGAACTCAGCTATACTCAGCTTTACAATGGCAGAGTTGATTATTTGCAACAGAAACTGTGGTTCATAAAGACTAAAATACTTACTTTACAATTAAATATTTTATACTTAAATATAATGTTATATAAAATTTGTTTTAGGAGAAAGTTTTCTAAATTCTACCTATCCTTTACTTTATGATAGGATAATTGCAGGTTTGAGGAGAAAAAAAAAAGGCAAGTTGAATTAGGTAGAAAAGACAGTATGATAGTGCCTTCCCAAGCAGTGAAGCTGCACTGGATATGGTGCTGCAAGGCTGTAATCCCAATGGCTTGGGAGGCTGAGGCAAGAGGATCGCAAGTTCAAAGCCAGCCTCAGCAATTTGCCAAGGCCCTAAGCAACTCAGTGAGACACTGTCTCTAAGTATAAAGTATAAACAAAAAGGGTAGAGGCTGGCTGGGGAGAAAGAAAAACAAAACAAGAAGTTAAGCTGCATTAAATGTTTCTACTGCTGTTTGTAAGGCATGGTATTGTAGACCAAATTAATGAAGGAGAACAGTTGCAAGGTAAGACAGTCAACAATAACTGCACATAGATAAAAGTATCTTTTAAAAAAATAATAAACTAAATTACAAAATTCAGTCATAAATTATAATTAAATTATAAAAATAATAGACTAAAAATAAATGTCTATTTTTTTAAACTTTTAAAATTAATGTTGCTAGCTTGTCTCAGTGATGCATGCCTGAAATCCCAGGCACTCTGGACACAACAGAGACTGGAGGATCACATGTATGAGACTAGCCTTGGTCACTTAGAAAAACCCTGTCTCAAAATAAAAGAAAAAGGGCTGGGGATGTGGCTCAAGCAGTAGTGCGCTCACCTGGCATGCGCGGGGCACTGGGTTTGATCCTCAGCACCACATACAAATAAAATAAAGATGTTGTGTCCACCAAAAACTAAAAAATATTAAAAAATAAAAATTCTCTCTCTCTCTCTCTCTCTCTCTCCCTCTCCCTCTCTCTCCTTTAAAAAAATAAAAAATAAAAAATAAATAAAAAAGGGCTAGGGCGTATCTCAGTTGTAGAAGATCTGTAAGTTCACTCCTCAAATGGGAAAAATTGGCTACATGATAACATCAGTGGCAGCATTGACCCACTATTATAGAATTGTGATTGGAGTTTTTTGGCACACTTTTAACAAATAAAAAATGTGAGCTACCTAAGTACCTTAAGGGGATTCCATTTGTTATAGGACAAACTATATGAGCAATGACCAAACAAAGTTCTTTTTCCCCCTGAGACTCCACGTCATATAAAAACTGCTTCTCCCATGTGAAAGCTCCACCTCTTTACCCATCAATAGTTCCTTAGCGTAGTATGTTTGGTAACACAAAATGGCAATTCTTATAAGACATAAAATTGTTCTCTCTTTCATTCCCATTTTTCTTGGACAATGTACCTGGTCAAAGATTGTCTAGATATTAGTAACCATTCTTTAACTTGTACTCAACTAGAGATGTTTTGGCCCACTCCACCGTTTGCTTATGATTTTAGATCTCATGACATTTGTTTATGGTTTTGAATCATAACAACAGCAACTTATGATTAATATGGTTTTGGACTATTAAAGGTGTACTCAAACCACAGGAGGGGGTCAGAGGGTGTAGACTTGCAGCCTGCCCCTTGTGCTTCAAGTTGGTGAATCCAGACCATCAACTGGTGAATAAAGGTCCCGTCCTGCTCTAAGATCTACTCACTGATTTATTGTAATCTCACCATAACACATTTACTCCCTAAGATGTGTGGTTTCATTTTTTTCTTGTTCAGATGTAGCAAATTGACGATAACAGTTAAACTTGCAATGTAGAGGACTCTAACCTATAGTATGAGGTTTGTTGAGATCAAACTAATATACTTGAAGCAATTAGAAGTCAAGGCATTTTTTAGGTTAGACATTAGCAAACTAAATAATTTTTTATGGGTCATGTAGGAAAAATAAATTTGTGAGTGACACTATTTAAATATAATATCATCACAGGGACTTTGGGGTTGAGAATTCAAATTCTTCCAAAGGAATTCAAATTCAATTTTTAAACATTTAAAGCTAAATGAGACAAGTATGAAATCAGATCTGTCTTTCATCAGGTGTTCACTGTTGAAAGAATATATAAAAAGAGAGCACTTCTAGCAATTCAGGGATTCAATTTTTTTCTGTTCTTTAATATCTTCTCATACCACTATTTGGTCTTTAACTTTAGAGGTCTGAGAGCTTTATTCTTTCTGAATTGCTGTGTTGGCCAAATATAGGTGACTCAATTATATTACATCATTCTCATAAATTAAAAAAATCAAGATGTACATATGCAACAAAATGAATTTAAACCTCTATCTCTCACCTTGTGCAAAACTCAACTCAAAGTGGATCAAGGACCTAGTAATTAGACCAGAGACTCTGCACCTAATAGAAGATAAACTAGACCCGAATCTTCATCATATTGGCTTAGGACCTGACTTCCTTAACAAGACTCCTAAAGTGCAAGAAATAAAATCAAGAATCAATAAATGGGATGGATTCAAACTAAAAAAAAAAACAAGAAAACTTCTTTGCAGCAAAGGAAACAATCAATAATGTAAAGAGAGAGCCTATAGAATAGGAGAAAATCTTACCGCATGCACATCAGATAGAGCACTAATCTCCAGGATATATAAAGAACTCAAAAAATTTAACACCCAAAAAAAACCCCAAATAACTCAATAAATAAATGAACTGAGGAAATGGGCGACACTTCACAGAAGAAGATATACAATCAATCAACAAATATGTAAGTTCAACATCTTTAGCAATTAGAGAAATGCAAATCAAAACTACACTAAGATTTCATCGCATTCTAGTCAGAATGGCAATTATCAAGAATACAGGCAACAATGAGTACTAGTGAGGATTTGAGGAAAAAGATACACTGATTGATTGCTGGTGGGATTGGAAAATGTGCAAACACTTTAGAAAGAAGTATAGAGATTTCTTAGAAAACTTGGAATGAAACTACCATTTGACCCAGTTATTATACTCCTTGGTCTATACACAAAGGACTTAAAATCAGCATACTATAGTAATGCAGCCACACCAATGTTTATAGCAGCTCAATTCACAAGAGCTAAACTGTAGAACCAATCTAAATACCCTTCAATAGATGAATGATAAAGAAACTGTGCTAAATATACACAATGGAATATTACTCAGCCTTAAATTATGGCATTTACAGCTAATTGGATGGAGTTGGAGTTGAAATTATGTCATTTACAGCTAATTGGATGCTAAGCAAAGTAAGCCAATCCCAAAATACCAAAGGCCAAATGTTTTCTCTAATAAGTGGATACTGATCCATAATGGGGGGGGGGCAAGGGAAGAATGGAAGAACTTTGGATTGGGTAGAGGAGAGGGAGGGCAGGGGATGGGGTGTGAGGAAAAAGATGAGACAGACATTATTAACCTATGTACAGGTATGATTGCATGAATTGTGTGACTCTACATCATATACAACCAGAGAAATGAAAAATAATTTTCCATTTGTATTAAAAAAATAAAAATTTAAAGAATAAAGATGTTATTGTACTTAATGTCAACATTAAGCAAAGCACATCTCCAATGGCCAATATTATCCAAGATGTAATTACCTTAACCAAGGTTTTTGTGAAGCTAAATTAATCATCAGAGACAAAGGAGTTATTGCTGGTGGGGAATATATCAGCCATGCTGTAGGCTAGCTTTTAATAACTGAACTGCTTTTGCCCATCAGTTACAGTGTCTCTTCATTGGACCTTATAGTTGTACAATGACCAAGTTTCATGACTTATCTCACTTTCACACAAATCCATACATATCACTGAGCTTTGGATATTGCATCTCTAGGCATATGATCAGATAAAAAATAATTATGTTTGTAGTTATTCACTATATATATATATATATATATATATATACACACTTTTGTATGTTTATATGTATTTATTTAGTGTATTTGTATGTATATTATATATTTTATTGTTTTGTTGTATTAAGGTCATGAAGATACCTTATCATTTTGATTAAACTTTATAGCATCCACATTCTCCTCAGAACACTTTTGGATTATGATAACAATTACAGGTGAAAAACCACACAACTATGCATAAAACTGGCTGGAGAGTAGAAGACATGTTTCTACTTGAGAGCAAATTGAATGTGCTGAGAAAATCTAAGGAGAGTAAAGGGAAAAGATAATGACTTCCAGTGAAAAGATGTCTCCCACACTCCCTTGATGTATGATTAAGCTACAAATGAGGTGCAGGTTGAGAGCTGGCTAGAGAAAGAAATATTTGCCCAGTGGTCCAGAAATGTAAGATACAGAACTTAAGCACCTATAACAGTAGATCATGAGCAGAACAATTAGTAGCTTTTCTATGTTGGGTCAGACCAGTGGTTTTACTGTGTGTCTAAAAATTTCTTTCCTTGCTTAGGATATAAGTAATAGGCATAGAGGAGAAGTCCTTACGATGTTCCAAGCATTAGAGGAAACTAAAGTCAATCCTTTCATTGGTACTCCAAGGAAGCTGGATGATTATAGGGAGAAAGTTGGATGTGAACAACAATGTCACAGTAATATTACAGAATACTGAGACAGAATGTATACCTGATCTTTTGGCTTTAGACCATCCCTTAGAAAGAGTAAGCCAGTGGTTCAATTTAGTATTACCTTCGCAAAAGTATAATGCATCTGTATAAAAATAGTCTCTTATATGTCACTATTGCTATGAAACAAATTATCTCAAATTTAGCATGTTAAAACAAACATTAATTATGCCATGCATTTGTTGAGGGTCAAGAATGCAAGAGAAACTTATCTGGGTGTCTAGCTCAGAGTCTTTCATGAGCTTGCAGTCAAGTTGTAGGCTGGGGTGGAAATTATCTTAAAGTTTGAAGTGCAAACCCATGCTGAATTTTCACAATATACCCAGGAAATTGACATTGTATCAATGCTGTTGTGAAGTAAATATGCTTCTAAATATTGAAATACACTAGAAATTATCTATATTCATTTGTTGTCTATAAATTTCATGTTAAACATCTATGATATCTTAAAGCTACTTAATGCACACTAGAATTTGGAGAGCAAGCCATTGCATTTAATGATTCTTTTCAGAAACTTCATGGTACGCTTATGATGGATTCAGACCACAATCTTATACCCCTGAGCCAGCCAATAAAATCTGGCAAAATCATCAGTAGATGCCATAGTAGGGCAATTCATCAGATTTCCTCCTCTCATTCACAGCACCAATCCTGTCATTCACATATAAATTACTTAGCTGGATCTGTCCTGTGGTTCCTGGCTTAGCACATGAACAGTAGCCACCTGCTTTCCTAAAGAAAATTGTTGCATAAAGCCCTCTGTCACTGGAACTCAATATGTCTGGGATGAAGCCCTGAGGCCTCCCTCATTCCCACCAGCATATCACTGGACTGTTCCTCCAACAAGTAAATTCATTACTGAAGATAAAATATTGACCTGTGAAAACCAAATAAATAAAATGTGAGAAAATGTAAAGAGGCATTTGTCTTATTTCCCGCAGGTATGAGCTTTGTTTTGTATCAAAATTTATGAGGACTATAATACAGAAATTCGAGTTTTATAACAAGAATCCAGGTGATGCTGCAGCAAAATTAGAGAGAAATAGATTTTGTCATATCCTCTGTAATCTCATATTTTCTCAGTAGATGGTGTTATATAACCATTTTTCTTATATTTTTATTGTCATATTAGCAGTTTACTAATAGCATCAAACAAAGTGGAAAATTTTCTTTCCATTCTTTCTCGCTTTTTCATAAGATTATATTTTCATAGACTCACATATGCTACTTTATCAACATATACATATGCACACCCACATATCCACCCCCCACACACATATACAATAAATTAAATTGAGATGTAGTCCAAGGTTAGAACAAGTAACAAATCAGAGGTGGCAAAAATATCCTGTGAAAGACCATATAACCAACATTTTTGGTTTTATCAGTTGTATAGTCTCCACCTGTCCTTAGCCTTCAGAGCTGCTGGTATTATAGGTGTGTACCACTGCACCCAGCTAAGAATGACTATTTCTTAATCAGCATACTAATATGACTATTTATGTAAATTAGTTTGTGAAATTAAAAAAT
This sequence comes from Ictidomys tridecemlineatus, assembly GCF_052094955.1. Classification (NCBI taxonomy): domain Eukaryota; kingdom Metazoa; phylum Chordata; class Mammalia; order Rodentia; family Sciuridae; genus Ictidomys; species Ictidomys tridecemlineatus. Next base: position 44,648,839 of record NC_135493.1, read on the forward strand.
ATACAGAAAGTGATATTTTATGTACCTACATAACTAGGCTATAGTACCAGGTATTCAAATACTAATATAGGTATTGTTGTAGAGTATTTCATAGATGTGCTTAACATTCACATCAGTTGTATTCAGTAAAAAAGATTAACTTGAGATATTATGTACCTTATTGAATCAGTTGACAGGTCTTAAGAAAAAAAAAAACACTCATGTTACCATGAGGAAAAAGAAATTCTGCTCAAAACTACATCAGGTCCTGTTTGTAAGTTTCCAGTCTGCCAGACTACCTTACATTTTGCAGATTTACCAGCTCTCACAATCAAATAAGCCCATGTGAGAAAAATATGTACTGGGTTTTGTTTAATACACCAGAAAATGCTAGGTTTATCTTCACTGGTACATGAAAGTAGGTTTTCTAAGGCTCCTCTTCGGTGAAAACCTAGATTCCAGAAATAGTCACAAAATCAATTTCTCTAACTCTGCCCTTTCACTCTACAGCAGTATTTATCAATTGGTACAACTTTGGACACTAAAGGCATATTTGGAAATATCTGAAGATCTTTTAATTTCCACAACTGATTGGTACAACTAGCATTTATTAAATAGGGACCAGTAATACTAATAAACATCTTACATTGCACAGGATAATCCAACACAATGAAGAAGTATCCATTAAAAATTATCTCTAGTGTTAAATTTGAGGAAAACTTATCTGTAGTAGCATAGCGTGTAGTCCATTCAAAATCTACTGAAATAGTTATTGAAGCCCCAAAATGGAAGCAGAGAGCAGCTGTTTTTCATAAGTCTTGATTCTCTCACTTTGACTTCTTTTTTAACTGTTGGTGACCAAGGTAGCATTTATAGTACCACTATCTAAGAAGTACGCAACACTGATTTTGGGGTTTGGTGAAGATAGAGATGTTGTTGGTATGCCTGTATGTATCTGGGATGAGGCTATGAATGCAACATCTAGAGTCTTAAGTGTTAATGATGAGGACATCATTTTCCATCATATCTGAAAGTACTAGAATTACTGCTTCCAAATAAGGATCTTCTGGCATCTCACCCTCTCTCCCATTCTTATTTTTAAAAATTTTTTAAAAATTTTATTAGTTGATGATATTTATTTATTTATTTATTTATTTATTTATTTACTGTGCTGAGAATCAAACCCAGTGCCACACACATGCTAGGAAAGTGCTCTACCATTGAGCTACAATCCCAGCCCCTCTACCATTCTCATTTTTATTAGCTGTTTTATCACAGCCCTCTTTTCCTGAGTGTCAAGAAATAATCTGGGCAATATTCACCATGCTATATAGACTCCTTCCTTATTGATCTGGTCTATTTAATTAAAAACAGGTTAAATTTCTTTGAATGAATTATCTCCCATAAAATACCTCAAATCTTGGTTTCTAATTCAAAATGACACATATCAACTATCTCTATTAAGATATATTCACACCTTAGTGTGAGTCACTTTTTGGTCAGATAAGGATTCCTTGCTCATAGAGAAGTAATTACTTCATTCAATTACTATACATATATTTATTGAACATCACTCATTCATTCAAGACATTTATTGAACAAATAGCATGTGCTGAGTAGTTCCTTGAAAAATAAATACATAGACTGGCAAGAGTAGCCAAGCTTTTTATCCTCACAGAACTCATATATTATGTGGGAAAGAAGAAAGAATAAAAACAAAAATATTTCATAGAGCAATGGTTACTCTGGAAACATATACTGTGACTTGGTTCTTTGACATGGGTAAAGTCAGGGAATGCTTCTTTCAGGGATAATATTTAATCTGAGACTTGAATGATATGAATATCTAGAGAAAAAAATTAAGGAGAGCTTATAAATGGAACAAACAAACAAACAAACAAAAAATGTCAAAGACTGGAGCACAATGAGCCAGAGGAGTATAGTGTAAGATGAAGTCAGAGTTTGGCAGGCTTCACATCCAGTAGCTCCTACCACCTCCTTAGTGCAGTGCAATACACTAGGGTATTTTAGGTAAAATATCTGATAGACCTCATGGCCTAGTTCAGAAGATATACATTCACCAAAATTTACATGAATAATACATAATTTCAATGCAAGTTAAGTGTTATGAAAGGAATTTCCTGAGCATAAAACTAAATTTCACAATCTGATCTAATTTAAGAGAAAGCTCCTCTGAAATTATGATAAAACTTATGAATAAGAAAGAATGAAAGGTAATTGGTATCATGAAAACAAGTTGTCAAATATTTCTATTTTCTAACTAGATGTGAAACTAGTAAAAGATGTGGTTTTTAAAGAAATAAAGTTATTTATCTTTTTTATTTGGATCCACAAAAAAATAAATACAATTTAAATAAAGAACAAATTTTAAAGTAAACCCTTTAACAATAAAGTCATTAAATTTAAAATCATTAACTTTAACTCCAGGCTTCTGGTGGTCATTGATTTCTCACTTTGTGCTACTATTAGAGCTTAGAAGAGAAATTTATACTTTGATCATGTGGAGTGAGACCAAAATAAGTTGCACCCCAACAATTGCTGCCTTTTCCCAGGGAATGTAGGTGAATAGTCATTTGGGGAAAGAAACAGTGTCGTAAGCTTCTTGAAAATATCAGTAGTCTGAATATTTCATTTTTAAAAAGTAGTTCTTAAAGTTTTCCCCTGGAGATTAGTTAGCCTATAAATTCCAGATCTGCCCTGTTGGGAGTCCAGGGTAGGTGTTTGTAATTGCTTACAGTCCTCATGAAGGACATTGCCATAGCAGTTAGGCATTGCAAATGTATTAGTTACCTTATTAGTTTCTAGGAGAAACTGCAGAGCATTCTAGCAGTGGGAAACAGGATGCCTTTTATCCCCTGGGAGTTTGCTCACCAGTGGAACACTTCTGCTTCCCTATATATTTCCACAGTTAAAATCCCTACAGGAATTTAAGGAGTAAAGTTAAGTTCAAATGCATTCATAAGGTGAAATACAGAGGCAGCTACTAAACAAAACACATGAAATAACAGATGTAGTGAATTACTTATAAATCACAGAGGGAAGAGGGATGTATGCCTTGTAGGGGCAATGAAAAGAAGAGGGAGCTGCCTGTGATATACATGTTCAACCAGTTGTGGGAAGTTATTGAGTTAACAAGGCACCTGTGGACTGAAGTCTTTATTGGGGTCCAGGGCATTAATCAAGGAGGTTTCCTTTGGGAGATTTAATCAAGTTTAGAACAAACAGGCAGGAGTTCTGGGGAGACACACCTTGATTGAGAAATAATGCTCATGAAAAAAAATAGGAAAAGAAAACAATAATGAAGTATTCACATTTATGAACCAAAATACAATTTTATAACCATTATATATGTGTGTGGATGTGTATATATATCAGCAAAATGTTAAATCTATGTAACAGAATAAGCAATAATGTTAAATTACACATAAAAAGAAATCAAGAGACAGGAAATCCCTGACTTTGTCCAGTGCCTGATTCATCTTTTAAAAAAGTGTTTGAAGCACTTTTTACTCTCAGTTTTTAAACATTGTAATTTTATAATGTTAGTATTGATGTCTCCAAATGCTCCAAGCATGCATAATTATCTTCACTTACCATAACGCTATTAATTTTTAATATTTGTTTAAGAAGTAAGATAGACATTAACCTGGTGCCAGAAAAATGTCAGATCCTGAGAGAAAGTAGGAAGAAGTTTCAAAAAACTGAATGATATTTAAGCAGTACTTCTATAAACAAAAAAATTTGAGTGCTCTCACAAAGACAATAAAACATTCCAATTAGATAATTAAACCTTAAAATGTGTTAAAATTAAATTTGAAATACTATAATCTTAAAATAACAATTTGAAAAATCTTCGTTTATTATTTTTGATAGAACTACTACCTTTTAAAAATATTCTTTAGTTGTAGATGGACACAATATCTTTATTTTTATTTATTTGGTGCTGAGGATGGAATCCAGGGCCTCACGTGTGCAAGGCAAGCACTCTACCACTGAGCTACAACCCCAACCCAAGAACAACTACTTTTTAATTAATACTGATTTTATTTTTATAAAGAAAATGGCAACTAATTTTATAAATGATACTTACCAGAAGTCAATATGTTAGTTGTCATTGCTTGGTATTAATTATATGCAAGAGTTAACCCAGATATTTACATCTCTTTATAACCTTCATGCAACTTGTTTACATTTAAGAATTTCCAACACCATTTCAAAAAATGTTGTATATAATAGAGTATTTTTGTGACAAATTGTTATCTTTTCTGAGTCAACAGAAAATTTATAATCTTAATCTGCCAAAGTTTCCAGTTATTCATTTAAGTACCAGTATTTACTGTATTTTACAAAACCACTTGGCATTTTACATGGTTCCATTTCATATATGGTGGTGAAATTTACAAAAAACTATATGTGAAAATTTCGTAACTAGGTGAACACTAGTAACTAAATAAACAGTTTCTATAAGCAGAAAGTAAAAAAGCTAGGCTCAAATACTATTTAAAGTTTCATCAGTAGATGGAATACAGCAACAAATAATTTTGTACAATGAAATTTAATAATATATTTTATATAGACAGCAAAATAAAATTAAATGGGAGGAGCCCAGCCATCCACCTGCACGGTAGACAGACCACCCGTACTGGAGGAGGGGCCCAGCTGCCCGCCTGTGCAGTAGACAGACCATGTGACCTGGAGAAGGGGCCCAGCCGCCCGCCTGCGTGGTAGACAGACCACCCCAACTGGAGGAGGGGCCCAGCCCCCCTCCTGTGCAGTCACTGGATCGAGTTCTGGACAAACATAAGGTCTCCCCAACATCCCCCACCTCATCAAACACCTTATAAGAAAAACTGATGGAACTCATCTTAGAAAATCCCATCAAACCTTAATACCCATCAACTGGTGGGCGTGGCTATCAGCATGGTTCTGCAGCAGATCAGGTGCCTGGTTTACATCTCAGAGAATAAGAGTAGAGAGGCCACAGGTGGAAGCTCAAGTCCTCTCACACTGACTACCACCACCACCCTGAACGCAGAGATTCAAGCTAGGAATAGACAAAGCCACCCACTGGAAGAAAAACAAAAAGAGTTCTGAGAGACATTTTTTTCTTTTTTTTTTTCTTTTTTTCTCTTCTCTTTCTCTTTTCATCCATTCATCCAGTCTCCTCTATCCTTCCCCCTCTGGTCCTCACAACCTCAACATATGTGAAACCAATAATTGTGCATTTAAAAGGTCTTTAACAACTGATAACCAGAATAATATAATATAGAGGAATTGCATATGCCCCATCTCCCTCCTCCCTTTATTTTCTCTTTTCTATTTTTTCTCTTATTTTCTTTTTACCCCACTCTTTTTTCTCTTTCTTTCCTTGTTATTTGTTTTTCTCCTTCTTACTCCTTCTGTCCCACTTGCAACCCCCTAAATTTTACTATTTATAAGTAAGGTAATCTTATAAATACAGAAAGGAGTTTGAATCTAGACATTCTTCCATAAATTACCCATCTATTGTTTAGAGCTTTCCAAAGTTACTAAGTTAGTTTAACCCCATACCCTCACTCATTTCCCCCTAAACATAACATCCTACACCTGAAATTCAGTTTTCTTCAAGCTACCAGAAACGGTATGTCTTTCATGAAACTAATGACTATGTTTGTAAATGATAATTGAAACCAACATTTGTAGACATAGAGTCTAACTATAAATGTAGTAATAAGGAAAACATGTGCTTAGATGATGTACTATTGATATTGGGAACTGTTAACATTGTCTTTCTCCACAAAAGAGAGACCTTGGAACTATACATGAGAATCATAAATATATAGGGGGAAAATCAATAGCACAACAGTTTCACAAAGCTGGAAAGAAATGTGAGCAGTATGAAAAGACAAGGAAAGAAAGGACCACAAGCAATGCAGGTCATTTCAACTTTAGAAGAGGTAATATCTGCAGCAGATGGAATGTCAGATAAAGAGTTCAGGATATACATGCTTCAGATGATCTGGAGTCTCAAGGAAGATATTAGACATTAGGCAGCAAAATCAGACAATGAAAGATGACTTTGACAATGAATTACATAAACAAATCCAAGAAGCAAAAGATCAACAATACAGGGAGATAGAGGTTATAAAAAAAGAAAAGAAAACAAAAAACAAACAGAAATCCTGGAAATGCAGGAAGCAATAACCAAATTAAAAACTCAAATGAGAGTATTACCAGAAGAGTAGAACACTTAGAAGACAGAACATCAGACAATGAAGACAAAGTATTTCAAATTAAAAAGAACACAGACAGCTCAGCGAGACTGTTAAGAAACCATAGGCAGAACATCCAAGAAATGTGGGATAACATAAAGAAACCAAACTTAAGAGTTATTGGGATATAGGAAGGTATGGAGGTCCAAACCAAAGGAATGAGCAATCTGTTCAATGAAATAATACAAGAAAACTTCCCAGACTTGAAGAATGAAACAGAATTCCAAATCCTAGAAGCCTACAGTATGCTGAATGTGATAAATCACAAGAGATCCACACCAAGACACAATACAATGAAGATGCCCAACATACAGAATAAGGAGAGAATTTTAAAAGCTACAATAGAAAGAAAGCAGATTACATTTAGGGGTAAACCCATCAGGTTAACAGCTGATCTTTCAATACAGACTCTGAAAGCTAGAAGATCCTGGAACAACATATTTCAAATGCTGAAAGAAAATGGGTTCCAACCAAGAATCATGTATCCAACAAAATTAAGCTTCCGGTTGGAAGATGAAATTAAAACCTTCCACAATAAACAAAAGTTAAAAGAATTTGCAGCTAGAAAACCATCTCTTCAAAACATCCTTGGCAAAACATTACAGTAAGAGGAAATGAAAAATAACAATGAAAATCAACATCGGGAGATAGTACAGTAAAGGAAAAAATAATCAAAGAGGAAAAACAAATCATGTTAAGTAACATAAATAAACAAATATGGCTGGAAGTACAAACTATATCTCAATAGTAACCCTAAATGTTAATGGCTTAAACTCACCAATCAAGAGACACAGGCTAGTAGAATGGATCAAAAAAAAAATCCAACAATATGCTGCCTACAGAAGATACATCTGATAGTCAAAGACATACATCGACTGAAGGTGAAAGGTTGGGAAAAATCATATCACTCATATGGACCTCAGAAGCAAGCAGGAGTGTCCATGCTCATATCAAATAAAATAGACTTCAAGCCAAAGTTAATCAAAAGGGATAAAGAAGGACACTATATCCTGCTCAAGGGAACCATACACCAACAAGACATAACAATCATAAATATATATGCCCCAAACAATGGTGCAGCTATGTTCATCAAAAAAACTCTTCTCAAGTTCAAGAGTCAAATAGACCACAATACAATAATTATGGGAGACTTCAACATACCTCTCTCACCACTGGACAGATCTTCCAAACAAAAGTTAAATAAAGAAACTACAGAACTCAATAATACAATTAATAACCTAGACATAATTGACATATATAGAATATACCACCCAACATCAAGCGATTAATATTTTTCTCAGCAGCACATGGATCCTTCTCAAAAATAGACCATATATTATGTCATGGGGCAACTCTTAGAAATTATAATGGAATAGAGATAATACCATGCATCCTATCTGATCATAATGGAATGAAACTGGAAATCAACAATAAAAGAAGGAAGGAAAACCCTATATCACTTGGAGAATGAACAATATGTTACTGAATGATCAATGGGTTACAGAAGACATCAAGGAGGAAATTAAAAAATTCTTAGAGATAAATGAAAACACAGGCACAACATATCAGAATCTATGGGACACAATGAAAGCAGTTCCAAGAGGAAAATTCATTGCTTGGAGTTCATTCCTTAAAAAAAAAGGAAAAAAAAACAACAACAAATAAATGATCTCACACTTCATCTCAAAACCCTAGGAAGAGAAGAGCAAAAGAACAGCAAAAGTAGTAGAAGGCAAGAAATAATTAAAACCGGATCTGAAATCAATGAAATTGAAACAAACAAACAAACAAAAAAAAAAAAAACAATTGAAAAAACCAAAAGTTGGTTCTTTGAAAAAATAAATAAGATCAACAGACCCTTAGCCATACTAATGAAGAGAAGAAGAGAGAGAACTCAAATTACTAGCATTTGGGATGAAAAAGGCAATATCACAACAGACACTCAGAAATACAGAAGATAATCAGAAATTATTTTGAATCCTTATACTTCAATAAAATAGAAGATAGTGAAGGCATGGATAAATTTCTTAAGTCATATGATCTGCCCAGATTGAGTCAGGAGGATATACACAACCTAAACAGACCAATATCAATTGAGGAAATAGAAGAAGCCATCAAAAGACAACCAACTAAGAATAAAGCCCAGGACTGGATGGGTATACAACAGAGTTTTACAAAACCTTTAAAGAAGAACTAATACCAATACTTTTCAAACTATTTCAGGAAATAGAAAAAGAGGGAGAACTTCCAAATTCATTCTATGAGGCCAACATCACCCGGATTCCTAAACCAGACAAACACACATCAAAGAAAGAAAACTACAGACCAATATCTCTAATGAACATAGATGCAAAAATCCTCAATAAAATTCTGGCAAATTGGATACAGAAACATATCAAAAAGATCGTGCATGATGATTAAGTAGGATTCATCCCTGGGATGCAAGACTGGATCAATATATGGAAATCAATAAATGTTATTCACCACATCAATAGACTTAAAGATAAGAACCATAAGATCATCTCAATAGATGCAGACAAAGCATTTGACAAAGTACAGCATCCCTTTATGTTCAAAATACTAGAAAAACTTGGGATAACAGGAACATACCTCAACATTGTAAAAGCTATCTATGCTAAGCCTCAGGCTAGCATCATTCTGAACGGCATTCCCTCTAAAATCTGGAACAAGACAGGGATGCCCTCTCTCACCACTTCTGTTCAACATAGTTCTCGAAACACTGGCCAGAGCAATTAGACAGATGAAAGAAATTAAAGGCATAAAGATAGGAAAAAAAGAACTTAAATTATCACTATTTGTGGATGACATGATCCTATACCTAGCAGACCCAAAACGTTCTACCCAGAAACTTCTAGAGCTAGTAAATGAATTCAGCAAAGTAGCAGGATATAAAATCAACACACATAAATCAAAGGCATTCACGTATATCAGTGACAAATCCTCTGAAATAGTAATGAGAACAATCACCCCATTCATAATATCCTCAAAAAAAAAAAAAAACTTGGGAATCAACCTAACTAAAGAGGTGAAAGAACTATACAACGATAACTACAGAATCCTAAAGAGAAATAGAAGAAGACCTTAGAAGGTGGAAAGATATACTTTGTTCATGGATAGGCAGAACTAATATTATTAAAATGGCAATATTACCAAAAGTTCTTTATAGGTTTAATGCAATACCAATCAAAATCCCAACAGCATTTCTCATAGAAAGAAAAAAAGCAATCATGAAATTCATCTGGAAAAATAAAAGATCCAGAATAGCAAAAGCAATTCTAAACAGGAAGAGTGAAACTGGCAGTATAGCGATACCAGATTTTAACTATACTACAGAGCAATAGTATCAAAAACAGCATGGTACTGGTACCAAAACAGGCAGGTAGACCAATGGTACAGAATAGAGGACACAGAGACCAATCCACAAAATTACAACTACCTTATATTAGACAAAGGTGCCAAAAGCATGCAATGGAGAAAGGATAGCATCTTCAACAAATGGTGCTGGGAGAACTGGAAATCCATATGCAACAAAATGAAATTGAATCCTTTTCTCTCACCTTGCACAAAAGTTAACTCAAAATGGATCAAAGAGCTAGGAATCAAATGAGAAACTTTGCGTCTAATAGAAGAAAAAGTTGGCCATAATCTCCACCTTGTAGGGGCGGGCTCCAAATTCCTTAATAGGACACCTATAGAAGAAGAGTTAAAATCAAGAATCAACAAATGGGACATACTCAAACTAAAAAGTTTTTTCTCAGCAAGAGGAACAATAAGAGAGGTAAATAGAGAGCCTACATCCTGGAAACAAATATTTACCCCTCACACTTCAGATAGAGCTCTAATCTCCAGAGTATACAAAGAATTCAAAAAATTAAACAAGAAAACAAATAACACAACCAACAAATGGGCCAAGGATCTGAACAGACACTTCTCAGAGGAGGAAATGCAATCAATCAACAAATACACGAAAAAATGCTCACCATCTCTAGCAATCAGAGAAATGCAAATTAAAACCACTCTAAGATACCATCTCACTCCAATAAGAATGGCAGCCATTATGAAGTCAAACAATAACAAGTGCTGGCGAGGATGTGGGGAAAAGGGTTCACTTGTACATTGCTGGTGGGAATGCAAATTTTTTTCAGCCAATTTGGAAAGCAGTATGGACATTCCTTGGAAAGCTGAGAATGGAACCACCATTTAACCCAGCTATTCCCCTTCTCAGACTATACCTAAAAGACGTAAAAAGAGCATACAACAGGGACACTGCTACATCAGTGTTCATAGCAGCACAATTCACAATAGCTAGACTGTGGAATCAACCCAGATGCCCTTCATTGGATGAATGGATAAAAAAAAAATGTGGCATTTATACACAATGGAATATTACTCAGCACTTAAGAACAACAAAATCATGGCATTTTCAGGGAAATGGATGGCATTAGAGCAGATTATGCTAAGTGAAGCTAGCCAATCTCTAAGAACCAAATGCAGAATGTCTTCTTTGATATAAGGGGGACAACTCAAAACAGAATAGGGAGGAAGAGCATGAGAATAGGGACAAGAGTTGTGTGGGAATGGGAGAGAGAAGGGGAATTGCACAGAAGATGGTAGGAGACCCTCATGGTTATGCAAAATTACATATAAGATGGTGTGAGGGGGAAGAAATAAGAGAGAGAGAGAAACGTGTCACAGTAGATTGGGTAGAAAGAGAGGAGGGTAGGAGAGGGGGGGATAGAAAGGGCAGCACAATACAATAGACACTAGTATGGCCCTATGTATAAACGTGGCTGTATAACCAATGTGATCCTGCAATCTGTACACGTGGAAAAATAAGATTAAGATTACATACCCCATTTGAATCAAATGTATGATATGTCAAGATCATTGTAATGTTTTGATCAACTAATAAAAAATTTAGAAAAATAAAATTAAATTAAATGTTCATTTATTACGCAAAATATTCTGGAAACTACAGCTGTAACTAGTAAATATTGTACTATGAGAAGAAATTAATATTTCCACATATTTTTAAAAAATCTTGTTTGTTCATTGCAGCTTTTACAAAAGCAACATAATCTATAATATTTGATTCAATAATCAATTATTTGAACATAATCTCTATTGAACTATTCATAATTTATTCATTCTTCTTAATGAATTATTTTTCCTATTTCAATGTTTTATGCATATTTTTTGAATTTCTCACAGGATTGCTGTGGGTATTCTCTGGTGTATGTAAATGCTCAGCACAGCACTAACACACAGGAAGCTCTCAAAATGCACTACTATTATTTTTTATACTAAGTGAACCAATTTGTTAATCATAATAAATATTTAACACTCCATAATACTCAATAGAAGATAAATCTAGAGATGTGTGACTTTTGGTAAAGTGCCAGTCTAACACAGCTGTTGCCTATTGTGGGCTCCAGAGTATACCTGATTCAGTGTGACTATAATAGGTTCAAAGAGTTGTCCCTATGGGAAACCAGGATATGGGTACCTAAGAGAAAGAAGACCTTTTGTAGCCCTTGTTTCATAACAGACCAAGATGTCCAGCAGAGGTAAGCATCTGTTCATCAAAAAGGGGTAAGGATCAAATCTCAAAAATCCACCAACAAAGTTTTAATAGTCAATAAAAATTAAATTCCTACTACTGGAACTTCCAGTGTAGATCTCTGTACCATCTCTGATACAGGAGTATACAATCTTTCCACACTCCCCAGTCTCTCTTACCTTACACTGGGAGACTGAAAGCTGAAAGCTACAGCAATCAGCTTTGGTTCTTAGCCACAAGGACAGGAAGCTAAGTGAGGAACATAATGATATTGGGGTTAACAACCCTCAACCCTTGACACACACACAAAAGAATGAAAATGCATCCTTGCCAGCAATTTTGATCCTCTCATCTAAAACAAATTTATATTTCTTCCTATTATATATTTTTATATATTTCCCTGTATCCCCCCAATTCTTGTTTTTTTAATTTTATTTTTAAAAACTTTTTCCAATTTTATTTTATTTTATTAAATTTTACTTTTTTCCATTCTGTATCATTGTGTGTGTAGTTATGAATGTGTGTTCTCACTGTGCAGATTGGTTCTTACATGCAAAATTTCATGAACACATATGTTACTTTCACCTATTTATTATTTAATTATATGTGGGTTTGAGTGGTTTTGTTTTTATATTTGTTAATTTGTTTGTACCTTTTTTTTCATCTTATTGCCTTCTTTTCAGTGTCTTCTCCCACTGATAGTGAAGTTTCCTGCTCCTGCTTCCTCACTTTCGTTATTTTGCTACATTCAGTTATTTACTTTTCTTCCTTCTTTATAACTACCATCTACCACCTAGCTCCTAACTTTCTTCTATTTACTTTTTAAATAATTCAATTTGTCTTTTGCATTCCTATTTGATTTTCTCTTCAATTAAAAAACTGCAATCCCACTATCTAATAGAACTATATATTTTATGTAATTCCTACCCTATTCAGTTTTTTGTGACTATTAATACAGAGGATGATGTAGTACATACATGTTGTCCAATGCGTGATCTAGTTCATGCTTCTAAATTTTTGGTGCTGAACTTAAATGTTAACACAAACATTACTACATGGGTGGCAATTAGTATTATAGAAGTCAAATTAGATACCAGACATTTATCTTAAGGCAGCATATCTATTGATAACATTAGTGTTATTCCTAGCTTCTTCTTCCTCTAAGAGGTGTGGAGAGTGATTGGTAAACTTCAAGATAACAGAATAGATATCTTGCTGCCAAGCAATTATGACAACTTAGCCAAGTAAGAGTGAATTTCACATAACACATGATTCATCCCCACTGAAGCATCAACAATATTTCTTCAGATAGAATAGGGAAAACAAAAACTCCAAACCAAACCAACAACCAGGCCCCGAGTAGGAAAAACCATAGAGGGACCTCAGACTCTAAACCTGTAAATATATTCATATTTCAAATACAGGAAGAAGTTTAGAATAAAGTAGTTAACTACACACAAAAGGACACATACATAAAAAAACAAGAGGAATTCATCTAATGATGCATAAATCCCAAACCTCTGAAAACATGAAGAAACAAGCTAAAAATCTACCTTGAAAATTCACCCCAAATAATGATTCCACAGATGTAGAAATAGATGAGATTTCAGAGAAATATTATAAAAAATCTGAGTATTAATATGTTCAATTAACCAAAAGAAGATTTAAGGAAAAAACACGGAGAACAAATACAGGAGTTGAAAAACAATTTCAATGAAGAACTACCACATAATGAAAAAAATATAATCAGAAACCTGAAAATAAAAAATAGTCAGTTTAAAACTTCACTTCAAAGCAAAAAATAAACACTACATTGGATAGAAAATGAAACTTCAGGCTTTCAGGACAGAAATTCAGGCTTTGATGATAGGCCTGAATTGAATATCCAGTAAAAAATAAAGAGTAAAGTATAAAAGACCATGATTAAAGATTAACATTAAACAAAGACGAGTGGGGGGAGAGAAAGGGAGAGAGAAGGGAAAGCATATGGAAATGGTAGGAGACCCTCAATGTTACACAAAATTACATAGAAGAGGATATGAGGGGAAAGGGGGTGGAAACAAGGGAGAGAATTGAATAACAGCAGATGAGGTAGAGAGGGATGATGGGTGGGGAGGGGAGGGGGGATATTAGGGGATAGGAAAGGTAGCAGAATACAACAGTCACTAATATGCCATTATGTAAAAATGTGAGTGTGTAACCGATGTGATTCTGCAATTTGTATTTGGGGTAAAAATGGGAGTTCATAACCCACTTGAGTCAAATGTATGAAAGATGATATATCATGAGCTTTGTAATGTTTTGAAGAACCAATTTAAAAAAGATACAAAAAAAAATAGAATAAAAAAAAGACCATGATCAGGATACACAAGAATTCTGGGAAAACAACAAGATTACAAAACTGAGAGTCATTGGCATAGAAGACAACATGGAGATACAGGCTAAAGGCACTAAGAACATCTTCAATAAGATAGTAAAAGAAAAATATCCCCACATTGGAACTGAGATAGACATACACTCACAAGGATCATATAGGATCCCAAGTTGACAAGATCAAACCATAACCTCTCTAAAACATAGCATAATCAAAATGTATGACATAGGAAATAAAAAGTTAATATTAATAGCTGCAAGAGAAAAATGTCAGGTCACATTTAGAGGCAGACAAATAAGACTCACTTCTCAACTCAGACCTTAAAATAAATGATTGTCTGGAATGAGATATTCCAGAATCTAAATGAAAAAATGACCAAGGCTGCTATATCCATCAAAGCTATCATTCAGAAATAATGAAGAAAATAATAACTTTCCATGGCAAAGATACACTAAAAAAAATTATGACCTCTCAAGCAGTGCTACAAAGAATATTTTAATATAAACTGCACACAGCAAAACTTCAAAATAAACCCCAAAGCTCCCAAATACATATCACTAAGAGAGTAACTAACAGAATAAAAAGCACTATAGAATTAAATATAGCAAACAAACCAAAATGACAGACTACTACAAACACATGTCCATAGTAACAATAAACTTGCATGATCTTGACCCCCCAATAAAAAGAATATCAGACTAGATTAAAAACATGATTCAACTATATGCTGCATGTAAGAGACACATCTAAAAGGTAAAGACACCCATAGGCTAAATGTGAAAGAACTGAATAAATATTCCATAAAAGAGGACTTCAAAAACATTAATAAGTATCTATTCTCATATCTGTAAAAGCAAAAAGCAAGTGAAAATTTTCAGAATACACACCAGGAAAAGAAAACTTCAGATGAACATCTCTGATGAACATATATGATCTTATTTGTTAATAAAATACTGGCAAATCATGTACAGAAACACATTAAAAGGATAGTGCACCATAATCATGTGGGTTTCATTCCATGGATGTAAGGTTAGCTCAACATATGGAAATCAATAAATATAATTCACATAACAATAGAGTAAAAAACAAGAAGCACATGATTATTTGGATAGATGCAGGAAAATGCTGCATCCATTTATGTTGAAGACACTAAAAAAATTAGGGATAATAGGAACATACCTTAACATTTTAAAACTTATATTTATTAAATCCAAGGCTAATAGCTTTCTAAAATGGGAAAAACTGAAAGCATTCCCTCTAAAAACTGGAACAAGCAAGGATGCCCTTATTTACCATTTCTATTCAATAGAGCCCTTGAAACTCTAGCCAGAGACAAAGACACCAATCCTTGGTGCCAAATAAATAAATAAATAAGAAAAGAAATTGAAGAATACCTTAGAAGATGGAAATCTCCCACATACTGGGACAGAAAGAATTAACATTATCAAAATAGCCATACTACAAAAGTACTATACAGATTTAATGCAATTCCAATTAAATTTGCAATGATGATCTTCATAGAACTAGAAAAAAAATCATGAAATTCATTTGGAAAATAAGATGCCAAGAATAGCCAAAGCAATCCTTAGTGAGAAAAGTGAGTCTGAAGGCATTAAAATGCCAGACCTTAAATTATACTACAGAACTACTAGTAGTAACAAAAGCAGTATGATATTAGAACCAAAACAAACTTGAAAACGAATGTAAATTAATGAAACAAATGAAGAAAAACCCACATAAATACAATTATCTCATACTAGCCAAATGTGCCATAAGCATACATTGGAGAAAAGATAGTCTCTTCAACAAATTATGCTGGCAAAACTGGAAATCCATATGTAGCAGAATGAAATTTAAACCCTATCTCACCATGCACAAAACTCAAAGTGAATCAAAGATCTAGGCATTAGACCAGAGATGTTGCACCTACTAGAAGAAAAATTAGGCCCCAATCTCCATCATGTCAGTTTAAGAAACGACTTCCTTAACAAGATTACTAAAGTGTGAAAAATAAAATCAAGAAACAGTATGGAGATTCCTCAGAAAACTTGGCATGGAACCACCTAGTTTTCCCACTCCTCAGAATATACCCAAAGGAATAAAATCAGAATACTACATCAATGTTAATAACAGCTAAATTCACAATAGTCAAAGTATGAAACCCACCTATGTGCCTTTCAGCAAATGAATGAACACAGAGAACATGTTATATATACACAATAAAATATTATTTAGTCAGAAAAGAATGACTTTAAGACTTTTGCAAGTAAATGGATGATCTGGTGACTATTATGCTCAACAGAATAAACCAATCCCTCAAAAAACAAAGGTTGAATTCTCTCTTTGATATATAGATGCTGACACACAACAAGGTGAGAGGAACAGGAAGAGTAGAAGTTTAATATATTAGACAAAGGGGAATAAAGGGAAGGGAGGGAGGAATAGGAAAGATGGTAGAATGAATCTGACATAACTTTT
This sequence comes from Ictidomys tridecemlineatus, assembly GCF_052094955.1. Taxonomy (NCBI): domain Eukaryota; kingdom Metazoa; phylum Chordata; class Mammalia; order Rodentia; family Sciuridae; genus Ictidomys; species Ictidomys tridecemlineatus. The sequence goes on from NC_135493.1 coordinate 44,665,523, forward strand.
CTATGTACATACATGAATACACCACAGTGAATCTCCACATCACATACAACCTTAAACTTGGGATACTAATTAAAATAAGATGCTCTCCATGCTTGTATAAATGTCAAAATATATTCTAGTATCATGTATAACTTAAAAGAAAAAAAGAGAAAAAACCCTCAATGATAAACACCCAATTATTGATTATTAATGGGAGATATAAAACTTAAAATTTTAGAAAAAGTTCAGGGACATACTGTGTATCATAATATCAACAGCACAGTTAGTCATTAATCCTATTTCTTGTTTTCTTGCCAAGAAATGTGGAATTTCTTGAAGTTCTGAACATAGAATGGAATTTCCACGTTACATTGGGACTGAGACTGTAACTTGTTTTAGCCAATGAAATATAAGTAAAACAGACATTTGTTATTTAGAATCTCAAAGATACAGTGGACAATTACCCATACTGTCTCTTTCCTTTGCCATTGCTACAAGCAACATTGAGAGTAGTGTCTGCTCCCAGTTGCTACAAGGAGATACAGAACAGATGAGATGCCCTAATAGAAGTGTTACATTTGTGAAACATATGAATAAATAAACCTTTGAAATATGAATGTTTAATAAATATATGAGAAAATGTTCAACATTTCTAGCAATTAGAGTAATGCAAATTAAAACTACACTGAGGTATCAACTCCCTCCAGTCCTATTGGCAATTATGAAGAATACAAGTAAGAATAAATGTTGGTGAGGTTGTGGAAAAAAAGGTACACTTATACATTGCTGGTGGGACTGAAAATTGGTGCAACTATTCTAGAAAGCATTATGAAGATTCCTCAGAAAAAAATCTTGGAATGAAACCATTATCTGACCCAGTTGCCCCACTGTAGGGCATAATGTAACGTGGGACATGTTGCATCAGAAAAGAGGAAAATTAACTTGCTGGCTGCTATCACTTCCCAGTCCTGGGGCCACATATGGCTAAGAAAGCACCTGGCGATTAGCCAGAAGGCATTGCCGTGGGTTGTGATGAAGAATTGGACCACCTCTTGGATAGGCTCAGAACCCTTCTGCCCTCACGGTCTGCCCTCACGGACAGCTCCTGTCTCCCATTACTGCCTGTAGGATGGGTGTACACGTGAACTCTCCCCACCCTGCTGACCTTTACTCCGATTGGCTCCTGTACATTATATTAGCTATGTGTTTTTTCTCAGTAAACAAGATCCTGCTTTGACTGTTCTCCCTGATTGTCCTCCAGGGAGGGAGGGCTGGGTGTGAGCGGCCAGTCGACATTTACCTTTCTTGGCCATCCTGGTTGGGGTATGCTCCCCCAATCTCTCCTTCAGGTCAGGAGGGAATGGGGGGGGACCAAAACCCCCATCACCCCACACCTCATTATATATTCAAAGGACATAAAATCAGCATCTATAGTGATGCAGCCTCATCAATATTTATAGCAGCTCAATTCACAATAGATAAGATATTGAACCAAACTAGGAGCCCTTCAACAGATGAATGTATAAAAAAATGTGGTACATGTACAAATTGGAATATTACTCAGCCAAAAAGAAGGAAGTAGTTGCATTTGCTAGTAAATGGATGTGACTGGAGGCTATCATGCTAAGTGAAATAAACCAATCCCTAGAAAACAAAGGCTGAATGTTCTCTCTGATATGCAGTGCTGACCCATAATAGGTGGGGGAGTATAAGTTTATCAGATTGAACAGTGAGGAATTGGGGGAAGTGATGGGGGTGTGAACAGGAAAGGCAGTAGAATGACTTGGACATAACATGCCTATGTTCATATATGAATACATGACCAGCGTAACTTTACTTCATGTACAACTAAAAGAATGAGGAAATATATTCCATGTATGTAGGATATGTCAAAATACATTCTATTGTTATGTATAACTAAAAGAAAAAAATTAAAAATCCAGTAAAATAAAAAAGTCAATGGAAAACTGCAAGAACCCAATTTATGCAGGATTACTAATGACCTAAAGTTTTCAGGTATGAGGTTTTGGGTTATCCCACTAGGCAATAAATCACATGCCACATAAGTTACTTCCTGAAGGTCAATGGAACAGATAATAGGGTGTAAAATATAGTAGTACTATACCTGCTATGATCATGTGACCAGTTATAGAACTAGAGAAAATGGGGTATATATACAAAATGGAATATTACTTATGCTTAAAGAATAATAAAACTGTGTCATTTTCCAGTAAATGACAACTGTAGGCTATCATGCTAAGTGAAATAAGCCAATCCCCATAAAACAAAAGATTAGATGTTCTCTCTCATATGTGGATGCTAACACAAAATAAGGGTATAGGGAGGGAATAATAGAAATACTTTTGATTAGACAAAGGGGAATTAAGGGAAGGGAGAGGATAGGAATAGAAAAGATAGTACAATGGATCATATATAACATTCATATATCCATATATGAATACACAACCAGTGTAACTCCAAATTATGTACAACCAAAAAATGAGAAGTTATAATCCATGTATATATGTCAAAATACATCCTACTGTCATGTATAATTAAAAACACAAATAAAAATTAAAAATTAAAAAATTAACATTGGTTGTAAAAAGCAAAAAAAAAATAATAAGAATTTATTAGAAGAGACTAAGAAGGGCACTACATTCTGGTTAAGAGAAAAATCCAGCAAGAAGTTCTAACAGTAATAAAACATATTTCCCAAACATCAGTGCACCCAATAATACATTAAAAAGCTTTCTTATCCCCCAACAGTGAATCTGCTGAGAAGAAAATCAGGAAAACTATCCCATTCAAAATATTCTCAAGAAGAAAAATGAAACACATAGGGATTAGCCTAAAAGAGGGAGTGAGAGATCTCTACCACAAGAATTATAGAATGCCAAAGAAAGAATTTGAAGAACAACATAGAAGATGCAAAAACCTCCCATGTTCTTGAATTCGTAGAATTAATGTATTCAAAATGGCAATACTACCAAAAGTAATATTCAATGAAATTCCATTGAAGTATCAATGATATTTTTCAGAGAACTAGAAAAGAATCCTGAAATTTATTTGGAAGTATAATACAAACAGTATAGCCAAAGCAATCCTGAGTGAGAAGAGAAGAACAATTAGGGAGGCATCACAATACTTTGCTATAGGGTTATAGTAACTATAACAGCATTGTATTGACATGAAAATATGCATAAACACCAATGGAAAAAAATAGAAGACACAACGAAAAACTCACAATTTATATTTATCTGACACATGACAAAGGTGCCAAAATATATGTTTGAGAAAAGATACCTTGTTTAATAAATGGTGCTGGAAAAACTGGAAATCATATGTAAAAGAATGGAACTATATCCAATTCACTCACCCTGCATAAAAGTCGAGTTAAATTGGATCAAGGACTTAGGAATTAGAACAAGAAAGTTTGTAACTGTGCAAAAAATAAAACAAAGAGTCAATAAGTGGGATAGCTGAAAATTCAAAATCTTTTGCACAGCAAAGAAAATTATTAAGAGCAAAAATAAAGCCTAGAGAATGGGAGAAAAACTCAGCCAGCTGCTCCTGAGAGGGGATTAAAAACCATAATATAAAAAGAACTCAGAAAACTTAACACCCCAAATACAGACAACCCAAACCAAAAATGGGCAAAAGAACTGTAAATAGACACTTCTCAAAAGAAGAAATGAAGATGAGCAGCAAATATTTGGAAAAAGTGTCCAATATCTCAGGCAATCATGGAATTTAAAATCAAAATCATGCTAAAATTTTATTTCACTCCAGTAGAAATGGCAATTTTCAAAAATATAAATCATAAATATTAGGAAGAATGTGGGGGGAAAGGTATATTCATAAATTTTCAGTCAGATGGATAATTTAATACACTGTAAAGCAGTATAGACATTCCTCAAAAAACTAGGAATGAATATGATCCAGCTATCCCATTCCTTTGTATTTACCCAAAAGTACAAAAGTTTCAATATTATAGCAATAAAGCCACTTCAATATTTATAGAGGCATAATTCACAATAGCCAAATTGTGGACCCATACATAGATTCCTAGATTATGGACCCATAAATAGATGCCTAGATTAATAAAATTTGCTGTATATACACAATGGAGTTTTACTCATTCATAAAGAAGAATGAAATTATCACGTTTTCCAGTAAGTGGATAGAACTGGAGACTATCTAACTAAGTAAAGTAAACCAGACTCAAAAAATCTCTCATATATGGAAGCTAAAGAAAATAATGAAAAAATGGGGTATAAAAAGGTTAAAGAGAAGATCAGTGTAGTAGAAGAGGGAGATTGAGATTGAGGGAGGACAGATGGGAAAAGAAAAAACAATGTGAAATAAATTTAACAGAAAATATATGCAGTTAATTCTACATTTATGCATATGTATAAATAGCAAGACAAAAATAAAAAAAAATAATTGAGTATAGAGTAGAAGAAGAAGAATAGGGGGAGAGATAGGTGAGGGAAAAGAGCGACACCAGGGACTGATATGGAGTAAATCAAATTTCATGCAAATATCATTTTGTGAAAATGAACCCCAAAACTACTATGTATTACTATAATGCTCTGATAAAAAATAACTTTCATTCTTACTATCTTCCCTTACGTAAAAGCATGAAATGCTATTAAAAAGTTCTGTTCTCTAAGTAAAAAGCTCAGTAGAAAAGGAATTTGTAAAATCATTTCAGGGTTATTGAAACTGAAAAAAGCACAGAAATACTAGAATATGATATGTACTTAGAGGTCTCAAATTATATATAAATAATGGTTTTCAAATAAATTATAAATTCTAGTATATAAAGGATTTCCTTTGAAATTTTCTGATACTTAAGGAGACTTTTTTCCCACCAGAAAAAAATAAATGATTCAAAATGTAAGTTTTTTGTTATAATTAACACATGGTGAAGGCAAAAACTGTCTCTGTTCAAAACTGATTCTTTTTATCCTGTGGTCCAAATTAAAGAAAGGAAAATGAATGTTTTTATGAAGACTGAAAAACTTATGTGAAAACACATGATTTTGGCACAAAATACACTAAACTGAAAATTACTAACCATAGTGCAAAATAGCTCCAGCCCTTAACACATCTGTCACAGGCACACAACAGAATCTTACAAATATGCTTGCCTTGGCAGCACATATACTAAAAATTGGGAAAATAGAGAGAAGATTAGCATAGGCCCTGCATGAGAATGACATGCTTGTGAAGCATTCCAAAAAAAGAAAAAAAAATAAGAAAAAGAAGAACCTTTCAAATAAATCCTTATTAAAAAGGAGAATTTGGGAACAAACATAAAACATCTCCACCAGATTAAAAATCAAGAAAGAATAAACTAAAGGCATTTTCCAACTGAATACAATAATTATTTTATAGGAGTCAGAGACAATGTCAAGAAATATGAACCCAAATTATGTGATTTATCTCATCTACTTATAAGAAAAATTCTATATGCATATTGTGTCTTAGGAGATTTAATATCTTGTGTCTTTTAGAGGTTTGATATTTGGGTCTTCCACAGGTTTCACCACTTCTGTCTTGAGTTTGGCACTTTCACTCATGAGTCTCATGGTGAGATCAAATATAAATAACATCTCTGATGTCCAGTGTGCACTTGTGGGAGGAAATTCAAAAGGCACAGATTCCACCAGCCCATAATTTTCTTTGAATTTCAACTGTGAGACTTTTGTTGGATTTTTTGGAAGTAAACAAGTTACTACATTTCTGTGGGTTATTCTTCACAAAATTTCCAATTTCCCAAGGAACAAGGCCATGGAATTTGTGTAGGGCTTTTGTTTTTTCCATATGCATTACATAGTGCTTCTGTCTTTGTATACAATTTTTACACTCCTTTCAAAGGCAAGCAACTATTCTGAATTAGCTGAATTTATATTCTGTATCAGAACACAGTAAAATTAAAAAGTCTATAATTTTGCCACATATAATTTTGGTTAAATATTCAAAACTTTATAAAAAGAAAATTTTCCCAATGTTTTTTGTCATATAAAAATTATTTGTTAAGGACTTAGGAATACAAGCAGAGGCCCTGCATCTAATAGAAGAAAAAGTAGTCCCTACTCTCCATCATGTGGGATTAGACCCCAATTTCCTTTGAAGCAAGAGTTGAAATCAAGAATCAATAAATGGGATGGACTCAAACTAAAAACTTTCTTCTTAGCAAAAGAAACAATCTGTGAGGTGAATAGAGAGCCTACATCTTGGGAGCAAATCTTTACCTCACACATCAGATAGAGGACTAATATCTAGGGTATATAAAGAACTCAAAAAGCTAAACACACGCACACACACACACACACACACACGCACACACACACACACACAAAGTAACCCAGTCAATAAATGGGCCAAGGAACTGAAAAGACACTTATCAGAAAATGATGTACAATCAATCAACAAATACATGAAAAAAAAGTTCATCATCACTAGAAATTAGAGAAATGCAAATCAAAACCACTCTAAGATTTCATCTCACTCCAGTCAGAATGGCAGCTATTATGAAGACAAACAACAATAAGTGCTGGCAAGGATGTGGGGAAAAAGGTACATTCATACACTGCTGGTGGGACTGCAAATTGGTGCAGACAATATGGAAAGTAGTATGGAGATTTCTTGGAAAACTGGGAATGGAACCACCATTTGATTCAGCTGTCCCTCTCCTCGGTCTATACCCAAAGGACTTAAAAACAGCATACTACAGGGACACAGCCACATCAATGTTTATAGCACCACAATTCACAATAGCTAAATTGTGGAACCAACCTAGATGCCCTTCAATAGATGAATGGATAAAAATATGTGTCATACATACACAATGGAATATTACTCAACAATAAAAGAGAATAATATCATGGCATTTGCAGGTAAATGGATGGAGTTAGAGAAGATAATGCTAAGTGAAGTTAGTCAATCCCAAAATACAAATGCTGAATGTTTTCTCTGATATAAGGAAGCTGATTCATACTGGGATAGGGAAAGTGAGCATGGGAGAAATAGACAAACTCTAGATAGGGCAGAGGGGTGGGAGGAGAAGGAAGGGGGCATGGGGTAATTAATGATGGTTGAATGTGATGATCATTTTTATCCAAAGTACATGTATGAAGACACAAATTGGTGTGAATATACTATGTATACAACCGAAGATATGAAAAATTAAGCTCTACATATGTAATAAGAATTGTAATCCATTCTGCTATTATATATAAATAAAAATACATAAATAAATAAAAATGTATCCCAAAACAAAACAAACAAACAAACAACAACAGCAACAAAGAAATATATCTCCAATTAGCTGCATGACATTAGGGCATATTGACTACTTTTTCTTGTTTTACTTACATGAGGTAACATACATTGAGTGAAATCAATAAATGTCAAATGCTATTATCATAAGTCATTTTATATTGTCTTGAACACTACAAATGCTACAATTTTTATGTTGTTTATTTTACATATCAATGCTTGGTATATTACTCAGATAAGCATAACTTATCTGTGTTATGTGTGCTGTAAATAAGTGTAAGTTAATTATGCACCCTAATGCTAAAGGACAAATATGGAGCAAACCATTTAATCAGGTGGTGGGTATAATTCTGACTTCTAAGTTCTCATTTTGATGGAAAAGCATCTCATAAAAAATGAAAAAATTGAAAATTGATGAAAGCAAAATTATTTTAAGTAATGTTAATAAAAAGCTTTCAAAATATATTGTGTTCTTTCTTTTACATTAAAGTGAAGTTTTCAATGTCATTATAAAAGCACATTCTTGTGCTATGTATGTATATGCATTTTAGATAATGACTTTGAAACTACACATGAGACTATTAAACTTGAAAATCAAAGAACTTCTGATAGGGGCTGGGGATGTGGCTCAAACGGTAGCGCGCTCGCCTGGCATGCGTGCGGCCTGGGTTAAATCCTCAGCACCACATACCAACAAAAGATGTTGTGTCTGCCGAAAACTAAAAAATAAATATTAAAAAATTCTCTCTCTCTCTCTCTCTCTCTCTCTCTCTCTCTCTCTCTATCTATCTATCTATCTCCTCTCTCACTCTCTCTTTAAAAAAAAAGAACTTCTGATAAAGAAAACAAGGCTCTGTTTGAGTGCTGGTGACAGTTTAAATGACAGGAAAAGGAAATTATAGAAGAAATGAAGAGATATGAGAATATAAATCAAAAGTGGTGATTTTTACTTTATTAAATTTCTGGAACAAAAAGTGGAAAGTTTCAAAATACCTTAAAAATGTAATTGGATACTATTTGGCTTATATCAATAAAGAAGTGGTCTAACATTGAGTGATATAAAGTGTATTTCTCATTCTACTTAAATATTTTACCCCTGAGTATATTGACATAAAAAGTGGTTTTGTAAATGTAGTGTTACATGTTGTTTTCTCATATGAGTCTCTTCAAGTTCTTTAATAACATAATTTCATGAATCAAACAAAACTAATGTGGACAACCATAATAATATATAGACAAAGTATTAAGATTTCTAAGGATTATGTAAGTGCTGAATTGGTGAATCTGATTATGATGGAATGGAATGGTTCTAACATAGTTTTGTAGTAGGTTTAAAAAGGAAATTGACAATAAAGAAAGAAATTTCTTTTATGTAGAAAATTACAAGTCTGCCTGAATACTACATTGTGTCAGGTCACAAGGGCCTCCTTAGTCAGAAGATGCTCAAAAATTTATCAATAGCCAGAGGTTATCCTCAATGTGAGTGAATAAAAAAGATTCTCCAAAGAATATATGAAAGAGACATTAAAGCAGAAAAAGTTTCCTTCTTCTTCAAAAATGAATGACTGTAGACATGATAAACCTCTTTGTTATCTGACTGAACTTTCCAAAGAATTTGTCCACTACTGATATTTATTCAAGGCTATTGTAAACTATTCCACTCTAATGAAGGTACAGTTTATAAAGAGCAATGTCATTTTACCTTATGAAAAAATATTCAAAATGTCAATGATATTTTTTCCTATAATAGCTTCAACCAATCCTTTCTTACACATTGAATATTTTTATTATGAGAAAAGGATGTATACAAAAAATCATAGGGCATATTAAGTTAGATTGCATCTCTTATGGATATCTAAATCCAAATGTCCCAGTCAATTAGCCTTAGGTGTCATCCAAGAGAAAGGAAAACTTTCCTAAGACTCTGAGGAATTGCTTAAGTGTAGATAGAAGTCAAAGTAAGTTGGAGGTTTTAATTTGCACATCAGAGAGTATCCTATTTACACAAGGCCCACAACACTTTCCTTTTTTTTCACTTTTTCATTGGTCAGTTAATCTTTATTTATTTTTTATTAGTTGTTCAAGACAATACAATGATCTTGACATATCATACATTTGATTCAAATAGAGTATGAATTCTCATTTTTCCACGTGTACAAATTGCAACACTTTCAATAATAATTTTCTAATTCACATTAGCCATGCTTATGCACCTTACACTTTTCCTCCAGTTTAATAATATTCAGTGTATCTATAATCCTTCAAGATTTCCCCAAATTACGAACCTAGTAAGAGATAAGACTAGGATGAAAATACATATTATCTGACACTTGTCGAATACTCTTTTTCTATGGAGTCATGGAAACAAATTGTAAAATAAGGAATATGGGAGATTAAAAAAAAAGAACAGGGCTGGGGTTGTGAATCAGTGGTAGAGCACTTGCCTAGCACATATGGGGTGCTGGGTTCAATCCTCAGCGCCACATAAAAATAAAATAAAAGGTATTGTGTCCAACTACAACTAAAACAAATTTTTTAAAAAAAGACCTTATTGAACTAGAGATTAAAGAGATTAAATATGCCTTCAATTTCTGATAACCATCATTTTGTTGTGTTGTAGGTAAAATTTAAGCACATTAAAATACATGCATTATAAGTGTAGAATTTAACATTTTTAGAAAGTATATATGCCTACATAAACAGAACTCTAGGTAGCTTCTAGTCAATTCTAATCTCTAGGTAGCTTCTAGTCAATTCTAATACCCATAGACAAACATTATTCTTCTTTCTAATAGAAAGAAAATGTCTTCTCTGATATGTTTAAAAGTAGAATCAGATAGTGAGTAAATACTGCATCAGGCTTTCCCCCTTAATATGATTTTCTTTATGTTCCTCAATTTTATATTAAATATAAATAGTTTACATTTCCTATTATTGCATAGTAGTATAATCACTTGTATGATATACTGTCCTAAGTAGGTGTATGTTTAATTTTACAAGGTCCTGCTAAAATCGCCAAAGTGACTTTGAGAAATTTTTCTCCTAGCAGCAATATATATAATATTTGCATTTATTACAAATCCTCATAAACATCTGGTATTTGTTGATCACTTTGAATTTTAAATATTTTGATAGGTATGAAATGGTATAAAATGATTTCTCACAGGTATGAATGGAATGAATTTGCATTTATCTCTTGACTAACAACATTATGCATATTTCACATATTTAATGATAATTTTTATATCTTCTTTTTAAATTTTTTATTCAATATTTTTGATCAACTTGCAGTTTTTTCTCTAATTATTATTGAAATTTAAGAGTTTTTATAATCCATTGTGTTTTATTAGTGTGTTATATTTATACATAGTGGAATTCATTATATATATATAATAATTTTCTCCAATAAGTTTCATAGTCATCCCTGCATTCCCATTCTTCTATACTTCTCATTTTCCTTTTATTTGTGTATATATATTTTTTCCATTGGTACATTCTTATAAAAGTGCAATCCATTGTGATAAATTCACAAATACATATAGCATAGTTTGATCAATTTTAATTCCCTGTTTCTCCCCCTTCTTTTCCTTTCTCCCTCTCCCTTGATCCCTTAACTCTGCCCCACTGATATCCTTTCTATTTTGAAAAGATCCCTACTTTTTAAAAATTCTTTTTTTTTAAATTTTGCTCTAGCTCCCACAAATGAGAGTAAATATTTGACCCTTCTTAACCTGAGCTGAGTCTAGCTTATGTCAGTTTATATGATATTCTTCAGTTCCTTTCATTTATTACAGTTGTCATCAAGTTACACAATTTCAATTTTCTTTATGGAAAAATGTGTGTATATATCACAAATTATTTTTGTTGTTATCATGAGTGACTTGGGGTAAAAGTTCTTTTCATTATATGAGTATCCAGTTCTTCCAATACCATTTATTGAAAAAAAGAGATCTCCTTCCCACACTGAATAGATCATGTATGAAATTCTAAGAGTCTTACCCTAATGAAAAGCAATGAAAATACTGATAAAAACTACCAGAATCAATTTTATTGGAACCCTGGTTAAAATGAAATGCTTATATGAATCCAAAATTTTGGGTTGAATTTTGGGAAGAATAGCAATATTGTGGCATTTTAACATAAACACAAGAATGATTTTCCCAGTTCAGTGGTAGACTTGAAAATAAGAGCACACAGTCCCATTAGAGGTATGTAGAGAGAGTAGAACACCCTTTATTTGTCGTTGGTTTTCCTTACTGGTCTGTTTGGTGGCTTCATGGAGGGCATTCTCAAAGTACTTTTATTTTTCCAAACTCAAAAATCTCTAGGAGCTTAGATGAATACATCAGTAATGGGGGGGCATTTATCAAAAACATTTAAAATCAGCTGAATAAAATTGCTGCTGTCTTGAGTATTGCATATAAAATGGGGTAAGCAATAGACTTACCATAAGCTTGGGAGGAAAGATTGCTGAATGAGATATTTTGGAAAACTCTGACATATTCCTGTGAATCTACACCTATGAAGTCACTGAGATGTCACTTATGACTGATATAGAGGTTTTATAACAGAGAAAGTGAAGGATAATGCACAGTGGTAAAATACATGATTGAGTGTTGAATGCATGGCCAGACATGCACATAGCACCTGTAGCAAAGACTAGGAAACCAGGTGGTTCCAGATGTTAAGAAAATCTCTGATGAATCATAAGATGACCTGACATCAGTGTCCCCAATGAACAAAAGAATATGAATTTCCAATAATTAATCCAAAATTTTAACACTTTTTTCTGGCAATATGACACAATGAGGATGATGAAAAAATAATCCTGAAATAAAAAAAATAGTTCATTAAAGCCAATGAATAAATACATACTAATGAAATCCTGTGTAGAGGAAACTGATTTTAATAGACCCTGCATTACATTTTTACCCGTCCAATTCTCAAAACAAAATTACAAGACCTTAGAAGAAATAAGAGAATATGGTTCATAACTATATCAAAAATATCAATAAAATTAACTGTTTCTGAGGAGGCCAAAATATAGCATTTATTAGAAAATAATATTTAAATGAACTATATTAAATGTGTTAAAAAACTAATGTAAACTATGGACAAATACAAAGGAAAATCAAGAGAATAATGTATTAATAAATAGAAAATATCAACAAAAACATAGTAATTATGTAAAAGAAACAAGTAGAAATTTCTGAACTTGAAATGCTTAATAAAAATGATGAAAACTCACATACCAGGGCTTAAGAGCACAGAAGAAAGCATTATTAAACTTGAAGATTAGTTAGTTGAAATTATGCTGTCTGAGGAATAGGAAAGAAGAAACAACATGGTAAGTAGAGCTTCAGAAACCTTTGAGGCAACATCGAGAATCCCAAAATATGTATTATGTAAGCATCAGAAGGAGAAAAGAAGATGAAACATTCTAAAGAATATTTTAAAAATAATAGACAACATATTCCCAAATTTGATAATAAGCATTCTTAAATACATCCAAGCTCAATAAACTCAAAAGAGATTTACAGCCAAAAACTTTATAAAAAATTCAAAGACAAAAATAAACAAACGTTTGATTCAAGTGGGTTATGAATTCCCATTTTTACCCCGTATACAAATTGCAGAATCACATCATACCACTTGAATCAAATGTACGAAATATGATATGTCAAGAGCTTTGTAATGTTTTGAACAACCAATAAAAAAAAAACAATGATGGTGGAATGTGATGGACATAATTATCCAAAGTACATGTCAACAAGTGCTGGCGAGGATGTGGAGAAAAGGGTACTCTTGTACATTGCTGGTGGGACTGCAAATTGGTGCGGCCAATTTGGAAAGCAGTTTGGAGATTCCTGGGAAAGCTGGGAATGGAACCACCATTTGACCCTGCTATTGCCCTTCTCGGACTATTCCCTGAAGACCTTAAAAGAGCATGCTACAGGGATGCTGCCATATCGATGTTCATAGCAGCACAATTCAAAATAGCTAGACTGTGGAACCAACCCAGATGCCCTTCAATAGATGAATGGATAAAAAAAATGTGGCATCTATACACAATGGAGTAAAAAATGACAAAATCATAGAATTTGCAGGGAAATGGATGGTACTAGAGCAGATTATGCTTAGTGAAGCTAGTCAATCCCTAAAAAACAAATACCAAATGTCTTCTTTGATATAATGAGAGCAACTATGAACAGAGCAGGGAAGAAGAGCAGGAAGAAAAGACTAACATTAAACAGAGACATGAGATGGGAGGGAAAGGGAGAGAAAAGGGAAATTGCATGGAAATGAATTGCTATACAAAATTGCATATAAGAGGTTGTGAGGGGAATGGGAAAATAAACAAGGAGAGTAATGAATTACAGTAGATGGGGTAGAGAGAGAAGATGGGAGGGAAGGGGAGAGGGGACAGTAGGGGATAGGAAAGGTAACAGAATACAACAGTTACTATTATGGCATTATGTAAAATTGTGGATGTGTAACCGACATAATTCTGCAATCTGCATTTGGGGTAAAATTGGGAGTTCATAACCCATTCAATCTAATGTATGAAATATGATATGTCAAGAGCTTTGTAATGTTGTGAACAACCAATAAAAAAAATTAAAAAAAAACAAAGTACATGTATGAAAACATGAATTGGTGTGAACATAATTTATATACAGAGATATGAAAAAATTGTGCTCTATATATGTAATAAGAATTGTAATGCATTTTGCTGTCACGTACTTAAAAAATAAAATCAATCAAAATAAAAAAATAAGCAAAAGTTAAAAGCAACCAAAGAAAAAAAATTAAAAATTGTAAAGCAAGAGAATTTGTAGGTAGCAGACCTGTTATCTAAGAAGTAGTTAAAACTAGCAAAGTGAAAGAAATAATACTGATTAGAGGAGAAGTAAGAAATAAGACAGAAAGTGGTTTAGACAAAGGGGAATAAAGGGAAAGGAGAGGAGATAGGAAAAGGAAAGACAGTGGAATTGGTTTGACATAACTTTCCTATGTACATACATGAATACACCACTGTGAATCTGACTATCATGTTTGTAGGAATGATGGAAAAACCTCTGTAAACTCAACAAGCCAAAACAACCCTTTACCTATTATTTTATTAGCAGGACCCTAGTGGCCAGTCGCAGAAGAGAAGTGTGTGGGGGGGGAGAGAGCGAGAGCAAGAGTGAGAGCGAGAGCGAGAGAGAGCGAGAGAGAGCGAGAGAGAGCGAGAGAGAGCGAGAGAGAGCGAGAGAGAGCGAGAGAGAGAGAGAGAGAGAGAGAGAGAGAGAGAGAACGAAAAAGGTGTTGATATTTGTGGGCTTAACACAGGATGAGGAGGAGCAGGGCGTATAGGCTGCTACTTCTTCATTGGATGAGAGTTGGGGCCACTTCAGGGATGGAGGTGCACCATTCAAAGTTCGCGCAATTCACAGGGATTAGAGGTGATGGTTCACACACCATTCAGTGCGTCATGGACCTGAGCTCCTGGAAGAAAGCGCTCTGGGCGCCATCTTTACCAACAATGTTCATTCACAAGAATGGGATCATAATTAGAATAAATATATTCTATGCTTATATAGTTATATCAAATTGGATTCTACTGTCATATGTAACTAAACAGAAGAAATAAAATAAAAACACAAAGGAAACACATCTACCCTCAAAACCAACAAAAAAGCAAAACAAACAAATAAGAAGAAAAAAATGCAAAACAAAACAAAACAAAACAAAACAAAAACAAAACACAAAACAGGAACAAGAGAACAGAAAGAAAACAGAGAGAATCCAGGACACCAAGGGAGGGTTGGTTCTTTGAAAATGCAAAAAAAAAAAAAAAAAAAAAGAAGCAAATATTTTTAATAAGCTTTAGTGAGGAAAAATATACCAGAAGACTATACTAACTAAAATCAGAAAGACAGAGTGGACTTTAATACAAATATAACAAAACATGAATAACAATGAAACATGAATAACAATGATAATGTGCTATCAACATTATGTGCCATAAAATTGGAAACTTACATGCAATGAACAAAATCTTAAAAGCGACAAACTACAAAGACTTAAGGTAAAGAACTTACATACAAATACAAAATCTGAATAGATCCTTAAGTATTAGGGAGATTGAATCTGTAATCAAAAAGCTTACATAAAAAAAAATCTCAGGTCCAGAAAGATTGTTTCACCTCTGAGTTCTATCAAATATGTAACACAGAATTAAAACCAATCCTTCTCACACTCTTCTAAAACACTGAAGAGGACTGAATACTTTCAAACTTACTCTGTGAGGCTTGACTTATCCTGTGATCAAAGACAGACAAAGACACAAGAAAACTATAGATTAATATTATTTATGAATATTATTGAAAAAATTCTTCAACAAATACTAGAAAAATAATGTATAATCAGGGTGTGGTGGCACACACTTGTAATCTAAGTAACTCCAAAGGTTAAAACAAGATGATGGCAAGCTCAAGTATAGCTTCAGCAACTTAGTAAGGCACTGTCTCAAAAATAAAATTAAGAAGGGCTGGTAATGTAGCTCAAGTGTAGAGTGCCCCTGAGTTCAAGTCACAGTGCCACACACCAAAAAATATTAATAACATATTAAAAATTATGTACTATAACCAATTGTGATTTATTCTTGTAATGCAAACCATTAAAACAAATGTGATACAGTACATTAATAGAATGAAGAGGAAGGAGAAAATCTCAGTTGATATATTCAAAACATTTAACAAAATTTATTACACTTTCAAGATGCAAACACTTAACAAACAACGAGAGAAGACTCTGCTATACTGTAATAATAAAGTATTGTATGAAAATCTCACAGCTAATATCATACTCTATGGTGTAAAACTAAAATTATTGCCTCTTAAGATCAGGGACAAGGTGACAAAGCTTTCTTTTGCCACTTAACACAGTGCTGGAAGTCCTAGCCAATTCAATTCAGATGACATTTTTTTTTAAGAGAGTGAGAGAGAGAGTAGAGAGAGAGAGAGAGAGAGAGAGAGAGAGAGAGAGAGAGAGAGAGAATGTTTTAATATTTATTTTTTAGTTCTCAGCAGACACAACATCTTTGTTTGTATGTGGTGCTGAGGATCAAACCTGGGCAGCATGCACACTAGCTGAGCGCGCTACTGCTTGAGCCACATCCCCAGCCCCAGATGACATGATCTTATATGTAGAAAACCCCAAAGATTCTAAACAAAACAAAACACCCTAGAATTAGTAAATGAATTTGCAACGTGACAAGACAAAATCAAGACACAAAATCAGTTGTAGTCCTCTATATGAAAAAAAAAATACAATTGGAAAAGAAAAATAAGAAAATGATTCCATGTATAATTGTATCAAAAAGAACAAAATAATTAGAAATAGATTTAACCAATGATAAAAATAACTTGCACACTGAATACTAGGACAATTACTGAGAGAAATTAAAGAAGACACAGGTAAGTGAAAAAATTCATATCTTGTTCAAATATTTGAAGAAGTGATATTGTTACAGTTATGGTGAGATTGCAATAAATCTCCAAGTTTATCTTAAAGCAAGAGATGAAAACTTTATTCACTAGCTGGTGGTCTGGATCCACCAGCTAGTGGGCCAAGGGACAGGTGGTAAGTCCTGCACTCTCTGACCCCCTTCAGGTGTTTGAGTGCTTCTTTTATACCATAAGTAAAACAAGTTAGTACATTAATCACAAATGGCTGTTGCTATGATTCAAGACCAAAAACAAACATCATGAGATCATAAATAGGGGGGAGTGGGTCAAAATGACCCTAGTTAAACACAACTCAAAGAATGGTTACTAACAACTACATAATCATTCTCTGACAGGGTACATTGTCCAGGAAAAATAGGAACCAAAATGAGAACAGTTTTACATTGTATAAGAATTGCCATTTTGTGTTGCCAAACATGCTATGCTAAGCAAGTATTCATGAGTACGGAGATTGGGTGTTCCCATGGGAGAAGCATTTTTTACAAGATGTGGAGTCTCGGGGTAAAATGGAGTCTGTGTAGTCTTTGCCTCTATAGTCTGGCCCATAAAAGCAGTCAACAGAGTCAAAACAATTCCTATAAAAATAATGTCAATATTTTCCATAAATAAAATATTATTCTATTTTTTTATGTAATGTGAAGGGAACCTGAATATGCAAAACAATCGTGAAGATAAAGAACAAAGTTAGTTGTATCAGACTGTCCAATTTCAAAACTTACTACAAAACTACAGTAATAAAAACATTGTGGTTTGGGAGGTTGAGGCAAGTGGATGATGATTTCAGATCCTGTCTCAGCAACTTAGCAAGGCACCAAGCAACTCAGCAAGACCATTTCTCTAAATAAAATAATAAAAATATCTGGGGGGCTGAGGTTGTACCTCAGTGGCAGAGTGCTTCTCTTTTATGTGTGAGACATTGTTTTGATCCTCAGAACCACATAAAATAAATAAAGTAAAGGTATTGTGTCCACGTATAACTAATTTTTTTTAATAAGGATGGATTATGTAGCTCAGTGGTTAAGTACCCCTGGTTCAATCCCCAGTACCAATATAAATACAGTATGGAACTGGCAAAATTACAGGTATATGGGATAAATACCCCACCAATAAAACCTTAAAAGTGATTTGCAACAGAAGTGACAAGGCACTTCAATGGAGAAATTATATTTCATTCAGTGAATGATCCTTGAAACATATGAAGATTACTTGGAAAGCTGGGAATGGAACCACATTTGACCCATCTCCTCAGACTGTACTCAAAGGACCTAAAAATAGCATACTACAGGGACACAGCCACATCAATGTTTCTAGCACCACAATTCACAATAGCTTAACTGTGGAGCCAACCTAGATGTCCGTCAATGGATGAATGGAAAAAAAAAGTGGCATATATTCACAATGGAATATTACTTGGCACTAAAAAAGAATAAGATCATGGCATTTTCAGGGAAATGGATGGCATTAGAGCAGATTATGCTAGTGAAGTTAGCCAACCCTCCAAAAAAAATGCCGAATGTCTTCTCTGATGTAAGGAGGGTGACTCAAAATGGGGTAGGGAGGGAGAGCATGGGAGGAAGATTACCTCTACATAGGGAATAGGGATGGGAGGGAAAAGGAGGGAGAAGGGGAATAGCATGGATAGTGGAAGGAGACCCTCATCATTATACGAAATTCATGTATGAAGATGTGAATTTGGTGTCAACATACCTTATACACAAACAGGGATATGTTAAATTGTGGTATAAAGGTGTATTAAGAATTGTAATGCAAAAAAATGGCATAATTTGGCATGAACATACTTTATATACAGAGTTACAAAACAATGTTCTGTGAATGGATAATTATGATGGTAATGCATTCCACTATTGTCATGTATGTAACAATTAAAAAAATAAAAATAATAGAAAAATAAAGTAAAAAAGGGTAACATAGACTTCTCTGGGAGGGGGAAGGGGGCCATAGCTGGTATCCCAAAAAGTGAGGTGTTCTACCTTTTTATATGTCTTAGGCTTCCTGTTCTCTTTCTTTCTTCCCTTTATCTTTCTCCTTCCTGCCTGGTGACTAGGCCCAGGAAATGCTCAATGAAATGGTCAAAAGATGGGAAACAGATGAGTTGGAGGGTCTGGGGAGGAGTGTTCCAAGCAGGAAGAGGGTGTAATTAACAACTCCCTGTAGAAAATGACAATTTCTGGGGCAGGTTATCTTAGCAACAGGTTGGAGCAGGGGCAGGTTCTTGATAAGGGTTGAGGAAGGGGTCTGAAGAAATTAGCATTTCAATTTCTCCATTCTCTGGATATGACCCTTCCTTGCCTATCTGCCTGTCTAATTCTGGCTTCAATAGTATTTGGTTTCATTGAAAAAATCATACATGCACGAAATTTGATTTATTCCATTTCTGTTCCCTTCCCCCCAATTTCCCTCACCTCTTCCCTCCCCCTATTTTATTTCTTCTAGTCTACTGATCTTCATTTTTCACATTTATTTATTTTTGAATGGTGTTTTCTACATATACATAACAAAATTCCTGTGGTATATTTATATATGCATGTAACATAATTTTGTTTTAGTCATTCCATACTTCCTCTGCATTCTCAACCCTCCTATTTCCCTCTCCATCTTCTTGTTCTACTCTAATGGTGTCCCTCTGTCTTTATATATTTATAACTTATCCCTCTCACCACCTTCTTTCCATCATTTTTTTTCTAGCTTTCACATGTGAAAGAAAAACTTTTGGCCCTTGACTTTCTGAGTCTGTCTTATTTCACATAGCATCATGATCTCCAGTTCCATCCATTACCAGCAAATAGCATGATTTAATTCTTCTTTATCACTAAGTAAATATATATTGTACATATATACCATATTTTCTTAATTCATTCATCTATTGACAGCCATCTGAGCTGATTCCACAATTTGGCTGTGAATTGTGCTGCTATAAATATTGAAGTGGCTGTATTATTAGAGTATGCTGATTTTAGCTCTTTTGGGTAAATACTGAGGAGTGTGATAGCAGGATCATATGTAGTTCCATTCTTAATATTCTGAATAATCTCCATACTGCTTTCCAGAGTGATTGTACTAATCTACATTCCTACCAGCAATGTATGAGCTTATATTTTACCTTACATCTTTGCCAGCATTCATTACAATTTTTTTCTTAATAATTGGCATTCTCACTGGAGTGAGAGAAACTTTTAGTATAGTTTTGACTTCCATTTCCCTGATTTCTAGAAATGTTGAACATTTTTTTTATATGCTTGTTTACCTTTGTGTTTCTTCTTTTGAAAAATACTTAGAGTTTTTCATATTTATTGATTGGGTTATTTAGTTTTTCAGTGTTAAGTTTTTTTGCATATTATATATTCTGGATATTAATCCCCTGTCAGAGGAGTAGCTAGCAAAGATTTTTTCCCATTCTATAGGCTCTTTCACTGTGTTGGACAGAAGTGTTTTCATTTGATTGCATACCATTTATTGATTAATTTTACTTTTTGATTTTTAGAGGTCTTGTTATGCTTGCATCCATATGTTAGAATGTTGATTCTATGTTTTCTTCTAGAAATTGCAAAGTTTGGTCTAATTTCTAAGTATTTGATTCATTTTAAGTTTACTTTTATGCAGGATGAGAAATAGAGATCTATTTTCATTTTTCTACTCAAGGATATTCAGTTTTTCTAGCACCATTTGTTTAAAAGGCTCTCTTTTATTCAACATATGTTTTTGGTGACATTGTCAAGACTCAGATAGCTATAAGTATGTAGAGTTTTTTTCTGCATCTTTTATTATTTTCCATTGTTCTTTGTGTGTATTTTTATACCAATATTATGCTGTTTTGTGATTATAGCTCTATAGTATATTTGAAATCAGATATTGTGAGGCCTCCTACATCACTCTTCTTGCTCAGGGTTGCTTTGGCTATTCTTAGTCTCTTATTCTTCCAAATTAGTTTTAGGATTGTTCTTTTTCCTAGTTCTGTGAAGAATGGCATTGTGTTTTGATGGAGTTTGGATTGAATCTGTATATTTAGTGGTATGTCCATTTTGACAATATTAATTCTGTCTATCTAAGAACATGGAAGGTCTTTACATATTCTGAGGTCATCTTTATTTTCTTTATTCAGTGTTCTATAATTTCCATTGTAAATATATTCCACAAATTTTGTTAGATTGATTCTCAAGAATTTTATTTATTTATTGAGCACATTGTGAATGAGATGGTTTTCCTGATTTTATTTTTTGCAGAATCACTGATGGAGTATAGAAAAGCTATTAATTTATGAGTATTGATCTTGGATGTATCTCCTTTACTCTATTCATTGATCTATTGTAGAAGTCTTGTGACAGAGTTTTTTGGGTTTTCTAGATATAGGATTATGTCACCAGCTAATGAAAATAGTTTGACTTCTTTTCCTATTTGTATCCCTTTTAATTTATTTTCTTTCCTCATTTCTCAGATAGAATTTTGAGGGGTATAATGAATGAAAGTGGTGAAAGTGGAAATCCTTTTCTTGTTCCTGATTTTAAAGAAAATATTTTCAGATTTATACAGTCAATATGACCTTATGATTGGGTTGGCCATATATAGCCTTTGTAATGTTGAGGTAGGTTCCATCTGTACTTAATTTATACAGAGTTCTTTTTAAAAAATATGAATTGGTGCTTCATTTTATCTACATTCTCTTCTGCATCTATGGAGAAGATTATATGATACTTGTCCCTAATTTTATTTAAGTGGATTGAAATTTATTTTGTATATGTTGAACCAGCCTTGCTTCCCCAGGATGAAACAAACTTTATTATCGAGTATTATGTTGCTTATGTTTTTGAATGTGTTTCACTAAATTTTTTAAGGATGTTTGCATTAATGTTCATCAGGGATATTGCTCTATAGTTTTCTTTCCTAGATCTGTCTTTGTCTGGTTTTGTTTTCCAGATAATCTTGGCTTCATAGACTGTACTTGAGAGTGTTCCTTCTCTTTGTATTTCTTGGAACACATTTAGAAATACTGATGTTAACTCTTCTTTAAAAATTATAGTAGAACTCAGCTAAGAATCCATCTCATCCTAGGATTTCTTTCTAGGAAGGTTTTTAATTTTTGTTTTAATTATAATACTTGATGGAGGTTTATTTAGTTTTTCTATATCTTCCTGGTTCAATTTGGGCCAGTCATATGTGTCTAGAAATTTTTCAATGTCTTCTAGATTTTCCAGTATATTAGAGTAAATTTTTAAAAATTATTTTCTAATAATCCTCTTGATTTCAGAAGTGCTGTGGTGATATTTTTCATCTCTAATTTTGTTTTCTTCTCTCTTTTCATTAACTTGGCTATGGATTTATCAATCTTATCTTTTTGAAGAACAAACTCTTTGTTGCATTGACCCTCTGTGGTTTTTTAGTCTCTATTTCATTAATTTGACTTTGATCTTAATTATCATCTGTCTTCTACTGATTTTGAAAGATTTTTCTTCCTTTTGCAAGGCCTTAAGGTGGAACATGAGTTTAATTAATTAGAATGTCTCTATTTTTAAATATAGACACTAATTGGTATATTTGTTTCTTAGAACAATTTTCATACTATCCCAGAAATTTTTTCCTCATTGTTTGTAATAATTTCTTACCTAATTTCATTTATCCAATGCTCATTTCTTCATTTAAAAGATTATTGTTCAATATTCATATATTTGTATAGTATCTATTACATTTCTTGCTTGATTTCTTGCTTCTTTCCATTGCGATCTGATAGAATGCCCTGAATTATATAATTCTTTTGTACTCAGAGTTCCCTTTTGATGTAGAATATGGTTTATTTTGGAAAAAATATTTCAAGAGCTGCTGAGGAAAATGTAACTCAGGTGTTTTGGAGTGAAATATTCTGTAGTTGTCTATTAGGCAGATTTGATTTATGGTAATATTTTGTTCATAAATATCTTTATTGATTTTATGTTTGGATGGTATGACTTTTGTGATAAGTGTTGTATTTTATTTATTGGAATTTAATATATATGACAGAATAATGCATTTCAACTCATATTACACATATAGATCAGAATTTTCATGTCTATGGTTGTGCCTAAAGTAGAGTCACCCATTTGTGCCTTCATACATGTACTTAGGGTAATGATGTCTAACTCATTCCACTGTCTTTCCTTCCCCCATACCCCCTCCCTTCCCCTCATTTCCCTTTGCCCTATCTAAAGCTTGTCCATTTCTCCCATGCTTCTCCATCCCCATTATAAATCAGCATTCTCATATCAGAGAATTCAACATTCGTTTTTTTTCTTTGAGTTTGACTTACTTCACTTAGCATTATATTCACCAATTCCATCCATTTACCTGCAAATGCCATATTTTTTCCTATTTTAATTTTGAGTAATATTCCATTGTGTATATATACCACATTTTCTTTATCCATTCATCTACTGAAGGGCATCTAGGTTGGTTCAACAATTTTGTGGTTGTGAATTGTGCTGCTATAAATATTGATGAGGCTGTGTCTCTACAGTATACTGTTTTTAAGTCCTTTGGGTATAAATCAGGGAGTGGGCTAGCTGGGTCAAGTGGTAGTTTCATTCAAAGTTTTCCAAGGAATCTCCATACTGCCTTACAGATTGGCTGCACCAATTTGCAGTCCCACCAGCAATGTGTGATTGTGCCTTTTCTCCCACATCTTTGCCAACATTTGTTGTTGTTTGAATTCTTGATAGCTGCCATTCTGACTAGAATGAGATAAAATCTTTGAGTAGTTTTGATTTGCATTTCCCTAATTGCTAGATATTAACCATTTTTTTCATATATTTGTTGATTGATTGTATATCATCTTTTGAGTAATGTCTGTTCAGTTCCTTGGCCCATTTGTTGATCAGTTTATTTGCTTTATTTGTTTTAAGATTTTTGAGTTCTTTATATATCCTAATGATTGTTGCTGTATCTGATGTACATGTGGAAAAAAATTGTTCCCATACTGTAGGCTCCGTATTCACAACACTGATTGTTTATTTTGCTGAGAAGAAGCTTTTTAGTTTGATCCATATCATTTATCGATTCTTTATTTTATTTCTTGTGCTATAAGAGTCTTATTAAGCAAGTCAGAGCCTATTCAGACATGAAGGAGATTTGAGCCAACATTTTCTTCTATTAGGCATAGGGTCTCTGGTTTAATTCTTAGAACCTTTATCCACTTTGAGTTGAGTTTTTTGCATGGTAAGACATAGGGTTTTAATTTTATTTTGTTGCATATGGATTTCCAGTTTTCCCAGCACCCTTTGTTGAGAAGACTATCTTTTTTCCAATTAATGTTTTTGGTACCTTTGTCTAATATGAGATAACTGTAATTATGTGGGTTTGTCTCTGTGTCCTCTATTCTGTACCATTGGTCTACCAGTCTGCTTTGGTGCCAGTACCATGGTGATTTTGTTACTATTGTTATGTAGTGTAGTTTAAGGTCTGATACAGTGATGCTACATGTTTCACTCTTCTTGCTATGGATTGTTTTAGTTATTCTGGGTCTCTTATTTTTCCATATAAATTTCATGACTGATTTTTCTATTTCTATGAGGAATGTCATTGGGATTTTGATTGGAATTGCATTAAATCTCTATAGTGCTATTGGTAATATAGTCATTTTGACAATGTTAATTCTGCCTATCCAAGAACAAGGTAGATCTTTTTATCTTCTGAAGCCTTCTTTGATTTCTTTCTTTAGTGTTCTGTAATTTTCGTTTTAGAGGTCTTTCACAATTTTTGTGGATTCCCAAGAATTTTATTTTTTTAAAGGCTATTATAAGTAGGGTAATTTTCCTAGCTTCGCTTTCAGAGGATTTGTCACTAATGTACAGAAATGCCTTTGATATACATGTGTTGATTTTATATCCTATACTTTGCTGAAGTTATTTATTAGTTCTAATAGTTTCCTGGTGAAATTTTTGTGGTCTTCTAGGTATAGAATCTTATGGTTTGCAAATAGTGATAGTTTGAGTTCTTATTTTTCAATCTGTTTATTATTATTATTACTATTATTAGTATTATTATTTGCCGTAGTCTGGCTGGGCACAATTCAGGAGCCACTTATCAAGCAGAAACGAATTTTATTTTTAGAACACACATGCCACACCACACAAGCTCTTCAGGAATTCCCTCAGAGCCCAACTGCCACCACCGGCTTCCCACAAGCCTCTCAACCCCCCCCACTCCTCCTGCTCTTGAGGCCAATTGGCTGGGTCACATGGGCGGAGCCAAAAAAAGTCCCCCAATGAGCAGCTCTGTGGTCTGAAAGGGCAGGGAAACAGCCCAATGAGCATCACCGCAAAGAAGCCAATCAGCTGGCAGCTAGAAGTTTGCTGGGGCCACTGTGAGCCAATCATCAACTGGCAGCTGGAAGTTTGCTGGGGCCCCTTCGGCTGTGGCTCTCAACATCTCTCCCACTCTGTTTAAACAACAAGCATGTGGCTTAGTGTGGTGAGCCGTTCCTGCGGACTGTCGTCGCCATTACATGATGGCGCTGGCTCCGTTGTGGTCTGTGAAGGACAACTCCATATCAAAGAGAGTTGGCGTGTTCCCAGCTCCTTATCAAAGAAAGTTGGCGTGTCATTTTCTAGCACCCTGTGAGAAGGGTACACGTGGCAGCTTTGCATTGGGGTTCGAGGTGCTTTATTAAGGCTGGGAGGGGCATCCAATTATTATTCCGGGTAGTAGAAGAATCATTAGAAGAATATCAAGGGCCTGAATAAACTGCTGAAAGAAGATTCCTGAGTCGCGTCTTCCTTGCGGGCAAGGGGGTCGTGACAGCTTAGGGACCGTGCCTGCCTTAGGTTGTCCAATACTACATATGGTCCTTACCCGTCTTCAGATGAGATGACTCTAAGGCGTCAGCCTCCTGTCTTAGGTTGGTACCATTGCAATTGGATCTTACCAGTCATTGACTACCGGTCCAGCATATAGCCACACCAGTGGGGGGTGAGGTTGTTTGCCTCACCTCTGTTGGGCCCCAAATTTTAGCTGAACGACCATCATAAGCAGAAGGGAGGAGGATACACCAAGCCAATTGATGGCTCCTTTTGTAAAAATTGTACCACCAATGACACCATCAGCAAAAATACCCCAACACTACCACAAGTCGCTGCACCAACAGATAGTTCACAATGCATACAAGTGAGTTAACAATGCATATAAGTGATACATTTTCCAGGCAAGTATTCTGCATTTTCCAACTTGCAGAAGCAGTTCAGTGATGGCATATAGTTTGTAAGGAGGAATTAAAATTTTCTTTGTTCATATACAACATGATGATGTACACAGAAATTTCCAAAGAATTAACAACAGAACAATTTGTGGAACTAATAACAATTTTAACAAAGTTTCAAGATACAATTTTAATGTAAAAAAGTCAAGTTATTTTACATGTGCCAGCAATATATACTATAAGTATAAATTAAAAATATAATGCCATTATTATTTGTCAAAAATTTAATTACTTATGTGTAATTCTGACAATACTTGTATAAAATATATTTGACGAAAGGTATAAAATTTTGAAATAAATCAAAGGATATTCAAATAAATGGAGACATACATTTTCACAGATAAGACTCAATATTTTTAAGATATTAGTTCTCCAAATTTGATCTACATAGTCAATGAAATTTCAATTAAAAATCCCTACAAGTTATTGTGTGAGCATCAACAAACTGATTCTAAAGTTTATACAAAAACAAAAGACCCAAAATAGCCAACGAATAAGAGTACAATAAGAAAGTAGACACTGAATCTATCCAACCTTAACACGTTGTATAAAACTACAATAACCAAGACAGTGTCATTTTGCTTAAAAAATTGACAAATAGATCAATGGAACAGAATATAGAACCCAGAAACTGACCCACAAAAATCAAGTAATCTTTGGAAAAAGTAACATAAAGGAGAAAAGAGTGCGTTCAACAAGTGGTGTTAAAACATCACACATTTTCATGCAAATGAACAGATAAAAACCCTTATACCGTTCAAAAATTAACTCAAACAGAGCATGGACACAAATGTAAAAGTTAATACTATAAAATACCTAGAAAACAACATAGGAGAAAATCTAGATGACTATCATTTGCTAATGAGTTTTTACACACAACAAAAGAGACATTGCACAATATACAGTCAAGAGACTGAAAAGACAAGCCAAAGACTTGTCTTTTAAGTAAAGGTTTATTACTTAAATATACAAAAAGTATTAAAAATCAGAAATAAGAAAGCAAACAATGAAATTTCAAAATTAAAAAACAAAGAATTTGAAAAAGACATTTCACAAAGGAAAATATACAGATGACAGATAAGTATTTGAAAGGATATTCAACATTATATGTCTGTAAGATATTACAAATTGAAACAATATGATACTACAAAACACCTACTGAAATGTCTAAAACCAAAGCAGTGACAACAGTTTTGTTATGGATGAGTAACAACCAGAATATTCTTCATTGCTGGTAGGTTTATGGAATGATATATCTACTTTGGAAGACAGTTTGGCAATGTCATTTGAAACTAAACATAATAATATCATTTGACTTGGCATTTCTTCTCCTTGGCATTTATCCAAATAAAGATATGCATGGATATGTTTATAAAATTTTTGCTTATAATTACCTAAACTTGTAAATAACCAGATGTCTTTCACCATGTTAATATATAAACAAACTATATTATATTCATACAATGCAAGCTCATTGTACAATACAGAAAAATCACTTAGAAAGTAAAGATAAAACAAAGAGGAATCTTAAAGGCACTTCTAAGTGAAAGAAGCTTATCTAAAAAAACCTAAATGCTATGCCATTCCATCTATATGATATTCTGGAAAAGGTAATATTAAATAAACAATATTATATATCAAAAACTGCTGAATTATAATGACAAATTTTATGGTATGTGAATTATACCTCAATAACAACACTAATTAAAAAAATAATAAAGATAATAACAGATTATGTCCAGCACTATTGATAAAAAAAGTTCTATTATGGCTCCTCTTCTTCAGTCTTTGGGAATGTTGGGTTTCTAACATAGATTACATAAGGTAAAATAAAATAATAAGGTATAAAATTAAATAATTTTATACATATTTCACCATTACTTTGGTGTGAGACTATGGGAAAGTTATTTAATGTACCTAAGCTTCAATATAATCATTTGTAATAGTAATTTCCTTCATCATAGGATTGTATTGAAAACTAAATTGAATCATATCTGTAATAGGATTAGTATAATCTCTGAATAGAACAAGCATTCAATAAATATTATCTGTTATTGTACTTTCATGAGTGGAATATGGATTATGCAGACCAGAGTAAAGAATCAGTCCACCTTGAGTGGATAAAGAGAAATGAGTTTGGAGAAATTTATATCCTGTGTGGAAAGCCTCAAGGACTAGAAAGAAGAAATATAGTTGGATAGAATTGACAAAAGTTATATATTAATTCTGTTTACAGAAATAGTTGTGTCATTAGATAGGATAATAATGACACGTTCCATAATTTTGCATACTTCTCATGGGATACTTCTGCAATGATTAAAAGGTCAATTTACCCCCACAGTGGCCATGGATAATGCCACTCTTCTCAGGCAAAAACAACAATAACAATAATAAAAACCACTTATGAATCTGGGAGTTGAGGCTTTTATTTTTTATTATTTTAGTTAGAATAACCCGTGATGATCAAACATACTTAAATATCATAGCACAATTAAAGCTTTGAACAATTGGAATTTGTTTCTCTTTCAGTTAAAAGTGCTAGAAAGCTTTCTTTCAGGAAGTCATTTATGGGACTTCAGTGAAGAAAGCTGTCAAGGAAATCAGAGAAATGTAGTCCATTTGAATGCCAAAAGAGAGGAAAGAAAAGATTTTTATGCCCAACTAGGAGTCTGATACAATTGTCCAAATTGGGAGGAAATTTTCCATATATAGGATAAATCAGATAATTCTGGTTTTACTATACCAAAATGACAAACTCATTCTAGATGTGTTGAGAGTCAGATTTAGTGCCTGACACATAACTGTTATTCAATAAATATTTGTTAAATGAATGTACGAGTAAATGAAATAAATAATGAATAAGTGATAGCCTAAAATTAATACTTAATTTCGTAAGAAAAATAATAAATTATATTATGGTATAAATAATAAATATATCATTATATTCAGAGTGAATTGAGTTCAAAATCATGACTCTACCACCTAATACTTTTCTCAAATTGGCAAGTGACCTAATCTAATTAAGGCTCTTTCTTATCTGTAAAATATGCATACTTATAATAATATCTTTTTATGATACTGTTTTCAGGTTTAAATTAGATTTTTCATGTAAAGCAACTAGTACAACAGAATGCTTGGCTCAGAATATTTTAAAAATAGTGATTATTTTTATTCCTAGTATCACTACTATTCTAGAGTTTGAAATGAAAAATTATTGAGTGTAAGACCAGTTTTTATCTAGGATAGTAATGCCAACAATGAATGTCTTTTTTATTGAAACAATTAAAAGTCCAATCTAGTCTTGAAAATAATCTCCTTATTACTCTAAAATCATTCCTATACCAAAATATAATGAAAGGTTTATTTATTTTCCTCCATTTGGCACATATTGAACATGCTTTTATGTGATCTTTGAAATGTTTAGAGTTAAATCTTTTGGTTTGTGAGCAAAGTCCTCTTACACAGCAAAAGAGTTTTCACAGGTAGCAGAACTACATTAGTAAAAACTATTGTATCTTATTATTGATTAAAAATCAATTGTTTCCAGCCTCTTTTATTATTAATTAATATTGATATAATATTCTTGGTAAGAAAATTATGATGTACTTAAAATGAATTTATTAATTTTGTTCCTTTTCTGTTATTTTTCAAAATTTATTGCTTTAAGTCTGCATACTTTTTTATTATAGATATTTGAGTAGCTAGCAATGCCTTATATGCTTTGTTATCCAAAAGATTCCAAAATTTCTAATCTTTCCTCAAAACTAAAGGAAACTTTCCAAAAAATGTAGCAGCAAGAAACAAAAAGTGAATTCCCTGTCCTCTGTTTGTTAAACCCCATTTGTAGTCATTTATTTTTATGTATATGTGTGTGTTTTTCAAATAGCTTATCATGTTAGAGTGTTTAAAATCCTTAGAAAACATCATCTTTTTGGAAGTCTGTAAAAAGGTACCCATGCTTCCCCTGACAACTTCTCATAAATTTGCACTGTCTAGGGACACAAGATATATTTCTTATAGCCATTAGGATTTAGGAACTTATTCAGTAATTGTAACTGCTTTAAAAATGTTTAAAATCTCAAGGGTAACACCATATACTTAATATTTTTTCTGGCATACAAACCACAAAATATACAATTACTCTGTATTGTAGCATCTGATATGTTAAGTTAATCATGAACAGAGACTTGTCAATTACTACTTTTAAATGGAAGATAAGTCACTTTCTAAATACAGATGTTAGAGAATGTTATTTTACAAGAACTCAACAATGCTAACCTAGTGTTTTTTCCACCAGTGCAGTTAATAAGCAATAATTCTTGGGGGCCTTAACACCATTTCCAAAAAAATAAAGATCAGACTAGAAGAACACAAACATATGAAGGCATAACGACATCCGACATCCATCTTCCCTCCCCCCACTGCTGCTTTATGAATATATTCCTTATGCTTAAGAAATAACTTTCCTGGCTTTGAAAAGTAGAAACATGCCAGTTCGTGAATAGTACAATCTTGCTTTCCATGAAATCAGGTGATGGTTGCCATGCCAATTGCAAGGCTTAACCCTGCCCTTAATGTGGAGTTATGATTTTGCCTATTAAAGGTCACACTAGAGGTGGGGATTGCTACTGCTCACTCTCTCTGATCAGGACAGCCTATCAGGCTTCTGACAACAAATCTGCTTTTGTCTTTGATTATGGCATGTTTTTGTGATCAGTCCTGGGCTGGTTTCCTTTCAATATGTGTTTTTTAATTCTTAATGTCTGCAGTATTACAAAAGAGATAATCAAGTGGAATCCATAACTGAGTTGAAATCATAATACTCATGTTTCTATAGCAATTTTCTTTTCTTTTCTTTTTGTACTGGGGATTGAACTCAGGGGCACTCGACCACTGAGCCACATTCCTAGCCCTATTTTGTGTTTTATTTAGAGACAGGGTCTCACTGAGTTTCTTAGTGCCTCACTATTGCAGAGGCTGGCTTTGAACTTGCAATCCTTCTGCCTCGGCCTCCCAAGCCCCTGGGGTTAAAGGTGTGTGCCACAGTATCTAGCTGCAAGTTTCTATTTTTAGAGTAATTTTTACATAGTTTATATTGTTTATGCACATTATTTCATTTTATTTGCATAATATTTAAAAGTTTGAGTTAAAATTAACATTATTATCCTTATTTATATATAAGTAAACAAAGACTTGTGTTTCAAATGATTTTCTCCAAATCCCATAGTTTATGTTAGTGTACATCACGAAGACCAGGTCTTGGTCTGGGGATACAGCTCAGTTGATAGAGTGGTTCCCTCACATGCACAAGGCCCTGGGTTCAATCTGCAGCACCACCAAAAAAAAAAAAAAATCCACAAATACCAGGTCTTTTGTCACTACATTTTTCTTAAAAGTGCACACTTGGGCTGGGAATGTGGCTCAAGCAGCAGCGTGTTCACCTGGCATGTGTGGTGCAGAGTTCGATCCACAGCACCACATACAAATAAAGATGTTGTGTCCATTGAAAACTAAAAAATAAAATATTAAATTCTCTCTCTCTCTCTCTCTCTCTCTCTCTCTCTCTCTCTCTCTCTTTTAAAAAAAGTACACACTGTGGTCACACAAACAAGATGGAGAAAAATTACTGTAGAAAAATTTTTGTTCATTTGATTCCATGCTAATGGCAGGGAATAATTGGGTTAAAGAAACAGATGAAATATTTCAAAATATTTAATTATTATAAAATTGTTGGGGCTGGAGCTGGGGCTGTGGCTCAGTGGTAGCGCACTTGCCTAGTATGTTTGAGGCACTGGGGTTGATTCTCAGCACCACGTATAAATAAATAAAAAAATAAAGATCTATTAACAACTAAATATTTTTTAAAAATAAAAATATTTAATATTCTATGTCACCAGTTCAACACTGAGCATCTGTTGAGATTAAGGCCAATGGTGGTTCCTCCAGGTTTCCTAGGAAAATACTGCTAAGGAAATCTTCTAGGAAGTGGAAAGTGAAAAAGAGTATAAACCAGAAATAAGAATAAAACAATAACAAAAATACTCATAAATTTACCAAATGTCAGACTTTTTGACAGTTTTCACTGAACCAAATATTGTAATAAATTATGATTGATGAAATACAATATGATGAAGCTGGTGATATGTGCCTAAAGGAAAATATAATCATAAGAAAAGTCTGTTCTCTATAAAACAACTTTAAAAATATTTCTGGAGGATGTTTAAAATTCATTTTCTTTTTTTTTTTTTTTGTTGATGGGGCTGGGGATTGAACCCAGGGCCTTGTGCATGCAAGGAAGGCACTCTACCAATGGAACTACATCTCCAGCCCCCTAAAACACATTTAAAAAAAATATTTAGTGTTTATTTTTTAGTTGTAGTTGAACACAATACCTTTATTTTACTTATATTTTTTTTATGTGGTGCTGAAGTTCGAACCCAGGGCCTTGAATGTGCTAGGCAAGCACTCTACTGCTAAGCCACAACCACAGCCCTCCTAAAATACATTTTCAATGTATGAAACATTCAACTGTGAATGATCATTTATGATGTGAGTCACTATTTGTATATATTCAACTGTTTTATTCTTATTATAATATTTTATATGTCTTAATAGACTTTTGCTATGTAATCAAATAGCACATTTGCAGAAATTATGCAAATCAGTCAGTGCTTTTAAAATCTTCAAGAAGGTAGTTTTTTTTCAATTTGTGCACATATATGAATGTCCAACTAGAAAAATATTCACAATGATACAAAATGAAAATCCCTATACAAAGGGATTTTTTTGTATAACCTTAGAAATTTTCATTCATAATGTAATAATCATGCCACCACTTAATGAACCATTTAATAATGATAATTATTTAAATGTAATAATCATCCTCATATCAACACTTCCCTTTCCATACCCTATTTATGGCTATAACATTTTAGCCAAAGGGAAACTTATTTTGTTGTAAGAATATTTAAAAAACTATATTTGCATTAAGTATATTTGACCCTGCACCCATTTAAATAATACAAATAAAAAATAACATATTCAATTACTTCCCCTACTAGCAAAACAATTCATAAATGCTGAAGACTGACCAATCAGTTTATAAGAGAATACTAAAAAGTTAGAAAGGCCTCTTGTAAAAGAAATTTGAAGTAGGCAGATAAATTCATGAACTTCCTTCAGACCTATTTTAATGAACACTCTCTACACTGCCTATTTTTTACAATGAATATTGACTCAAAGTTTTTTAGAAGTTTCAAATAGTAGAAGAGAGATATAACACATGGATACATGGATAAAATATTTTGTGTGGGTGCACATGTTTTCACATTCCCCTATATATTTTTGTAGTAGACACAAATTTGCTATCTACCAACATATAATCTCTCATTTTTTCTTTCTCAAAGATATCAGATGGAAATCACTTGATCTAAAAAATAATGCACCTACACCTAGATTGTAGTTCAGCATGAAATCTAGTTCTGTCCAGTAAAATACGTAAGGATAAATTTATTGGAGAAGGAGTGCTTTTGCAAATCATTTTCTCCCAGATACAAGATGAGCATGGAATAAATTATGCTTCATGCCACTTTTCCCTTTGGGCATTTGAGCACAGTTTTATAGAATGTAATAGAACCATTGTGAACATATTATGATTATGAGAAGAAATCTAAGAGAATAATGGGTGCGGGGGGTATCCAAAGCCCTGAGTTTGATAAGGTACTAACCAAGTGCCAAATTCTTAATCTATGATGATTTATTAATTTGAAAAAGAAATCTAAGACACAGTGAATGAGTATCCTTTGCTTTCACTTCTTTCCTTTTCTCCCCCTTTGTGTACTGGGAAATTAGTTGCTTAGCTCTATCACCACTCCTTTTTATTTTTTATTTTGAGACAGGGTCTACCTGGATTGTTGAGGATCTGTCTACATTGCCCAGACTGGCCTCAAATTTGTGCTTCTCCTGCTCCAGCATCCCAAATCACAGGGATTACAGGCATGCATCACTATCCTCTGCATATTCTGAGGATAGTTCTTCCATCTATTTTTTTTTAATCTGCCCTTATATGGTATTTAAGTTTACTGAAATAAAGAGGAAAAATGCCCAAACATGGCTCAAATCTAGTTGGAATGCAGCAAAATATTGTGACAAGATGAAGATGGGGACCAGAAAGTAAAGTAAAGTA
The DNA here is from genome assembly GCF_052094955.1 of Ictidomys tridecemlineatus. Classification (NCBI taxonomy): domain Eukaryota; kingdom Metazoa; phylum Chordata; class Mammalia; order Rodentia; family Sciuridae; genus Ictidomys; species Ictidomys tridecemlineatus. The sequence goes on from NC_135493.1 coordinate 44,699,730, forward strand.
AGGAATTAAGAATTGGAGTGAAGATATAATGTATTAAAAGTAAAGAATAGAGGATCCAAGATGGCAGGCCAGAAGGAGGCAGCATTCTGTGTTGCTCCATTACCTGGGACACAAGCAGTTAGAATACTATTTCTATGCAAGCAATATTCCTGCTTCCCCGCATGTATCACAGCCACTGGGCCCACACAGGGCTCCAGGCCTCAGCATCAGAGTAGGTCTCCCAACTACTCATCCATGCAAAACTATTGGGTGCCCAAGCGGGACCATCAGCATTAGCACATGTGTAGAACTTTTGGCCACCCAACTAGCAGAAATCCCATACACCGCTCCCACGAAAGATACCCAGCAGCTACCCATATGCAGGAACTCTGGCCCCCACTCCTGTGTGGACCCCCATCTACCAACATGGTGCTACCCCAGTCACCTCCATCTTGGGACTCTGCCGCAATGGAGATAGTCCCCTACACCTGGTAGCTTGCCGCCTCTTGGAATTTCACACAGGCTCAGAAGTCAGCTGAAACCCTGCATGCTACAGAGCTCTCTTGGAACACAGGAACACATCGTTCACATCCAATGCCATCACCCAGCTCGCCCCACCCTACCTGATACCCCATCTCTGAAATCAGACATCTCCATCTTAAGTCACAGTGATCACAATTTTTAGTGGGGGCAACTCCCAGTTTGGAACTCTGGCCTGTCAGGTACCCAGTTTCTAACTATCCCCTTTCCCCAGAAGCTGCTACCCTGGCACAGTGACACCCTGATTACCTTCACCACCCTGAAGGCAGAGTTACCAGCTAACCACAGACAACCCCACCTACTGGATGAGAAAGAAAACAGGAAAGATATGATCTCCACCAAAACAGTTCTTGTGTCTTCCTTTGAGATTTTCTTTTTTCTTCTCCTTTTCTATTCTCCCACCCTCACACCCCCAACATAATGTGAAACCAAGAACTTTGCATGAATTAGTATTTTGAGGTTTAGGAGGTCTGAATAGTATATTACAGTTGTGTTGTATATTATTTTTTCCCTCCAATTTTTACTACTTTAACATTTAAATTTTTTTCTTAATATGTATCTGTGTTTGTTTTATGTACTCTCCTGTCTTCCCACTTTTCTACCCCAAATTACTTCCTCTCTACTGCAATTAACCTTTTTTAGCTTTCTCTTCCATACTTCCTAAGATATAATAACCCTATATCCTCAGCTCCTACCTCTTCATCATATCATCCTGCAACTCACCCCCAGTTCCTTGTCCACCATAAGAAACTCTTTTACAAACCTACTGATTATATTGTAGATAATAATTGAATTCACCATTTCTGTACATTGTGACCAAACTTTAAACATCTTAATAGCAACTAATTGTTTTTAAGACTATATATAGTTTATATTGGAATCTGTTAACATTTTCCTTCCCCTCAAAGCGTTGGTACTGGAACCCTAGAGCAACACTATAAGCCTATAGGGTAAAAATGGTAATGCCTTGGATCCACAGTGCTAGAAGGGAAGACACAAAAGCAACATGATAAGACAAGAGAGGGAAGTGTCCCAAAAAGTCAACATACCACTTTATTATAATCCATGGCCAAGCCAGCAGAAGAAATGACAGAGAAGTTCATAATTAAAATTCTCTGTGAATTAAAGAATGATATAAGAGAGCAAATACAGGCAGTAAAAGATAATTTTGACAAGGAGCTACATAAACAAATACAGGAATCAAAAGTAGTTTACTTCAATAGGGAGACAGAGGTTCTAAAAAAAATTCCTTGAGATGAAACAAACAAACCAATAAGCCAAATTAAAAGTTCAATTGAAAGCATCGCTAACAGAGTAAAACACTTGGAAGACAGGACTTCAGACAATGAAGACAAAATGTATAATCTTGGAAAGACTGTAGACCATACAGTAAAAATGGTAAGAAATCATGAGCAGAAAATTGAAAAAATATGGGATATCATAAAAAGTCCAAATTTAAGAGTTATTGGGATAGAGGAAGGCATAGAATTCCAAACCAAAGGAATAAACCATCTATTCAAAGAAATAATATCAGAAAACTTTCCAAACCTGAAGAATGAATTGGAAAACCAAATTCAAGAGGCTTACAGGACACCAAATGTACAAAATCAAAACAGATCTACAACAAGGCACATTATAATGAAAATGCCTAATATACAGAATAAGGAGAGAATATTAAAAGCCATGAGAGAAAGGAATCAGATTACATTTAGGAGGAAAACAAGTTATGTGTGGATTTTTCAACCCAGAACCTGAAAGTTAGAAGATCCTGGGACAACATATATCAAGCTCTGAAAGAAAATGCATGCCAACCAAGTATCTCAAATCCAGCAAAATTAAGCTTTAGATTTGATGATGAATAAAAGTCTTCCATGATAAACAAAAGTTAAAAGAATTCACAACTAAAAAACCTACACTACAGAATACTGTTGGCAAAATATTCAGTGAAGAGGACATGAAAAACAACTATGAAAATCAGCAGAGGAAAGAATTACACTAAAAGAAAAGCTAATCACAGGAGAAACCCAAATAAAGTTAAATAACAAAAATAAACAAAAATGACTGGGGATACAAATCATGTCTCAATAATAACCCTGAATGCTAATGGCCTAAATTCATCAATCAAAAGATACAGGCTAGGGGCTGGGGTTGTTGCTCAGCAGTAGAGTGCTCACCTAGCATGTGTGAGGCCCTGGGTTTGATCCTGAGCATCACATAATAATAAATAAATAAATAAAATAAAGCTATTCTGTACAACTAAAATGAAAAAATAAATATTAAAAAACAAAAACATAGGCTAGCAGACTGAATAAAAAAAAAAGACTCAACAATATGCTGCTTTCAGGAGACTTGTCTCATAAGAAAAGATATCCACAGACAAAAGGTGAAAGCTTGGGAAAAATCATACCAGAAACATGGACTGTAGAAACAAGCAGGGGTTTCCATCCTCATAACAAATAAAATAGTCTTCAAGGTAAAGTTAATGAAAAGGGATAGAGAAGGACACTACCTGCTGCTCAAGGGAACCATACACCAACAAGACAGAACAATTATAAATATACATGCCCCAAACAATGGAGCATCTATGTTCATCAAACAAATTTTTGAAAGTCCAAAAGTCAAATTGAGCACAACACAATAATTTTGGGTGAGTTAAATACACCTCTTTCAGCACTGGACAGATCTTCCAAAAAAAAAAAAAAAAGAAAGAAAAGAAAAATAAACAAAGAAACTATAAAACTCAATAAAACAATTAATAACTTTGACTTAAATGACATATATAGAATATTTCATCCAGCAATGAGTGCACTTACTTGTCAGCAGCACATGGATCCTTCTCTAATATAGACCATATATTATGCCTCAAAGCAACTCTTAGCAAATAAAAAAAAATAGAGTTACTGTCCTGCATTTTATCAGATCAAAATGGATTGAAATTAGAAATCAATGACAAAACAAAAAATAAAACTACTCCAAAACCTGGAGACTAAATAATATGCTACTGAATGAACAATGGGTTGCAAAAGAAATAAAAGAGGAAATTTAAAAAATTCTTAGAGGTAAATGAGAACTCTGATACAACATAGCAAAATCTCTGGGACAATGAAGGCAATACTAAGAGGAAAGTTCAATGCATGGGGTTCATTTCTTAAAAGAAGAAAAAGTCAACAAATAAATGAAGGGAAATTACATCTCAAAGCCCTAGAAAAAGAAGAACAAATCAACACCAGAAGCAGTAGAAGACAGGAAATAATTATAACCAGAACTGAAATCAATAAAATTGAAACAAAAGAAACAAAGGAAAAAGTTGACAGAAAAAAAGCTGGTTCTTTGAAAAAATAAATAAAATTGACAAACTCTTAACTATGCCAACGAAGAAAAAGAAAGAGAAAATTCAAATTACTAACATATGTGATGAAAAAGATAATATCACAACAGACACTACAGAAATACAGAAGATTAACCAATCCCTAAAAAACAAATGCCGAATGTCTTCTTTGATATAAGGGAAGGGGGCGACTCAAATCAGAGCAGGGAGGAAGAGCATGAGAAGAAGATTACCATTAAACAGGGGTGAGAGGTGGGAGGGAATGTGAGAGAGAAGGGTAATTGCACGGAAGATGGAAGGAGACCCTCATTGTTATACAAAATTACATATAAGAGGATATGAGGAGGGAAGGGAAAAAGAGAGAGAGAAATGTGTTACAGGAGATGGGTAGAGAGAAGTGATGGGAGGGGAGGGGAGGGGAGGGGAGGGGGGATAGGAAGGGGATAGGAAGGGCAGCAAAATACAACAGACACTAGTATGGCAGTATGTATAAACGTGGCTGTATAACCAATGTGATCCTGCAATCTGTACACGTGGGAAAAATAAGAACTCATACCCCATTTGAATCAAATGTATGATATATGATATGTCAAGATCATTGTAATGTTTTGAGCAACTAATAAAAAAAGAAATTATTTTGAAAACTTGTACTCCAATAAAACAGAAAATATCAAAGGCATCGACAAATTTGTAGAGTGATATGATTTGCCCAAAATGAATCAGATTGATATACACAATTGAAATAGACCAATTTCGAGCAATAAAATAGAAGATGCCATTAGAAGCCTACCAACTATGAAAAGCCCAGGACCGAATGGATACACAGCTGAGTTTTACAACATTTTAAGGAAGAACTAATACCAATACTCTTCATTTTATTTCAGGAAATAGAAAAAGAGGGAGCACTTCCAAACTCATTCTATGAGGCCTATATCATCCTGATTCCTAAACCAAGCAAAGACACATCAAAGAAAGGATACAATGGATAATATCCCTAAAGAACATAGGTGCAAAAATTCTGAATAAAATTCTGGCAAATCAAATGCAAAGACATTTTGATAAGATAATGCTCCACAATCAAGTGGGGTTCATCCCAGGGACGCAAGCTTGGTTCAAAATACAGAAATCAATAAATGTAATTCATCACATCAATAGACCTAAAGATAAGAATCATATGATTATCTCAATAGATGCATAAAAAGCATTCAACAAAATACAGCATCCCTTCATGTCAAAACACTAGAGAAACTAGGGATAACAGGAGCATATGTCAACACAATAAAAGCTATCTATGGTAAGCCTCAGGCCAACATCATTCTAAAAAGAGAAAAATTGAAAGCATTCCCTCTAAAAACTGGAACAAGACAGGGATGCTCTTTTTCACCACTTTTATTTAACATAGTTCTTGAAACATTGCCCAGAGCAATTAGACAGATGAAAGAAATTAAATGTATATGGATAGGAAAAGAAGAACTCAAATTAGCACTATTTGCTGACAATATGATTCTATACCTAGAAAGCCCAAAAATTCCACTAGAAAATGTTTAGAACTTGTAAATGAATTCAGCAAAGTAGCAGGATATAAAATCAACACCCATAAATCAAAAGCATTTCTGTATATCAGTGACAAATTTTCTGAAACTGAATCAAGGAAAACTACCCCATTTACAATAGCCTCAAAACAAACAAACAAACAAACAAACAAAAACAGAAAAAAAAAGCTTGGGAATCAAGCTAATGAAAGAGGTAGAAGACCTTTACAACAAAATCTACAGAATGCTAAAGGAAGAAATCAAAGTCCATAGAAGATGAAAAGATCTACCTTGCTTTCGGATAGGCGGATTTAATATTGTCAAATTGACTATACTATCAAAAACACTATACAGATTTAATGCAATTCCAATCAAAATCTCAATGGCATTCCTCATAGAAATAGAAAAAGCAGTCATGAAATTCATCTGGAAAAATAAGAAACTTAGAATAGTTAAAGCAATCCTTAGTAAGAAGAGTGAAGCAGGTGGAATCACTATACCAGATCTTAAATATAATACAGAGCAATAATAACAAAAGTCGCATGGTATTGGCACCAAAGTAGACTGGTAGACTATTGGTACAGAGAAAACAGAGACTAAACCACATAATTACAGTTATCATATATTAGAAAAAGGTGCCAAAAACTTACACTGGAGAAAAGATAGCCTCTTCCACAAATGGTGCTGGGAAACCTAGAAATCCATATGCAACAAAATGAAATTAAACACCTCTCTCTCACCATGCAGAAAACTCAAAGTGGATTAAGGACCTAGGAATTCAATCAGAGACCCTGAATCTAATAGAAGAAAAAGTAGGCCCAAATCTCCATCATGTTGGATTAGGTCCCTATTTCCTTAACAAAACTCTTGTATCACAAGAATTAAAATCAAGAATCAATAAATGGGATGGATTCAAACTAAAAAGCTTCTTCTCAGCAAAAATAATAATAATAATAATAATAATAATCAATGTGATGAATAGAGAGCCTAAATCTTGGGAGCAAATTTTTCCCACTTGCACATCAGATAGTGCACTAATCTCTAGCGTATATACAAAAAGCTAAACACCATAACACCAAATAACCTAATCAATTTATGGGCCAAGGAACTGAACAGACACTTCTCAGAAGATGATATACGATCAACAAGTATATGAAAAAAAAATGTTCAATATCTCTAGCAAATTAGAGAAATACAAATCAAAACTACTCGAAGATTTCATCTCACTCCAGCTAGAATGGCAGCTATTATGAATACAAAAAAACAATAAGTGTTGGCGAGGATGTGGAGAAAAAAGGTACACTGATACATTGTTGGTCAGTCTGCAAATTGGTTCAGCCCATCTGTAAAGCAGTATGGAGATTCCTTGGAAAACTGAAAATGAAGCCACCATTTGACCTAGCTATCCTACTCCTTGGTGTATACCCAAAGGACTTAAAAACAGCATACTACAGAGACACAGCCACATCAATGTTTATAGCAGCACACTTCACAATAGCTAAACTGTGGAACCAATCTAGATGTCCTTCAGTAGATGAATAGATAAAGAAAATGTGGTACAGTGGAATATTACTCAGCAATAAAAGAGAATAAAATCATTGCATTTGCACATAAATGTATGGAGTTGGAGAATATAATGCTAAGTGAAGTAAGCCAATTCCCCAAAACCAAATGCCAAATGTTTTCTATGATATAAGGATGCTGATTCATAGTGGGTTTGGGATGGTGTAGCATGGGAGGATTAGAGGACCTCAGGATAGGGCAAAGGGGTGGGAGGGTAAGGGAGGGGACATGAATTTAGAAAAGATGGTGGAATAAGATGGACATCATTACCCTAAGTAAATTATGAAGACTGAATTTTGTGAATATACTTTGTATACAATCAATATGAAAAATTGTGCTCTATATGTGTAATAAGAATTGTAACACATTTTGCTGTTATGTAGAACAAATTAGAATAAAAAGAAAGAAAGAAAAAGAGTAAAAAGTAGGTCTGTGACTGTGGCTCAGTGGTGGAGCACCTGCCTCTGCACGTGTGGAGCACTGGGTTTCGATCCTCAGCACCACATAAAAATGGATGGATGAAGATGTTGTGTCCAAATAGAACAGGGATGATTTCATATGTTATCCCTGAGCTTTCTCTATGATAAAATTTGGGAGAGGTAATTCTGTTGGAAAACCCTGTGTATCAACACAAGTTATTTAAATAACATGTATCAAGAAGTTGGTACTCAGGTTGTAGTGATCATTACGTATTTTGGATATCAACAGTGAAGGGTGACCACAAAGTTGTTACATTAGTTCAATTTTGAAATAAAACTCTGATCAAAAGTGCAAGGGCATGCATTTGTTATTTTATACTTTATTACCAATTCCTCATGATTTTGTAAAAATATCATTTCATGATTGTGTGGATTAAAAGTAATCTACAATAAATTTCTCTAAAAAGTGAATTTTTTTAAAAAAAATAAATTCATACTTTTCAGTTGTATACAACATCAGGATACACGCTGATAAAATCCTAAAAGCGTGGATCAAAACCAGTTCTGATTCAGTTCTAGCACTTCCCCTTACTCCACTCCCCACCCCCAACTCCACTGATTCTTTTTCAATTCATTTACAGTTTACTATTTTTATACCTTTATTTTATTTATTATTATTATTATTATTATTATTATTATTATTATTATTATTATTATTATTTATATGTGGTGCTGAGGATCCAACCCAGGGCCTCACACGTGCTAGGCGAGTGCTCTACTGCTGAGCCACAACCCAAGCCTCTAGTATTTTTTTTAATTTAGTATCTTGTATATACTCTCAATGCAGAGATTCACCATGCCACATCCATGCATGCACATACAAAAGTTCAGTCAGATTCATTCCACTGTTCTTTCCTTCTCCCATTCCTTCTTCTTCCTCCTCAATCCTCTTCATCTATTCTACTGTGTCCCCTATTTTGATGAAATTCTCTCTCCCTGTCTTTCCTTTCTCTCTCTTTTTTTCTTTTTTCATGTGCCCACTCCTAATTTTGGATTAGCTTCCACACAGTAGACAAAACATTTGACCTTTGACTTTTTGGGACTGGCTTATTTCACTTAGCCTGATAGTCTCCAGTTCCATTCATTTACCACTAAGTGCCATGAGGTATTTCTTTCTCATGTCTCAGAAATACACCATTGTGTATATATACAACATTTTCTTTATCCATTCATCTACTGAAGAACATTTTGATTGGTTCCATAGCTTGGCTACTGTGTATTGTGCTACCACAAACTTCAAAGTAGTTGTATCACTATAGTATGTGATTTTAGATCTGTTGGACAAATACTGAGAAATGGGATAGCTGGGTCATATGGTGGTTCTTTTCTTAGTGTTTTGAGTATTCTCCATCCTGCTTTCCAGAGTGGTTACAATAATTTGTAGTCATACCAACAATGTATGAATATACATTAAAAAGTGAAATTTTAATTAAGAAATCAAGTGGAAAATCTCAAACCATGTTCACAGCATACCATCTCCTCCCCCCCACTTTCAAGTTTACATTGAGAAACACAGCAAAACAACCTGACTGCACAATTTATTTTTCTAATCTGTCTCAGAGAATGCTGCCTTCAACAATCCATTAAGTAAACTATTTTTGTTTTCTTTAGAACCATTACATTAGCTATGTGAACATGAGTATTGCTATGAACTGACTCTACTCTCTCAGTGCATTTTTTTTTTTTTTTTTACAGAATAGAACACTATTAGCTGTTGAAGCATACTGGCCTTATGAGAAATGTATGGGCACGTATGCCTTTGTTTGGAATTCAAGAATACCATATTTATGTACCTTTGTTTATGTTCTTCTGCCTTGTCTTGATATGCATTAAAACATACCAGTTAAAAATTAATAGTCAACTAAAACAGTAACTAAAATTGATGATATTAAATATAGAAGACATAATAATCTCAATATTTTATTCTAATTAATCTGTCATCATTCTCATACATCATATAGTATAAAATCATGATTTCATTAAATTTAAAAATCAAAAATTTGACATCTTAAGTGAATATTAATTAAGACAAATTAATCACCGTAAATGTTATATTAATTTTCAACATATTTATGAGGTTTCTCAACAGTGGCATTTCTAATAAAGACAGTATATTTTAACAGCTCAGTGGCATTTCTAATAAAGACAGTATATTTTAACAGCTAATGGTGTTCTATTCTGTAATAAAATTCACTGAGAGAGTAGTAGCAATACCCATGTTCATATAGCTAATGTAATATTTTTCATATTGCCATTTGAATATTGCTTTGATTTATATAATATACACATACAAACAATTATTAACTGACACATATATAGTAAATAAAATGTAGAAATGATTAAGAATGGACTCATTTTGGATATTTCCTTAAAAATACTCTTATGTATAGCATAAAGAATGGTTTTATTAGCTTGAGCAGAGATGTTAAATACCAGAGTACTTGTTAAAAGTAAAATAGTCAATAATCAATTATATGAAAAACTTTAAAATGACACCATGGTATACCAGAACACGCATTTAAATTACCTTATAAAATAATACAATCCTAAGCTAACACTGCCTACACCATATATATGAAAATGACTTACGATATTATTTTTTTGTTTTTGAAATTTCCTATGGGTAATGAAAATATGAATTAATTAAAACTAAATTTCATTTTTCCCTAAAAGCAGGATTATCTTTGCTTATAACTAATCAGTTATCATTTCACTTTGCAAAGATTAGTTCAAACACAAGTGCATAATGGGCCTTGATAACAAATCAAAATGGTAGGAAGTCATGCAATCCTCTCTTCCAGTGTCCTAGTCCAAAAAAGCATACCACATAACACTTAGATGTTCACCATCTGATATGCATGCTGACACAAACAAGCCTGCTATATTTTAAACTTTATTACAGCCATGGATAGGACATCATTATTTCACCTTGCTCTCCCAGATTATCAGTAATACTTTCTGCTCTATCCTAAGCAACTTTTGCTTCAGAGGTTTCTAGAAATCAGTTGAATAATGCACATGTACCCTCACTTTTTACATCAGTCAATTAATTCAATCGATTCCCAAAGGCCTCTTGGGCAAAAATAATTGTTAAGTTTGTTTTAGAGTATATTTTACTGCTCATTAAAGAGGACATTAAACTTTAGTAGTCTCATTACCAAGATATATTTGGATTTATTTAAATTAAATTCTGTAGAATATAACACTAATGAACCATTTTTCTCATTGAAAATCTTATATTTAGGGTCATACTGTCACAAGGGGAGTGGCATATTGTAGTATTACATAGAAATAGAACAGTGCTAAGGGATGCACAGGCTCTTGCTATAAAGGAATATAAGTAGACAATTGTCAAATTCTATTTACTACTCAGTGAGCTCTATAATGCCTGCTTTTCTGTTAACAAAATGAGCATGTGGTGCATCTTCTCCCTCTGCTGGGGAGCTGATAATTCTTTGCTATTTACCCTATTTACCACATTCTAAGTCCCTAAATCTTGTCTCAAAACAGAGCTGGAAAGAGGTGTGAAGCTTCTCAGACTTATTTTCAATTGCTGATAATGTTTTGATGTACATTATAAAAAAGAATGAGAACTAGATTAGTGGAGCATACAAAAATCTAGATTAACAAAATAATTACATAGAATCTAAGTAATTAAGGTCTTCAATTTATCTTATTATCTATTTTGAGAACAATATCAGAATTATTTTTAAAAAAGAAAGAAAATGAAAATCCTGCCATAGGGATTCTTGGGTAAAAGGCATGGTAAGATAAAAATAATGCTTTAAGAAATTCAATTTGACAGGAGTACAAGGTAGATATTGAATGACACATGGTGGGAATACAATAAAGGGACATTACAGCAGTCAAAATATGAGTTTATAAATCTCTGAGATAGAGATAGCAAAACAAGAGAAAAATTTTGAAGATATTTAAAATGAACAAAACAAATTCATTGAGAGATTGAACACAGAAAAAAAGAAAGTGAATGAGTTAAATACATTCAAAATTTCCAACTTAGAAAGCTGAGAGTGATAGAAGTACTCTAGATAGAAATGGAAGCCACCATTATGAGAAAGTTCTAGATTTCCATTTAAGACACTTTGGATTTGAGATATTAGTAATATTCATTTGGATATGTCTTGTAATGCAATTCAAGTAAGGGTTCATAGATTCATTTGGGACTCATCTGTATGGAGCAGTAGATGAAGAAATAAAGTACACACAATAATAAGCTAGTTATGCAGTTTACAGTATACTCTTAATTAAGTAGTAGAATGAAAAGATGTGAACTAAGGATTTAAAGATGGAGTAGTAAGAGATAAAAATATTAGTAAATTAAAATACTGTTGAAGTCAAGAAATGTATTTATACTAAAAATGGAAATGGTTATTAAACACATTGAGAAATACAGAAATTTTCAGTGTTTAGCAAAATGAATAGTATTTCTTAATAAATTCGTGACAGACATTGGACCACTGGAATTTAATAGGGGATAGTTTTATAGAGAAAAGAAGACAATTAAGGTATTGGGCAGTGAAATAAATGTAAATTTGGATACATGATAAAACAGGAAAGAATTGTTTACATTTTTTAAGGCATCACCAAAAATGTCCTTAGGAAAATAAGCATATTTTCTCTTGGATTGATACATTCCAGCAGAGGTCAATAAATCAGTGACTTACTTTCCTGAGGTTCTTTTAGAGAAGTTCAAAATATTTAATCTTATGTGCACTACTGTATAATAAGTAAAACCAAACCAAAAGAAGAACTATTTCCTTTGAAGTAACATTTCTAAGGAAGATGAGCTTATGTGTTAAGAGGATATGGCATAAGTAATTGAGTGAATAAGCCTAGAGGAAAATAGGGAACTGCATAGAAGTGCTATGTAAAAACTTAAAAGGGGGATATTAACACACATACAACCACACAGAAACATAAATGAATCAACCTGATAAGTTGATTCCTCATAGATCAATGATACTGTCAGTGATGAGAATCAATTAGGGTTGAGTTCTGTTTCCCCAGATAGGAAGAATGAACACCTAGGAAATGCTGAGGCAAAGGTAGAAAGCAAGTTTTTTTAAGGATAAAGCAGACTTCTCCCAGTAGGACAAAGGGGACCTAGGGTGGTTATCCTAATCTGGTATCTGAAGAAGTGCGGGTGTCCTGCACCATTTATACATTTTAGAATTTCTTTGTTTTTATAATCTCTCCTCCATCCTGCTTACGTGACCTGTGACCAAAATGACTCCTGATCATAAGGTGGGTCCAGGCAGGAAAGGAGTGGCCCAGCAGGCATTCAAGAACACCCCTGTGTTGAGAGGAACAATTCTCTGGGAGCAAGTCACCCTAAGAGCAGGTTGCAGCAGTCAGAAGGGCTCTGAAGATATTAGCATTTCAATACCCCAGAGGCAGGTGACTTTGGCCACAAGTTAGGTGTATGTGTCCTGAAGATATTAATATTCCGAATCAGCTTTCATCTTCCTGACTGGATCATCTACTTTCACACTGCCTGGCCTTTGTTCTTGCTTCATCAATATGTTGGATATCAGTCAGTGAAGGTTTATTAGTTTATTTGGTGGACATAATTTTTAAAAATATTTTTTAGTTTTAGGTGGACACAATATATTTATTTTATTTTTATGTGGTGCTGAGGATCAAACCCAGGGCCTTGCATGTGCTAAGTAAGTGCTTTATGTCTGAGTCACACTCCCAGCCCCTGGTGGACATAATTTATATTAATAAGCAAAAGCATTTTTCCATAATATTAAGTTGTTTTAAAATGTTGACAATTTTAGATCTAAAAGTCTTTCATGTGTCATTATGAAGCAGCTAGAATTCTGGGTTTTGTCTTCTCATTTACAGTTAAGAAAACTGAGACACTTAAAGTAGTTTAATTCATTAGAGTACCACAGTGAGTCAGGGAATAAATCTTGGCTAAAACCCAGCTTTTGTGACTTCTAATGTCATAAACTCATACAGTTCTTTGGACAATTCTTATTAATTCTGATTATAATCTTCAATCTGACTCTTACCAATCATTATCAACCATTGTGAAGAATTTGGTATCAACTATCTTAAATGTTGAGTGTGGCTCATGTGGATCTTCAGAAATGTGATTAATTTACATGATTTAAGATAAAGTTTCCTTCAAATAAAATTAATTAAAACATTTTAAATAAAGGGTTTTCTTTCTTTTTCTATTTAATATGGTATCTAACAGAAGGGGAACTTCTAATTCATGTTCGTCTAATTCATGTTGGCAAGCGTACACATCAAGGTGATGTCCTGAATAAGATTTCAAAGAAACATTTGGTTTTGTGTGAAAATATCCATTATTTTAAATAAAATTACCTTGCACAGTTGTAAGAGATCAAGTTTAATAAATAATAACTTTTTATCTCAATGTAAATTTTGCTCTATTTATGTTGTTTAGAGTTGGAATATCAGTATGTAACTATAGGAAAAAAAGCCTTGCCAGAGAGACTTATATTCATATGTGAAGTTGTTTTTAATTAGTTCTACCCATGCTAATGCAAAAAAAGCAATACCAATGAAGCCAGATTTAAAGTTAGGTAGTCAGTGTAGTTAGGTAAATCAGGTCTAATACCCAGTGAAATCTAAAATGGAGGCCATGCTGAGAATGATTCCAAGAAATGCAGGACAACTCATGGAATGTTAATGAAGTCCTAGAAAGGCCCTAGGCCAAAGTCCATCCCAAAGAAATGTTAATGAAACCCAGGAAACAGCCCCCAGCAGATTTGAAGATAGCCCATCCCAAAGAAGTGTTAATGAAGTCCTTCCTGCTCAGACTACTTCTTTGGCCCACCTGTGTCCTACCCCTCGGGCCTTCCCACCTACATTCCATCACTGAAAGAACTATAAAAAGGGGAGACAATAGCCCTTCCACGGATTCCACCTCTTGGGTCCCCTTCTTCCTCGGGCCTTTTCTGCTGTCCTTTAATAAACTTCTAATTTCTACTCTGACCTTGCCTCCGCGTGCTTCTTTGGTGTTATTCTTCAACATTGGGGAAGCAAGGACTCCTCACTGGTCAACAGCGTAACACCATTATAGGGTCATCACACTTTTCCCAAGAATTATTCATAAGATGACCTTTATCCTGATTTTCATTTTCCTCTCCTTACTCTAATGGCTAGTAACCTGCCTCCTAGATCATGTATAAAGTCACACCTATATATCCTTTGTATTGCCCCATAAACATCATCCAAGCTTTTCTAAATTCCTATTATTTCTATTATTCATTTTAACATTATATTTAACAATATTGTATTTTTATAGTTATAGCAAAATAAATCATTTTGTTTTCTTAAAGGTATTTCTCTTATTAATGGACATTTATCAAAGAAAGGAGAAGAACATAAATTTGAAATGAAGCCTGTTAAGGATTTTATTTATTTTGTTTCTTAATTAAGGAATTAGTAAGATGTTACAACCAATTTAAAGGAGAAACCAAAGGAGAGTCAAATTTATAGATCAGTAATACTGAAATGAATGGAAAAAAAGGAGGCAAGACTAACTTCTTTCATAATGGAGAATGGAATTAATAGACATGTCTCTGAGACAGAATTTGTATGTTTGTAGACAATGATTATTTGCATTTTATCAGTTATCTATAATTGCCAGAGTTGTAATATAGCTCTTATTGTTCAGGCATGGTGTCATTCCTGTAATTTAAGCTACTGGGAAAGCTAAGGCAGGACCACAAGTTGAAGGTCAGTCTGGACAACTCAGTATGACCCTGTCTCAAAATAAAACAAAAAAATATATAGATCCGTGGCTGATATTATGAAATCAAGGTCATGGATAGTAATACAAAATCACACATATAAGTGGAAATTTTCTCACAAGTTCAGAGCATAGTTGCTGAATTTAGCTACTTCCCTAAATAAATGTACCCAAGAGAGAATTTTCTCTTTCACAGTCCCAGAGGTTAATTGTGTTACCTTCTGAAAACTAGAATAGGTGCATTAATCTGCTCTGATATAGGGTAAGAAAGAAGAGTTTTTCATATAATTTCTTGTTGAGGGCCACAGCAGAGTCGGGATGACGCTTGGCACTTTGCCAGAAGGGATGGGACACTGCTACATCGATGTTCATAGCAGCACAATTCACAATAGCAAGACTGTGAAACCAACCTAGATGCCCTTCAATAGATGAATGGATAAAAAAATGTGGCATTTATACACAATGGAGTATTATTCTGCATTAAAAAATGACAAAATCATAGAATTTTGAGGGAAATGGATGGCATTAGAGCAGATTATGCTAAGTGAAGCCATCCAATCCCTAAAAAACAAATGCCAAATGTCTTCTTTGATATAAGGAAAGTAACTAAGAATAGAGTAGGGACGAAGAGCATGAGAAGATGATTAACATTAAACAGGGATGAGAGGTGGGAGGGAAAGGGAGAGAGAAGGGAAATTGCATGGAAATGGAAGGAGACCCTCAGGGTTATACAAAATTACATACAAGAGGAAGTGAGGGGAAAGGGAAAAATAATACAAGGGGGAGAAATGAATTACAGTAGAGGGGGTAGAGAGAGAAGAGGGGAGGGGAGGGGAGGGGGGATAGTAGAGGATAGGAAAGGCAGCAGAATACAATAGACACTAGTATGGCAATATGTAAATCAATGGAAGTGTAACTGATGTGATTCTGCAATCTGTATACGGGGTAAAAATGGGAGTTCATAACCCACTTGAATCAAAGTGTGAAATATGATATATCAAGAACTATGTAATGTTTTGTACAACCAACAATAAAAAAAGAAATTACAAATTAAACACACCTATAAAAATTTACAGAATTTTAAACCTGACAATATCAAGAGCTGGCAAAAATGGAGCACAAAAAGAACTCTTATAAATTGCTGTAGGAATAACAAAAGTGAAAAGCCACTCTGAAAGACAGTTTGGTAGCTTCTTAAAAATTAAATATAGACTTAGTATGGCCCACTAATTGTACTTCTCGGGTTAATTCAATGAAATTGAAAGCTACGTCCACACAAAACCCACATACAAATGGGCACAGATTCTTCATTTATGATTGCTAAGAGCAGGAAGCAGCTAAGAGAGACTTCAGTAGCTATTTACCTTTTATTAATGTAAATACTATGAAACATCCATACACTGGAGGGACATTCAAAAATTTTTTAAAAATGAAATTTGCTATTAAACATGAAAACACATGGAGGCATCATAGATAAATATTGTTGGAAAAGAATATATTGTCTGAAATGCACATTTTTTGTGATTTCAAATTTGTGACATGCTGGAAAAGTAAAAAAATTAAAAATGTTTAACATTGCCAAGAAATCATGGGGAGTAGAAGATGCTAAAGAGGGGAAGAACAGGGATTTCTGTTATGGTGAATCTACTCTATAAGACAATATCATGGTGAAAATTGACAATATTCTATGTCAATGCTTAAAAAACTGTAAAATTAGTGTTTTAATGAATAATTAAACTATGTATTACCATTAAAAAAAAAGAAGGGAGTGGTTGAGAGGTGACGCCAGCGAGCCATTGAGATGATGATGATTATGTTAAGCTGTGTAGTCAATTGTATATAGACCTTTACTGTCTGGCAATAGGGCGGCTCTTGCTGCCTCGGTTGCCGCTACTTTGGAGTTCCTGTTGAGTTCTCCCGGATCCTAGAGGGTAGGTGCAGAGCCTGGGGGAGAGCTGGGAGAGTTCCCGGGGAGTGTGCATGGAGTGCTGGTGGAGTTCAGGCAATAAGGTTTCCTGTTTGAACATACAAGTGCTTTGTGGCAGCTCTGTGATTTGTGCCCAGCCAGACTGCAGCAATTTCTCATACCTAGCATTGATAGAACACTGCTATTTAGGTTAGATTGACATAAAAAATGTGAATTGCATTGCTTTCATCAAAAAGATAGTGGAAATCTCAATTTTATTGATGAGAGGGTAAACTAGAACTTCCTTTTTAGAAAGGAACTTAGTGAAGTATAAAGTGCCTTTAAAAAATTGACAATCTAGCAATCTTCCTTCTGAGAACTCTCTTTTCAGTAAATAATCAGATACAAAGATTTATGTTAATTTCTCTTCAATTACTGAATTGTTTTAATAATATAAAAAGGAATAAATATAAGTAGGTAGCAGGTAAAATAAATTAGAATGTATTCATACAACAAAATTGTATGCAAGAATTAAAATAATTTTTTAAAGACTATAAGATGGAAACACTTTACAATATAACATTAAGGGAGGCTATTAAAACTTCAAAGTATATACACAGTCTAGTTCTCTCTTTGGATTAGAATGACAGGTAAGAACTTTCTTTTTATCATTTTCAAAAAACACATATCTTAATTTTAAAATCAAACAAAAAAATTTGAAAACTTTCTAAGAAGTGATGGTTAGCATAGACTGATTCAGTAAACAGTGACTGAAGGGAGAAATAAGTGATAAAGCAAAAAGAAGTGAGCATGTCTGTGGTTTCAAAAGATTAGGGTAAGTGAAAAGGAGAAAGGGGGTACCATTAAAGTGAAATTAAATGTACTGAAATAGACTCTCTAAGAGTGATAAATTACAAGTGAAGTAGCATCTCATTTCATGCATGCCAAATTTTACTCTTTATATAGTAAGTGCTGGTAAGGATTTGATTTTCCAATTACTGTTCCAGCATTTTTTTATACAGACTATCAAATTCTCTTTCATAACTTTATTAAACTTTTTTCCTCCATTGAGCTATAAAAGTGCCTTCTTTAACAAACATGTCATCCCAGCGTGTACATTTTAAAGCCCATACATCTGAAAATTTAGTTACTGTTACTTCGATTCTAGAATATAAAGTTTTGTAATGGAAAATAGCTCTTCCTCTATATTCTAGGTAGGAGAAGTAAATTCTTGTTCATTTGTCTCCCTAAAGAGTATGTCCATGGCTCTCACTGAAACTCTGAAAATGTGCACAAATTCATATGATAGAATTCACTCTCATTGATATTGGCTTATAATAAACTTGTAAATGCCTTTTGATTGAACACCACCACCAACAACAAAATAGCAGGTGGAGTGATAAGCAAGAATATAAAATTAAAGAAATAAAAATGCTCTGTGATAAAACACATCACTACTTTTCTTTGTAAAGGTTGGTGTTTTTTTTAAGGTACTTACATAACAAACTTATCAATGTAGTATGCATTTTTCCTAGTAACTCTCAAAATAGAGATAAAAAGAAGGAATGATTATATATATATATAAAAATTCCTGAAATGCTTACAAATGAGTTATAGTTATATGGAAAAAGATGATTCATAAAAATATTTGATATTAATATTTATACATTTTGAAGTAGCATTGTAAAATATTATAAGAACTTTTCCTCTAAGTCTCCAGTGTAATTCTGAATATAGCTATTTATGTGCCTTTTGGTAGAAATTTTTGATTGTGCCTTTGGAAGAAATTTATTTATAATTATATATTAATGAAATTAAGAATATATGCCTTATAGCCCTTAAATCACTAGGATGTGAAAATTAATTCACAATGTATATGACTGTCAACAAGATTAAAACATTAATTTCTCAAATATCCAATTGAAATTCATGGAAATTTGTTTAAAATAGCTAAAATGATAATCAGTGGTAATCTGAGAGATGAAAGATCTAACATTATTAAACTTGTAATAAAATAGAGAATTATGGTTAAAATGGATTTTAAAGATAAACTTTGCTCATATTTAACTTAAAATTATTGTGATTTTGCTACTTTTTATGTAATACTTTTACAGAGAATCTAGCACTTAGATTACTTTTCTAATGGGATCTTATAAATGATTTTCAACAAATTTTTCATGGGAAATGAAATAGTTTCTCATAATGTTTTATTTCATGCCAGAACCACAGTCTTAGTCTTTGGTCTAGAATGCCATGTAATTTAGCTCTGTCTGCTAATAAAAAATATCATCAACTGGGTAGCTTAAAAGAACAAACTTTTATTTCTCATAGTCCTTCTTGTATCTTCACATAGAAGAAAGAACCAGCTAGCTGTCTGGCTGCTTCTTATATGGGGGCTAATTCCATTCGTGAGGGCTCCACCCTCATAGCCAGATTACTTAGCAAATGCCCCATCTTGAAATAACAAACACATTGAGATTAAGATTTCAACATATGAAATTCAAGTAGGGTCCATATCATACAATTAATTACACCAAATAATGAGTCTATGCCCTGGTTTGAAACACTGCACTATATAAACTCAATGTTATATCTGGTTAGCAAAACAAACATCTAGTAATTTTTATTTGTGAACACACACTTCATAAAAAATTTTATTTTTATTCCCTTAAAGAAGTGCTTTCATTTTCACATCTCTATTTTGAATGAGCAAAAGAACCAAAATTGTACAAATTAGTAATTTTAAGACCAAATACTTTAAACTTATCTTCTCTTAAGTAATTGAAAAATAAAGTTGTTTATAATTATTTTCAAACTTAACACATTGTCACTCTTGGCTTTATTTTTTAATGTATTATAGTTTGTTATACATGATGGCAGAATGCATTTCATATTACAGAAATAGACCACAATTTTTCAAGTCACTGATTATTCACAAAGTATTTTCACAACATTCATGTCTTATACATAAGGTAATGATGTCTAATTCATTCCACCAACATTCCTACCCCCTTGCCCCCTCCTTTTCCCTCCTTCCCCTTTGCCCTATCTAAAGTTCCTCGATTCCTCCCATGCTCTCCCACTATCACCATTATGAGACAACATTCTCATATCAAAGAAAACATTTGGCCTTTGGTTTTTTGGGGATTGACTTACTGCATTTTGCATTATATTCTCCAACTTCATCCATTTACCTGAAAATGATATGATTTTGTTCTTTTTTAATGCTGAATAATGTTCCATTGCATATATATAACAAAGTTTCCCTATCCATTCATCTACTGAAGGGCATCTTGCTTGGTTCCATAATTTAGCTATTGTGAATTGTATTTATAGCAATAAACATTGATATGGCTTTGTCCCTGTAGTATGCTTTTTTAAAGTCCTTTGGGTATCTTAGCATATTTTTGATTTTCATTTCTCTAATTGCTAGAGATGATGAACATTTTTCATATATTTGTTTCTTGAGTGTATATCCTCTTGAGAAGTGTTTGTTCAGGTTCTTGACCCATTTGGTGATTGGGTTATTTATTTATTTATTTTTTTGTCAAATGGTGGTTCTATTCCACGTTTTCCAAGTAATCTCCATACTGCTTTCCAGATTGGCAGCACCAATTTGCAGTCCCACCAGCAGTGTATGAGTGTGCCCCCTCATCTTTGCCAATACTTATTGTTGTTTGTATTCTTGATAGCTGCCATTCTGACTGGAGTGAGATAAAATCTTAGAGTATTTTTGATTTGCATTTCTTTAATTGCTAGAAATGTTGAACCATTTTTTATGTTTGTTGATTGGCTTTATTTTTATTTAGGAGACAGCAGTCACGGTATCTCAGTAATAATTTATGTTTAGATTAGTGCTAAGACAATTCATTTAGGTGATACTATTTCAAAGTTTATTGGATAAATGCTCAGGTAAAATTCTAATTTCTTATGTCATCTACTGATAGTGAGACAGCAGCAGAGAAGAAATAGTCAGCCTAGATAATGATGACTGGGTTGGGAAGATAGCTAAAATTAAAAAAAAAAAGGAAATGCAATGCTAACAACTCCACAGAGCACTAACCTCCCTCTCAGGTTTACCAATACTTCCAGGGAATCTCTCTTCCCAACACAAGGAATTGCTAATGAGTACAACCTCGGTGGCATCTTGCCTGTCTTTTGGTCCTATAAGCAAGATAAGAGGAGGAGGGGCAGGAGAGGAAAGGAAACTTAATATCCATAAAGGAGCAAGACATGCCCATTCTCACATATACCAGGTCCGGGTCCCCTTCTCCCTTCAGGAGAAGTCTGTATCTGTTCTATCCCTTAAATAAACTTTTTTTTTGTCTCAGCATTTCTCTGATGTTTAATCTTTAACAATTGGAGAATGAGGCCCTGATTCTAATTTTCAAGACCAGTATCAATAGGAAAATAATTATAAAAACAAACATCATTATTATTTACTTATTCTTTCCATTGGATACCTATTTGCCACCCTAACATCAATTTCTTTCAGTTCAGGCAATACAAAATGATTCATGTAACCAGTGGAATGGGAGATAAACAAAAGATTAAAAAAGAAAGGGTCAGAAGTTCATGCTTTGTATTTGATTTTGGAAAAACTGGTTTTGCTTTGCACTGGTTTAGGGCATGTTAACTCCAGGTCAGAAGGTGAATAAAGAAGTATTAATAGTTTGGGTGACTCTGGGATAATTTTTACTCTACATTTCCAGACATGTTATTTCTTTTTTGATTGTTACTTAAATCCATGGTCTTGAGAAGCTTCTCAAGGTAATACTCTAGAATATTACCTTGAGAAGCTTCTCAAGACCATTTATAAATAACTTCATAATTTCTTTGTTAAGGATGGTAATGCTGGGGCTGTGGTTGTGGCCCAGCGCTAGAGTGCTTGCCTCATCCTCAGCACCACATAAAAATAATGTTCATCTACAACTAAAAAAAAACCAATGAAGACTACAAAGATATTCAATGCCACAACCAGGTATATTGTAGTAGAGACAGTTAGTTTACATTTAGGTTATACATTTTCTATTAAATTTAATTCCATTGTTTCCATTTTCTTCATAGCCATGATGCATGCTTCTTCACAAAATTGAACTTGTTTTGTCAGTAATATTATCTAAACCATTTGCATTTTGAATAAGTTAGATAAAATTTTTTTTTAAAAAAGGTAGAAGACATGAGTTCAGATAGAACCCCATTTGAAATCTAAGGTGATTTAGACAATTATTTCTCAAAATTTAATTTGCCTATGAATCTCTTGGGGATCTAGTGGGGAAAAGTACTTCTAAGGTAGGGCCAGAAGCAAGCATTTTAATAAACTCCCAAATGTTTCCTGCTGGTCTGTGGATCACAGTTTGAGTAGCACAGGTTTATATATGGACAATGACAATGAAAACATCTAATGAGTCATAATAATAATAATAATATAATAATAATAATAATTACCATTTATCAAGAGACCATTGTGTGCCAAGAACTACACTACTCATTTTGCATACGTTATCTCAAATAATCTCTTTAAAGTTTTTATTTGTTATCATCCTCATTTTATAGATGAGATAACTGAGGCTAAAAGGAAAATAACTGCCAAATCTGCTACAAAATATTTTTTTGATTTTTTTAAAAAAATAAATGATAGTGGAATGTTTTATAATTCTTATTACACATATAAAGTACAACTTTTCATATCTCTGGTTGTACATAAAGTATGTTGACACCAATTTGTATCTTCATACATGTATTTTGGATAATGATATCCATCACATTCCACCATCCTTGCTAATCCTCTGCCCTCTCGCTTTCCCTTCCACCCTTCTGCCCCATCTAGAATTCATCTATTCCTCCCACATTCCCCCTCCCTACCCCACTATGAGTCAGCCTTCTTATATCAGATAAAACATTCTGCATTTGGTTTTTTGGAATTGGCTAACTTCGCTTAGCATTATCTTCTTCAACATCATCCATTTACCTAAAAATGCCATGATTTTATTCTCTTTTATTGCTGAGTAAAATTCCATAGTGTATAAATGCCACACTCTTTTATCCATTCATCCACTGAAGGGCATCTAGTTTGGCTCCACAGTTTAGTTTTGTGAATTGTGCTGCTATAAACATTAAGGTGGCTGTGTCCCTGTAGTATGCTGTTTTTAAGTTTTTGGGGTATAGACTGAGGAGAGGGATACATGGGTCAAATGGTGGTTCTATTCCCAGATTCCATATTGCCTGCACCAATTTGCAGTCCCACCTGCAGTATATGAGTGTACTTTTTCCCCCAAATCCTTGCTAAAACTTTTAATTGTTTGTCTTCATAATAGTTGCCATTCTGACTGGAGTGATATGATATCTTAAAGTAGTTTTGATTTGTATTTCTCTAATTGCTAGAGATGATGAATATTTTTTTACATATTTGTTGATGGATTGTATATCCTCTTCTGAGAAGTGCCTGTTCAGGTCCTTGGCCTATTGGTTGATTGGGTTATTTGTTTTATTTTCTTTATATACTCTAGAGATAGTGAGGGGTAAAATTTGCTCCAAGGATGTAGGCTCTCTATTCACCTCATGGATTCTTTCTTTTGCTGAGAAGAAACTTTTTAGTTTGGTTCCATCTAATTTATTGATTCTTGGTTTTAATTCTTGCACTATAGGAGTCTTATTAAAGAAGATGGGGCCTAATACACATGATGAAGATTAGGACCTACTTCTTCTTCTATTAGACACAGAGTCTCTGGTTTAATTCCAAGGTCCTTGATTCACTTTGAGTTGAGTTTTGTGCATGGTGAGAGATAGACGTTTAATTTCTTTCTTTCTTTCTTTTCTTTTTTCTTTTTTAATATGGATTCCCAGTTTTCCCAGCATCATTTGTTGAAGATGCTATCTTTTCTCCAATGCATGTTTTTGGCACCTTTGTCTAATACAAGATAATTGTAATTTTGTGGGTTAGTCTTTATCTCCTCTATTCTGTACCATTGGTCTACCAGTCTGTTTTGGTGCCAATACCATGCTGTTTTGTTACTATTGCTCTGTAGCATAGTTTAAGGTCTGGTATAGTGATGCCACCTGCTTCACTCTTCTGCTAAAGGATTGCTTTAGCTATTTTGGGTCTCTTATTTTTCCAGATGAATTTCATGATTGCTCTTTCTATTTCTATGAAGAATTTCATTGGAATTTTGATCAGAATTGCATTAAATCTGTATAGTGCTTTTGGTAGTATCGTCAGTTTGAGAATATTAATGTTGCCTATCCAAGACCAAGGTAGATCTTTACATCTTCTAAGGTTTTCTTTGATTTCTTTCTTTAGATTTCTGTAGTTTTTATTGTATAAATCTTTATCCTCTTTTGTTAAGTTGATTCCCAAGTATCTTATTTTTTTGAGGTTATTGTAAATGGGGTAGTTTTTCTCATTTTCTTCTCAGAGGTTTTGTCACTGATATATAGAAATGCCTTTGATTTATGGATGTTGATTTTATATCCTGCTACTTTGCTGAATTCATTTACTAATTCTAGAACTTTTCTGGTGGTGATTTTTGGGTATTCTAGGTATAGAATCATATTGTCAGCAAATAGTGCTGATATAAGTTCTTCTATTCCTATACATATCCCTTTAATTTCTTTACTCTGTCTAATTGCTCTGGCCAGTGTTTCAAGAACTATGTTGACTAGAAGTGGTGAAATAGGGCATCCCTGTCTTGTTCCAGTTTTTAGAATGAATGCCTTTGATTTTTCTCCATTTAGAATGATGTTGGCCTAAGGCTTAGTGTAGAAAGCCTTTACAATGTTTAGATATGTTCCTGTTATCCCTAGTTGTTCTAGCGTTTTGAACATAACTAGAGGAGAAGTACAGTAGTGAAGCCTTTGAGAAAAAAATGAGGGGATACTGTACTGAACACAAATATAGAAGTCTTTGTTTGGTACAATGAACCTTTTTATTTAAACAAGAGAAGGCAAAGAATAAAAATATAGCCATTTGATTTTACAATCTCGGTGTTGGGAAGTTAAATTCTTCCTGACTTTAAAAATTTCCTCAATAAAATGTAGTAAAGTCTAATACTGGAAAATACAGTGCACATACTTGAGGAGGTCTACAACTGGAGCTGAGCAACAGACTTGTATAGAAAACCTAAGTTTCCTTCGACTTGTGAAAACCTCATGTTGAAAGTGAAATAATTGGTCTGACATTTATGTAATCTGTAAATAATCTGTTCATAATATTAAATGACTTTCTCTGAAATATATGTTTTTGGGCTTTGTTTCATTGAATATATTTCAGAAAAATGCCCTTTCATATGTTATCCTTACCTCTCTTGTACTGTCACATGTTAAAATACATGACTATATGTAAGCAAAATAGATTGACAAATTCAATGAATAAGCTATTGCTGTATAATGTAACTTTTTAATGCACATTTTTTACAAATATAACTTCATCCAAAATAGTGTTTTAAGAATACAGATATATACTTTTTAAAGTTTGATTTTCAGTACTTGAAAATAGTAAATTAAGTACTTAAGTTCCAGGAGTATAAGCAAATAAAAAGGTAATTCAAATCTAAGAAAGAGTTATGGTACCCATAGGATACTGAAGAGCACTAATTTGCATTTTAGTAATTGGTATTAGAGGTTATGAAGTGTCAATTATGTTCCATATATGACCTTTTAAAGTTTCTAGGTAATGTACCTCAATTAATTGTCTGTGGCATCATAAAAAACACTTTTCATTACAGCATGACTATGAAAAGCAATAAAAGTATTTCTATGGATCTAAAGTATGAAATGCAAAACTGACCTTAACACTTACCAGTAGCTCACTGAGTTAATGCAGATTTTCTGTTATAAATTACAGTGCAGTCAAAAATCTGACTAGCTCTACTAATGATTTCTTCCAAGACACACTGAGTTTTGTGAAGTCATAGAACTGGACAAGCCTTTATGTTCATATTTCATTACATGCTTTCTAAATTATACTAAAAACTAATTATGAATTGTAGTAGTACTATAGTGAACCTAATTGCAAAATATTCTATAGGTGAAACATTCTTAACTCTTATGAAAGGTTTTTCTAATTGTTTCTTTTATGAACTTTAAAAAATAATGAAGAAAACCTAAGAATTATTCATTCATCATTTATTCATTTTCTCTTTACTATGGGGAAATCACAGAGTATGTATTTGTAGAGAGTAAGTAATAAAAACAAGGGGTAAATAAGATTATTTTCCTCAAAGACTTTACAGAATAAAAACTGCAATTTTACCATTACTACAGGAATATAGCCATCTCTTCTTCAGAAATTGAAAAGCATAAATAGCAATTTTGAAAACAAATTGAGTGAAGTGTAAGCTCATGCTTTACATTAAGATGACAATCTAGTTACCATAGTAAAACCCAGTCTCAAAATAATAGAAATGGGATGAGGATATAGCTCAATGGTGAAGCATCCGTGGATTAAATCCCCAGTACTACAGAAAATGTCCACAATTGTTGGTAGATGGGGAAGAATTGAGATTCTTATACACTGTTTGTGGGAATGTAAAAAAGTTCCACCACTTTGGAAAATGGTATTAGCCTGGTGCAACTGCACATATACCAACAACTTGAGGCTGAGGCAGAGAGGATCCAGGATTGCAGGTTTGAGAACAGCCTCAGAAAATTAAATGGTATTTCAAAATAAAATGGCTGGTAAAGCATTCAGTGGTAAAGCATCCTTGAGCAACCTCCAGTACTTTCCCTTCAAATAAAAATATAAAGAAAAGAAAATGGTATTGAGATACCCCAGAAAACATAAAAATGGAACTATTCTATTCCCTAGAAATCACAATTATGAGTATATACCATGATCTTGAAATGAAAATTGTATACTCATTATAATTTCAGCATTATTTATGATAGCCTTGATAGAGAAACAATCCAAATGTCCATCAACAGATAAATGGATAAAGAAAATGTGATATATACATATAAAGGATATTATTCAGCCTCAAAAAATGAAGAATATATGACCATTTTCAACTACATGGATAATTCTGGAGGACTTTGTGCTAAGTGAAATAAACCAGTCATAGAACAAATACTGCATGAACCCAATTATATGAGATATGTAAAGTAGTCAAACTCATAGAAGAAGGGAATAGCATATATTTGTGGCTGGTGAGGAAATATCAACTACTTGGGGGACTGAGGCAGGAGGATCACAAATTTGAGGACAACCTGGGCAAACAGTGAGACTCTGTATCAAAATTTTAAAAATAATAATAAAATAAAGAGGGCTAGGGATGTAGCTCAACAGTAGAGTATTTGCATAGAATGTGCAAGGACCTGGGTTAAATTTAAGTACTGAAGAAAAAGAAATTCAGGGGCTGGTGAGGAGATAATAGGGAGTTATTGTCAAGTTTACATAAGATTTCAGATAAGCCACCCAAGATTATTGTGTTGTGGTCAATTTAACTCTTGAACTAGAGAAGAATTTGTTTGATTAACATAGATGCACCATTGTTTTGGGCATATATATTTATGATTGTTATGTCTTGTTGGTGTATGCTTTCCTTGAACAGTATGTAATGCCCATCTTTATTCCTTTTGATTAACTTTGGCTTGAAGTTCAGATCAGAAACTTTAGTTGTTCATTCACCGAAGAAAAGTTTGTTTATATAATACTCCAGGGTACAATAAAATATTATCAGTAGGAATTAAAAATAAATACAACATTATGAAAATAAATGATAGAACAAAGGATATGTAAAGTGACTAAGAATACCTTTGCTGAAAAAGAGAGAGTCATTTTCTAAATACCTCTAGCATATGGGGTCAGAAAGAGAGAAAATTACAGTTGGTCTACTAGGAGAGTGGTAATCTGAAAATGGGTTAAATTGTAATATTATCCCACAAACAGTAACAGAAGGTTTCTGGAACTGGAGGTGTAGCATAGGGAAAAGAGGCAAATATGAAGTGGGCCAACTAAGCATTAGATCTGACTTGGTAGGAGAGATATATTTGAAACAAGAAACATAAGAAAAGAAGTAGGAGACAATATAAATGGTGTAGACAGGCTGGAATATTGTTTAACAAGTGAAAGGAGGATCTTGTGTTGCGCATACACACATACACACACATATTATATGAACACAATCACACAGATGCTGAATCAAAGTCTGTAAATTACAATTCCTTTGGAGAATTTTTCAAAGAAAAACAAAAATGCAGTATTAATTTAGCACATCTGTGTTAATTTCATCCTTAGAATAAAAGGCAAATATCAAACACGACATTGGTAGACAGAGAAGAAAAGGATTTGAACATTTTTAGAAAAAGGCTTTCAGATTCACATATTATCTCTGTTTGTCAAAATTTTATTAATCTTTCAAGATAACTCACACTATAGTTATGAAGTCTATTCCGATGAGATTTATTTTCTCCTGAACTCACTCATGGCTTAACAGCATAAAATTTAACATTTTCTTCATTTTGGATATATTTATTTTTTTACCACCTAATCTTCTTAAAAAACAAGAACTTGGTTCCCACTCATCCCTATTATCATCTATCTATCTACTCTTTGTTGCCTTTGTTTTCCTCCCTTAATATACTTATCATGGTTTTAATATTGAATCAAAACCTTCAACTTTTAAGGAATAAAAGCTAAATATTATCTTTAAATAATAATTCTCAAATACTTGCAAGCATCAGGATAATATGGAGGATTTGTTAAAACAGATTGGTTTGCCAAGTCTCAAGTGTTTCTGGTTCAATTAACCTTGGTTAGAGCCTGAGATTTAATGTTTCTAACATATTCTCATTTGATACTATGCTTGATGTTGGAGATTTCCATTTTAAGAACCATTGTTCTCAAGGGGTTGGCAAATATGGGTCTCTAGACTAATCCAGCCCTCAGATTTTTATACACTTATGTAAGATTAGTTATATATCCACATAACTGCTTTACTGAGATATAATTAACATACCATACAGTTACTGTAGTGAAAGTACAATTCATTTTTTAATTCATATATTTATGAAACCATAATCACTATTTTAGAATATTTTTTATTCCAAAAAAAAAATCTTCACCTATTCAGCAATGACTTCCCCTTTGTCTATACCCCTTGGATCTCTTCAGCCTGTTTTCATAGGTTTAGTATCAGAAGAAAAATATTTGTTTTTATTTTTAAAGGAATAAAATAAAAAGGGAAGAAGAATATGTGACAGAATCTGTCTGTGTCCAAAAAAACATAATATATTTTCTTTTTGGCTCTCTACAGAAAAAAAAAATTGCTGAATTTTAAATTTGTATTATACCACTATTGGTGGTATATGAATATATATATTTCTAACTTTTCAGGGTGAAATTGATAAGAAAGTAAAAGAAAATTATTTCATTTATGGGTATTGTAATTAGTGCCTCCTATCTCAGGTATATAGTAAATCTATCAGCAGTAATAATAAATTAATTATAAGAAAGACTGATAGGGTATCAATATGGCTGTAATCTCAATTAAATGACTTCAGGGTTGAAGAAGCTTAGAGATAAATCATGATGACTATTGGTCTCCAAATCTTATTTCTCACTGAGCTATCTGAATTGAGACAAATTACCTAATTTCTCTGATCCTTGATTCACACATTTTTTTATTATGTGGGAATTTCTATAGCTTTACACATTTCTTCAGTTGCCTTAATGAGATGATATATTTGAAAATGTTTTATAAACTATAAAATAAATAAAAAATATAATTGATATTATTGGTTTAACCTCTTATCTTGTTCAAGAATAACGGGTACTAGTTGCTTACGTGGTGAAGAGAGAGACCACTGAGTGGGAGAACATCTTTACTACATGCAAATCAGATAGAGCACTAATTTCCTGAATATCTAAAGAACTCAAAAATCTTAATACCAATAAAACAAATAATCAAATCCATAAATGGGTTAAGGAACTAAACAGATACTTTGCAGAAGAAGATATACAACCAATCCACAAACAAATATATATATATATATATATATATATATATATATATATATATATATATATATATATAAAGTTCAACATCTCTAGCAATTAGAGAAATGCAAATCAAACTACTCTGAAATTTCATCTCATGCTAGTCAGAATGGCAATTATCAGAATACAAGCAATAATAAGTGTTGACGAGGATGTGTAGAAAAAGGTACACTCATACACTGCTGGTGGCACTGCAAATTGGTGCAACCACCATGGAAAGCAGTATGGAGATTCCTTAGAAAACTTGGAATAGAACCACCATTTTACCCAGCTATCCCATTCCCAAGTCTATACCCAAAGAACTTAAAATCAACATAGTATAGTGATGCAGACTTATCAATGTTTATAGCAGTTCAATTCCAATAGCTGAACTGTGGAACCAACCTTGATGCTGTTCAATAGATTAATGGATGAAGAAACTGTGGTATATATACACAATGGGTTATTAATCAGCATTAAAAGAGATTAAAATTATGACATTTTCATAATGGATGGAGTTGGAGAATATTATGCTAAGCAAAGTAAGCCAATCCCAATAAAACAAAGTCTGAATGTTCTGAAAAGTGGATGCTGATCCATAATAGTGGAAGGGAACATGAGACGTATGGAGGATCTTTGGATTGGGCAAAGGAAAGGGGGGAGGGGAGGGGGCATGGGGGTAGATAAAATGGTGTAATGAGATAGACATCCTTACCATAGGTCCATGTATGATTGCACAAATGGTGCAACACTTCATTATGTACAACTAGTGAAATGAAAAGTTGTGCTTCATTTGTGTACAGTGAAATGAAATGCATTCTGCTGTCATGTGTGAGTAATTAGAAAAAATTAAAAATTAAAGATGTTACAAAAAGTATCTAGTGCTGCTAAATAGAATATGTATAAAGTAATAAATTAAAACATTATTAGTTATTTCTGAAATTCAAATTTAACTAAACATTATGTATTTGTATGTGCTTTCTAAGAGCAATCCTAATAACAATATCAACTTATTTGTATATTGAATTATATATTCTCTTAAGAAATTTAACATGCATCTTTTACACAAATGAATATTTGCCATAATTGTTATATAATCATCTCTTCAGATATAAAAATAAAATGAACCTTTGTGAAGTTAAATTATTTATCAAAAGTAGCAGAGAAATCAGGCACAATGCTATCTGCCTCTAATCCACAATACTTAGGACAATGAAGTATGAGGATCACACATTTGAGGCCAGCCTGAACAAGTTACTGAGACCATATCTCTACATGAAAAAAATAAAGTACAAGAAATAATTGTGTGTAAAGTGTTGGAACTTAAGTGTTTTGAATTGGATCACTGGGGGCAGTTTACATCTGTGTTTCCTGACATTATTGGACTCCACAATCTCTTATTAAGTATTACATAATCTAGAGGTGTTCTTTAGAATTAAATAATTACTTTTTAAAAGTAAAATAGGTATAAGGTAAAATTTATTTTAAAAAAGTTTTGCTTGGCAATATGATATAGAAATGATGTTAAGGGTTCATTTAAATAATGCATTTTATTTTAATTTTTACTTAAGCACCATCTTTAAACATAAAACACACCTATTCCCATTTAACAAATGACTCATTGTGACGACAATTAAAAAGTGTGCCCTGGGGCTGGGGATGTGGCTCCAGCGGTAACATGCTCCCCTGGCATGTGTGGGTTCGATCCTCAGCCCCACATGCAAACAAAGATGCTGTGTCTGCCTGCTGCAGTCTGGCTGGTCACAATTCAGGAGCCACTTGTCAAAAGAAATGAACTTTATTTTTAGAACCACACACGCCAAACAAAACAGCTCCTCAGGAAAAACCTTCAGAGTCCAACTGCCACCACCGGCTTCCCACAAGCCTCTCAACCTCCCCCACTCCTCCTGCTCTTGAGACCCATTGGCTGGGTCTCGTGGGCAGAGCCAAAATAAGTCCCCCAATGAGCAGCTATGTAGTCTGAAAGGGCAGGAAAACAGCCCAATGAGCATCACCACAGAGGAGCCAATCAGCTAGAAGTTGCTGGGGCCGCTGTGAGCCAATAATCAGCTGGCAGCTGGAAGTTTGCTGGCAGCTGGAAGTTTGCTGGGGCCCCTTCTGCTGTGGCTCTCAACACTGCCGAGAACTAAAAAATAAATATTAAAAAATTCTCTCTCTCTCTTTCTCTTAAAAAAACCTGTGCCCTAAGGTCTGTTCACTTCTTTTGAAATAATTAGAAACCTGGCTTCTCTAATTAAATATTAAATAACTTCACTTTGCTTGTGATTAGGTGTGGCCATATAACTTAAGACAGTGTATTTTAAAGGGAAAAAGCATGGATTTTATTTGCTTCTAACTTGTTTGGCTGGCTGAATGCAGATATAATGAGGAAACTTCTTGAATTATGAGGTTGAAGCTGCCTGACAAGAAAGGTTGAACTAGAAGGAGTCTGTGTCTCTGATAATTTTAAAATGCCACTTCACCCTTGAACATCATGTCTGCAACCACGTTTTGCATGAGAGAGACTTAAACAATCTCATTTAATATAGCATTGCCTCTGCATAAGAAAAATGATGATAAAGAATGTATACATGGGCTGGGGATGTGGCTCAGCGGTAGCGCGCTCGCCTGGCATGCGTGCGGCCCGGGTTCGATCCTCAGCACCACATACAAACAAAGATGTTGTGTCCGCCGATAACTAAAAAATAAAATATTAAAATTCTCTCTCTCTCTCTCTCTCTCTCTCTCTCTCTCTCTCTCTCTCTCTCTCTCTCCCCCTCTCTCTTTAAAAAAAAAGAATGTATACACACATTTATACAATTTTCACCCCAAATTTCAGTCATAAATAAGCTTTAAATATTACATTTTTCTCCACCAAACTCACATTTAAATTTAATGTCATGTGAATATATTTGATTGGAGGAACAAAATCATATCTCTGCTGTAAGAAACAAGGAACATATACTCTAGTTTTCTGGCTTCTGTAGCAAATTAAAGGAATTAGAAGAAAGCTGGATGGAAGAAAAGCAAGTCAATCCAATATATTCACACTACAATCATGCATATATCATTGACTTACATTAAACAAGTAAGCATAAAATTATTTATTGAAAAATAACATTTTCTTTTAGAGAATATACATTAAAAATTAACTGATATGATTGGGATTAGCTTAAATTGTTTTATGATTTACTGTTTGATATTCATATATTAGGTATTTTAAGAATTCAATTAATTTATTTCATTATCTAGAGTATGTTCTAAACATTGCAACTAAATTGTTAGGGCTTTTACAAAGTCATCTTTATTTATATTTAATAAAGTCATGAGATGGGATATAATTTTCTGTTTCAATACAATTTTACATTTGTATTTTCCTGAATCACTAGAGATTCTTTTATCTTCGGTATATTATTTTGATCAGATTAATGAATTTTTGGAACTGATGAAGCTCATCATGAACCGCATGATTATTACTGTTATGTTTTTGATAATATTTTGTGTTTCAGTATCAGTGTTCTTTATAAATACAAATTAGATATGATAAAAACAAAATAATTCAAGATTATATAATGGTAAAATAGCTATAAAAGCTAGCAGGGTACAGATGGATGAATTTTAAAAAGTAAACAAGTCATAAAAGTTATGGTCTTCATTAAATACTGTATATGTATATATTTACTCAATAAAAGATTCAGAGGTTCTCAAAGACTTAAAGAAGAAATAAGATCAAATAATTTTTTGACATTTGAGTATTGTTTCTTTTATTGGTACATTATAATTATATATAATCTTGGGTTCATTTTGACATAATCATACATCTATGGAACTTAATTTACTCCTTTTCAGTCACCCATGCCCTCCTTCATCCTCCTTTCATCTCTCCCCTTTTTCTACTTCCTCTACTCTGATTGTCTTCATTTTACATATTTATTTTTACATTTTACTATGGTACTTTGTACATATAGATAAATTTGGTATCCACCATGGTATATTTACCCATACACATAGTGCAACTTTGTCAAATTCATTCCAAATATCTTCCTGTTTTCCTGTCCCTCCTCCCTCTGCCTGTCTCTTTCTTCTAGCCAAATGATCTTATGTATATCTATGATATTTGGTCCCATCCTTTTTTTATTTTCATTTATTTTGCTCTACTGCACATATAAAGAAACATTTGACCCTTGGTTTTCTGACTGGCTAATTTCACTTAATATGATATTCTTTAATTATTTGGATGGCAAATATAATTTTAATCTTCTTTATGGTTGTTTAAACCTTCATCATGAATATATACTACATTTTTCTTTATCTATTCATCTATTGATGGCACTTGGGCTGGTTCCATAACTTGATTATTGTGACTTTCCCTACTATAATATTAATGTGGCTATATAATTGTAGTATGTTGATTTTAGTACTTTTGGGTAAATATCAAGGAGTGGGATAGTTGTATCATATAGTAATTCCATTTCTAGTTTTTGAGGAATCAACATACTGTTTTCTAGAGTGGCTGTACTAATTTTCAGTCATACAAGCAATGTATGAGTGTACTTTTACAACACATCCTTTCCAGCATTTATTGTTATTTGTATCCTTGATAATTGCCATTCTCCCTGGGGTGAGATGAAATCTCAATATAATTTTGATGTGCATTTCACTGATTCCTAGGGATTTTGAACACTTTTTCACATATTTGTTGTACATTTGTGCTTCTTATTTTAAGAAGTGTGTGTTTAATTATTTTGCATATTTATTTATTTTATTTTATTTACTTTTTAATATTATAATTTAATAAGTTTTCTTCAGAATCACAAATACAATAAGTAATTAAAAAAAGGAACAAAGTTTCT